>NC_138773.1:270918892-271518892 GCF_965119305.1 Pelophylax lessonae
TAGGAACTCAAAAGCCTTGTTCATGTGGGTCCCATCAATGTGTACCCAGTGTGTGCGCTGTGTTTACCCGAACAAGGATGCACAGGTGTTCCATGCATCCCCATGCAGGCAGTACCATTGATGTCAATTGGGACGCAGTGGCTGCATGGACAAGGCTGCTGCTCCCAACATGACATTTGTGCAAGTGCACGGCCCCAAACACAAACAGTGTGAGTTCAAGGGCATGCATCCATATCATATTGGGAGCAACAGCATTGTCTGTGCAGCCACTGCATTCCAATTGACATCGATGGGACTACCTGCACGGGAATGCATGGAACACCTGTGCAAACCCCGCGCAGGTACCCACCACCTTCACACAGGATACATATTGATAACAATGCCAAACACAGATCTCCCCAATAGAGCCAGGAAATCTAACAAATGGGTGAACCTCCAACACTTATTAAAATTAAAATATTAGACCCGTGTCCCTAGAAGACCCATATAACACCTGTGTGGGTATGCTCTAGCCTAACTTTGATTGAAGTATCACTTGATCTCCTTTGTATACGCTAGAACCAATCTCTGTACGTGCCATACTGTCTTTTTAATAAGGTTCTTGATACAAGAAAAACCAAACTATTAGTTTTGCCAGACTGACCCTTTAAAAACTAGACTGAAGCCCTGAAAACTGGCAGCCAAAGAGTTGAACAAACTGACAGGAAAGCAAAACGAACCTAAACTGAAAAGCTCCTGAAATCAATAAATCCAACCAATTAATAGTACTTCAATATCTGGCAACAGAAGTGCAGAAAATATAAAAAGTTCTTACTTCATATTCATATGAAACATGGCTGATCTAACTGGAGATATCATGCAGGAGCAGAGCAGGGAAAAATCCACAGTAGAAGCCATTTATTTTCCTGGTATAGACATGCCATGCACTATATACTAAGGAAGGGACGTTGTCGCAATAAATATATAAAAGGAAAAACTGTGCACCCTTAGTTGGAGGCATGGAGACGCCAATAACAATGGGGGTGTCAGAAAGTTTTATATTTAAATCTGAAATGTGTCCTAATATGGCCAATTTGGGTAAAAAATAATCCCCGATGGATTTCAGCAAAAAAAAAAAAAGAGAAGAATGGAGCCTCTTCTAGTTATTGTTTGTCAGAGACAATAATCTTGAGCAGCAATTACTACAAATAGAGATCACTGCATTCCCTGCCACTGGTTGCTGGGACCTGTAGTGCCTCAACAGCCGGAGGATGATGGCAGAATTCCCAAGTCTGTGGCAGAACATTCCTCCAGGAACCAGGCCAGCCTCTTTGTCAGTCTTGTCCCGTCCTGCTCCCACATACCTATTCATTAGTGGTCTTCCAATTACGTCCGCCTTCCTGTCAGATCTAGAGATGCTGGCGTGAACTCTAGCTTGCCTAGGCAAATTAATTAACCCTCCAAACTAGCACTTCAAAGCGGCTAGAGAGAAAGCGAGACGGCCCGGGCTAGTCCCCAGCCGTCATATCATATTTACTGGGCCCGGCTTAAAGTGAAGTGACAAGCTGGCTGCGGCAGCCTCCAATATCCTGGAGACTCGCAGAGGGGGCAAACAAAGAGAAAGCAAAAGGCCCAGCCAGGTGCCGGTGACATGCAGAGGCTGAATAATAGGGCAGGTAAAGGAGAACTCCGCTAAACACTATCTGCATGTAAAAGAGTCCAATAACATAATCCATAACCAGACGGCCCCGCTGCCAAACCTAAATTGGGGAACTCTCAGACTAAAACTTTGGTGGTCTTTGATGAGGACTTCATTTTTAATAAAAAAAAAAAAAAATGGCAAACTTGTAATAGTCTTAAATTCAGCAACAGATAAGAACAGACAATGGGATAAAACCACAGTCACTAGTTGGGTCCTTTTCATTCCTGGTGCACCGGTGATTGGGTTCTCTGCATCTCCTACAGTCAAACCCCCACACTCAGATTTAATGGTGTCCCCAAATAATGAATTGCTGGTACAGAGCATTGTCATTTCAATGAATATATTGTCAAATTGAATCACAGACAAAAAAATAGTTCCCATGATACACTATGGAGTTCCCCTGTTCTGCTCCAGGTTTATGTGCATGACCTAGTGGAAAAGGTGGACCACAAAGGTTTTTTAGGGCTCTTTCACACGGGCTTTCCGTGTGAGAGCTCCGCTGCGGTCCTTTTTTTTTTTTTCACGGAGCGGATGACATTTCTGTCATCCGCTCCGTAGGTCCGCATATCATCCCATCCATTTGCGGATGATATGCGGACCTAATGTAAGTCTATGGGGATTGCGGATGACAGCGGATGACACCGCTGACATCCGATTTTCCTTCCTTTCCGTTTTTTGAACGGAGGAAAAATAGGGTTCTGTTCCGGTTCGAAAAAACGGAACAGAACTGAAAGGAAGGAAATCGGATGTCAGCGGATGGTATTCCGCTGACATCCGCAATGCCATAGACTTACATTATGTCCGCAAATCATCCACAAAAAATAGGATGATTTGCGGACATACGGAAAGCCCGTGTGAAAGAGCCCTAAGTTGTCAAAAACTGGGTTGCATAATATCTGCTTATCCCACAGCAAGGGTAGATGGTAACAATGTTGTCAGATTAAATGATTTATTAAAAACACTTTTTTAAAATTCTGCTCAGACAGAGGCAGCAATCAGTGACTCTGACACACAAAAAAGAAAAAGTTTAAAAGGGAGGAACAAAATAAAATAAAGTGGCCAGAAGGCCCCAGGTGGTGCCCACAATGGCTGCCAGTGTAGGAGTGCTGCTTCATTGTCCAATCAGCAGGCTGGGGAGTGCTGGTGACAAAACTGTATTGCTTAGGATGCAGTCCAGAAGAGAGAAGTCCCCAACCTGACAATACTGCCAGGCAGGGTGCTCTGGGTAACAAGAGTGGTAGATCACAATCATAGAAATGTTGTCAGAACAGTCCACATCCATTTATTTCAGCTGCTTGCCTGGAGTTCCATTTTAATTAGCACAAGGCCTCATCCACACTGGACATTTTGCTATCTCGCCTAGATACCTTTCCTCCTGGCAGTGGCGTTTTGGCAGAAAAAACGCTTGTAAATTCCTGTAGTGCGTTTAGGAGCGTCAAGAACTTAGGCATTAAAGTAGAACTATATTTCCTTTTGGATAGAACAAGGGAGGTTTATAACCACTGTCCGTTTTTTTGCTATCTGTGTCCCATTTGGGGAGATTTCCCTTCAATTCCTGTCCCATAGCCAAACAGGAAGTGATAGGAAATCCCTGCAAATTTAGGGAATTCTTTGGGGATCCCCAGGTCATCAGAACTAGTGTCCCCATTGGAAGATCGCCCCTCTCCACCTTTCTGGGGACAACCCAAAATTTGGGATTTTCTTTCACTTTCAATGATAATGATAAACAGGACAAATAGAGAGGGTGAATCTCCAAACCAGGGCACAGACCGCAATAAAAACTGACAGGTGTTTTAATCCATCTCCACTCTGTCCAAAACAATGAAAAGTTTGCCTTTAGTTATACTTTCATTCATTTCATTGGCATTAAAAATCATTTATTCTGGCCATTGAAATGAATTAATGCTCAAACGCTAAACGTGCCTAACGTTAACAAGCGTCCACTGTGCCAATACTCCTGGATGTGCTGGCGGTGGGTCTAAATGTCTATGTGTCATGGACACATAGGCTAACATGCAGGGGTGTTTAGAGGCAAGGAAAAGAAAAAAAATGCCAGACGACCCTAGGGGCAGCTTTAAAACCACTTTACCACCGGAGGATTTTGCTGTCTTCCGTCCAGGCCACTTTTTGCGATTCGGCGCTGTGCGACTTCAACTGACAATTGCACGGTCGTGCGACGCCGTACCCAAACAAAATTTACGTCCTTTTTTTCCCCACAAACAGAGCTTTCTTTTGGTGGTATTTGATCACCTGTGCGATTTTTACTTTTTGCGCTATAAACAAAAAAAAAGCGTTTATTTTGAAAAAATAACAATATTTTTAACATTTTTTTTATATGAAATTCCCCCCCAAAAAAGATGTAAAAACCAATTTTTTTAAAAAAAATTTGGCCAATTTGTTTTCTGCTACCTATGTTTGGTAAAAAAAAAATCGCAATAAGCGTATTTTGATTGGTTTGCGCAAAAGTTATTGCGTTTACTAACAAAGGGAAAGATTTCTGTCATTTTTGGTGTTTTTTTTTTTAACGCGTAATGGCGGCGATCTGCGATTTTTTTTGCGGGACTGCGACATTGCGGCGGACAGATCGGACCCTTGACTGACATTTTTGACACTTTTGGGGGTACCAGTGACATTACTGCAGTAATCAGTGCTATATATATATGCATTGTTACTGTAAAAATGACACTGGCAGGGAAGGGGTTAATTTTATTGGAGAGGGAGGGGTTAATGTATGCCTGGTGCTTACTAATGTGTGGGGGGGGGGGAGGTGACTGAGTGAGTCATGGACAGATCGGATGTCCAGCTATGCTGAACAGTCCGATATGTCACTCCCTGTCACTATGGAGATCCGCCCGCTGTGTTTACACATAGCGGGCGGATCTCCAGACTCGATCCCCGACGATCGGGTAAGAGCAGTGGCGATCGCCGCTGCTCCTCCCCTGGCCCGACTCCCGCTGTGAATGAAAACAACGGGAGCGAGCCTCCGGCGGCGCGCAAGCGCCGCCCAGAAGGGGGAGTGTCTGACGACGTAGTAACGAGCCACGACGATAACGAGCCACTCTGCCGCAGTAATATTACTGTGAGCAGTCGTAAAGTGGTTAAAATATCCAATGTGCATGAGGTCCAAAGGTTTACCAGGTACCCCTTGCCTGGGTCACTTGGTCTTAAAGGGATTGTAAAGTCTCAAGGTTTTTCTACGTATTAAGCTGAAAAACCTTCTTTGTTGCAGCTGCCCCCAGATCCCCCCTTTTTCCTACCTGAGCCCATCTGTTCCAGCGATGCGCATGAGCCCAGCAGCTCCAGTCACTGTCCTCCTGTCTGTGTCAATGGACGCAGCAGCGGGACTCGGAAGCACGCTCGCATGGGTGCCCCCATGGAAAGCGGCTCTCCGTGGGGGCACCCGATGAAGGGGAGGAGCCAGGAGCGCCAACTGGGTACCCCAGAAGAGGCGATTCATGGCTGCTCTGTGCAAAACCCTTGCACAGAGCAGGTAAGTATACCATATGATTTTTATTTTAAAAAAGATCTGAGCCTTTACAACCATTTTAAAAACCCCTGAAGTGTGCAAATGTATTGGCCACAGCCTCCAAATACATTACTGCTTAACAAGTAATCAATTCTACTTCTGAAACAACTAAAATAACTAATGCCGTTTTCATATAGAATTGGTATTTACTAACCTTTCAGACTGGCATATAAAGTTTAAATGATCGAGTAGGAGTACCCCTGGCACCTGAGATGCACTTCCCTGAGGCTGGGTTCACACTGTTGCACTGCAGTAATGCATGCGCATGGATGTGCGTTCTTCTGCCCGTTAACATGTTGGGTTAAGGAAGCTTATTTATTCAATTTGTCTGCCTACTGCACCGCATCAAATAACTTGCATACACTCATTTTTGGAATAGAGCACGGCACTGCAATACTGGGCATGGTGGTGCACTGCAGAACATGTTTGCTATCGAGGTGCGTTGGTGGTGCCATCAAGAATGAATGGCACCGCAGTGCACCAACATGCAAAACAGTGTGAGCCAAGCCTGATGGATCACACATCTAAATATCCAGAATCACTGCCATACGGAATCCAACAATACCAATCAACAAGCAGCTTTCACCAACTTTAGCAAACAGAAATTCGAAACCAGACTTCTGATTGGCTAACAGTAACGTTTTCATCTGTCATACCTTTTTGCCCCCTGTTAAGTCAGAAAGCACTCTCAGTTACTATGTGGCAACATCAACTTTTTCAAAGCTGAGCGGGTGTGGGGTGTCATGTGATAGACTTTATATCTTCCTAATAATGACTCAGAGATTCTAGATTTCTTTCTCTGACTCTTCCCAGAGACTCACTGATGTGAAATGCGCTGACATGGATCATTTTTTTCCGGCAATTATAAAACAATGCGACTTCAACTTCTCTTTGCTGTGCGTCTCCTATGAATATGTATGTTTAACCCCTGCTGCACCGGGAGGTTGTCAAGCCAAAGACGTTCCCACGGGGTCACTGTTCTGTACTGCACTGATGACACCGGCCTCTAGAGTGCAGGAAGAGGCTTTAACCCCTTCCTGGCTTCCACAGCCACTGGTAAGGAGGGGTTTGTAAACCTTCCTATTTTTCAGGACAGTTTCCTGCAGCCACGATGCTGTGCCAGCTGCAAGGGTGAGCCATCGCTTAACTCCTTCCTGGCTGGCTCAGGAAGACAGGCAAAGGGCAGAGTACAGTCACTATGATCAACCAGAATTAGATCTGAACTGACCTGGTTTTACTAATGAGATCTGGCTTCCATGGTTTATTGCATTGACTGGTGAGGGTCCCCACTTTTGCTGCACTGCCTTACTAAAGCCTACAACATTATAAAAATAACAAAAATAAAAAAAAATATAAAAAATAATATTTCTACATGGCATGCCCACATGCTGCTGGCTGTAAAAAATATATTTTATATTTTTAAAATAAGGAATATTACTTTTTTTTTTTTTTTTTTTTTTTTAAAGAGGACCTGTTGCTCACACCTCAGGCAGCCATGTTGTGAGTTAAGCCATTAACCTGCCAATCTAATCACTATAAATAAGTCTGAAATTCCTGATCAACATGCAAGTTTTTTTAGCCACAAAAAAGGGGACCAATGTGGCTTTTGGATATTTTAAAGCATGCATTAAAGGGTAGATCTGACAAAGTGCAAACACCTGTGTGAGATGCCTCAGATGGAAGCTGTCAGGGTTGTGTACTCGTTCTAGGAGAGTGATGCCACTTGCGGTGGAGCGTTATATGTTCAGCTTCCTCGAACGTCATTTGGCTCAGAATCCTGTTCATGACAGCTTCTATCTGAGGCTTCTCATGTTGCTTTTTAAGTGGTTTAACACATTTCCTTTAATACAAACTTGGCACACTACAGAATGGCAAACCGGGTAAGACAATCCCTCTAAGTGCACATGGGACAAGAACACCAAGTTTTTTTTTTCTTCCTAGTGTGAATGAGGTTTGCCGGTCCATGAGTTGACTAGTCCAAACAAAACACACAGAAGATTACTCCCGACCCCCCCCCCCTTAGAAGAAAACCCACAATCACCATACGGTTACCTGCCAGCCTTCACTCCCCGTCACTGCCAAGAGTCTCAGAGCATTGCAATAACTTCACATTACTCCCAGAAACTTTGCTAAAGAGTTAAACAGAAGACAGCTGTGCTTCTAAACCTGTATGAGCCCTTCCATTCATAGCAAACACGCTCTGCTCTTTGATCCCGGGGAGCGTCTATGAAGCGATCTGCAATGATAAGAGGCACAGGGTAGGATTTCCAGGCACTCACCATTTTGGTTGGGGTCCGGCAGCTCCAAGACTTTTCTCAATGGCATTACAGCTGAATCTGCTGGCACTCGGGGACTCTCAACATACTTCAGCTTCCTCATTGGCCCTGCAATGAATAAGGTTTGGGCATGTCTTATTCTTCCCAGATGGGATGTGTGAGAGCTTCATGACGTGCCGCCTAGAGTTCTCACAGCTAATCTTAAATCCAGGGAGAGAGAAAGAAGGTAACAAAAAAAAAAAAAAAACCCTTTCTGCAGAGAGAGAGAAGAGCAGTTCACTTCTGATGACAGCCAAGTGCCGCTGTCTGCAGGCTGCATTCACAACCATTCCTGGTATGTAAACGTGCCCAGGGAAATGACAAGCAATTAGCCTTCTAAGAGAGATCCTGGATGGCTTCCAAAAAAGGGGAAATGCCATTGCCACACCACTTAGTAGCACTTACTTTTCATTATTAATCAGGCGGCAATAGTCCTTTCACTTCTAAAGGTGGGCAAATTTGTCTGCACTGGAGCAATCCGGGAAAAGGGATTTTCACCAGCGCTGAGAATCTGCAAATTTCTAAATAACTTTTTTTTTTTTTTTGCTGGGCAACTAGACTTGGCACAATAGGCACTATTCACTAAGGTGTAACAAATTCATTTTACCAGTTTCAGCAATAAGAGCTGAAAATGTGGCACATGGCTAAACCTGGCAAACATTATGGCAAATAACAAATACCATATAGCATAATAAACAATAGAACATTCAAAATAAAATTTAATATAAATAGTAAACAAATAAAAAATAATAACAGTAATAATAAACATATTAATATAAAAATAAAATAATAAAATCAAAATATTAAAAATCGCAGCAAATAATTATCAGTAAACAAATAACAAAAATTATAACAACAGCAATAAAAAACATAATATGAAATTAAGGCTACATTCACATCTGAGCGTAGCGTTTGAGCATTTTTTACCGCGATTTACAGCCGTTTTTAGTGCAGGCGTTTTTAGATTGAATAGAGACCAATGGAAAACGCCTGTAATCTGCCCAAAAAGAAGCTCATGTACTTTTTTGAGCTTTGGGCGTTTTGCTCACAGCGTCAAAACGCTCAGATGTGAACAGGGGCCATTGGAATGAATAGGATTTGTCTTGTTGGGCGTTTTGAGAGCTGATCCTAGAGCAGAAAAACTCCCCAAAAACACCCCAAAACGCCTACATGTGAACGGAGCCTAAAAGTAATATTAGTCATAATAATATTCTCACGTAACAACAACAATTGGCAGTATTAGAGCCGGTTCACACTAATCCGACTCAAAGTCGCCCCGACTTTGGGCGACTTTAAAGTTGCCCGTGCAGCGCGATTTCATTGCGGCTTGCAAACTACTTCTCATAGAAGTCAATGCAAGTCGCTCCGACTTTCGCCAAAAAATAGTGCAGGAAACTTTTTCGAAGTCAGAGCGACTTGAGTCACTCTGATTTGAACGGTTCCATTGCACATGCACAGCATTGGGAGCTACTTGTCAGGCGACCAAGTCACCTGACAAGTCGGAGTAGTGTGAACCGGCTCTTAGTAGCAGGAGATGCACCGAAATTTTAGCAGCCAAAACATATCGAGCGAAAATTATGTTATTGCCATTTTGGCAATGAGAAAAAAGGGGGTGATAATGACCTCAAACATTATGCGACTCAAAAACTGCATCAAAAACGTAACGTGGTGCATTATATTTCCGTTCTTGCTGCATTTTCAATGCATTTCAACAGGTAATTGCATTTTTTTGTGCTTTTTTTTTTTTTAATTGACAAAAAATGCAGCAAGCAAGATTTTTAACATCACAACGGAAGCTCAACGGACCGGTGTGAAGACATATATAGAATTTAAAGGGATACATTTTTCTTGAGCTTTTCTTGCGCTAAAGGTGCAAATAATGGCCGACAAGAAATTCATATTCATTTAAATACATGGTTTTAATTAAAAAGTCAAATATAATACAATTCGATATAAAAATATGTATTTATTTAAAAAACTATTATTTTCAGTTTCAGCACCAAAATTTTCCATTCGGTGCACCTCTAGTAGTATTTTATTTTATTATGTTTATTATTACTATTATGATTATTATTATTATTATTATGCAGTAGAAGGCTTAGTATACAGTACATCTCATTAAATATCTCTTAGCTAAACGCAGTATTGTCTTCTACATTCTGTTATTTGATCACAGTTCCATGTGTAATACTCTCTTTTGTTTTTTTTATTTGATCCTTTAAATACGTATTACGGCCGATCTGTTGCTGGGTGAGAAATGCATACAAACATTTGCGGGTTGTTTTCCAATCTGTGTTATGGTCCGGACATAGCGGCCAACCATTTAAAATGAGATGGAGCCGGTAATCAATGTATTCTTTAAAATAACCCTGGTGCAATATTCAACAATCACCTCCTTAACATTCAATTCACAAAACATAGAAGACTGGTGGCAGAAGAATACCAAGATGTCCGCTCAGTCTGCTTCTCTATTTTCCATTTTTTGGCTGAGGATTAACCCATGTTTATCGCAGGGATGTTAACATTCATTTACTGTGGATTGCCTTACTACCTCTGCTGGAAGATTGTTCCAAGCATCCACTAACATTTCCTATTGTTACTTATTAACTTTCATGTCGCTAGTTTAAGGTCATGTCCCCGTGTTTCCGATCTCAGCTTCATATTAAAAATACTCCCCTCCTGAACCTTATTTAAAGCGGAACCAAACCCATCGATTTAATGGTTTCCCGAGACCGATACATTCAAGGCATACCGTGAATGATAGGAGTCACAGTTGCTTATGCTGTGAACAGAACTGTCAATCCATCAAATGGCCGATGTCATAACTAATCACATGGGCAGCACCATGACAGCACACTGTGGTCAGTTCTCCAGCTGTGCTTGGGAGCTCCACCTGCTCCCAATGATGAAATTTGTCCTGAGCCCCTGCTACTCAGCCATTCACTGGGAAGATCAGTGTGTTGCTGTTTCTCCTCCTCTTATGCAGCTGAGAACAGAGGGAATGTGATCACATAAAAAAAAAAAAAAAAGGCGAAAAAGGCATTTATAATGTTTTTACATCTATACACAAATGTTTTGCCTTTCATTTCTATTTTATGAATAGCTTGTTTTACAATCACTTTAAAATCTCTCACAAACTAACCAACATGAGATAATAGAAGACTTAAAAGAGTTCAGGGTTTCTTTCTTTTTTCAAAACCATACTTACCTAGGTGGATGCAGCATCAGTTCCCTGCCAGCTCTAAGATTGAGAACTGAGCAATTAAACACAGCTGATCACTCAGTTCTCAGAGGTTTGTGAGCAGTGAGCTGATGACTGTCGGTCACCACTGTCTGCTCTGCAAATCCCCCCTTTGTGATGTCATCCAACAGCAGGCTTCAGCCCAATGTCTGCTGAAATCAAGTTAAAGGCGTGCAGAACAAACTGCACTTCAGTGATCCTCAAGAGAAGTACAGACAAACAAGCTTTGGCTGTACTTCTCCAAGTCCTGCGCTCTATAACAGTGATCAGGCAGGCTCTTTACTGCAGCTGGAATGAAAAGAAAAGGGAACGAATGGCCCCCTTTTATTCATGGGGTAGTGGCAGGTGAGGATAGTTTAGGAAAAGAATAGGCAGAGTGTTAGTCGTTAGGCAGTTTAAAGCCTGTCAGTTTTAAGTTAAGCTGATTGGCCATAAGTTAGTTAGCTTACTCTAGTTTCTAGGTAGAATAAGCCCCTGACCTGTATGAGCCGGTTTCTCCCGCCTATGAAGAGTTCAATTTGATTGGCTGAAGGGGTTCAAGAGGACCCATTTAAGGTTTCCTTTACAGAGGAGACGTCACTCCGTCGGTCAAGCAGCGAAGAAAGAAGACAGCCCAGCGGTTCCAGCGGTTCCAGAGTCCATCGTCGGCGGGAGCAGTGGTCCACTGTCGGTAGTCCAGCAGGCGGTCGGGGAGGAAGAATTCAGCGGCAGCTTTCCTGGAAGAGGAGAAGAGACGAAGAAGAGGAGTTAGGCGCCCCCGCTTACCTCAGCCGAAGATGAGCCTCCTCAGAAGATTGATCGAGCGGGCGGGAGAAGATGGCGGCGAAGACTGGCTCCGGCGGTGTTTCGAGTTGCCGCTCGTCGCGGCATCCGAAGTGGCGGAAGTTGAAGATCGCGCAGGACCGGTGCAGACGGTGGCCGCCGGAAGAGACGTCGGAAGAGGATCCGGTGACGCGGCGGGCGCGGAAGGAAGAGCGTCATCGTCGGTGACGTCGGGCGTGGACGACATCACGGAGAGGGGTGTGCGCAGGCGCGCCACACCCGGAAGAACCGGCCAAGGAATCGGGCCGGCGAAGAGGCGGCGCACCCCGCGCCAACGGTTCTCCCCTCCGGCGGGCGTCCGGCGCGCCGGGAGGGGAGGTGAAGACTCGCCGAGGAGAAGACCAACGGGAAGACCTGCTCCAGGACCCGGAGCGAGGGCCCGGTCGGAGGCGGCGGGATCGTGCGGCGGGACCAGGAATCCGGAGGGGATCGCGCCGGCGAGATCAGGTGAGGGGATCTTCATAGACACAATGCCTGCACCCACATTCCTCCCTAGGCCCCCAGGGATTTTGCCTACCACACAAGCCAGACGTTTAGAGTCTGGGCCATCTGGGATACAGCAGCCCGGGCCTCCAGCCCCTACTAGGGCCCCTAGGCCCCCCGGGACACAGCAGCAGGGGTCGCCAGCATCTGCCTCGAGCAGTGGCCCCCTGGGAACACAGTCCACACCGGATATGAGCACTGGGGGTGCTGTCGCTCAGGACGGTACCCCCCTGCCAGCCTTTGCTGGCTTACTTCAAAATTTTTTAAATGATTTTAGGTCTATGATTGAGAACAGTACGGTTGCTGGGTCCTGCAGGACTGGTACACCGGCCACTGATACGGCAGTATCTGCCAACCCAGTTGGAGATTTGGGGTTATCACAGCATGCCCCTTCACCTAGGGATGTCTGGGTTCCTCATGTGGGCAATGTGGAGGTTGAACCTCATAGGCCCCAGAGCTTGCACTCTGAGATGTCTGCTTCCTATCTCCTGGCTCAATCCCAAAATTTACCTGAGACTTCCCTTAGGGAAACTCTCACCTGTGAAATGTCCCCGCTAGGTTTCCACCTATCCGAATCGGTTAAGGAGAGAATATGGCAGGGACATTTTATTGATATGTTGTCTCTGTTGCCTTCGTCTAGGGATTTTGTTGCTAAAGGGGATAGGAAGGATGATGAGGAACGAAGGCGCCCTGTTTCCAAATCTTTCAATAACTGGTTGCAGGGTTTCTTTATTTTTTCATCAGTAATGTGTGAGAAATTCCCTACCAAAAGTGTGGGGCTTTTCCAGCACGCGGATATCATATTAGAAGCTTACAAGAATTTTGGTGGAACATCATGGTTCCAGTATGACGTGGCTTTTCGCCAAAAACTGGCGGTGCAGCCTGCCATGAAATGGGGGACTAAGGATGTCAGCCTTTGGCTGGACCTTTTTCTTCCCCAGAGGTCTATTTTTTCCAGGCAGCCCTTTCCGAGTCAACAGTCCCAAGCATCCTCCCCGGGTTTTCAATTTAGAAAAGGAGTGTGCTTCAACTTCAACGAATCCGTCTGTAAGTGGCCGGGTTCGTGCAAGTACCGGCACGAATGCGCCTTTTGCTCTGGGGCCCACCCCATTGCAAAATGCTTCAAGAAGCAAGGGGGTCAGGCACCGGGTTTTGGACACAAGGGCGGTAACCCCAGTGAACCTCACCGCCATGCTCCCGTGGCTCCAGCGCTACCCAGACAGGGTGAGAGCCACCCTACTAATTGAGGGCTTTCGGGATGGTTTCCCTCTTCCCAAGTTTTACGGTAAGGGTTGTAGGTTGGTAGATAATCTTAGATCCGTGGCGGGTTTGGAATCGGTTGTGGCCGAAAAGGTAAGTAAAGAAATAGATTTAGGTAGATTCGCGGGCCCTTTCTCTGTCCCACCCTTTGAGGATTTTAGGATCTCCCCTTTGGGCATTGTCCAAAAGAAGGAGCCTAATTCTTACAGGCTTATTCATCATTTGTCGTTTCCTTTCGGGGATTCCTTAAATGATGAAATAAGCGAGGATTTAGCTACGGTCCAATACTCTTCGTTTGACGATGCCTTGGTTAAATTAAGGGGTCTGGGCAAAGGGGTTTTGATGGCCAAGGCGGACATCAAATCGGCGTTTCGTCTGCTGCCGGTCCACCCGGACGCCTTTAATTCCCTGGGGTTTTTCTTTTCGGGTAATTTTTATTTCGACAGATGTCTCCCCATGGGATGTTCATTGTCATGTTTTTATTTTGAGTGTTTTGCCACCTTTTTGGAATGGGCAGTGTCGCTCCTTTGCGATTCGACTGACATCGTCCATTATTTAGACGATTTTTTGTTCTTGGGAAGGGCAGGGTCTACAGACTGCTCGCGCTTGCTGAATGGTTTTGTTCAGTTGTGCGAGCTGTTTGGGATCCCGTTGGCACATGAGAAGACGGCTTTTCCGTCTACTTGCATTCAATTTTTAGGCATCACAATCGACTCCGAAGAAATGGAATTTAGGCTCCCGCTAGACAAAGTGTCTAAATTGAAGTTTTGCCTGCTAACTTTGATCCGGAGACGTAAGGTTCGCCTTAAGGAGATGCAGTCCTTGCTTGGTTTGCTGGCTTTTGCTTCCAGGGTTATTCCCCTGGGTAAGCTATTTTCCAGGAAGCTGTATGCAACGATTGCGGGTCTGAAGTCGCCAAATTCTCACGTGAGGTTAACTCAGGAGGTCAGGGAGGATATGCTGGTGTGGTACCAGTTTTTATCGGATTTCAATGGCAAAAGTCTTTGGCAGGAAGAATTTGTTCTTGACAAGGATTTTTGTCTCTTCACCGACTCAGCGGGTTCGGTAGGCTTTGCCGCCATCTGGCGCACACATTGGTGTGTTGATCGCTGGTGCCAGAAATGGGTTCAATTGGGTTATACACGCAACAGTGTTCTTCTCGAGCTCTTTCCCATTGTGGTGGCCCTGGAGATTTGGGGCCATCATTTTCGGAACAGAAGATTAATGGTTCGGACTGATAACAGGGGGGTGATGTTCGCTATCAATTGTTTGTCTTCAAAATCCCCTCCTGTTATAGCCTTATTGCGGTATTTAGTAGCTAAATGCTTATCGTTTAATATTTGGATTAAGGCGACTTTTGTCCCCGGCAAAGATAATGGTTTGGCGGATGCTTTGTCTCGCTTACAGATGGAGCGATTTTTTACGCTGTTTCCGGAAGCGGACGAACAGAGCTGTCATTACCCGAGCCTCCTATGGCACATAGTCTAGACTTGGTAGCAAAGAACGTTTTGCGTTCTTTGGCTCCGGCGACCATGGCGGGATACCAATCAGCATGGTCATTATGGCTGTCGCATCTTCAGTCATTGGGTGCATCCCCCGATAGTTTTTCGGAAAATTTGGTGTTATCTTTTTTAAATTCTTTATTCCATAGGGAATATGCTTGGTCTCACGTAACCAAAATTCTGGCAGGAGTGTCCTTTTTCGTTAAGCTAAAAAATTTCCCTTCATGCTCTTCCTTTTTTACAGTGCGGCAGGCACTGAAGGGTTACCGTAAAGCGAAATTCTTGCCCGATTCTAGGAAGCCCATTACTGTCCCACTTTTAGAGAGATTGTGTGCGGTTACGTCAATCGTTTGTTTTTCCTATTACGAGTCGGTCCTTTTTCAGGCGGCTTTTTCGTTGATGTTTTTTGCTGCACTAAGGATATCGGAGCTCGTGCCGACGAGTAGGACGCTTAGCTCTGGTCTTTTTCTCTCGGATGCGGTTTTATCTGATGTGTCATGCTGCATTTTAATACGCTTCTCTAAGACGGATCAATTGGGTGTTGGGAAGCGCGTTATGTTGCACAGGTTTCTCAATTCTTCAATATGTCCGGTGCGTCTATTGAAAAAATTTTTGACAATCAGATCGGCCGGTTCGGCTTTTTTGTTTAATCATCGGGATGGTAGGCCATTGACTGGCTATCAATTCAATGCTGTTTTTAAAAAATGTCTCGTTCAATTGGGTTTGGAAGAGGAAAGGTTAACTTCTCATTCATTTCGTATTGGTGCCGCTACCGAAGCGGCAAGATTGGGTCTCGGTGATCAAGTTGTTAAAAAGTTGGGCAGGTGGAAGTCGGATGTTTTTCAAACTTACATCCGCCCTGACACTGTTTGTTAAAAAAATTTTCAGGTCAATGTCTGGACGTGTGGATCATCGGACATTCTTTCGTGCACTGGGCTCGTGCACGAGCCAGAAGACGTCCTTATGGCGAAAACATCGGTTTGGATCCCAATTACTTTAGGGTTCAGTGGTTTAGCAAGCGAGGTATGCTGTGGTCGGAATTTCGTCCGGAAATTTTTAGACTACTGCAGTTTCTCCCCCCTCCGGATGTCTTGGTTGTACACCTTGGGGGGAATGACGTAGGCAGAGCAAGAACGTTAGACTTGATTTTTGCTATCCGGGATGACTTACAATTACTAAAGTCAACATTCCCTTTTTTGACCATTGTTTTTTCGGAGATTATACCTAGACTCGCTTGGTTCAAGCACTGTTATTTGAAACCGCTTGAAAAAATCCGTAAGCGCGTAAACAGGGCTTTGGAGAAGCTGCTGCGCGTCGTTGGTATTTTATCTTTTAGGCATATAGAGCTGGAGGGAGGTACTAGTGGATTGTATAGGTTTGATGACACCCATCTATCAGACATTGGCCTAGATACTTTTAATGCCAATCTGGGCACTTGCGTGGAAGAGGCCGCGTGGTGGGGGTGTGCCAGGCGGGTGTGAGCCGCCTGCCTTTTGGATGTGTCAATTTATTTAGTTGAGTTATGACAACCTGGGTCGTTGGGACCGGGTTTGTTCTATACTGCTGTTATTTAAAGTTTAAAAGATTTATCGATCTTTAATGTGTAAAATAATAAACGGCCGCGGCCTCTTTCATTCCAAAATTAAGTCTGAAGGTGTCTTTTTTAATAGTTATAAGTAAACTTAAGAAAATCCTGCCTACTACCCCATGAAAAGAAAAGGGAACGAATGGCCCCCTTTTATTCATGGGGTAGTGGCAGGTGAGGATAGTTTAGGAAAAGAATAGGCAGAGTGTTAGTCGTTAGGCAGTTTAAAGCCTGTCAGTTTTAAGTTAAGCTGATTGGCCATAAGTTAGTTAGCTTACTCTAGTTTCTAGGTAGAATAAGCCCCTGACCTGTATGAGCCGGTTTCTCCCGCCTATGAAGAGTTCAATTTGATTGGCTGAAGGGGTTCAAGAGGACCCATTTAAGGATCCCCTCACAGAGGAGACGTCACTCCGTCGGTCAAGCAGCGAAGAAAGAAGACAGCCCAGCGGTTCCCCTCCCACCCCCCCCCCTTTTTGTTTGTCGCGGTCAGTTTGTTATTTTAGGGTCACCTTCGGTCACGTCGAAGGGGGACGTTTTGTTGTATTTTAAGTTGGATGTGTCAATTTATTTAGTTGAGTTATGACAACCTGGGTCGTTGGGACCGGGTTTGTTCTATACTGCTGTTATTTAAAGTTTAAAAGATTTATCGATCTTTAATGTGTAAAATAATAAACGGCCGCGGCCTCTTTCATTCCAAAATTAAGTCTGAAGGTGTCTTTTTTAATAGTTATAAGTAAACTTAAGAAAATCCTGCCTACTACCCCATATAAACTGAGCTGCGCAGGCATGGCTCCATTTGCATGCTGGAATCACTGCACTCCTGTAGGAGTGAAATCATTCCACAGTGGCCAACGAAGATGGGTAGAAGATGCCAGCAAGAGATGTCAGGCCGTTGAAGAAAAGCTGGGTATCGCAGAGTTTAGCTCCACTTTAATAATTGTTATTGCATGCATGATATGCTAGCAAATGTGGTGCATAATAATTATTGTGACCGGAGAGTCCTGTACCATGTGCTGCTCAGGCTCACTGAAGGGGGTGTCAATCCTATACATCCACCTCTGTGAGTGCTGGTCGGGAGGGAGCCCCTCCTGGCTCTTAAGATAGCTCAGTATGAAAGAGGAGGTCCCTGTGACCAAACATCCATAGCATCCCAAGGTATGGTAGAAAGTGGCAACCTCAGCCTGGACTCCTGCCAGGCCACGACCCCAACGCCTTTTGCTCCGCCCTTGCAGCTTAGTTCCAATGACTAGGCTCTGTGGGCGGAGTGAAACACGTTGTGGCCACAGAGCCTAGTCATTGGAACTAAGCTCCGAGGGCGGAGCAAAAGGCGTTGGGGTCGTGGCCTGGCAGGAGTCCAGGCTGAGGTTGCCACTTTCTACCATACCTTGGAATGCCATGGATGTGCGGTCACAGGGGCATGCTCCTTCATTCGGAGCATAATTATTATTAATATATACCCTCACCTTCTAAGAGCCCATTAACACTAGCACGACTTGTGAGGCAACTTGTGTAGCCCCAGGTCGCCCCAGGTTGCTTGACATAACAAAAGCAATGTTAATCAATCAGTGCCGTCTTAATTGGCACTACTGAAGTCGCTCCGACTTCAGAAAAGGGTCCTGTACTACTTTGAGGCGACCTGTGATCCGACTGTCCCATATACTTCAATGGGAGTCGCCTCCTTATCTTAATTGAAGCGACTTGTTATCAGACTTTCCAGGAAGAAGAAAGAGATTAGCCAGGCATTCCCCACAGACAAAGTCGCCTGTCTCTTCAAAGTAGTGCACAAGTCTCTTCCAAGTCTCTTCCAAGTCTCTAAACAAGTCTCTTCAAGTCACGGGGCGACTTTCTCGTCGTGGTAGTGTGAACCGGCTCTAAACCAACCCATTCAGTTTAAAATGGAAATGACAGCCAAAACATTTGTGTATACATAAAGAAAAAAAAAAAAAAACATTACAAATTCCCTTTTTTATAAGTAATCAAATAATCTCTGTTATCACCTGCTAGGGATCTTAGAGAGCTGGAGGAGGAGAAACCGCAGCAAACCGATTTTCCCAGCAAATGGCTGCAGAGAGCAGCTTGTCAACACAAGTTTAATAATTGGAGGAGAGCAAGCACAGCCAGAAAACTGACCATGCTGTAATAGATGTGCTCTCATGCCTAGTGTGGTCCCTTCTTAATAGGAAAGGAAGGGGACTGGCATGAACACCAGGGATGTCACACAAAGGAAGCAATACAATGACAACAGGAGACTTCTTCATACAAGTTCATGGCACAGCCGGCACTGGTCTGAGTATTTCAAAAACTGCTGATCTACTGGGATTTTCAGGCACACAACCATCTCTAGGGTTCAAAGAGAATGGTCTGGAAAAGAGAAAATATCAAGTGAGCGGCAGTTGTGTGGACGAAAAAATGCCTTGTTGAGGTCAGAGGAGAATGGGCAGACTGGTTTGAGATGATAGAAAGGCAACAGTAACTCAAATAACTATGCGTTACAACCAAGGCATGCAGAATACCATCCCTGAATGCACAACACATTGAACCTTGAAACAGATGGGCTACAGCAGCAGAAGACCAAAACAGGTGCCACTCCTGTCAGCTAAGAACAGGAAACGGAGGCTACAATTCACACCGGCTCAAAAAAATTGGACAATAGAAGATTGGAAAACTGTTGCCTGGTCTGATGAGTTTCAGATACGACATTCAGATGGTAGGGTCAGAATTTAGTGTGAATAACATGAAAGCATGGATCTATCCTGCCTTGTATTAACGGTGGAGGCTGGTGGTGGTGTAATGGTGTGAAGGATATTTTCTTGGCACACTTTGGGGCCTTTAGTACCAATTAAGCATTGTTTAAATGCCACGGCCTACCTTTAAATGCCTGTCCCTCCCTTTATGTCTACAGTGTACCCATCTTCTGATGGCTCCTTCCAGCAGGATAATGCACCATGTCACAAAGCTCAAATCATCTCACCACTGCTTTCATGAACAATGACAATGAGTTCACTGTACCCCAATGGCCTCCACACTCACCAGATCTCATCCAATAGAGCACCTTTGGGATGTGGTGGAACGGGAGATGGATGCACGGCCGACAAAACTGCAGCAACTGCGTGATGCAATCATGTCAATATGGACCAAAATCTCAGAGGAAAGTTTCCAACACCTTGTTGAATCTATGCCACAAAGCGTTAAGGCAGTTCTGAAGGTAAAAGGGGGTCCTAACCTGCTACTAGCAAGGTGTACCTAATAAAGTGGCCGGTGAGAGTAGAATAAAACTTTTACTAGGCCTGAATAATGTATTACATTTTTATTTTTTATTTTTTTAGGGACTCAATGTTTCCTTTTAAATTCTAACCTGCAACGTAAACTTTACTAGTGGAATCCGATTGGCTGTTCCAGACAACACCGTTAATATTTATTCCTCCAGCTTTCATAAACGGATTCCATTATAATTGAAAGGACAAAGTCTAATGAGGCGGTTAGTAAACGGCACACGGGGTGCTACTACATATAACGTATTAGTTCAAAAGAAGACCAAATTTATTGCATCTGCCCCATTTCTATTTCAAACATCACAGTGAGTGCCTCCAGGTCGCACACACATGTAATAGACATCTCTCACCCACAGCAATGGGGATTGTTCTCAGACAATAAGAAGCTGTGTCTATGGGAAGCCTGGCAGCGGCAGCCAACTAATGAGATAGTAAAGTTTTAACAATTTGCTGCTTTATTTAACTATGTCGGAAGGACAGGAATGTCGAACAATAACTGGAAGCAATTAAACACAACACAATAGATTCCTTCCTGTTGCACACAGAAAAGCAAAGCGTACCACACTGACATCTGCTGGACTTTTATGGAACTTGAAAGATTTACCAACATACAGAAGTAATGGGAGCAGCCTGTGGAGGGCTCCTGTCCAAAGAAAATGCCCAACAACATATACTGTACAAGATTCAGTTCCTGATCATAATCAATCATCCACTAATCAGACTACAGTACACAGGGTTCTTCAAAACAACAGGATTCCATTTTCGGTGCAATGATGGAGAACGTATTCACCTGTCATCTTCTTACATCTCTTGGAGACATCTGCTGCAGCCATTACAAAAATGGAAAAAATCCACTGCGCCCAAAAAAAAAATTTAAAAGAAAAAAAAAAAAAAAAACGAAATAGCTGCTCCTTTCCAATGCATAGAAAATTAAATAACCAAATAAGGATGCGCTAATCCTACAATACATACAGTTCTATTCAAAATTTTCAACCCCCACTGAAATTGATTGTTTTGGCCAGTTTGACATTGATTTTGATCATTCAGTCATCCTGCTTACAATTAAATCAAAGAGGCACGAGTAGGTCAGACAAATATAACATAAGGATAGTGTAAGGATAACATATGGATAGTGTAGGACCCACTGATAATGGGGTGCTTTGACGCAGTGGTGGGCTTGAGCACGATATGGCCATATGGTGGGACCAAATCCACATTTTTATTTATGGATTGTCTTCATATTTGATAGTCCTTTCTTTTGCATGTGTGCGCTATTCTTTTTTACTATACATGTTGCTTGGTACATAGCTGCACCGGCTTTAGATATACATGTTCAGGGTTTGCTCCCCCAATTTTTTTGCTTGTTTATTAAATATAACATAACATTTATAATGAAATAACCACAAATGTCTTTTCTGTGCTCACATCATTATCAGTTTTATTCAACCCCCAAGTAACATTCAATCTTAGTACTTAATACAACATCCTTTTACAGTTATAACAGCTTTTAAACGTGAAGCATAGCTTGACACGAGAGTCTTGCAGCGATCTACGGGTATCTTCACCCATTCGTCATGGGCAAAAGCCTCCAGTTCAGTCACATTCTTAGGCTTGTGCACTGCAACTGCTTTCTTTAAGTCCCACCAGAGGTTCTCAATCGGATTTAAGTCTGGTGACTGTGATGGCCACTCCAAAATGTTCCAGCCTTTAATCTGCAACCATGCTCTAGTGGACTTGGAGGTATGCTTGGGATCATTGTCCTGTTGAAAGGTCCAACGTCTCCCAAGCCTCAGGTTTGTGACGGACTGCATCACATTGTCATCCAATATCTCCTGGTACTGAAGAGAATTCATGGTACCTTGCACACGCAGAAACTTCCCTGTACCTGCAGAAGCAAAACAGCCCCAAAGCATGATTGACCCCCCGCCATGCTTCACAGTAAGCAAGGTGTTCTTTTCTTCATAGGCCTTGTTCTTCCTCCTCCAAACATAGCGTTGATCCATGGGCCCTAACATCTTCTTTCTGCCACGACCAGGTAGCGTTTCAACAGTGCCCTTTGCCTTGAATTTGCGAATGATGTTTCCTATGGTGTCTCTTGGTATGTTTAACATCTTTGCAATCTTCTTATAGCCATTGCCCCTTCCTGTGAAGAGTAATCACTTCTTCTCTTGTCTTCACCATGTTTGTAACCACACCAGTAAATGTCTAGAAGGAGCTGAGTATCACAGTCATTTTAAAGCTGCCTAATTGGTGCTTATTAGGCTTTATTGCTGCTCCCTGACATCCACAGGTGTTTTCAATACCTGATTGAAAACACTTCAATGAACCTCTGTTCTTCAGAGTGGTAGTCTTTAAGGGGTTGAATAATTGTGTCAATGAAGAATTCACAAAAGAAACATTTACTACTGTATTACAAAACCAATTGATGTCATTTTAGTTGCATATGGTTCTTTAAGAAGTCCTTGTAGGATTTCATTCTGAATACAATTACAAATGTACACTAAATTCCCTAAAACCCTTTACAGCATTGGGGGGTTGAATAATTTTGAATACAACTGTATATGTACAAACATACACTAAATACAAATTCATAAATATACATTCAAATATTTGTGAATATAAAATCATAAAATGTCCACTACAACATGGTCCCTAATCTCCCCGCTGGATTACTAGAGAAAAAGATTAAGGTGGCAGAAAACAAATAAGTCAGAAGTTTTGGAACGCTCCATGTCATAGTATTCAACACATTAAATAAGTCAGTTTTCTTATTCTGTGAATATCAGAGTTTTACAATGCTGATGGGACGTGAAGTTCCTCGACAGCTGGAGGGCCGTAGTTTGAGGATCCCTGGTCTATACGGCCAACAATGCCCTAATAGTGAACAGAATTTTTACGCAGTAAATTTTGGAATCCTCAAATTCCAAGATTTGAACACAGCAGGGGGTCCTGCCTTGGCTCCTGGCTGGTATGGCTCTCCTCTGTCAATGTTTATGAGCACAGAACAGGCATGTAATTGCCCCACTTGCTGGTAATATTTGCAGTTGCTTGGCTCCAGAAGGTGACACCTGGCTCTGCTTGTTAAACATACCAGAAATGACTGGAGAGGTGGCAGAGAGACCCTCAGCTTAGTGCTTTGTGTAACCTAAATAGTTTACTTCTGTCTCTCTCATCAATCGTCCCGTCTTAGCAGGAGGAATTTCACTTTGCAGAAGTTGTAAGACACACTAATATGTATAGAAACAATACAAAAAGTGTTTACATATCCAGATTAAAGTTAGGAGAGGTGCACACTAAAAGAAAAATCGGGCGAACGATAGTCCGATTTCCCTCGTTGTTTTGCAGCAAATCGGTACCGATGAACGAAAATTTGTACGGAAATTCTCGCAAGACAAAGGCTTTTGTTTTTTTGTTTCTGATCATGCACAGTCTCTTTTCGGATTTACGGTACACATTAAATGAAATTCATTAGTTTAGCTCCCGTACGAGAAAAGATTTGGAGTTTGCACAAAAATTCGGAATCCGCTGTCAATAGTTGTGTACACACTTAACGAAATTTTCTTGGAAGAAAACGTTTGCCCGATTTTCCTATAGTGTATACTAGCCGTTAGGCTATCTGCACATGGTCTGCTCTGTTCTTCTTCCCCCATCCAGCCATAATACTTAAAGGGTAACTCCACTTTTGTGGGGGGGAAAAATTGCAAATAAAGAAAAAACAAAATAGGCTATACAATTGCAACACAAATCATATTGTAATTGAATGTTATTAAAAATTACCTTTCCTTTTTTAATCTGCAGCTGTTGTAATTTTCTGAAAATGCAATGCAATATGGCTACCTGGAGGTGTTCTGTACACAGAATGTATACTGACCACACCCCAGAAACATTTCCTGCTTGTGCGATTGGCTCACCAATTTTCCCAGAAGTCTGCACTAAGATACAAGTCAGATTTCTGGCATCCCCTGGAACAAAAATGTAATTTTTGGTGAGATACTCCCAATAGGAACAAGTCTAAAGGGATGCAGGCCCTGCAGCTTTCCTTAGAGATGTGCAGCTGCCACAGCTGATAGATAATTATGAAACCACTCTCATTAGACTCATTCAGCACAGAGGCACAGAGAAACCAACACGGATTTCTTCAGAACAACAAAAGGTAGAAATCTACAACAAAGTTTGTTAAAATCCTTGCAATGTACAGAGATCACCTAGAGGGGAATGTTTTTTTCTCAACAAAAGTGTAGTTACAGAGTAACTACATTTTTGTTGAGAAAAAAAAAAAAAAACATTCCCCCCAGGGTGATCTCTGTACATTGCAAGGATTTTAACAAACTTTGTTGCAGATTTCTACCTTTTGTTATTCTGAAGAAATAGATGTTTGTCTGTGTACGTGTGCCCAGTGAATCTGTATGGGAGGGCCTTTATAATTACCAGTCAGCTGCTGTACCAGCAGAGCTCTAATGAGGGAAATTTCAGGGTCTGCATCCCTATAGACCATGGGTGTCCAACCTTTTGGCTTCTCTGGACCACATTGAGTGTAGAGAAATTTTCTCGGGCCGCCTATAAAATATATACTACAGTAAAGGCCCTTCCCGTGCCTCCCCCTGCACTAGTTTAATGCAACTAGAGAATGATGAAATGAAATGGAAGCAGTATACCGAGGTTTACTTCTTCTGGGAGATATTAAAGGAACACTCTAACCGCCATGACCACCTCAGTGATTTGAAATGGTCATGGTGGAAGGAGTCAGAAACACGGCACATGCTGGGATATTTACAGGTATGTGCTGGGGGATAGTTGCACCCCTAGCACATATGACTTAGGCAGACAGAAAATGTCACGTCCTTATTCATACATGTATGAACAAGGACGTGACATATTATGACAAAACACAACTAGTTATTAAAAAACATACTGCAACAATTTAAACACGCTAATGCACATACCTTTTCTACATATTTTGCAGACTGCTGGCGGGTAATGTTGGCGGTTAATGCTGGTGGGTAGTGCTGGCGGGTAGTGTTGGTGGTTACTGCTGGCGGGTATTGCTGGCGTGTACTGTTGGTGGGTATTTCTGGCTGGTGCTGGCGTGTACTGTTGGTGGGTATTGCTGGCTCGTGCCGGCGGGTACTGTTGGTGGGTATTGCTGGCTGGTGCCGGCGAGTACTATTGGCGGATATTTCTGGCTGGTGCTGGCGGGTATTGCTGGCTGGTACTGTTGGCGGGTATTGCTGGCTGGTGCTGGTGGGTCCTGTTGGTGGGTATTGCTGGCTGGTGCTAGCGGGTACTGTTGGCGGGTATTGCTGGCTGGTGCTGGTGGGTACTGTTGGCGGGTACTGTTGGTGGGTATTGCTGGCTGGTGCTGGTGGTGTTGCTGGCTGGTACTGTTGGCGGGTATTGCTGGCTGGTGCTGAGTAGGGTTTGTGGGTTCCCGACCCACCATTCCTGAGGATCAGCGTAACAGCCACAGGAGCCGCGCTGTAGGAAGCAGAGCCGATGCTTCCTGTATAACGCCGGCTGGCTCCTGTCACAGGCGGAGGTGGAGTACATTTGGTATCACTTCATCTGGGACAGGAGCCGGTGCCTTACAGGAAACATTGGCTCTGCTTCCTCTAGTACCGGCTCTGTTATTTACAGTGGTGTGATGCTCAGATGGCGGGTTGGGAACCCGCAATCTTGGCTTACCGACCCACCATCCCAGAGCAGGAGGAAGAGTCACCAAAATATTCTTGGGGGGGGAGCAATTTCCCCGTTGCCCCCCCCCCCTTACCTGGATCCGCCACTGGTCTGGAGTTTTGCTGCTGGTGGCCCACATTGCCTGCAGTTACAGGCCACATGCGGCCCGCGGGCTGGACATGCCTGCTTTAGATGTTATATTCCTTTGGAAATATCTCACCAAAATTGACGTTTTTGTTGCAGGGGAAGCCAGATATCTGACTTGTATCTTAGTGCAGACTTCTGGGAAAATCAGTAAGCCAATCACACAAGCAGGAAATTACATATCTGGAGGACGTTCTGTACACCATCTGTGTACAGAACGCCTCCAGGTAGCCATATTGCATTGCATTATACAGAGAATTACAGAACTGCAGATTGAAAAGGAAAGGTCATTTTTAATAACATTCAATTACAAGATGACTTGTGTAGAAATTGTATACGCTATATTTTTTGTATTCACTTCTCCCCCACAAAAGTGGAGTTACCCTTTAACCCAACGGCTTAAAAGTCAAAGTCTGCCAACCGAGATTTGGAAGATCTTATTAGGCACTGAAGATTTTTTCAAAGGTTAGGTCCTCTCCAAGGTCCTTATAGGCATCTGTGTCCCCCATGTAGTGGATATACTCTGGAGGCCCAACTTTCTCCAATGTAGTTACTGACACCCCGAGTATCCACCCTCACCTCCTATACCAGTGACAGCTGTCATTGGGTCAGGAAGGAAAGGGTAATCTCTTAATCACAGCCATAAAAATGTATTGGAAGTCAGAATTCTTTTCCCACTGGATTACAAATCAAAATGATTTGACAGAGTTTCACTTTAATGACTAAGACCATCATAAGAAAAATATGTCAGCTGCCATTACTAGCTTTTTTTGTAAAATGTAAGTTGAGTAGTTATAAACCTCAGACATGAAATATAAACAAAGCATGTGTTTCAATAATGTGTGCTTGTCTCAAGAGCACCAAGTGTCATTTCTGTCTGCTGCTTCCTTCCTCTGCTTTCAGCATGAGTCACTTCTGACAAGAATTTCTGACAGCAAGAGAACAAAAGGGGGAGGGACCTCCAGCAGATAGCCTGTGATTGGCAGCCTCAGCTCTGTTCCTGTGTGCAGAGGTAGTGTCCCTTCCCTCCAATCAGCTCCAAGAGCTCTCTTCACTGAGCTTGGCAGTGTGTAATTCTTGCCCCCTGTTTTCTGACAGCTCAGAAAAGCTTTATAGACCCTGGTCTTTGCACAGATGAAGAGTTGCTGCAGATAAACAGCTACAACTTATGTAGGCTGATTGGTTTAATCTCTGTGTATCACCTGAGGCCAGTCACTTCACTGGGTATATGTCAGGGTTTACAACCACTTTAAGTAACATACCTGGACCAACCATGCTGCAAATGAATGTTAGCATTCGTTATTTTTACACCTGTTCCAGGTTGTTGGCTCAGATAGCACTGAAGCCAAAGTGTCAGTATAACAGCCAGGAAGCTAGCATTCTCAAAAGGAAAGTTCAGCAATGACAGCCTCTATAATCTCTCATGGCAAAGTCCCTTTAATGCATAAATCAGTGCAAAATGAATAAAAAAAATTGCAGTACATCTCTGAAATAAATTTCCCCATGTTTTCATCCTTTTAAAGCCTCCGAAAGAACAAAAACATACCTGTTGATCTGCCAGAAATGCATTCCGCTCCTGACACTGCATACCTATTCATGAACTAAAACTGCACGACTACTACTGAATGGAAGAAATAAACCAGCCACATACCCATGACATCACCAGTTTATTAGTTTATTATACAAAGCTGCAGCAACAAGTCCCTGCAAGAGAACCTCCAAGGCGTTTTGCCCACTTTGTCATTGTAGGATGAGCCTAAAATTAAACCCTTTATAAGGCTTCTTTTACACTGATCAAAAAAAAAAAACAAACAAAAAAATGCATAACCATTAAATCCTATGGAGCTATTCATACTGGTCAGTTGCGCTCTGTTGCATTTTTAAAGTCTGCATTTTTGTTGCATCTTTGGTGCAGTAAAAAAATAAAAATACATTTAAAAAAGCACCTCCCAATCTAAATTAATGGAAAATGCATCAAAAACGCACCAGTGGTTGTGTTTTTGGTGCATTTTTGAGTCCCGGGTCCTTTTTTCACAGGTGCAAAATGCACCAGAAACGCAGCAAAGATGCATATGTGTTTTTACTGTGTTTTTGCAATGGAGCAGTGTAAGAGTAGCCCAAGTAAAAATGTTGATATTACAGTATGGTTTTCATGTGTTAAAGCCCTTTCCCTGCTTTGTGCATTTGGAAGCTGCAGAAAGCACTGACTGTCTAATACTCTGAGTGAAAGACCGCACATCACATTATCTTAATGGAATGACTCTTCTCAGTCATACTGTGCCCATTACTGGAGATTAGCTTTAGTCTGATGGTGTTTTACACAGTACATTACCCTCTAATCTAAGCCTTTACTGTTTATATACTTGTTTTTGCTCTCGTCACATGAACCCTAATTCCATCCAGTCTGACAGAGGTCACAACAGTTACCTGTAAATTTAGTCCTGGGTGCTCCTATATAGAATAAAGAATTTCGGAAATGGATAAATAGTGGTTCCGGTCATGACAACCAGTGAGGTGGTCCCTTCATAAAGAAACTAGAACTAGTCATTTGTTTTCTGTATACTTGTTTTCATGAACAAGTTAATAAAGCCTGATGAAGTCACATAAGTGATGCAACGCGTAGGGCGGAGCCGGGTGACGTCATCGTGTTTACTGGATGTAGGACGGCTTTGAGACCTGTGTGACCCCAGATGTGAATTATACATGCAAAATTAAGTTGTTTTTTTTTTAAATGTGTTATTTTAATACAAATTGTAGATTTATGATATTACACTATGGAGAGATCCATTAAATTTGAGCACTAAAGTCTCCTGGTGAGCAGAATTTAATTTGTGAACATATAGTGGTGCCAAAAGTCATCTAAATAGATCATGTTTTGAGATCCTGGTTATTATGACTAAAGGCCCATACACACGAGTCGAAATTCGGCTGGGAATTTTCGTCCAACGACCAATCTGCCGATTTTCGGCTTGTTAGTATGGTGCTCTCGACAACCGACTGACTTTTCGGCCGAAAAAATTCTGGTGTGCAGGCTATAAAATTTTTGTCCACCGTCAAAACACATCCGATTTTCGTGCAGTCAGTACAGATTTCGACAGGGAAAAATCCTTTGAGCAAGACTGGGCATGCTCAGAGAAGAAAGAACACAAAGAAAGCAAACCAACACATGACATCACTTCTGAAGTAGAATTCTGTCGTGCGGGAAAATTTGTGCGCAGTCCAACCAACAAACACCACTCTGGACAAAAGACAGATGACCGGTCGGCGGAAATTCGTTGCGTGTGTACGAGGCTTAAGGCTGACTGAGGCTGAAATGCGTTAACTTGCTGTACTAAGGTTGTGTTACTGTGGAGTAGCTAATAAAGTGACATTTTTTACGAGCAATACATGGAGTTGCAGATCATCTATCTGGACTTTATTGATGCAACTGTGCGACTGTGGATCATGCACCCATTCGCGCAGGGGATTCTCTGAATTCAGTGGGTTTGTAGCACCATCTGTTTCATAAACAAAGAGATCCTGTACCTACTATTTCATCCCTGTTTTTGGCCTTTTTCATGGCCTGTACTGTATCCAACGGTGAGGGCACATCCTTACACCGAGGTGATCACGATTATGTGCTGAGCGCTGCATTGGAGTCCTGGTATCACTTTTAGAAGTACTTGCTGAGTGTCTTCTGGAATCATGAAGATTCATACACATTTTTCTTTTGGGACTTACTATACAGTCACTGGCCACTTTATTAAGTACACCTTGCTAGTACTGTGTTGGACCCCGTTTGCCTTCAGGAGTGCCTTAATTCTTCATGGCATAGATTTAACAAGGTGTTGGAAACATTCCTCAGGGATTTTGGTGCATATTGACCTGATAGCATCACGCAGTTGCTGCAGATTTGTCAGCTGAACAACTATGATGCAAATCTCCCATTCACCACATCCCAAAGGTCCTCTATTGGATTGAGATCCAGTGACTGTGAAGGCCATTGGAGTACAGTGACCTCAGTGTCATGTTCAAGAAACCAGTTTGAGATGATTTTAGCTTTGTGACATGGTGCATTATCCTGCTCGAAGGAGCCCTTTAGAAGATGGGTGCACTGTATTAATAAGGGATGGACATGGTCAGCAACAATACTGAGGTAGGCCGTGGTGTTAAAACAAAGCTCAATTGGTACGAAGGGGCCCAAAGTGTGCCGAGAAAATATTCCCCACACCATTACATCACCACCAGCCTGAACCGTGGATACAGCAGGATGGACCCATGTTTTTATGTTGTTTACACCAAATTCTGACCCTACCATCTGAATGTTGCAGCTGGTTGGTTGTAACGAGCGGTTAAGTTATTGTTGCCTTTCTATCATCTCTGCCCATTCTCCTCTGGCCTCTGACATTAACAAGGCATTTTCGTCCACACAACTGCCACTCACTGGATATTTTTTAGACCATTCTCTGTAAACTCTAAAGACATTTGTGCGTGAAAATCCCAGTAGATCAGCAGTTTTTGAAATACTCGGACCAGCCTGTCTGGCACCAACAGCCATGCCATGTTCAAAGTCACTTAAATCCCCTTTCTGCCCCATTCTGATGCTCGGTTTGAACTTCACGTGTCCCAGGACGACGTCTTTGTGTGACGTGCTTCTCTGATTCCGGAAGGATAGGCGTTTGTGTACTAGCCGGCCGGCTTGGGTTTTTCAAAGCATTTTTAGTGATTTTCTGATGTAAGTGTAATCTTTTATGTTTGGAAGTTTTTTTTTTAAGTTTTTGCACTATGGTGAGCCTTATATTTTTTGGGAAACTTCTATGAGTGTGATACTGCGGGGGTGGACTCTGCGTTGTATGAGGTCCTTGGAGGGCCCCAGCCAGTACTGATCTGTGATTGTCGCTAACATGAGGTATAAAAACCAGAATGGTATACAATGAAAATATACTCTCTCAGGCCCCATTATGTCCCACCCCTCCAATTAGGATCATATTGGGGGGGGGGGGGGAACAGGGATGATGCTGCAGGGCTATTAATGTTAAGCAACTCCTCGCTTCATCTGATTTTTAAAGTTGTGGTTTGCGGTGCGAAAATTGTCGCAGAATCTAATGGTGTTTGGGATGCCATTTAGTTTAGGTTCACACATATGCGGTGCAGGAAACGCAGCAATCCATGCGTGTTCCCCTCACTGCATTGCAGTTGCACTGTGTTTGTGATCCGCTGCGGATGTCAATACAAGGTTAACGACACCCCAGAAAGTTCACAGCGGCTCCAAGAAAGGTGCCTGCACTTTTGCAGTGCGATTTGAGCCCATTCAATTGAATGAGCTCAAATTGCACTGTAGTGAATTGCATGTGAATTACACAGGAATGCGGTGTGGTTCCTGTGCAATTCACATGCGAGTTAAAGTGTGAACTCGGGCTAAAGGATAATGGCACCCAAACGTATCATGCGTTGTGCAGCAATTCTGCACACCATTCCAAATCACAAAGTGTGCATGGAGCCTTACTGTGCAGGCACGGCCAGCGCTGAAGACAACTTTGGACTTGATGAAGTAAACAATTCATTATTTTCTAAAGGTTTAGTTTTATGTATTGCTGCCCTCTCTAGCTGGCTATATTCACCTTTCATTGGCTGTCCCAATGAATGCGGAAGTGAAATGTGGAAGCCCTGTGGACTCCATGTCTGAGCACCACCACCATCATGTGGGAGGAAGGGGAGTGAATCACATGCTCTCCATATACAGGAATTCCAGATATTTCTCTTTGCTCTCTGCAGGCACACGCAGTGGTGGGCCAAGAAAAGAGGTGGAAATACAGCTGGGGAGTAGAGTTGCCACTTTTTCTTCAAGCCAAACCTGAACATTTTCGAGGCACACAGCAATTTATTTTTTCTAGTATACACTATAGGATTGTAACAGACCTGGGGCACCGTTGGGCACACAAAATGCCCCCTCACCCTCCTGTCAGGCCCTATTCCGAGTCACAATGCTGTCTAAATAATGTGTCCGGGTTTCAGATGGACTGAAACACGGACACTTGATTCAAAACCTGGACTGTCCTGCTGAATCTCGGACAGGTGACAACCCTACTGAGGGGCAGCAGTAAGTGAACTGGTTGCCTTGCCTCACGTGAGCAAAGCACAGATTCATCACTCTGAATTTAAGCTCAAGTGTTCAATACTATTTAAAAAAAAAAAACCACAGAAATTTTCTTAGACCTAACAGACTGGCACACTGATATTTAAAGCTCAGTTCCACTCAAAAGTGGAACTTGTGCTTATCTGTCTCCCCCCCCCCCCTTCCGGGGGGAGGAGCAGGTTTTTGACAGGTACCCTGTCCCAACTTCTGTCGAACATCGCAGTTTGGCCCCCCTCCTCCTTCCCCTGCTGCCAGGCCAGTAAGAGTACAGCACCCTTTGTGCATGTGTAGTGGGGAACCGGCTGGTTCCCTTACCGGCAACAGCGGCGGCAGCACCCGACGGAAAAATCAGCTGGGGTGCCGACATCGCTGGATTCCAGGACAGGTAAGTGTCCTTGTATTAAAAGTCAGCAGCTACAGTATGTGTAGCTGCTGACCTAAAACATTTTTTTTTTTTAGCACGGGATACTGCTTTATAGAGACACTGTCATGTTGCTAATTCATGATGACCGTGCCTGTGAATTGCTCCTATCCACCGATACTCTCAAGTGATATCATTATTCCTAAATTATACTTTGCAGTAAGTTAAAGTGTCACTAAACCCACATCATAAAAACTATCAATAAATGGTATATTATTTGCTGTTCGTACTCACTCAGTCACTAGGAGATTTGTTTTCTGTATTTTGCAAAAAAATATCCTGGTTGATCCTGCTGCTCTCTATCTCCCCCCTTCTGTTCATGTCCCCAATGCGGCTAGGGATTTTGCAGCTGTGGTGGCAACTCTGCACATGCTCAGTTTTCAGTGAGTTTCTATGCTGAGCATTTCCTCCCCACCACATATGAGAAGCTCATATGACTATAGCGTCACACATGTGGATGTATACACAGTGGTAAATGACAGCCCACTCTCTCCCTCCTCCTCTATGCCCACTAAAAAGCTAAACACAATGGGGAAAGAATATTTACACCTTAATTGATGGTGGCTTTATCTCCCTCTTATTCTAAGACACAGGCTGTGACTGGCATAAATCCGCCCACACCATGTCATTGCCAAAAAACTAAAGATTTAACGTCAAATATTTATTTGTATGACAATTTAAAACTGTTTATTGATATTATTTATTTTTATTCTGTATTCCAAAGGCTTTTTTTTATTTTGAACATGTGACCAGCAGCAGGAGACTGGAAGCTCCTCCTGCTTAGGTTTCCCTGCAGACAGGCTGGGAAAGATCTGGGTCATGTGACAGCTGTATATCGATTAGGAAGAAGGTACTTAGATTTTTTTTAAATTAAAATAATTACAGTGCCATCATCCATACATAGAAAGAGAAGGGATAATGTAAAATAAACAGTGTGCGTTTAGTATTACTTTAACTATATGTGCAAGTCAGCTTAAAAGCAAACCGGTCACATGAGGTATGGGATCTAAGCACAATGTCTGAACATAGGAAAAAACTAGATGCCCACATGCAACTCCAGCAGGCTGAATCATTTCTGCACTGTGCATGAAACATTGACATTTAGGTCCATTTATTGCCCCAAAGAGAAGACCCAAGTTGCAATATGCAATGCAACAATAGAGGAATGTTCGATCACCAGCTTAAAAAATGAAAAATACAAAGTTGAAGATGTCCCTTTAGGGAAGGGATCCCCAAACATTCTAAACAAAGAGCCAGTTTACTGTCCTTCAGATTTTAGGGGGGCCAGACTGTGGCCAGTGGGAGTAAAAATTGTACTGGCATCAGTGGGAGTAAACAGTGCACTTTTGGCATTAAGGGGAGGAATTTGTGTCAGTGGGAGGAATGGTGCCCCATCATTGGTGTCAGTGGGAGGAATACTGCCCCATCATTGGTGTCAGTGGGATGATTGGTGCCCCATCATTGGTGTCAGTGGGATGATTGGTGCCCCATCATTGGTGTCAGTGGGAGGAATAGTGCTCCATCATTTGTGTCAGTGGGAGGAGGAATAGTGCCCCATCATTTGTGTCAGTGGGAGGAATAGTGCCCCATCATTGGTGTCAGTGGGAGGAATAGTGCCCCATCATTGGTGTCAGTGGGAGGAATAGTGCCCCATCATTGGTGTCAGTGGGAGGAATAGTGCCCCATCATTGGTGTCAGTGGAAGGAATAGTGCCCCATCATTGGTGTCAGTGGGAGGAATAACGTCCCATCATTGGTGTCAACGGGGAAAATCGTGCCCCCTTGTTGATGTTAGTAACAGGAATTATACCTCTTTGTTGGTGTCAGTGGGAGGAAAAATGTATTGCATCAGCAGCAGAAAAGTGCTTCAAGGGTTGAGTAAAAGCAAGCAAAGGGCCGCACCCAGCCCCCAGGTCGTAGTTTGAAGACCATTGCTTTAGGGGGACGGGTGGTTTCTGCAGAAATGTATTTTCAATGATGGCGAAATGCTTTAAATACCACATTTTTTAATGCTAGAGGGCAGGTGGCTAAACAGACAGCAGGCACAGATAGAACTGCATTCCCCAATCTGTAACACACAGTAGTAGGAATGCATCCACTTTGTTCTGCTAGCTAGTTACAGCATTTACCCCTCTTCTATTTCCATTCCATGCCATGGCTTTAAACAGTAAACAAAAAGGAAGGAGAGAGAACATCATTGTCAAAAATAGCAGAACAAAAACACTTTCAATGCCAAATTCCAAAAAATAATGTTGAAGGAAAAGTAAATTGCAACAATGACAAAATGTACCGTTACACCACGTCATGGAGGAACTGAGCGGCCTTCCTACTCCAAACAGTTTAAATGACAGAAGCTTTTAAATGATATATGAAGCAATCTGGTGCCTATGCCATAAAGCAGCTGTACGGAGATAAGATAGCAAACCTGTAGAACACACGAGGATCAAATCTGGACAAATATCATGCTTGATAAAAAAAAAAAGAAAACAGGAACTAACCCTTAAAATTTCAAGGCCCAACACTTCCTGCAGAGCAACCAGACACCACTTGCAGAAGATAAAGACAATGCCTCAAGGACATAACAAACATAGTATAAAAACTTATAGTATAATAAATGTATTACTAAAAATAATAAAAAATTAACGCATTTCTAAAAGGGAATTGTTTCTAAACATTCCTTTTTTGCCGTGAATTTCCATTGATTTGTAGTCCATACAACAGAAACCTGCCACAAGGTGGCACTCCAGGAATTGTTGGCTTTTCAGCAACTTGTGCTTATAGAATCCTCTTATTTATTTTTTTTACCCATAAGAGCTTGCTTAGGCCCCTTTCACACGGGCTTTCCGATCTGGTCCGCCTGTCTGTTTTTCAGGCGGACGTGATCAGATTCCCCATGCACCTCTATGGAGCAGCGGATGTCAGTGGTGACATCTCCGCTGACACCCGCTGCTATCCGATCCGATCCTGTCCGTGAAATCCAGACGGATGGAAACCCTATTTTACATCCTTCTGGAGGATTGGATCAGATGAAAATGGAAAGGCGGTCCGTTTTCATCCAATTTACCATAGAGGAGAGCGGGGATCTGGCCAGTCCATCTCTGCACAATGAGCAGAGACGGACCTGTCATCCGCCTGCTGAGCGGGGATCAGCGAATCGATTCCCGCTGAGCAAAACGGAGTCCGCCGGGGCGCATCACCTATGTGGAAGGACCCTTAGGCTGGCTTTACACATACAGATTCTCCCTCATACCGCCCCAAGCTGAATGGGAGAAAATACCTGATTGCCCCATCTACACAGAAACCACGTGGATGGAAGAATCTCCACTTCCAGCTCCTGAATTCCTGAACTGTGAGGACATCTGGAATTCCAAGGCGCGATCACTCTTTGGCTGATCATTTTCCACCCAGCTCATTTAACTTTGGTTGAGATGGATGGTGCCTACTGGGCCATCCAAGTCTCACATTTTAATGGAATCAGCAGCAATCGGACAATATTGGACCTATGTATGCCCAGGCTTGCTGTGGTTTTGAATAGGCTAGTGATTGTACAGTAACGTCATTTAAAGCAGCATTACCAATCTTTAGATGTGGTGTCTGCATTCATTTTCTTTTAGGCTTTTCCCCTCTGTTTTCACCAGGTGATCCAGCCAATAGCACAAGTAGAGTGCCCGCCGGTCACTCAGCGATCGCCGCTGCAGAGGGAGAAAGTCAGGCGGCTAGTGTAAACAAGCCACCTGTCATTCTCCCCTGTGTAGAAACAATGATCATACGGTTTTACTATGTAGGACCGTTGATCACTGTTCCTACAGCCCAAGCCACAGCCAATCACAGTTAAAATCACGCCCCTAGGGACACACACAGCCCCTCCCTCTCAAAAAAAGTTAACCCCTTCACTGCCAATGTAATTTTACAGTAACAGTGCATATGTATAGCACTGATTACTGTAGAAATGTCACTGGTAACCCCAAAAGTGTCAAAAATGTCAGTCGTGGGTCCGATCTGTCCGCCCCAATGTCACAGTCCCGCAAAAAAAAAATTGCAGCTCGCCATTACGCGTTAAAAAAAAAAAAAAACAACAAAAATGACAAAAATCTTGTTAGTAAACGCGATAACTTTTGCGCAAACCAATCAAAATACGCTTTTTGCTATTTTTTTTTTACCAAACATGTAGCATAAAACAAATTGGCCGAAAATGTTAAAAATTTTTGATTTTTCCATTTTTTTTGGGGGGGAATTTCATATAAAAAAAATGTGAAAAATATTGTTATTTTTGCAAAATTGACGCTCTTTTTTTGTTTATAGCGCATGATCAAAAAATCGCACAGGTGATCAAATACCACCAAAAGAAAACTCTGTTTGTGGGAAAAAAAGGACATCAAATTAATTTAGGTACAGCGTCGCACGACCGCGCAATTGTCCGTTAAAGTCACGCAGTGCAGAATCGCAAAATAGGCCCTGGTCAGGAAGGGGGTAAAATCTTCCAGGGCTTAAGCGGTTAAACCCAAAACAACAAATGTAACACATTGCAGCTTACCAATCATTAGCTGTGGTGGCTGCATTTGTTTTCTTGAGGCTTTCCCTCAGTTTTTACCTAGTGATCTGGCCAGCAACACAGCACCTGTATTAAAGTGCCCCACTCTGGATGAAGGAGAACAGGGCCACCTTTGGACAGCAGCATTGTTAATCTAAAGGGAGGGGAGGGTTAGACAGACTTGTAGATTTAGATACACTAACAACTTGAAGCCAAACTCCAGCTAACACATGGCTACTATGAACGTGTCCTAACAGGTACTGGCTTCTTTAATAAGTGTATTTACAAAGTTGACATATAACCACAATGTATTCTATTTTAATAGATGAAAAGACATCAAGGGCTTGTACTAAATAAAGAATCCGGCCAACAGCTGAGTCCTTATAATTAATGTAAAAAAGCAGCAGATATCCGACTTTCTAAATCTTCGGCCTTCTTCAAAGGACAATGTGTGTGTAATCTTACCTCCGCTTTGTGACTTTACATTCCAGGGCGTCTATAGGACATTACTGTGAGCTTTCTAACACTGCTTGTGCTGGCGCTGCTTCCCGTATGTGGCTGACACAGCAGGAGGAGTAATTCTCTCCCCAGCTGAGCAAATCAGCATGCAATGACCAAACACAGCTCAGGGGTAAACAGTGCTGACTACACAGCTCCCTGGCACAAACATCCACCCAGTTCAGAGGTTGACTGATAGATCAAAGGCTTGAGTCCTTCCCAGAACCCGGCCGAGATGGGCAGCCAATGGATCTACCGAGGGACTGCAAGTCCCAGAACGTCCTGCAGACTAGCGACAAATAGACAAATCTCACCTACCTCCTATACCAGGGATATGCAAACTGTGGCCCTCCAGATGTTGCAGAACTACAAGTCCCATGAGGCATAGCAAGACTGATATCCACAAGCATGACACCTCAAGGCAGAGGCATGTAGTTTTGTAGTTTTGCAACAGCTGGAGGGCCAGAGTTTGCATATACCCGTCCTATACTGTTAAACTTAACTCCACTTTTGTTGTGTAAAAAATACTCCCCTCTGGGTGATCTCTGTACATTGCAAGGATTTTAACAAACTTTATTGCTGATTTCTACCTTTTATTATTCTGAAGAAATAGCGGTTTGTCTGTTTCCATCTGCAGAGTGAATGTGATTGGGAGTCATTTTATAATTACCAATCAGCTGCTGCACTTGCAGGGCTCTAATGGGGAAAGTGACAGAGTCTGCATCCCTGTAGATGTGATTTCTCTTTGGGAGTAGGGATGCCCAAGATCTGACTTGAATCTTAGTGCAGAATTCTGGGAAAATGAGCCAATCACTCAAACAGGAAATACATTTTCAGGGAGCGTTCTGTATACCATCTGTGTACAGAACGCCTCCAGATTGCCATATTGAAATTTACAGAAAATTACAGTGGCTGCAGTTTGAAAAGGAAAGGGAATTTTTAATAACATTTAATTACAATATGACATGAAACACGTTTGAGTAAGCTATATATTTTTTTTTTGGCTATGAAAGCGGAGTTACCCTTTAATGTAGGTTACAATTTCGGTCACAAAAATATTTTTACTGTAAGTTTCTCTGTCTAGAAAAATTTCTCCAACTTTTATGGTGGATTAAGGCTGGCCATACATTACACAATTTTCTTGAAATTAAAGCCACGTACACACGCACCGATTGTTGGCCGACCGATCGGCCGTCTTTTGTCCAGTGTTGTTGTGTTGGTTGGAATGTGCTCTAGACTGCACACGAATTTTGTCGGCCAACAACAACCAACTGCAGAAGTGATGTCATGTGATGGTTAACTTTCCGTGTGTTTTTTCTTCTCTGAGCATGCCCAGTCTTGCTCATCTGGCTTTTGTCAGCCGAAATCTGTACTGACTGACGAACAATCGGCCGTTCTGGTGACGGCCAACAAAAATTTTATAGCCTGCACACCAGATTTTGTTCGGCCGAAAAGTCGCAGTCGGTTGTCGGAAGCATCATACTAACAAGCCGATAATCGGACGATCGGGTGGCAGCCGAAAATTCACGGCCAACAATCGGTACGTGTGTACGGGCCTTTACCTTCAACTATGTAGTACAAAGGCCTGCCTAATTGGATACAAGTGAAAGTGTTGTTTTAATTTTGACCTCCTATTATGTGGTTTGTGGTAAATCTAACAGAAAATTGTAAAAGAAAACTGAACATGTATGGCCAGCCTAACACTGGCCATACAAGATCAATTATCTTTTACAATTTCCCATTACATTTACCTTAAACCATGTAGTGCAAGGACCTGCCTAATTGGATACAACTGAAAGTTGTTTAGTTTGTTTGACCTCATATTATATGTTTTTTGGTAAATCTAAAGGAAAATTGTACAAGAAATTTGAACATGTATGGCCAGCCTAAGGCTAGGTTTACACACATTTTTATATATATATATATATATATATATATATATATATATATATATATATATATATATATATATATATATATATATATATATATATATATATATATTTATATATATATAAACAAAGTGTTGTGCCAACAAAAAATATGTAAAAGTAGTCCGTGAATTAGTATTAAAATATGAAAGTAACATAATCATATACAGAAAATGTCCAACGTGAGAAAAGAGTCCTACAAAGATAATAGTAAAAGGTGTGTGGTTCCAACAGCCAAAGACCGAAAATGGATGATATCTCCTTCCCTCCACCATAGATGCCAATCACCAACACCCAAGTCAGATGTCCTCTTACCAGAGCTCGAAGACCCCCAGAAAACAGTTGGGTCACACAGGCTTTTGGGGATTCATTCCCTATACCAATATTCCAGCTGGAATCAAACAGCCACAGGAATGATGCCTCTGGATATATTCCAGAAAAGAGAACACCAGCTCCCAAATGCATTGAACATATCAATAAAAAGCACTAAATAGTGTGAAACCTTAAAACAGATTCTTTATTAAAAATGAGTGCTACTCACACAAGTGAAAGAACATGCGCATGTCTCCATCCAAACAATCCCGGTCAAGCAAGATGGTGCCCGCCTTCTCGTCCAGGTAGCGTGATGACGTGACCAAGCCACTCCGCCTGTAGACAGAACACACACCCCCCCCCCCCTCCTCCCTTCTAACAGACAGCTAAATTGATCATTGGTGTTTTGCCACAGACATTATCAAGTGGCGTTGGCCTTGGAACCATGCAGGCACTATCAAATGGGAGGTCAATCAGCAACAGCTCAGCCCCTAGCAACCTCTGGAGCAGGGGTGGGCAAATGCTGCCCATCAGCTGTTGCCAAACTACCAGTCCCATCATGCCTCTGGGATTCATGATTCCTTCAGTCTTGCAATATACCATGGGACATGTAGTTCCACAACAGTTGGAGGGCTACAGTTGCCCACCCCTGCTCTGGAGGAACCTTGTTTGAGAAAGGCTGCTCTATGGTATTCTCCCTCACTTCTCTTCTGAAAGCTACATTGAAATGAAGTGAATGGAGTAGCTGAGGTCTGGGCCAGCACAGGCAGTAGTTTGGCTCTCTCTGTAAAGAAGAAAGTTAGGACATGCAAGGGAAGGGCTGTACGGGGGAAATGACACTCACTGGGGTGTCAAACCCCTAGCAAGTTCAGAGGCACATTGCAAATCAATAAAAAAATATTTAGGCAATGAAAAAATGCTGCAAGTAAGCACTTAACTATTTGAATATTTTTTAGCTTTCTTTTTTAGGTTGATAACAGGGCCTCTTTAAATCCCACAATGATTTTATTCTCCACCAATTGCAAACAAGTATGTTGTTATGATTCAGCATTGCCAAAAAGGCAACTCAAATGTTTGTTGTGGCCAATTCAGGGTTATGATCGGAAGTAATGATGGTGGTTTCTGTAGTGCTGGTTATTGCACATGGCATATTTACAGAAAATCTCTATAAAGGTTGAATCCTACCCTGATCTCAAAGGAGTGAATGACCACATGAGCATTACTTGCGTCCCAAGTCTCAAGAAGCCTAGTAAGTACTGGCCAGTTCAAAGTCTCCCCACATGTCAACCATGACTGGATTTTTGCAGTCCAGTTGATCATAAGTAGAAGAGGAAAGGGCATAAAATAAAGAAGACAATTATCCTGAAATTTCAGCATTATTTTCCACCGACGCATAGCCCACTGAAAACCAAGAGATGCTACCAATATTAAACTACATACTGTACATTTTAAATTTCCTCTTCAAGTACTTTGTATTGATTATAGCGTTGGTCATCTTTTGGCATGCAAAAAAACGGAATTGTTAGAGAAAACTTTAACGAGCAGGAGGAGGAGAAGGATGTGTTTCCCAAGCAAGTGCGCTCATCCACATAATAGCAGGCAATGAGAGGATGACCTCAGGTTATTGTGAGGATGTAACCGAGGTCAGATCAGATCCAGTAGAGCTCCTAGCCAGAGAATTTGTCTTCACACATACACACTGTGCTCCATTGCCACTACAATAGAGGGACGGTCACACTGACATTCCTTTAACTGCACTTATAAATGACCTTGGTTTGACCAACAACCAAGGCAGACATATACCATTTAAGTATCAACTCTCCTTAAAAAAATAAATTGGCTATTTTAGGCGTAGCTATGAGAACATGAGCGCGTCTAATACATAACACTGCAAGTATAGTAGAAACCTTGTTAAACTATATGTAAACCCAAAAACAAAAAGTTTGCCAGGTGGTAGCTTACTCCTCCTTGTCTTATGTGGGTTTTGTAATGTAGGCTTCTTTTACTTTAATTGGACCTAGAGATCCTGCCAGTATTAAGCTCTAGTGGAACTTCAACTCCTAGGACAAACTTCCTAAACAAAGGGCCAGTTTACGGTCTTTCAGACCTTAGAAGGGCCAGACAGTGGCTAATGGGAGGAAAAAATCCCTCATCTTTGTTATTATGTGAGGAATAGTGCACTGTTGGTGTCAGAGGGAGGAATAGTCCCCATCATTGGTGTCAGTGGGAGGAATACTGCCTATAATTGGTGTCAGTGGGAAGAATACTGCCCATAATTGGTGTCAGAGGGAGGAATAGTGCCTCATCATCATTGGAGTCGGTGGAGGAAATTGTGCCCCATCGTTGGTATCAGTTAAAGGAATAGTGTGCCATTGTTGGAGTCAGTAGAAGAAATAGTGCCCTATCATTGGTGTCAGTGGGAGGAATAGTGCCCCATCATTCATATCAGTGTGAGGAATAGTGCCCATCATTGGTATTATTGGGAAGAAGTGTGCCCTACCATTGATGTCAGTGGGAGGAATAGTGCCCCATCATTGGTGTTAGCTGGAATAATAATGCCCTGTTGTTGGGGTAAGTGGCCAGATAAAGACAAGCAAAGGACCGTATATGGCTCCTGGGCCACAGTTTGAAGACCACTATCCTAGGGAATCAGCACTACCTTACTAATCCCAGTGCTGGCACCCTAGAACACTGCACTACAAGCCAGTATGCCAATGTACAGTGCGTGGCTATGGTCAGGTTGGCTGAAAGATTTGTAGACCTTTGATTTAAAGCAGAGGTCTCCAAGCTTTATAAACAAAGGGCCGGTTTACTGTCCTTAGGCCTTAGGGGGGCCAGGCTGTGGCCTGTTGGAATAGATAATGCTCCAATGTCAGTGGGATTAAACAATGTCATTGGTATCAGTGGAAAGAATAGTGCCCAATCATTGGTATCAAGTGGAGGAATAATGCCCAATTGGAGTCAGTGGGAGGAATAGAGCCCCATTATTGGTGTCCAGTGGAGGAATAGTGCCCCATCATTGGTCAGTGAGAGGAATAGTGCCCAGTCATTGGTGTCAGTGAGAGGAACGGTGCCCCATCATTTGTGTCAGTGAGAGGAACGGTGCCCCATCATTTGTGTCAGTGAGAGGAACAGTGCCCCATCATTTGTGTCCATGAGAGGAACAGTGCCAATCATTGGTGTCCATGAGAGGAACAGTGCCCAATCATTGGTGTCAGTCGGAGGAATAATGCCCAAGTGATGGCATCAGTGGGAGGAATAGAGCCCCATTATTGGTGTCAAATGGAGGAACAGTGCCCCATCATTGGTGTCAGTGGAAGGAATAGTGTCCCATCATTGGTGTCAGTGGGAGGAATAGAGCTCCATCATTGGTGTCAGTTGGAGGAATAGAGCTCCATCATTGGTGTCAGTGGGAGGAATAGAGCTCCATCATTGGTGTCAGTGGGAGGAATAGTGCCCCATCATTGGTGTCAGTGGGAAGAATAGAGCTCCATCATTGGTGTCAGTGGGAGGACTAGAGCGCCATCATTGGTGTCAAGTGGAAGAATAGTGCCCCATCATAGGTGTTAGATGGAGCAATAGTGCCTCAAGGGCCGGATAAAGGCAAGCAATTTAATTTGGAAATGCCCCTGCAGTAGCACTTTAATTCCACTAGGTGTCCAGTTTTCTAGATTAAATGATGAGTACTATTGGTCAACCCACTTCATTTGTAAACCCAGACTGTAATGATCCCACCTCCAGCCTGTGAATGGACAGTGAAGCAGAATCAGCACAGTGATGAACTCATCTGTCTGTCACCCCAAATTCCGCTCCTTGTCATCACATTAACCAGTTGGCTTCCTATGCTGCTTCTTCCTCTCCAGTCTGAGCTTTGATGTACAGTGGACTGCAGGAGGCAAATACAAGGTCAAACCCAGGTACCTAAACTACTTGCATTTAGAAAAACTGAATTTTTGTAAAATCTTACCTGTAAAATTCCTTTCTCTGAGTCCTCCGACAGTCGCCGCCTCTTCATATTCGTCACATATGGGGTATTAGACTTTGCTCCGAAGGAGTAGCTAGGCAACAGAATATGTTAACAATAAAGCTTTAACATATCCCACCCTCAAGGGGTGGTCCCCTCAGTCAATACCCTCCTACTTCCTGCAACCATATCTCAGTTTTAGTGGAATAGCAGTAGAGTATACATTCAAACCCCAAAAGAGGGGCGGGGGCGGCGACTGTCGGAGGACTCAGAGAAAGGAATTTTACAGGTAAGATTTTACAAAAATTCCGTTTTCTCTTACGTCCTCCGACAGTCGCCGCCTCTTCATATTCGTCACATATGGGGACGTCCCAAAGCAGTGCAAACATGAGGGGTGGGAAACGCATCCGCGCCGAAAGGCAACGCAGTCTCCACATCAAAGAAAGGAACCTTACCAAAGGAAGGAAACCAGCTGGGCAACAGCAAAAATAAGTGCTCAACAGGAGCAACAACCCAGGAAAAGACAAAAAACCCAGGGGATACAAAAAAACTATCCCAACAGCCAGGAGTCCCCAACAAGGGACCCTAGGGAACAGCCGCACTAAGAACCTTGCGGCCAAAGGAAGCATCCGCCGATGCCTGAACATCTACTTTGTAGAATTTTGTGAAAGTGTGCACGGTCGACCAAGTCGCCGCCTTACACACCTGAGCTACAGAAGCCCCATGACGGCAGGCCCAAGACGTACTCAGAGATCTAGTAGAGTGCGCCTTCACAGGCACAGGGGGAACCTTCCCCTGCAAGGCATAGGCCTGTTCAATGGTCTGCCTGATCCATTTGGCGATGGTAGAGGCCGAAGCCGCCATGCCCTTCCGAGGACCCTCTGGAAGAACAAACAAGGAGTCCGTCTTACGAAAAGACTCAGTCGATTTAAGGTAAACCCTTATCGCCCGAACAACATCCAGAGAGTGCAATCTCATCTCCTTTGGATGTTTAGGCTTCGTGCACAACGAAGGCAAAACAATATCCTCGTTAAGATGGAATTCCGAAACTCGTTTCGGCAGAAAAGAAGGATTAGGTCGCAAGACCACCTTATCCAAATGAACAACCAGGTACGGAGACTTGCAGGACAAAGCCGCCAGTTCCGACACTCTGCGAGCCGAAGTGATCGCCACCAAAAAGGCGACCTTTTTGGACAACATAGACAACGAGATCTCCCTGATCTGTTCAAAAGGAGCACGTTGTAACACAGATAGAACGAGATTCAAGTCCCAAGGGGGCAGAGGATCCCTCCTAGGAGGAACCAGATGCCGCACACCCTGAATAAAGGTGCCAACCAAGGAGTTGGAAGCCACGGGACGTTGAAACAGAACGGCCAGCGCAGACACCTGACCCTTTATCGTAGCCAGCGCCAAACGCTGATCGACACCCGTCTGAAGGAAAGACAGCACACGGGAAACCGAGTACGTGCGGGGTGAAAACCCCCTGGACTCACACCAGGCAAAATAGGCCTTCCAAGTACGGTAATAAACCTTCCCCGAGGAAGACTTCCTCGCGTTGATCAAAGTATGAACGACCTCTGGAGAGAGACCCTTCTCCTTCAGGACCTCGGTCTCAACAGCCAGGCCGTCAAAGCCAGCGACTGTAAAGCAGGATGGTAAATCGGTCCTTGAGACAGTAGATCGTCTCGAAGAGGCAGACGCCAAGGGGCGTCGACCGCCAGATTCACGAGGTCTGCGTACCAGGACCGGCGAGGCCAGTCCGGTGCCACAAGAATCACCGTGCTGCGTTCCGAGTGTAACCTGCGAAGGAACCTGGACAGCAACTGAATCGGTGGAAACGCGTACATCAGCCTGTACTGATGCCACGGGGCCACTAACGCGTCCGACGCGTCTGCCCGAGGGTCGCGCGTCCTTGTCACGAACCTCTCCACCTTGTAGTTGAGGCGAGACGCGAACAGGTCCACATCTGGAAGACCCCACTTCGCGCACAACATCTGGAAGACAGCCGGGTGGAGAGACCATTCCCCCTGATCCAGGGTCTGGCGACTCAGATAGTCCGCCTGCCAGTTCTCCACTCCCGGAATGTGAACCGCCATTATCGCCGGGACATGAGTCTCGGCCCAAGATAGAATGTCGGCCACTTCTCGAGCCGCTCGGGCACTCCTGGTGCCCCCTTGGTGGTTGATGTAGGCCACCGCCGTGGCATTGTCCGTCTGCACCCGAACCGGGCAGCCCTGCAGCCGGTCCGTCCAGCGATGAAGACAGAGCCTTATCGCACGCAATTCCAGAATGTTGATCGGGAGGGAAGACTCCCCCTCCGACCAGGTCCCCTGGGCGGACAGAACGCCCAGAACACCACCCCAGCCCGACAGGCTGGCATCCGTGGCGATTACCGTCCACGAGATCGGACGAAACGACTTGCCCCCGGACCAACGGGGACTGGAGCCACCACAGAAGGTTTTCCCTGGTGCGATGACTCAACGAGATCTGAAGATCCAGAGATTGAGGTCGCCCGTCCCACCTGGACAGGATCTCCGCTTGGAGACCCCGCGTGTGAAACTGCGCGAAAGGAACCGCCTTGAAGGCCGAGACCATCAATCCCAGACATCTCATACACATCCGCAGAGACGAGTGTGGAACGTCCCTGAGGGACCTGACTTCCTCCTGAAGAGTCCTGAGTTTGTCTTCCGGCAGGAAGACCTTCGCCTGCACCGAGTCCAGTATCATTCCCAGATAGGGGAGACGAACCGACGGACTCAGTGTCGACTTTGGAACATTTATCGTCCAACCAAACTCCTGCAGAGTTTGCATTGTGACAGACAGGTCCTCCTCCAGACCCTGTCTGGTCGCAGACCGAACCAGAATGTCGTCCAGATACCCCAGGACAGAAATGCCCTGGGCCCTCAATAATGCCAGAACCGGTGCAAGCACCTTGGTGAAGACCCGCGGAGCCGAGGCGAGACCAAAGGGCAACGCCACGAACTGGTAGTGATCCTCCGCAATGGCAAATCGAAGGTATCTCTGATGACCCTCGAATATGGGGATGTGAAGGTACGCATCCTTCAAATCGATGGAGGCCATGAATTCCCCCGGAACGAGGGCAGCCACCACCGAGCGCAGGGATTCCATGCGGAACTTGCGAACCCGCACAGAGCGGTTCAGAGCCTTCAAGTCCAGAATCGGACGAACCTTGCCCTCCTTCCTGGGCACGGTGAACAGATTGGAATAAAACCCCCGAAATCTGTCCCGATGAGGCACCGGAACCACCACTCCCTGAGCCCTCAGGTCCCGCACCGCCAGGTGCAGATCCCGCAGGCGCTCTGGAGACAGTTGAAGATTTGAGGGAAAAAATCTGCTCTCCGGCCGAGAGAGAAACTCGATCTTGTAACCAGATCGAACGATTTCCAGAACCCATCTGTCCCGCACACGGGCCAACCAGGGCTGAAGAAAACCGAGCAAGCGTCCCCCCACCCCAAAACTGGGTGAGGGCGCCCCTTCAGGCCGAACTGTTATGGGCTGCAGGTCCGGATTGGCCGGACTTCTGTTTCCCAGACCAGGGCTTCTTCTGAGAGCCTTGGCCTTTGAACGGTTTGCCCTTGTAGTGCGGCCGAAAGGCACGAAAGGACCCCTGAGGGGGCCGAAAATTAGCATTAGCATCCAGGGACTCTCCAAAAAGGCGAGACCCATCATAAGGCAGATTGGCTAAGGTCTTACGTGAAGATTGGTCCACCGACCAACATTTCAACCAAACCAGGCGGCGAGACAACACCGCCACGCTGTGCACACGTGCAGCCAACGGAATCAGGTCCAGGTCCGCATCACACAGATACATGACACCCTGGTGGATCTGATCCACCATATCCAGGGTCGCCGCCGAGGCCGAATCGGCCACTAGGACGCGCCTAAGCATCTGCGTCCAACTTGCGATCGCCTGGGCCGCCATGAGAGAAGCAAACAGAGCCTTAAGCATAGAACCCGTAACAGAATAAGTATGACGGGCAAGAGACTCCAGTCTCCTATCCGTGGCATCACGGAAAACAGGGGAACCCTCTGCAGGAATCGCAGTGGCTTTGTTCAAAACCGCAATTGCATGATCCACTGGCGGAGGCACACACCACCGTTCATCAGTGGCAGGCGAGAAAGGATAACGCAGCTTGAATTTACTTGGTACCGCAAAAGGCTTGCGCAGATCGCGCCATTGATCCTTAACAGCGCGCTGAAAATCAGCATTGCAGGGAAAAACCTGCGGCGTCCTGCGTTTCCTCTGCGTCCCATAAGCCGCCAAGGCAGCGGGGGGATACACTTCGTCCTGCAAACGTAGCGTCTGCTTAATGGAAGCAATCAACTCATCCATGATTGCAAGCTCTTCAGGCGAGCCAGGGGGAGAATTATCAACCCCCTCAACTTCAGCCTCTACCTCAGACCCCACTAGATCAAGAGAGGAGCGGGACCCCGATAAGGAGGTCCCTGCCAGAACAGCCCCATCACCTTCACCCTCAGAATCAGAGGACAGAGCAACTCTGGGCCGTTTAGTAGATTGAGCAGCCACCAGCATTTGCACCTGGGCAGCAAGGCCAGCCACAATAGTGGCTAAATCCCCCCCTGGGGGGGAAACAGCGGTCCCCTGGCTTTCCACCAATACTGTAGGAAACTTGCCCTCCTGAGAATCCATTGCCCCTGTAATGCCAGACAACCAAGGGTTAACTGCCCCCTTTTAGCAAGCGCGGCAAGCGCAGCCCACCGCACCACACTCAGGCACAATGAGACCCCCACAGGGAATATACAAACTGAATACAGGCAATGGATAGCAAGAACAGAAGGATAAAACCTGAGGAGACCCCGCTGCTGCTGCTGCCTCGATCGGTGTTCCTGGAAAGAGGAAGTGATGCTGCCAGGGCGCTCTATGTAAGCCTATGGAGGCTACAAGAAAATGGCCGCCGTGCATGTAAACCATGCGGCCGGAGCGGGTGCCGGTAAAATGGCGTCGTTTGGCGCCGAAAACGCCGCTCCACAGTGCATAAAAACACACACATTACATCCCAATACAAGGATACATGTTAGATCGCCGCAGCGATCGCTGTATATGCCCAAACATGCCAAGAAAAAACATGCCCCACAGCACACAGCTTCTCACACTGCCCAGCCTGACACACACAGTGTCATACAGCTCCCCCCCCCCCCTTGCAGCCCACAGCATGCAGCCGAGAGATAGGGAGACAAGCAGTGTGATTAAAGGCAGGTTACACAGTCCCAGACTGAGACCCCCCCAGACAGACAGGTCCCCACATAAATACACTTACCTCACATGGCGTGGGGAACCCGCACAGGCGAACAAGCCGCTGCACATGAGGCAGGGAGAGTCGCAATTCAAGACGCACACAATGGAGGTTAAGAAACCGCACAGCGTCCGGTGAGGTAGCCACCTCACCAATCATCCCTGCACCGAACAGGGATGGGTCGTTCACTGTGCCAGGAGCGTTACCTGGCTGAACGCTCGATGGCAGACTGGGAAGCCACTGACCCACGACCTGCGACCAGGGGGATCAGCCCGAGACCCAGTCCGCATGATCCTCTTCGTCCGAAGAACTAACTAATGCTGACAAAAATAACAGCTAAGTAAAGGTAGAGAGAAAACTCAAACAAAATATTAAAAAGAAGAAAGAGTCTGGGACAGAAAGTCCCAGCACAGAGAGAGCCAGCCACTCCTGACAAGCTAGACATTAAAACTGAGATATGGTTGCAGGAAGTAGGAGGGTATTGACTGAGGGGACCACCCCTTGAGGGTGGGATATGTTAAAGCTTTATTGTTAACATATTCTGTTGCCTAGCTACTCCTTCGGAGCAAAGTCTAATACCCCATATGTGACGAATATGAAGAGGCGGCGACTGTCGGAGGACGTAAGAGAAATATATGTATTACTGAATACAGAACCGCACTAAAGTTCAATTTTAATATATGGCCTGGCAATATTTTTTTCAATCAACAATACACTACATTAGAGCCCAATATCAACAAAGCAAAACACAACTAAAATATACAGAAATGTCAGTCCATCTAAATCGCTTCTCTACTAACAGGTTTATTCGTGGAAACCGATCTGTTCATCCAAAGCAAACACTATAACGTCATACTATTCTTTCCCAGCCTTCCTCCATGGGAATACCTGTCCAGGGCAAAATCCACCCAGTAAATCAATACAAAAACCAACACAGCTATGCTTTTTACTGGGCCTGTACGCACAAGAGCTTAAAGCTGTACTCCAGAGAAAATAAAAATGCTCCATTGCAGTGTGCATTGCAAGGGTTAAATGATCATTTAGGTCTGGGGGAACAAGAAAAGTACTTAAGTTCCCCCGATCCTTTCCTTCCGCAGGATATTTCTCGCTACAAGACCAGACCAGCACCTGCAGCATTTCACCGTTGCAGTGCAGGGGCGAGCCCACTGTAAGCGCCGGTTCACACTACTGCGGGTGCGCTGATCGCATGTAATATCGGAGCGCACTGCTCCTTCATTACATGCGATCTCCTGTGCGGATGCAAATTCAGCCATACACTTTGCATGGCTGAAATTCGCACTGCACCCGCACAAAAGACGCAAAGGACCCTTTTTTTCAGCCGCATCAGGATCGGATTGCACAGTGGTTCACACTTGTGCGATCCGATCCTGTGCGAACTGTCAGATCGCACTGCGATATGCGATCAAACTGGGGGTGTCCGGTGTCATTAACATTTAATTGACACCTCTTGCGTATCGCATATGGCAGTGTGAACTGCGTCTTGTGCGGATGCGATGCGGGAACAGGCTGCAAATTTGCAGGCTTCCCGCATCGCACAAGTGCGAACCGGGACTAAGTGATCATTTTCACTTTCTCTTGAGTTGGGCTTTAACATACTGCCAGTATTTCAGGAAAACACAATCATTATTTATTTTATTTGTTACAGGTTCTTCCATATAAATTTCTATAGGACTACCATTTCTGCAGCAATGTACAGACTATAGAGAACTATTTAAAGGGTAACTCCACTTTCGTTGGGGGAAAAAAAAAAATCAGCAAATGAGGAAAAACAATATAGCGCATACAATTGCGACACAAATCATATTGTAATTGAAGGTTATTAAAAATGACCTTTCCTTTTCAATCTGCAGCTGTTATAATTTTCTTAAAATGCAATGCAATATGGCTACCAGGAGTTGTTCTGTACACAGAATGTGTACTGACCACACCCCAGATTGGCTCCCCATATTTCCCAGAAGTCTGCCTAAGATACAAGTCAGATTTCTGGCATCTCCTGCAACAAAAATGTCATTTTTGGTAAGATACTCCCAATAGGAACACGTCTAAAGGGATGCAGGCCCAGCAGTTTTCCTCATTAGAGCCCTGCAGCTGCCCTAGCTGATAATTATGAAACCACTCCCATCTGACCCACTCAGCACAGAGGAACAAACAATTAATTCTTCAGAATAACAAAAGGTAGGGAATCTGCAACAAAGTTGGTTAAAATCCCTGCAATGTACATAGATCACCCAGAGGGGAATGTTTTTTTCTCAACAAAAGTGGAGTTATGCTTTAAACTAGTGGGACTTACATCATAACATACCCTCTGCAATCATAAACATACAAGCCAGGAACAACTGTTAGAAGACGCCAATTAACCTAGCAGTATATGCTTTTTGCCCGCTGTCAGCTGAAAATGGGTCACAGGAGTGCAGAACAAACTGCACTCCTGTGATCCAAGGGAGAAGAACAGCCAAACAAGCTTTGGCAGTACTTCTCCAAGCAAGGACCAGCAAAATTGAAATCCATTTGTGGCCACTGTGGTCAAACAAAAGTCAGCCTACTGATGGACTTCTGTTCAAATGCCCTCTTAGATAAAAGCCACTCAATCTGCATTGTAGGCAACAGAAGAAGAGAAGTTAGGCACGCTCATCCTGGCCTTCTCTGTCTCTTTCCAGCTTATATGAGTGTGCATTGGTTTTTCAGGAGTGCTCAACCATGCTTAACTAGGATTAAACAAACAAGTTTCTCTTCTGTAGTAATTGTGCTGTGTACATGGCCCGCAAGTTGCTGCTATAGAGAGAGATCTGCCACGCTCAACATCATTACCCTTGCTAGAACATTAATGGATTTATTTAACAAGGCCACAAAGAATGTGCGTGGTGCAGTAAACAATAGGAAGCGGAGTTCATCTCTCAGCCATCTGACTATAGGAAACTGACATTCACCTGCTTTAAAAAAATAAGCCAGAATACAGAAAACAAATGGAAACGTTAACTGATGCACATGGCAGAAAAATAGAGACATAGGTCTCAGCAGCCAATCATATCTTTGTTCTACTATTTCCTGTAATTATAAAGTACAAGCATATCGCCTCTTTACCAAGCACCTAGAGTCTCTGCCCCTACAGAGCCCCCGCGGCCCCCAGGCCAACAGAGTCCTCGAGGCCCCCAGGCCAAAAGAGCCCCCGCGGCCCCCAGGCCAAAAGAGCCCCCGCGGCCCCCAGGCCAACAGAGCCCCCGCGGCCCCCAGGCCAACAGAGCCCCCGCGGCCCCCAGGCCAACAGAGCCCCCGCGGCCCCCAGGCCAACAGAGCCCCCGCGGCCCCCAGAGCCCCCGCGGCCCCCAGAGCCCCCGCGGCCCCCAGGCCAACAGAGCCCCCGCTGGCCCCACAGAGCCCCTGCGGCCCCCAGAGCCCCCGCGGCCACCAGAGCCCCCCGTGGCCCCCAGGCTAACAGAGCCCCCGCGGCCCCCAAGCCAACAGAGCACCTGTGGGCCCCAGCCCAACAGAGCCCCCGTGGGCCCCAGCCCAATGGTCTAAAGGTTAGCTTTATGGTCAGAGATGTATTTGTTTCTAGTGGCTCTACCGCTGAGCCACTGGGCTCACACATTGTTTTGCTTTCTGTGTACAAAGATACACTGCCACTCAATCACAGGGAAAGATGAGTAATGGTGCAAAAAAAATGGACAGCCTATCGAGAAAAGCAAAATGCTCATAGGGCAGCACTGGTTAGCTTTAGGACCAAGAACATGCACCCTGTTCATTCTATATCTCTTTTTTCAGAGTCCATTAGCAAATCTAGTATCACTGTGAAGGTTTTATCTGTGTGTATCCCTGTTTTTCTTTTATTCATTAGAATGTCAGATATGGGTATGAGATTCTGATATGAAATTAAAAGCAATTAGCAACTAAATGCCTCCCTGTAAACTCCTCTGCAAATCAACATAATCATTTATTTATGCATTGTAAACTGTACAAAATTACTTAATACCGAGTCTTTCTGACTGGGAGAAATAAAGTTACTTCAAAGACAGAAATTAGCTATTTGATGCATTTAAATTCCTCCCGAATATCATTACAGATCAGGCGTAATGGAAGGAAAGATCACTGCGCTTTTAATATAAAGAGGTGGTCTTCACCACATACAGCTTTTTTGCTTAAGGTGATAGTAGCCATCATTGTCTATTTAAAATGGTTAAAGTGTAATCTTAATTTTAAAAAAATGAAAAATGTAATATATTGCAGCTTACCTGCTCCCTTACAGTAGATGTGGTGGCTGCATCTATGTCCTTTTTACAGGCCTTCTTTTCACCTGGTGATTGTGCCCAATAACACTTCCTGTCTTAGGGTGACAACGCTCACTGAAATGTACCTATGGAGGGGCAGAACTGTAAATCTTGGCTGATCTCCCTATTTGAACTTCAAACATTTTCCCTTCTCTACATCTCCACCACATTGAGGGGAAGACGACAGAACATACCTGAGAAAGCTGATAAAGTTTGGGATTTCAGGTCAGTCCACAGAAAGTTTCAAGGACACCAGAATTCTGATAAGGGTGGTACTTTAAAGAAGAACTATAGGCAAAACTTTTTTTTAATTTTGGATAGAGTAAAGGAAGGTTATAACACCTGTGAGGTTTATTTTCGCCATCTTTGTCCTATTGGGGAGATTTTTCTTAACTTCCTGTCCTATAAGCAAACAGGAAGTGAGAGAAAATACCTGCAAGGAGAAAACCCCTTGACAAGGATTTCCTTCTGTAGAGACCTGGTATGGAACTGAGCAAATAGGACCGCCTCGAAGGTGGAGACCATCAGGCCCAGCACTTGTATGCAAGTCCTGAGGGATGATCGCCGGTTGCACAGCAGGAGCCGTGTCGCATCCTGCAACTTCACCTACAGAAGAAACATCTGGGCTAAGGTCGTGTCCAGGGTCAGGCCCAAATAGTCCAGTTTTGTAGACGGAAACCAGAACAGATTTTTGGAAATTTAGTTTCCATCCAAACTCTTGCAAAGTTTGCACCGAAATGTCCAGATTGTCCTTCAGGGCAATTGGAGACTTGGCCCGCAGAAGGAGATCACCCAGGTACCCCAGCACCGCAATCCCCTTCTGTCTCAGTAAAGCCAAAACCGGGGCCAATTTCGTAAATATACCGAGGAGCCAAGGTGAGACCAAAGGGTAATGCCACAAAGTGATAGTGCTCCTCGCCCACAGCAAAGTGAAGGAAACGCTGATGCCTGACATATACTGGGATATGAAGGTAAGAGTCCTTGATATCGATAGAGGCCAGGAAATCTCCTTATTGAAGGGATGCCACCACCTTGAGAATGGACTCCATTCTAAACTTCTGAACCCGCACAGAGGGTTTAAAAGCCTTGAGATCCAGAACGGACGGACCTTGCCTTCCTTCCTGGGAACACTAAACAAGTTTGAATAAAATCCCTGAAAGCAATGACCCCCTGTGAGAGCAGATCCTGTACTGCCCCAAGAAGACCTTGTAGACGATCTGGGGACAAACAAAGATTGGAAGGAAAGAAACCTTGCCTGAGGCAAGGACCGAAACTCGATATTGTACCCAGACCGAATCAGCTTGTGGACCCATTTGTCTTGAATCTAGGAGGTCCACGGATCCGGACAGAAGCGAAGATGTCCCCCCACCCCTAGTACGGTTTAGGGCGCCCCTTCAGGCAGAAGCGAGCTTGTCTGTGGTCCTGGAGGGGCCTGCTCTTGACTTACCCGGCCAGGGCCTCTTGTAACCCGCTGCGGGGTTACAGATGGAATTTGATCCCGGGTCCTTCGATTCCGAAGAACAAAAAGACAGCTTATGGCCCGAGAAGAAAGGACCAGGCTTGCGACGAGTCTCTTTACTCATGACAGACTGCGGAAGCAAAGTACCCCTACCTCCTGTAAGACCCTTAATGATCTCCATGGAAGCCCTGAACAAGCGGTCTTCTACAAAAGGGAGATCAGTCAATACCTTCTTGGAAGCCTGGTCCACAGACCAGTATTTCAGCCATATCATGCGGCAAGTCACTGTCGTCACAGACACCCTGCAGGCTAAGGGGGCCGCATTCAGAGAGGCATCACACATATACTGCAACCCCTGGACCAACTGGTCCGTCAGGTCAGGAGTAGGCTTGTGACGGTATCAGATTTTCATGCTGCGATTAATTGATTAAGGTTTTGCCACGGTATACGGTATTATCACGGTATTCTATTATTAAATTTAAATTATTAAATTTCCACCTCACTTCAATTTCATTGCTGAATTTAGGGGCTTTGGTTCACTTATGCACATTATTATATAGTCAGTCAGTACAGACTCTGTGAACCAGGCCTAAAATAGGTCATCAAGCAGTGTCTGGCCTAACTGGTGATAACTGGTCCTGGCGCTCGGCTCCGATCCGATGGCCTGGTCATTAAGAGGGCAAATCCTTGTGGTCAAGAAGTGGTTAAACCTGAAGGAGGTGTTGTTTATAAATGACTTTACTATTGCTTTAGGCCTGGTTCACATGTATGCGGGTTGGTGGTTCACATGTATGCGGGTTGGTGGTTCACATGTATGCGGGTTGGTGGTTCACATGTATGCGGGTTGGCGGCCCACATTTGCACAGGCATAGCAGCCCGTTGATTTGAACGGGCTGCTATGCCCTCATTTTCCGCAGAAAAAAGGTGCATGCAGCATTTTTTTAAAATTCAGTGGCCTTGAAATCCATCCTGCTTTTGCACCATGCGACTAACCTGCAGTTCCTGCTCTGGCAAGCTTTCTGCATTTTTTGTAGACACTGCTTGATGGCTATATAATAATGTAATGTGGGCTGCTATGCGTGTGTGTGTGTGTGTATATATATATATATATATATATATATATATATATATATATATATATATATATATATATTAGAGCTGCACGATTCTGGCCAAAATGAGAATCACGATTTTTTAGCTTGGAATAAAGATCACGATTCTCTCACGATTCTCTGTGTAACAAAAAAAAAAAAAATTGGGATAACTTTACTGTTACGTTTTTTTTTTTTTATTATTCATTAAAGTCTAATCATTGCGTTTGAAAGACTGCTGCGCAAATACAGTGTGACATAAAATATTACAACAATCGCCATTTTTTTTCTGTAGGGTCTCTGCTAAAAAAATATATAAAATGTTTGGGGGTTCTAAGTACTTTTCTAGCAAAAAAAACTGATTTTAACTTGCAAACAACAAGTGTCAGAAAAAGATCCAGTCTTTAAGAGGTTAAACTTCCTTTCTCCCTGGCAGAGGGAAGGAAAAGATACAATGTAATCATTTTTGTTTATAGTTACTGGGAGACTTAATGCTGAAAGGCATTAGCTGTGTGAGTGAATGAGTCATCCAGCTCACTGAAATGTATCAATTCACAAGTCAGGCAGACTTGACAGAGAAACTCGGTATTTTAAAAATGCCACAATAACAATACCGTGGCTATGCAATACCGCGATATATCGAATTACCGAAAACCGGCATATGTCTAGTCAGGAGGAGGTTGTCCACCTTCCAAATCCTGGCACAGGAGCTTAGCCCATTCCGTTAATGTCTGTGAAACCAAGGTTATGGCAAACACTGGCTGCAGAATAAAACCGGCCATGGGAAAAAAAGGTATCATACCAGATATTCAGCTCTCTTGTCAAAGGGGTCCTTCAAGGATAGAGAGTCCTCCACCGGAAGGAGGGTGGCTTTAGTCAACCTGGAAACCTGAGAGTCCACCATGGGTGGTACTGTTAGTTTCTTTAGCAGGGACTCTTTAAACAGATACCTTATAGCAAAGCGCTCAGGGACCCTGACAGTATGTTAGGGGGAACCCCCCTGACTTGCGACAATGTTGTCGAAATAAGCAGGTAAGGGGAATACCTTTGCTGCCTTGATGGTTCGTTGCAGCCGACGCAGTGGTAGCTGCGTCCTCGAATTTTAAAGTTTCCCGCACTGATTAAATCAATGCATCCACCAGCGCCTTTTCATGCGAGACTGTAGTGGAAGAGGAATTATCCTCACTATCAGAACACTCAGGGTGCATGAACACAGACCCAATAGGGTGACTCGCGTCTACAGCGGCCAAATCAACCTCAGAATCTGAGAAGGCAGAGGATGCAGGTGAAGGACGCTTTTTACTCATCCTGTTTTGGAGGGCCAAATGTACTTTAGACACCAGTGAATGCAGGACTGCCGTTATAGCAGACCAGACGGACTGGGACCCCGCAGGTGCCGTAGCCTCAAAGGGGGGGTCAGGTGGTGACACGTGCTCTAGGGACTATATGGTTTAACCTGGAACTGCCAGCAAAATGTGTAAAATTGCTGTGAAAAATACCAACTTGCTACTGCACCAGCGGAACTACAAGTCCCAGTGCAACAAAATAGACATAAATACCCCTCCCCCCCCCAGGGACTTGTCAACCCCTTCTCATATGCGGATGCAGAGTGTCAGGCTGCATGCTGTGCAGTGATCAGAGAGGAAGAGGAAGTTCATAGAATTGCCACTAGAGGCCCACCGCTGAATTACCTCCCCATAGACTGCAAAAGCATGGCCACCGGACTACACAAACATGGCCGCCGATAGCTACAGCAGCCATCCACAACAAAATGGCAGCTGCACGCGGCACCCACGCGGCTCCCGGGACCTGCCAAGGACCACCAGGTACATTTGGATAGCAAGGGGGGGGGGTCCCACTAGGATCATGCTCCCTAAAAAGCCTGTGTTTGTGCTGACCCCGGCCCCCAGCACCTGCTTGATGACACCACCACCATAAAAATCAGGCATGGCCGGATAGGTATGGGTGAATGGGGGGTGGTCCGCAGAGGGACCCCGATGTTAAGAGGGAGCGTAAAAGTAGGAAGGAAGGGCACTCGGGGTCCGACCAACCCAGGGAGGGGCCCACGTCCACCCTGAGGGGCCACTACTTACCACACCCTGGGATCAGGCGGGCACCACTCCAGGCAGACCAGCCACCATCATGGCATGGGGATGCTGCGGGCCAGAGGTACGCTACGACACAGGTCATGACTAGGGTCGTGACTAGGGTGCGTCCTCACGGGACGTTTAACTCGCCGGCAAGCGAGGCTATGTTGAGGCCAACCTAGCACAGAGCTAAGGTTGGGTTGGTCTCCCTAGCCAGACAAGGAAGACCGTAAGCATCTAAGATATCCAGTCCATCGCCCAGTCCGGCAGTTGATTGTAGTTCTCACAGAAACAGAAAATAATAAAAAGAAAGATTTTTGTTTAAAAAGGAAAAAAATGCTCGGACTAAAGTGCCCAACAAGGAACTAGGACCTTACTCCTGACTAGGCAGAAAAAAAACTGAAGCCCTCTAGCACGAAGTGGGAGTATACCCCCTAGGACTGCCCTATAGGAGTGGTCTTTTTTTTCCGCCTAGTGTCTTACTCCTATGGAGAGCAGCATAAATCCATCGGTCAGGAAGATATGGAGCTGTGTTCGTCAATGAACGAAAGCGAAAATACAGATTTTTACTTGTAACCAACAAATGTCAGAAAAAGGCCTGGTCTTAAAGTGGTGTGTGGGGGTCCACAATGCAAGCGTCATTTTGGGCTTTACATAAAACAAGAGCTAGAGCTTTATTTTAATATTATGCACATAATGTAGTAAGCCTGGCATTTATGTATTGTTTGGAACAGCCCTTTAAATTATCATTGGAAACAAAAGGAAAGCGAATACGTAGCAGGGGACTGAAACTAGTAAAATTAGAACCCCAGAGAAAAGTCTGTTATGCCATTAAGGAAACCTGAGCCTTTCATAAAACCTCGACCTCTAAAAACTCAGCAAGCACTGGAAATAGAACACAATATATAATATAGTCCCCATCATCTGTCATATCTGCCATAAGACAGGAAATTGTATTGCATCACGAAGCTTAATGTGTCCTTCAACATTCTAGACCAAAATACACCAGGAATTACAAATGGAAATTTTGCAAATAAACAAATGTGAACCTATTCTGGACAGTTTTGTCCTGCGGCTAGTGACTTCGTTTAACAGAAGTCTATGCAAGTCACAATGAAATCGAAAAAAAGGTGTGCAGGGAGCTTTTTCTGGGTCACAGCAATTTGAACAGTTCCATTGCTGGCAATGGGGTGCGACTGGCAAATTGCATGACAAATCGCACAGGTGTGAATGAGGGCTTAAAGAATAACTACAATTTGGTCGAGAAAAAAGGTAGCCATATTGCATTGCATTTTACAAAAAATGCCAGGGTTGCAGACTGAGCCCCCGTTCACACTGGGGCGACCTGTCAGGCGACCTGGTCGATTGACAGGTCGCCTGTCACAGAGAAGCTGTGGACCCGTTCTAATAGGAGCGACACAAGTCGCTCCGACTTAGAAAAAGGGTCCGGAGCTTCTTTGGGGCGACCCGGAGCGACCTGCATTGACTTCAATGTTCAATGCAGTGCGAGCAGCGCGCCGCGACCTGTGAGGTCGCCCCGGGAAGTAGCGTCGCCCCAGTGTGAACGGGGCCTTAAAAGGTACTATTAAATAACATTTAATTACAATGTGTTGCAAATGTATACTCTATTTTTTTTTCTTTTTTTCTACCACTAAAAGTGATGTTACCATTTAGAGGTACATGCCAGGCCAGAAACATAAGAGCTACCATTATGGAATGTGCAAGCTCCATTCCGTACCATTTGTCCTTCATTCCCAATGTGATGAGTTAATGACCTGTAACAAGCACCTGAAATATGTTGGGACAACTGAGAAAGAAGGAAAGAAAGAAAGAAAAAGAAAAAAAGAAAGAAAGAAAGAAAAAGAAAAAGAAAAAGAAAAAGAAAGAAAGAGAAAAAGAAAAAAAAGAAAAAAAAGAAAAAGAAAGAAAGAGAAAAAGAAAAAAAGAAAAAGGAAAGAAAAAAAAAGAAAATGAAAGGAAAAAGTAATAACAAGATTTGGTCAAGCTCCCAACCTCAACACTCCCAGGATCTAGGAGGCTTTCAAGGTATTGAAACCAGGGATTCCACGTTTTTTCAAACCTGGCTTGTTTGGCACTAAGGATATTTGTCAAATTTTTTGTTACTTCTAATCCGGGATATTTTGTGTTTTACCAATTTGGCATTAACCACAACAGATTTCCATGCTCGTGACATAGTAATTTTAGCTACTAAAAATATAAAAATGAGGGTTTGGAGGTGTCTAAGGGACCTCATCCAACAAGTCTGCAAACAGTGCTGTTTTAGGATTTTTGGGTATGTTTTTTCCGGTCACTGAGTAAACAAGGTTGAATATTGCGATCCAGAAGCGCTGGATCTTCGGGCAGGACCACCAGACATGGAAGCTATCGCTCTCTCGCCCACATCCTCCAAAACAGAGGGGGGTGAGGGTACCAGGGTAGAGTTTTACCAGCCTTGATGGGACAAGGTACCATCTGGACAGCACCTTGTAGTTTACTTTCACCAGGAAGACATTGAGTATTCCTTTGTGCACCATGATCGACCACTGCACCCATGGGCCCATATACTGCTGCATATACAAAACCAAAAACATGTACACATCAGTATGCAGCCTTTTTGAAACTTGTGTAAATGAGCCCTTAAAGACTTGTCCTGCGACTTGGGACTGCAAAGTCGCATGACAAGTCGTACCCTATGATTTCCAATGAGTACCATTTAGATCTGTGTGACTTCAAGTCTCAACGACTTCAAAGTAGTCCCTGCGCTACTTTGATCCGATTTTGATACGTTTTGAGGTCAATAGACCTCGATTACACAGGCATTGCTTCAGTCCCATTCAAAATCATGGAAAAATCACACGACTGTTAGGTCGCACAAGTGTGAAAGGGGCCTAATGGAGAAAAAAACTGGTTAGAATCAAGAAAACCTAAGAAACAGGTAAAACATTCTCTTTGTCTTTTACAATGCCCTGATTGTAGAGATATTGCACAATAAGATTGTGCTATTTATGGCGAGGTTAAACAAAGCCATACATTATACAATTTTCTGTCCATCGACCATGGGTTGAAGGAAAGAAAATTGCTGGATTCCCCCATCAACACTGACTGCACTATTGTATTTTGAGAGCAGGCAGTTTTCCAGCCATCACACTGTCGGCAGGTACAGCGTCCAGCCATGATCACATTAGGAAAACCCAACAGGCTGGTTGTACTGAAGTCAATCCATTGATCAATTCTAGTACAACCAGCCTGCCCATAGTTGTATTGAAATTCATCTGGTTCCTGCTGAACCAGCCGGCCTAAGGCTAAAAAGTAAACTGAAATCACAGATTTATAAATAAAGAATCCACATTCTAATCTAAAGTACAATTTCTAAGAAATCCATCCCAATTAAATCTAAATAATCCCTCCTAATTAATGAACATAGCAAGATGAATTTGAGTCTTACCTGGGGATTTCTTGGGTGCCCGCTGTGGTACAGCGTATGACTGGCGCGGCAGTAATGGTGACGATGGCAAGGAAACTGAAACCCCCTTGGTGAATCCCATTTTATACAGATCATCCTGGATGCAGGGATTTGGATAATCTCCATTGTGATTTGGGAATAAAATATTTTGTGTGTTTTCTTCAGCTAGAAAAAAAAAAAAAAAAAAAAAGGAAATCATAAATCAAATGAGTAATAAACCAAACATTGCTGTAAATAGGTGACATGTAATACGTTTACATCAGGTTATTAAAAAACATGTTAAACGTAAACCATATAAACCATATTTTAGTCAATTTCACATATACATCAGACATTAACTTTTGCATTCCCTAATTTTAGTTGTTTTGTGACCAGAAGTAAAAAAAAAAAAAGAAAAAAGAAAAAAAAAAGAAAATGGTCAATTGGTTGTCATACCTACCTACCTGTATAGAAAAATCAATCAATACTTGCACCATTTTCTAGTACTGTCAGAGTAGCAAATGCATTCCTGGGCCTGACACTATGTGCTGCCCTGTCTCCTACGTTCTGCTGGTTGGTAGTAACACTCACATATTACAGAATAGGGATATCTTCTATTGCATCATATAGGTCAGGGGTTTTAAGTTTTTTTCTGGTTAAAACCTGCTCAACTACAAGGCCTTCTCCACACTGGAGTATTAATAGATACGTTTACCTGCATGGGAATGCACAGGTGTTCCACTCATCCCTGTGCACTGTGTGCAGGCAGTCCCATTCATGTCAATTGGCATGAAGCTGCTACAGGGACAAAGCTGCTGCCCCCAATATGACATTTGTACAGTTACACGATCTTAAATGCAGACAGTGTGCATTAGGGGCCGTGCATCCACATGGATATCAAAGTGGAAGCCGCAGTTGTGTCCCTGCAGCCACTGCATCCCAATTGACACGAAAGGGACCATCTGTATGTGAATAATTATCATTTATTACAGGTACTTATTTAGCGCAGTCAATTTATGCAGCGCTTTACATATATATATTATACATTCATATCAGTCCCTGCCCTCAAGGAGCTTACACTCTAAAATCTCTAACTCACATTCATACATACACAATCATACTAGGGCCAATTTAGACCGGATCCAATTAACCTACCAGCATGTCTTTGGAGTGTGGGAGGAACTTTGAGCACCCGGAGGAAACCCACGCACGCACAGGGAGAACATGCACACTTCAGGCAGGTAGTGCCGTGATTGAGAGTCGAACCAGCAACCCAAGTGTTGCCAGGTGGAACCGCTAACCACCTTTAGTTTAACAAATCCTTAGGATTCAATCACTCCCCTGTAACTGATAACTGCATACAGTCCTGCATATCATACACACACATTAGTCCTTGTGATTTATGTGCCTTTTGACACTTTTTCTTTTTGCGGTATTTCTTTAACAAAAAAACATGTTTGACTAGCCAGAGTTAGCTCTGCAATCAATTCTCAGCGGATTCGGCAAGGGGTGTTTCGGACTTCTAACCACTGCGTTTACACAGAGTGCAAGGACCATTCTCTGAAGCATGCTGGCAGACAGAAGGCTTTTCTACTGTAGCTGTGGCTGCTTTATAAAGAAAACATAGATTCTGGAAACCTTTTGTTTTGATATACCTGAAATGTATATAGCCAATTTAAACTAAAGGTTCAAATGGGATTTAAGGCCAAACTCCGGACACATAGGGGTTGATTTACTAAAACTATTGAGTGCAAAATCGGGTGCAGCTGTGCATGGTAGCCCATCAGCTTCTAACCTAAGCTTGTTCAATTAAAGCAGAGTTCAAGCAGGATTGTTTTTTTAAAAATGCCCCCTTGATGTATCTAAATTTAATACCAAACTTTATGGATAGGTAAAATACATTTTTTTGTAAGAACTTACCGTAAAATTCTTTTATCTGAGTCCTCTGACAGACGCAGCCACTTCATAGTTTCCTCACAAATGGGTAATGCGCCACCTACAGGAGTAGACTAGGCAGTGAAACTATTTAGAAAAACTTTTCACTAGACACACCCTTAGGGGCTGTCCCCTTAGACATGACCCCCAGACACATCCAGCTTACTAATCAGTTTTGTAGCAAGCAGTGAAGGAAAAAGACAACCAAACCCCATAGAGGGGCAGGGGCTGCGTCTGTCAGAGGACTCAGAAAATAATTTTACGGTAAGTTCTTACAAAAATTATTTTTTCTCTTACGTCCTCTGACAGACGCAGCCACTTCACAGTTTCCTCACAAATGGGATGTCCCAAAGCAGTGTAGGCATGAGGGGTGGGAAGAAACGCAACCACTAAACGGTAACGATCTAACAAGGCCAGAAAAAAACGTAGCCAACAGGGCAACAGAAGCTCAACCAACAGCAGCTAACCCCAAAATGAAAATTCCCCCCAGGAAGGGAAAAACAAGTCTCTTTAGCAAACAGCAGCCTGAAAAACCTTGCGGCCAAAGGAAGCATCTGAGGATGCCAAGAAGTCAATCTTGTAGAATTTTGTAAAAGTGTGTACTGATGACCAGGTCGCCGCCTTAAACACCTGAGCCACAGAAGCCTGATGGCGAAAAGCCCAAGAGGCACTCATGGCTCTAGTAGAATGTGCCCTCACAGGGAAAGGAGGAACCTGACCCTTTTGTGAATAGGCCTGAACAATAGTCTGTCTGATCCACTTGAAAATGGTTGCAGCGGACGCAGCTGAACCCCTACGAGGTCCCTCAGGAAGGACAAACAGGGAACAGACTTCCGAAAAGATTTCGTGGCCAACAGGTAAACCCTGACTGCCCGGACCAAATCCAGAGTATGCAGAGCAAATTCCTTGGGATGCTTGGGCTTCGCACAAAGCGAAGGCAACACAACTTCTTCATTGAGGTGGAAAGTAGACACCACCTTAGGAAGAAAAGATTGGTTGGGTCGCAGAACAACCTTATCCCTATGAACGACCAGATAAGGCGAAACGGCAAGACAGCACCGCCAACTCAGGCACCCTGCGAGCAGAGGTGATAACCACCAGAAAGGCAACCTTCTGGGACAACACAGGCAGAGAGACTTTTCTGATATTCTCAAAGGGAGGTCGTTGTAAAGCGGCCAAAACCAAATTCAGATCCCACGGAGGCAAGGGGGATCTCCTTGAATCAAGGAATTATTCGCCAAGGGAAGCTGGAGGAAAATGGCCAAGGCCGACACCTGACCCCTAAGCATGCCCAAAGCCAAACGTTGTTCCACACCTTTCTGCAAGAAAGCGAAGACCCTCGCCAAAATAAAAAACTGAGACCGGAGTCCCAGCAGGGAAATCTAGGTCCACTCCTAACACTAGGCAGCAAGAAACTGATTAGTAAGCTGGATGTGTCTGGGGGTAATTTCTAAGGGGACAGCCCCTAATGGTGTGTCTATTGAAAAGTTTTTCTAAATAGTTTCACTGCCTAGTCTACTCCTGTAGGTGGCACTTTACCCATCTTTGAGGAAACTATGAAGTGGCTGCGTCTGTCAAAGGACGTAAGAAAAAATTGCTTTTCTAGATGTTTTTTTTTTTTTTTTTTTTTTTACAAAAAACTAACCTTGCTTTCCCCTTCCTTGCAGGCTTCCATCTTCAGTGTGGGCATGTGAAGCCCATTGGTGTCTTCTTCTGGGATACAATGCTGATGGTTACCCAGCTTGCACCCCCTGATCTCGCTCATGCTCATAAACCACAAAGCACAGCACACTCATTATTGTCTTGTATCACGTCATTTCCTGTTTAAAAATAACGCAATGCCAGCCACGGAGAATGCCTATTGACTCTTTGGATTGATGAAACTCATATCCTAGGAGCCAATGTGGCGGCCCGAAAGGACATACCTCACCACAGCGAGGTACATTGGAGGAGGAGCAATTACCCTTTACAAAAAAGGTAATTAGACTACAAGGAAAAAAAGTCCAATGTGGTATTACAAAGCAATAATGAACAGGCAGGCACAAATTTCAAAATTGGGGTGGAACTTCGCTTTAAACTTTGGCAATAAAACCCGAAAGCTGATTAGTTTCTATGCAGAGCTACACCAGATTTAGCAATCTCCAGTTTTAGTATATTAACTCCATTTTGTCCGGGAGTACAAAAATAAGGTAAAATGCTTCCCTTATTCCGCACTCCAGCAGGGTCCCTCAAAGCCTCGTTTCTAAGCCACCCAAGGCCATGGTCGCACACTCATCCTCACTATGTGATAATGCCCATAGACCACCCACAGACTAAAGCATCGGGGAGAAGAGTGCAGCACAGGTAGCCGCTAGAGCGGGGGAAAGGGTACAGTAAGTAATAAAAGCATGTTCCTCTACCCCCAAATATGATTACCATTTAACCTTTGCAACACAGGGGCCCCCACGGCAAGGGAAAATTTGTTTCTACAACCTGGAGTTGAGCTTGAACATAGAAAAATACCCTAAAAACCCTACATGGGATCGCAGTGATGTGAACTGTCAGTTTCCCTGAATGGTACAGTTTGCAGTCAGTGAAGAAAGATGTTCCAGCGCTGGTAACCACACAAGTAAAAACAGAACCTCTGTCTGGGAAGAGATACGCCTAAACTGCACTGGAGTTATGTTAGCAGAGCTCTTGGGGAGGCAACAAAAAATCCCCAAAACATAATTCATAAAAATCGCATTTTCAATCTCTTTACAAACATTTGCCTCCTGACTCCACAAAACCCCGTCTCACTTTACTTCTCTGAAAGTAGTCTCATAAAATCATGGTTACCATCCCTGAAGGATAGTAAAACTCGCAGACAGGAGAGGGATAAGATTTTCAGTTCTTTCAGAGCCAGAAAGAAGGAAGTGAGCGCACGGTCGGAAATCCATTTGTGTAAAAGCGACTCAATCGAAGCAGAATTCATGGGAACGCTTTGAAAGGAAAGCTTTTCCTCTGAACAGGGAAGCAGCAGTGAAAGATTTACAGGGCGCAGATGGAAAACATAGAAATAAATAGCACTTAATTGTAAAGATCCCTTTCTGCTTTCTACTTGTGTTTTATTTGGCTTCACAATGGCATTCCCACAACAATCCTCCCGCCTGTCCTCACTAGTGTAATATATAGTGTAACTCCCTGTATAAGGGTTTATAAAGTGGATACTCGTAAATGGCTTTTCCAGGCGGGGGGGGGGGGGGTATTAAACTGAAGTGGGGTGTGCGTGGGCCTACAAGATATTTTTTTTTACTGTTTCAGAAAACTCAAGAAATCCTTTTAATTGATGTACTTGGTAACTTGTAAAAGCAAAAGTATCAAAAACTATGAGGCACCAAATTAGAGCCAAATCTCATCAGTCTGGGCTCATTTTGTGTCTCCCAGCTAGAATCTGTCTACTGATATCGGCTGAATAATACGATATATGATTTGTATCAAGGCTGATTCTTTGGTTTGTTTCCCAAAAATAGAACTACAGCCGCACATGAAAAGATATACATGTGTTGATTGTAAAGGAATTTTTTTTAAATAAATAAATATGGTATACTAACCTTTCCTGTGTAATGGTTTTGCACAGAGCAGGCCAAATCCTTCTCTTCTTGCTCCTGTCCCCTTCTGAGTGCCCCATAGCAAGCCGCTTGCTATGGGGGCACTCATGCAGGCTTGATCCCAGCAGAGCTGTGTGTATCCACTGACCAACACAGCACAGCTCAGCCCTGTCCCCCCGCTCTCTCCTCAAAGGCTTGAGATTGACAGCAGCAGGAGCCAATGGTTCCCACTAATGCCTCGATGGCCAGTGAGGAGAGTGGAGAGAGCTGCAGATCTCGGGCACAACAATGGATCGAGATCAGGCTCAGGTAAGCATAAAAAAGAGGGTAAGTGGGAGGGTGTGGGGGCAGGGGAATTTGCGCACACAGAAGGTTTTTCACCTTAATGCAGAAAAAGCATTAAAAGTGGTTGTAAGGGCTGAAGGGTGTTTTCTTTATACCTTAATGCATGCTCTGCATTAGGAGCTGCCTTCTCTCGCCCTCCTCACTGGATGCCATTGGTTCCTGCTGCTTTCAATCAAATCCAGTGACAAGGGAGAGGAGGGCAGTGCCGAGCCGCACTGTATGCATCAATTGCAACACAGATCGAGCATGCCAATGTGCCACTATAAGGTGGCTTCCCAAAGAGGCTCACGGAGAACAGAGGGTTCCAGGAGCATTGGGCTGCTCTGTGCAAAACCATTGCACAGAGCAGAGAAGTATGATGTTTTTTTTTTTAAAAAAAATCTACAATCAAGCCTTTAGCCTTGGTTCACACCAGTTCAGCCTTGAAATTGTGCTACTTCAGCACAATTTAAAAGCCACAGATCAGTGTGATAAGGCCTCCAACTTCATTGCGGCTTGCAACCTCATTTGAGAGGCGGCAGTTTGAACAGTTCCATGGTGGCAATGGGGTGCGACTTGTTATGCAATTTGGAACTGTCAAATCGCATGACAAATCGCACCAGTGTTTATAAATACATCTGTACTAAGAGTTCCCTTTGCCCCCCTCCGCAGTCCCACAAATACCTGTTGATCCTGCCAATGAAGTTCACCTAATTTAGCTTCCTGCGAGGACACGGTAACAATGCTGCACTGCTCCTGACTCCAGTGCTGAGTTGTCACCTTCATGTAAGCTTTGTCTGCACAAACTACAGTGAAATAGGAAGAGGATTGTCACTGCTGATTCACAAGCCTGTAGCTTGCCAGTCAGCACTTGGCCACACCCAGTCCTGCCCCCCACCACTTCCACCCCCCACTGTGAGCTGCAGTGTCTGGGAGGGGAAGCTTGTCAGACCCTTGTACAGGACACCGAGGCTGGGTCCTGGAAGGACGCTGTAATTTCCCCTCTGTTTGGATTGCGGTCCCTTTAAGGGAACAAAGGGGTTAACTCACTGGTGAGAGGAAGGGGGGGTTTAAAAAAAAGACAGAAAGTTGTAGGTGTGGTGTGGAGGAGTATAGAGGAGAGGGTGCGGTCAGTATCTTGCCTGAAAACTAGGGATCGACCGATTATCGGCAATGCCGATATATCGGGGGCCGATATGCACTTTCCCCGATATATCGGAATCGACCCCTGAGGTTACCGATATTTCGGGAAAGTGCTTGTACCGGAGTGATGCCTGCAGCTAGAGGCATCACCCCGGGACCGGTGTCCATAGCTGACGGTCGGCTGTCTTGTAATGACAACCGATGCGGCTGAGAAGCTGCTCGGCTGTCATTACAAGGAGCAGGAGGGGACGTCTCCCACCTCCCGCCGCCTTCCGCAGCTCGCCCGGGTCTCCCGTCCCACCGGGAGACCCGGGCATCCTACCTGCATGGCCGCTGAAGCGAAGACCCGATCAAAGCCGCATTCGGCTCTGATCGGGTCTCCGTGTAAAAAAAACCCGGAAGTGATGTCATGATGTCATGACAAGCTGATTTGCCGAACATTGCACCCTACTGAAGGAGGATTCCACTCACTCAGGGAAGGCACATACTGCCTTCTAGTGGAAACCTTTAGGCTGATGCCACACAGGCTGTGTTCAGAGACAAATCACCAATTGTGTGGGATGCTTAAAAAAAAAAAAAAAGTCTGTCTGTCCCTTTGTAGTGAGATGTTGCTCTGTCGCTGGCCTGAACACTGCTGAATCCCAATCACTAGCAATGAGAGTAACAGGTCGCTGTCTCAGCTACTGAGGGAGCAAATCCATTGGGAACAACAGGCAGCCTCTTAGCTATCCAGACAAATTGCCAGCCGTATGATAACATGGCAGAGTCACCCCTCTGACATCAACCTTACCTGAAAACCTACAGTACAATAGTATTCTCCTGCGCTCAAGGATAGTATAATGTTTAAAAAATTAAACAAAAAACTGCGCTTGGGCCTATTAAATAAAAAACAGCTGCTGCACATATGCTGGATAAAACATAAAAATAGTATAAAATTGAAAAGCAGCGCTATATAAAAATTCCAGGTATAGGTAGGGTCCAGCTGATTGGTCTCCTTGAAGTGCCACCACCACCAGAGAGAGAGAGCAACCCCAATCACACTGCCGCTTACCGTCCCACTAATAAAAGAAGGCTCAAAGGTTCCACCAAACTGCTCCTCCAGAAATCCTCAGCGATTCCAGGATCAAGCCAATTAGGTGCGACTCCATACAGATGGTAAAAGGCACATTGATCACTCATATATACCAGAAAAAAGCAAAAAAGAAAACCATAGTGCAACACCTAATGAACCACCATTTAATTTCCTTATGCCAAATAAATACTTACAGGTAATAAGAGTAAAAAGAGCTTATCTGCCAGAGATGTTTGACCGCCAACGAGATGACCGCTGCTTCACTCCGTAGTGACGTCCCGCATCACAGGTCCCGCCCGAGGGGCGTTAGTGATAGTATAATGTTAATGGATATACATCACAGGTTCTTGGTGGTTCAAAGGAAAGCACAGGTTTTGTTGCCCTCAAAGGGTCGGGGGAGAAACCCAATGGGAACACTGTAAAACAAAGAAAAGAGGGCATACCGAAACTTGCGCATTACCCAAGTGGTATCTTTTAATAATGTATAAAAAGAAATATACTCACAAACACATTAATGATAAAAGCATATCAAAATCCATGGTAGACACAAAGCAACCAGATCACAAAGAGTTTTCGCAGCACGTCGGTGGATCTTCCAGAAGGCTGATGTGTTTCGAGGAGAAAGTCCTAATTGGCTCTGAGGAAGAGTGGATTTCTGCTCGAAACGCGTCATCCTTCTGGAAGGTCCTCTGACATGCTGGGAAAAGTCTTGGTGATCTGGTCGCTTTGTGTCTACTATAGCTTTTGATATGCTTTTATCATTAATGTGTTTGTAAGTACATTTCTTTTTATACTTTATTAAAAGATACCACTTGGGTAATGCACAAGGTTGGTGCGCCCATTTTTATTTTACAGTGTTACCTGAAAACCCATCATGGGTCTGGGGAGTTCAAGCATAATGTACAATGAAAACATACACAAGAACGATATTTCAGATTTACTATTTTTAGCAAGCAGGGGCTTTTTGGGGTAAAGAGTGCCTGTGGGGTACAGTTAGCCCTTTTTCCAATAAATAGCAACATTTTTTGCATCCAGGATACAGTTTTCACCAGACTTTATAATAGGATGTGGAAGACTTTTGTGATGTCAGTACACAAACAATACAACGGTCTACAAGGCATTGAAAGATACATGATCACAAATAGTTTTGTGTATTTTTTTTTTTGCAGATCAGGGTTAATTTGGACCCAGTGTAGTGGAATTTAAATAGGTAAACCAGCTAACATGCAGATCATTGCAGTAATTCATTTATATAAAGCTAGCTCTCTTTATAGCACATTTCAGAATGCTTTACAAATCCCTACCACTGTCATGAACGATAATTACCCAAGCAGCATGTTTCTAATCTGTCAGGAAAAAACACTAATTAGAAAAGCCCAAGCAAACATTGGAAAGCACAAACACCATGTAGATACAATCTCATGCCGGAATTAAACTCAGGGCCCCAACCCTGCAAATTAGGAGTGCCAACCAAACGACATCACTAAAGCAGACTCTCTCAACCTTTTCACACAAGAGAAACCCCTAAAAGAATGTTGAGGTCCCAGGAAACCTTTACTAAAACCAAGTCATCAGGGGTCAATGGGAAAATGATCAGGAGAAAGAATGCAACCCTTACAAGCCAGCTAAAAAGATTACTGGCATCATGCTGCAGGCGTTGGCCCTGGAATTAAACATGCACCATCACATGGGAGGTCAGTCAGCCATAGCTCAAGGAACCGGATGCAACTTCTTGATGAATCCTATGCCTCTAAGGAAACCTGGTTGAGAATGGCTGTGTCAGTGGTTCACACTGATGCGATGCCTAAAATGCACAAGATTTGCTGTGTTTTACCGCATTCACTGCAAGGCAATCGCACAGCGGCCATGCTATTTTCTGCGGGTTTCAATGTCAGATTAACACCCAAAACAGAATGCAAAAGGCAGTGCGATTGCCGGAATTGTTCACACCCATGGTGCTTAGGAATGTGGTGCGATTCCTATGCGAATCACATGTAGTGTTCTGCACGTACTAGTGTGAACCCGGGCTTAAAGTGTATTTAAATCCAAGCAAAAAAAATTGGATTTTTGACTTACCGTAAAATCCACTTCTCTGATGTTCATTGATGGACACAGCTCCTGATCTTCTTGACCATTGGGTTATACTACAGGAGTAAGACACTAGGCAGAAAAAGACCTGGACTACACCTATAGGCCATCCAAGAAGGTATACTCCTCCTCTCTGCTATAGGTACTCCGTTTTGTTACAAGCAGTGTCAGATGTAATACAACTCCATAAAGGGGTGGGTGCTGTGTACATCAATGAACATCAGCGAAATGGATTTTACGGTAAGTCAAAAATCCCATTTTCCTTTCCTTCACTAACGGACACAGCTCCTGATTTTCTTGCCCATTTGGGACATTCCAAAGCAGTGTCAAACATGAGGGGTGGGAACAGCAAGAAAAAATTCCCAAGGCTAAACCGTAGCCAACCACCAGGTAACGAGCTCAACCAAAACAACTGGAGCCCACCTGAAAAACATTACACCCCCAAAGAAGCAACAAGCCCCCTAAACAACAGCCTGCAAAACCTTGCGGCCAAAAGAGGCATCCGCGGATGCCAACACATCCAGTTTATAAAATTTTGTGAAAGTGTGCACCAACTACCAAGTAGTCGCCTTGCACACCTGCGTTACTGACGCCTGATGACGAAAGGCCCAAGAAGCACTGAGCGCCTGCGTAGAGTGTGCCTTCAAAAGGGAAAGGAGGAAGCTGACCTTTAATCGAATAGGCCTGAGTCACCGTCTGTCTGATCCTACCTAGAAATGGTCGCAGATGAAAAGGATAGGCCTTTTTGAGGTCCATCCGTAAGCACAAAAAGTAAGTCTGACCTCCTAAAAGATTCCGTAGCTGCCAGGTACACCCAAATAGCCCAAACCACATCCAGGGAATGCAACATAATTTCCTTAGGATGTTTTGGTCTGGGACACAGGGAAGGCAACACAATGTCCTCATTCAGATGAAAATGAGAGACAACTTTCGGAAGGAACGACGGACGGGCCACCTTATCCTTGTGGAATCCCAAATAAAGGGAACAACAAGACAACGCCACCAATTCCGCCACCCTGCGCGCAGAGGTGATAGCCACCAAAAAGGCCACCTTCTGAGACAGCATAAGCAGGGGAATCTTCCAAATGGTCTCAAAGGGAGGCTTCTGCAGAGCTGAAAGCACCAAGTTGAGATCCCAAGGCAGTAGAGTCCTCTATCATTCTCTAGATTTTTATAAGATTGGCTGCATGCATGGGATAAATGTGTAAAGGTTTCTTAGCCTGAGGGGGTGTTTAGGTGGAGGTAAGGGCTTTGTTTGAGTTTAGTCATGATAGTAAGAGCCCATTCACACTAGCACAACTTGTGAGGCCCAGGTCGCTTGACATAAAAAAAGCAATGTTAATCAATCAGTGCCGTCTTAATTGGCACTACTGAAGTCGCTCCGACTTCAGAAAAGGGTCCTGTACTACTTTGAGGCAACCTGTGATCCGACTTGTCCCATTACCAGCTCTAACAGTTTTCTGTTTCTATGCGGATGTAAGCTATTTTTGTTTATATATTTATTTTGTATATATGTAAATGTGTTTTTAATATGCTTGCGAGATTTTTAATAAACAAAAATTTACACTGATAGAGTCAAATGTTGAACCCCCTGAATAAAAGTAAGCACCACAAAGTGTGTGGCCAAGGGTCGTTAAAAGAAGACAGCCAAGGAACGACACCTGACCCTTAATGGCTGGAGCTACCAGGGGTTCCGACTGTCCCAGGGAGGGGCCCGCATCCACCCCAAAACCCTCCAGGGGGAGAGGGGGGATAGCTACTCACCATACCAGGAACCTGGCAGACGCCGCTCCAGACAGAACCTACTCGCCATCAAAATGGGGGGAGGCTACGTCTGCCAGGAGGAACGCTGCAACGCAGGCCGAGACCCAGTCGTATGCGACCTCACAAAGCGTTTAACTCGCAGGCCAGCCCACGTCCGGCGGGACTATATCGCAGGCCGACCTGGCGTGGAGCTGAGGTCTGTGTGCGCTTGCTGGCCAGACTGGGGTGACCACTGGATCTAGATTATCCAGCTAGTCGCCAAGTCCGGCAGTTGATTGTAGATCTCACAGGAAAAAAACATGAGAAAAAAAAATCTATCTAAAAAGAAAAAATTGCCAGGACCAGAGATCCCAATAAGGAACTAGGTCCTTACTCCTGACTAGGCAGAAACAAAACGGAGTACCTATAGCAGTATACCTCCCGGGACTGCCAATAGGCTTAGTCAAGTTATTTTTTCTGCCTATTGTCCTACTCCTGTAGGGCCAGTATAACACAATGGTCAAGAAATTCAAGAGCTGTGTCCGTCAATGAAAGAAAAACATAAAATCTTGCAGCTTACCAGTCCTTACTTGTGGTGACTGTACAGGCGGTCCCCGGGTTACGAACAAGATAGAGTCTGTAGATTTGCTCTTAAGTTGAATTTGTTTGTAAGTCAGAACAGATTAATTTTTTAAGTGTAGCTCCAGCCAAAAAAATAATTTTTATGTTTTTTGGATAGCATAGGGAAGGGTGTTGTTGTCTGTGCCCCTGTTCAGAAGATTTCACCTCACTTTCTGTCCCTATGACAATAGTATTTTGAAAATTTTGGGTTGATGTGGAAACAAGGATTGGTGATAAAGCTTCAGTGGACCATGAACTCTTACAGGATTGAATTTCCCTTCCTAGGGGTAGATTTCCCCTGACTTCCTGTTGTCTCCCTTCGTTTGTAAGTTGGATATAGACTTTTTTTTTTTTTTTTTCACTGATCGAGTCAGTAATACACCTCCTGATATAGGGTGAAATGCCCACAAAAGCTGGCTATAGATTACATAGTTTTTTTCAAACCAACAGCGGGCTTATCGAAAAAACAAGATATAAACAGAACTCATTGGAAATCAGAGTACGACTTCTCATGCGACTTTGCAGTCCCAAGTCACACAAGTGTGAAAGGGGCCTTAATTGAATATTTTACAGACCAGAAGGGAGCAAGTAAGAGAAGTTCATAGTTGGGGTTTACAATATCAGGCTCATTCGTTCTGTAAGTCAGACAGGGCATATACAGTCTAAGCCTTTACAGATGAGCTCGTGAAACAGCAGGAGGAAAACCTCAATGACACTTGAAAAAATTCCTCAAACTAAGTCTATTTTTCTTTCTAATAAAAATCTTACACTCCCTGGTCAGCATTTATGTGGAAATTAAGTGGAGAATCCCAGTACTTCCAATAGAAGAGGATCCTGGTAAGAGATTTTTGTGGTTGAATAATGAGGCCCATCAAACAGCAGGGGGGAAACCAGAGAACTTGGAGCAATCCTATGAAAATATCAAATATAAACTACACTCAGGCTGGAATGAAACCTCATTCATAAGCCTGAAGTGATGACGGCTGTGCCCTACACGTGAATTTGGATTTCGCCAGGTCTCGGAGCTCTGCACATCGATATCCATCTTATTCAAAGAAAGGATGCTTCAGATCTGTAAGGGGTTCCAAACCGCTGGCTTACACAAAAGAGGTGGTCGGTAATTCATGGGAATCTTGCTTTCTATTAAATTCTATTTAAATTAAAATGAAAGTGACACTACTAGATTTACCTCCTCTACAGTTACTAGATTTCAGTAGGGAAGGAGGTAGTCTAATACACCTGCCACCTATTTGAGGAATCCAGTCTTGGTGCAATGGTTCAATGTTATACCATTATTCTATGCAAACTTTTTCAGAAATCTTTAATCACTTGCTTACTGGGCACTTATACCCCATCTCCTGACAAGGGCAATTTTCAGTGCTCTCACTCTTTAAATGAAAACTGCCCTAACATCCAACACTGTACCCAAATTAAATTGTTATTTTATTCACACAAATAGAGCTTACTTTTGGTGGTATTTATTCTCCACTCGGTTTTTTATTTTTTCCTAAACAAAAAAAACCCCCGAAAATTTTGAAGGGAAAAAAAAAGTTTTTCATATTTCGTTATAAAATTTTGCAAACAGGTAATTTTTCTCCTTCACTGATGGGTGACACTGGGGGGCACAGATTAGCAATACTGGAAGGCACCGATTGACAGCACTGGATGGCACTTAGCAGACCGATGTCCCTCTAACAGAAGCCGGTTAACGGCTTTCGATTTTTCTTCACGCTGACAAGAGTAAAAAAAAAAAAAAGTCAGTAACCTGCTTCTGTTTATTTCTGTGATCAGCTGTCATTGGCTGACAGCTGATCACTTGGTAAAGGGCCTGCTGTGTTTGACCTTTTACCCTGCTCTGTGATCAGCCCCAAGGCTGCATAGAAAGCATGAAGGTAAAAAAAAACGTGTGCTTTTACAAGCACTTTAATGCATTATATGCATTAAGGTAAAAAACCTTCTGGGTGCAGCTTCCCCGCTCAGTCCCCCCCCCCCTCCCGTACTTACCTTAAGCCCCATCTCGATCAAGCGACGAGCACGAGAGCAGTGGCTCTCCTGTGTCTCTCTCTCTCTCTCATTGGCTCACACAGCGGGATGTCAATCACAGCCAGTGAGCCAATGAGGAGAGAGCGGGGCCGAAACACACTCTGTATGTGAATGGACGCACAAATAGTGGCTCGGGAGCAAGCCTGCTTGAGTGCCCCAATAGCAAGAGGCTTGCTACTGGAGGCGCTCGGCAGGGGGGAAGGTTCCAGTACCACCAGCGGGGGACACAAAAAGAAGATGATTATTGCTGCTGTGTGCACTCATTATACAGAGCAGGTAAGTTTAAGGAATTGATTTTTAAAAAAAAAAAAAGGTTTCCTTTAGAATCACTTTAACCACTTCTTACCCGCCCGCTGTCAAATGACAGCGGAGCGGTGTATCCATTGTTCTGGGACGCCGTCATGTGAAGGTGCACCAGAACAGCCTCTCGTGCGCGCCCCCGGGGGCCCACAGAGCGGCGATCATGGCCGCGTTGTGTTTCTAGGACACGGTGCAACCCCGATCAAGGTAAAGAGTCAATGAAATGACTCTTTACCCATGTGATCAGCTGTGTCCAATCACAGCCGGTCACATGTAAATAAGGAAGTGCCGTTATTCGGCTCTACTCGCCTCACACTGACAGTGTGAGGTGAGGAGAGCCGATCAGCGGCTCCTCCTCACACATGCAAGGACATGCAATCAGGGCACTGATTGCATGTCCTTGCATGTTTTTTGATTGATTATTTTCAAAATGTACTCACAGAAAATAAGAAACTTTTTTTTTTTTTCTTTTACATTTTCTGTCTTTTTTCTTTTTTTTGTGTAAGAAATAAAAAAAACCACCAAAAGAAAGCTCTATTTGTGTGGAAAAAAATGATACAAATTTCGTATGGGTACAGTGTAGCATGACGGCGCAATTGTCATTCAAATTGTGAGAGCGTTGAAAGCTGAAAATTGGCCTGGGCAGGAAGGGGGGTGAAAGTGCCCTGTAGGCAAGTGGTTAAGAGATGGATGAAGGAATTCTAAATCAAACAACTGATCTCCATGCATTTTAGTTTAGTGAACCCGCAGCTTTGTCCTTCATGGGAAAAAGGAGAGGTTAATTTTAAAACACTAGGATGGTATTACATTAAAAAAAAAAAAAAAACCCCCGTAACACATTTTGGCAATTCATACTGAACATATAATAAAACTGCAAAACCGGTAGGTCAAAATGGTTAGTGGACTGGTTTCACCTCCATAGCCTCCCCAGTAACTTTAAACGGACCTCTGAGACTATCACAGTGCAGGTGCATTTATACGGAGACTTGATTACACACAGGTGGATTCTATTTATCATCATTAGTCATTTAGGTCAACATTGGATCATTCAGAGATTCTCACTGAACTTCTGGAGAGAGTTTGCTGCACTGAAAGTAAAGGGGCTGAATAATTTTGTACGCCCAATTTTTCAGTTTTTTATTTGTTAAAGTTTGAAATATCCAATAAATTTCGTTCCACTTCATGATTGTGTCCCACTTGTTGTTGATTCGTCACAAAAAATTACAGTTTTATATCTTTATGTTTGAAGCCTGAAATGTAGCAAAAAGTCGCAAAGTTTAAGGGGGCCGAATACTTTCGCAAGGCACTGTGTATGTATATATATATATTTTATACACACACATCTAAAACCCATTCCATATTTGCTACTCCTAAACAGCAGGTGGCACACTAAGGAGATTTGCATGTTTACTGGGCTAACCATCCCTGCTTTGTTGAACTAGCTGAATAATTAAAAGTAGAACTAAAGGCAAAACTTTTATTTTCATTTTAAATAGAGAGGGAGGGTTGGAAGGCTGCTGCCAATCAAATCCTGTGGGGAGGAAGCAGGGGGCAAGACTAAGCGTGGGGGGGGGGGGGGTGTGTCTATGGATGCAAACAGCCTGGCTCAGGAGCGTGCCCACACGAGTGCCCCCATAGCAAAAAGCTTACTATGGGGGCACTTGGAGAAGAGCAGGAGAGGAAAGCCACAAGAGAAATTTCAGAGCCGCTCTGTGCAGGTAAGTAGAATATCTTTTTTATTTTAGGAAAAAAATAAGGTATACAATCGCTTTTAATGTTTGGAAGATATTTCATATAATACAGAAAGTAAAGTAAAGCTGTACCAAATAGTTTCCCTTACAATAATAGGCAGTCTTGTAAACATTTATAGGAAAGTTGACATAAAAGACATGCCTTATGGAACCCCATTCTTCTAGAATTTCTAACCTATTAATCTATACAATGTAAATTTAGGATCCAAAAACCCACACCCCCCAAACTTTCCCAATCTTGCATGTACATGTGTATAACTATGGCATAGAGACTAGATTGTGAGCTCCTTCAGCTGCACATAGACCAGTGTTCTATAGAAAGTGTTACAGTGATGTCAATGGAATATAAAGGAGTAAAACAAACATATGAAATAACACTTTTAATTTTACTTCCTTCTACTTATCAGAACAGTTATATGTGCGACCGACAAAGAAAAGACTGTTGTCAGTAATATGTCCTTATGATTTCTGCCCTGGAGTTTTAATCAGTACAACTAAAGTGACTCCTTTTGTTTGGTCTTGGCCTGGAGCACTTGTTCCATTACGTTTCTGTCCACCCGCTGAAGTGCTCATGAAAAGGAAATTATATGCTGCATTGTGATCTGGTCACAGTACTAATCTAGTTGATATTTTTGCCTTGATTAGAATTCAGACTTTTATTGTGCCACAGGGACTCCATGTCGGGGGTGGCAGACATATGACCCAGTGTTGAGTAATTTGCAGCTGTCAGAACTGGTCCGCAAACACTAAAGTAGGTTCCTTTACAAATGATTTCTAAAATGTAATGTGATCTTCATCTAAATAGGAACAATAATATTCATAATCTCATTATTAGGAGGTATATTGTCCCAGTGCTGTGTAAAAATATGCTCTTCTCCCCACTATCAAAGGCTTTGCTGAGAGCAGAGGAAGTCATTGGCTCCCACTGCGGTCAGATAAATCCTGTGCTGAGAAGTCTGTGTCTATGGTCACAAGCAGCGCAGCTCGAGATCGTGCTTAAAGGTGTGCCACCACAGAAAGCGGCTTCCTATGGTAACACAAAGAGAAGAGGAGGAGCCAGGTGTGTGGCAGAGGGAAACCAAGAACAGGAGGATTGGGGTCGTTCTGTGCACTATCATTACACAGAGCAGGTAAGTATAACATGTTTGTTATTTTAAAAGAAAAAAAACTGACTTTACAAAGGCTTTAAAGCGGTTGTATACCCTAAAAATAAAAACCTGCAAGGCGATTGCATATTCTAGTATGCATCGATACTAGCACATTATGAAATACTTACCTTTGAGCGAAACCCTCACAGCAGAGCCCGGTCACCGCTAAGGGGGCTGACATGTTCCCCTGGTGTTTCGCCAAGAAGCTCTGAAGTTCCGGCACGATATGCCGGACCTTCAGAGCGCATGCGCCGTTGACAGCAGCTGCATGTAGAGTAAATATCTCCTAAACGGTGCATGCTTAGGAGATATTAATTTTACCTACAGGTAAGCCTTATTATAGGCTTATCTGTAGGTAAAAATAACAAAGCGGGGTAAACAACCGCTTTAAAGAATTTGAAAAGTCAAGGCAGCAGTCAATGACAGAGATGAAAAAAAAAAAAAAAGTAAAAGCAACAATAAGTGCCCATTCACACTTGTGCGGTTTGCAAGATCGCATGTAATTTGGAGCGCACTGCTCCTCCATTACATGCGATCTCATGTGCGGATGCGAGTTCAGCCATACACTTTGTATGGCTGAATTTGCAGCGCATCCGCAGCAAACACGCACATGAGGCTTTTTTTGAGCCGCATCAGAATCGGGTCGCACAGTGGTTCACACTTGTGCGATCTGATTCTGTGCAAACTTGCAGATCGCACTGCGATATGCGATTGCAACTGGGGGTGTCATTATCTTTTAATTGACACCCCCTGCGTATCGCATATGGCAGTGTGAACTGCCAGATGTGCGGATGCGATGCGGGAACACGCTGCACATTCGCAGCGTTCCCGCATCGCACAAGTGTGAACCGGCACTTAAGGGTCAAAAAATAGCAAAACTATTGGATACATCTGAATTGTTTCTTTATTTTTTCAAGGCTGCAAGCTTTTAAAAATAAATTTGTACAACTTTCAGAAAGCTTCAGGGAATTTGTAAAAGCTTTTAAAGCAACCTCCAGCTCAAGGATGCTAAAGTGACCCTTTCACCATAGGATCGCTTGCCTAGAACAGCATGCCTGATTTTATGTGAATATACTTACCTTTCTGGCAGTCTGTGTCTTGACTGAGACATCACTACTTTGCTTCTCCCCAACTACTGCAAGTATTCAAATTTTCAAGTGGGTCCAATACCAATTCCCCCTCCTCTGAATGTGGTTCGTCCAATCAGGTTATACATCCTGTAGTGACATACGAGTTGGTGGAAGAAACCAGAGTGTGCAGTGGGGGAGCAGGTATTCGACAATATATTTGTTTTTCTTTTAGCAGGTATAACTTTGTATATAAGTGACCTCATGCAGACATCAGAGGTGCATCGCATGGAAATTTTGGTGCCGAAAACTGAAAATCTAGGATGCACTTGGCAGGAAACTGAAAATGACAGTTTGTAAAAAATATTTATATTTTTATACATAATTGTATAATTTTCGACTTTTTAATTAATATAATGAATTTAAATGAATACCAATTCATTTTTTGGCCACTATTGGCACCTTTACCGCTAGAAAAGCTCAAGAAAAACGTATCCCTTTAAATTATATGCATGTCTTCACACTGGCCCGTTTCCATTGCTGTTAAAAATCCTGCTTGCTGCATTTTTGGTCAGTTAAAAAGCAGCACCAAAAATGCACCTCCCCGTTAAAATGCATTGAAAACGCAGCAAAAACGCATCATTAACACACCCATGTTACGCTTTTTATGCAGGACCTATGAAAAACAAACTATAAGTGGTATAATAGTAAGCGTGGTAAAATCGCTGCGAAATTGCGGCACAATCGCTTGCGTTTTTAGTGCCATTATCAGCACCTATTTCTCTTATTGGCAAAAAGCTGACAACACCATTATCGGATGACATGTTTCGGTGGCCAACATTTCAACTGATCTCTAGCTGATGTGGTTATTTGAAAAAAAAAAAAGTCTAAATGGGATTGCTGACTGCCACTTTAAATAAACTGCTGGCAGCTGTCAATCTAATTTCATGTTGTAAAACACTGCGCAAACTGTTGGTGCGATATAAATCCTGTATAATAATTTCAAAGTATATATGAGTACACAAACAATCATATGGCAATACATAAATACCATAAGCATTTTTTTTTTTTTTTTTATAGAACAGTTTATTACCCTTTTATGAGTTTATGTCTTTATGGCACACACAGCAGGGAAGTACATCCCCCTGCTATGTACACAGGGTGCGTATATATCAAAAGAGGAAGCAGGGATTGACAAACTGACCACACCGGTGTGGATCTGCTACTATGCTTGGCGTGGTCAGCATGAAAAACAGGACTGAAACTGGCATTATCCACCGGTATTATTGGAGGAAGTATGGAAGTCATAAAGAAAAAGCCACTATTTAACATACATACCATTTAATCACAGATCCATTTGGGGATAAGTAGGAGAGGGTTGTAACCCATGTCAGGTTTTTTTTTTTTTTTTTTTTTCATCTGCGTCCTATTGGGGAGAATTCCATTCACTTCCTGTACCATAGCCTATTGGGGAGAATTCTATTCACTTCCTGTACCATAGCCTATTGGGGAGAATTCCATTCATTTCCTGTACCATAGCCTATTGGGGAGAGTTTCATTCACTTCCTGTACCATAGCCTATTGGGGAGAATTACATTCACTTCCTGTACCATAGCCTATTGTGGAGATTTCCATTCACTTCCTGTACCATAGCCTATTGTGGAGATTTCCATTCACTTCCTGTACCATAGCCTATTGGGAAGAATTCCATTCACTTCCTGTACCATAGCCTATTGGGGAGAATTCTATTCACTTCCTGTACCATAGCCTATTGGGGAGAGTTTCATTCACTTCCTGTACCATAGCCTATTGTGGAGATTTCCATTCACTTCCTGTACCATAGCCTATTGGGAAGAATTCCATCCACTTCCTGTACCATAGCCTATTGGGGAGAATTCTATTCACTTCCTGTACCATAGCCTATTGGGAAGAATTCCATCCACTTCCTGTACCATAGCCTATTGGGGAGAATTCCATTCACTTCCTGTACCATAGCCTATTGGGGAGAATTCTATTCACTTCCTGTACCATAGCCAAAACAGGGAATCTCTGGGTGTTATCAGGACTAGTGTACCCATTTGAAGATTTCCCCTCCATTCCTGTTCTGGAGACCACTCAAAAATGTGGGATTGTTTTTTCACGATTGGTGATAACCGTAAGCATGACAAATCGTGAGGGTGAATATCTCTAGTGGGGCACAGACAGCAATTAAAATCTGTTTTCCAATCCCTCTCCTCTATCCATAAAATGTCCCTTTAGTTATACTTTAAAGTAATTGTAAATGATCACCTTGTAAAACAACCTATTCGGATTAAGTGCCGGTTCACACTGATGCGGCTGCGTCGATCGCATGTAATGTCGGAGCGCACTGCTCCTTCATTACATGTGATCGGCTGTGCGGTGCGAGTTTAGCCATACACTTTGTATGGCTAAATTCGCACCGCACCAAAGACGCACAGGACCCTTTTTTGCAGCCGCATCAGGATCGTATCGCACTGCGGTTCACACTTCTGCGATCCGATCCTGTGCGAACTGCACGATCGCACTGCGATATGCGATCAAACTGGGGGTGTCGTTAAGATTACATTGACACCCCCAGCGTATCGCATATGGCAGTGTGAACTGCCGGGGGTGCGTTTGCGATGCGGGAACAGGCTGCGAATTCGCAGCCTTCCCGCATCGCATAAGTGTGAACCGGGGCTGAAATAGAAATTAAAGGCAAAACATTTTTGTATAGATATCAAAAACATAAATACACTTATTTTTTTATAAGTGATCACATTACCTGTGTTCTCAGCTGCATAAAAGCTGGAGGGAGGAGAAGCAGCAGCACATTGAGCATCCTAGTAAAAGGCTGTGCGAGGGGAGAAAGAGGAGCATGCCATGACAAGCCTGATCATTGGAGGAGAGCAGGCTGAGTTCTCCTGCTTAGTGTGGTCAGTTTTTATTAGGAAAGCAGAGGAACTTGCAAGAACACCAGGGATTTCCTACAAAGAAAGCAATACAAACAGGATACTTTCCTATACATGGTACAGCAGCCACATATCAGGAATATGAAGGGTTGGGGTAGCAAACAATTTAAAGCGGAGCTCCACCCAAAAGGGGAAACTCCGCTTGTTCGCTCCTCCACTGCCATATTTGGCACTTTTTTTTGGGGGGGGGGGGCGGGTACTTGGTTTTGACAGGTATCTAGTCCCACGTCATGGTACGATCGCAGATTTACAAAAATTTCTAGCCCCACCTCCCGCTGCCTTCTGGGACACACGCAGACCCCAGAAGATGTCAGGACCATTCAGAAGGCGCCGCACAGTAGGAAACTGGCTGTATGGCCTGAAGGCTTTCCATTACTTACAATGCCGTCGCCTGCACCAGAAGCCAACTGACAAACCGGCTCGGCGTGCCGACATCGCGGGATCCCCTGACAGGTAAGTGTCCTTATATTAAAAGACGGCAGATACAGTATTTGCAGCTGCTGGCTTTTATTTTTTTTTTCCAGACTGGAACTCCTCTAAGATCCGTGTTTAGCATCTCTAAACTGAAGCCGATGGTTGCTTTCAAGTCTCCCAAGTCGTTTGATGCTGGCTTCTTTATAAAGCCTATTACCATTACTTGTCCCTTGTGCTGCTCACTGCTTGTGTAATAACGTAGGTGGTAGATAGAACAAAGATATTTTCAGAAAGAGCAGAGCTGCCCATTAAATACAGAGACGCAATGTCTGCTATAAAGAAGAATAATCAAAGCTTTCAAGTGAGTCTGATGCTGTCCATGCTTTGTGTTTATCTTGTATGCCGTGCTTTAGGTCCTACATGACTTTTTTTTTGTCCTGTTGACAGACTGATTATGGTTCACAGCTACCTCCCAAATTCCAGTGGCACACCTCCAGGCTCTATGATGTCCTAGCTATGGCTATGTCCACCCCACTATCTCACAGCCCATTATCTGGGCTTCATTCCACAGCTCCTACAGGAAGGATGGCCTGAGCAACAGGCCCGGCAAACAGCTATGGCAACAAAGTCAATATTATCAAAGACGGCACAGGTACAATGGCATCGCCATCTTGTGTTTAGAAAGTCGGCTCCTCAATGTGTGCTCAGGAGGCAGCCTGAACCCGCAGTGACACCAAGCTGTCACTTTCATTCTGAAAAGGGTGCGACATTTTCTTTCTTGAGAAGGCACACATGACAGAAGGGATTTTCCTTGTAAATCAGACACTTTGAATGCCTAAGATGTGAAATATATGGTAAAAAAATAAAACAAAGATTTAAAGTCAGCAATACATGTAAGAAGTTGAGACTGTTTGCACATGCTTGCTGGACAACCTGGGTGACGGCAGATCAGACTTAGTTGGCGTATCTACAGTCCCTTATACGGTCAATGTGAGGAAAAATTGGGAATACAATAATATTCATCAACTCCAGATTTTTATTGTTTCATTAAACTTGTTTCCACTAATGCCTGGTACACACGATGAGATCAGACAAATGATCGTCCGTATTGTTTTTTGCATGCCAGTTTCCTATTGAAAATAAAGAGGTTACTAAAGTTACGAAAAATTCTCTTATAATAGAATAAAAATTCGGAAGTGTTATAGTGTATTTTTATTGTATTTTTGCACAAATTTTATACTGATTAAATGAAAATTGTACGATCTGCTATCTTGCGAGAAAAATGTTCGTCCCATCGGATAATTTTGCACGAGTTGTCGTGGTCGGCTCTCGAAAGCTGTCTATCAACGATCAGATTGGTTATGAGTAAGCGATCTCCAGCATCGTGAAACGCGTCAACCTGACACGTCTGACTGTACACTGTCTGTCTACTTTATTTATGAGGAATAAAGAAACCTTTTGATTTCATCATATACCCAGAGTGCGTTCTCAAACTTGGAATCTTTCTACTCTTGGATGACGGATCTGACCTGCACCGGGTTTGGAACATACACCTGAGCGGCTTTCCTTCATTCTATCAACGATCAGATTATCATACGATCGCTTTGAATGCATCAGGCCTTTACTAACTGATCGTTTATTTATTAAAGTTTACATTTTGATTTAACAGTCCACATTGAATTTCGATCAATTGCATCCAGAAGGTCTGGTATTTGCCTAGTCTGGTGAAGGCAAACTGTAGGCTTTTTCGTGGAACATCCCCCCCATACAGGTTAGAGTAAAACTATAGGCAAAACTTTTTTTTCCACTTAGAAAATAGAGCTAGGACGGGTAGTAACCGTCAGATTTTTTTTTTGTCATCTGTGTTCCACTGCGGAGATTTCTCTTCACTTCCTGTCCCATAGCCAAGCAGGAAGTGAGAGGAAATCCCTGCAAATTAAGGGCATTCCTTGGGGACCTCCCAGGTCACCATAACGAGTGTCCCCTTTGGAAAATTTCCCCCCTATTACTTTTCTGAGGACAACCCAAAATTTGTATTTTTCTTATTCTTTCGCTTTCAATGATAAACAAGACAAATAGAGAGGGTGAATCTCCCTAATGGGGGAACAGACCGCAATAAAAACTGACAGTTCTAATTCCTCTACACTCTATCCAAAACTAAAAAAAATAAAAAAAAAATAAATAAAAAAAAAATAAAGTTTTGCCTTTAGTTATACTTAAAAGCGGAACTTCACTCTCTCAATCAACATTGACTGTTTTAATCCACATGCTGCTAGCATTAGTAAATACAGTAAACCCCCCTCCATTGCGGGGGTTACGTTCCGGACCCAGCCGCGAAAAGTGAAAATCAGCGAAATAGAAAAATCCTATTAAAATGCATTGTAGGGATTTTTTTTTTTACTGTCACTGTACGTGTAAAAGCATTTTAAAGGTCTTTAAACACACTTTTAAAACAATAGAAACTCATTTAAACACATAAAAGATACTGAGAGACATAGCAAGAGCTATGGAAAACACAAAAATATTTCATTTTTAATGATTTATATAGTAAAAAAACATTACAAAAAAAATGCAATATACTGGGACCGCAAAAACGGAACCGTGATGGAGCGGGGGTTTACTGTAGATAGGAAGATTTATCATATTTATTGGTTTTAAACTTTTTTACATTTATTCTGTTGCTTCCTGATTTCCAGGCCTAGGTCAAAATGATGTCATACATCCCAGGAGTCTTCAGGAGGGGCTTTCTCGGATAAGTTCCCCTCCTGCCTGCATACCTAAGCTAAGGGCAGATGGATTCCAGGAAGTAAATGCTACATGAATTGTCTGCCCTTACTCAAGATGGCCACAGCCAGAAATGCACAGTGGTGATTTTCAAAGTATTTTCTCAACAAAAAAAGCATGGAGAACTGGATCAATGGGTGTGTTTGCTTTGAATATTAAAAATGAATTAAATAGCGTTTTTGGCTTGTGGTGTCCAGATGCAGAGCATTTCCGCTTTAAATTGGTGCAATCGCTTTCTTGACTTTACTGGGCCAGCTAGTCCTGGGCAAATAAGCAGCCATTTGAAAACCACACCACTTGTAGATGTTTTTGCTTACAGTGGTTTATTGATTTCAAATAAATATTTAGTAATTTTTTTAAATGGCCTTCTTTCCGAATGCCTTGGAGAGCTCTTTTGATCTTGGAAAGATGACACCACTAATCTGAATAGCAAACAGAATACCAGAGCCTAGGTACATAAGTGCGTTGGCAAAAAGGCAGACACACACCACACATATGCGCTGTTGGAAGGTCACTACTTATGTGCTGAGAGCTCACTCACTGCTCACACTGCGAACATACATACATACCTATATATATATATATATATATATATATATATATATATATATATATATATATATATATATATATATTGTATACACACACACACATACATACACAGTAAGCCCCCGTTCACACTAAGGCGACCTGGTCGCCTCCCATAGGGAAGCTGCGGACCCGTTCTAATAGGAGCGACACAAGTCGCTCCGACTTAGAAAAAGGGTCCGGAGCTTCTTTGGGGCGACCAGGAGGCGACTGCCATAGACTTCAATGTTATGCGCTGCTCGCACCACGGCCTCGGAGGTCGCGGTGCGAAGTAGCGTCGCTTGCATGTGAACAGGGGCTAACTCACATTTTTGTATATATTTTATTACAATATATCTTTTTATGTGACAACACTGAAGAAATTACACTTCGCTACAATGTAAAGTAGTGAGTGTACAGCTTGTATAACAGTGTAAATTTGCGGTTCCCCCAAAATAACCCAACACACAGCCATTAATGTCTAAACCACTGGCAACAAAAGTGAGTATACCCCCAAGTGGAAATGTCCAAATTGGGCTCGAAGTGTCAATATTTTGTGTGGCCACCATTATTTTCCAGCACTGCCTTAACCCTCTTGGGCATGGAGTTCCCCAGAGCTTCACAAGTTGCCACTGGTGTCCTCTTCCACTCCTCCATGACGACATCACGGAGTTGGTGGATGTTAGAGACCTTGCACTCCTCCACCTTCCATTTGAGGATACCCCACAGATGCTCAATAGGGTTTAGGTCTGGAGACATACTGGCCGGTCCATCACCTTTACCCTCAGCTTCTTTAACAAGGCAGAGGTCATCTTGGAGGTGTGTTTAGGGTCGTTATTTTGGAATACTGCCCTGCGGCCCAGTCTCCGAAGGGAGGGGATCATGCTCTGCTTCAGTATGTCACAGTACATGTTGGCATTCATGGTTCCCTCAATGAACTGTAGCTCCCCAGTGCCGGCAGCACTCATGCAGCCCCAGACCATGACACTCCAACCACCATGCTTGACTGTAGGCAAGACACACTTGTCTTTGTACTCCTTACCTGGTTGCCACCACACACACTTGACACCATCTGAACCAAATACGTTTATCTTGGTCTCCTTCGACCACAGAAAAAAGGGTTCCAGTAATCCATGCCCTTAGTCTGCTTGTCTTCAGCCAACTGTTTGCAGGCTTTGTGCATCATCTTTAGAAGAGGCTTCTTTCTGGGACAACAGCCATGTAGGCCAATTTGATGCAGTGTGCAGCGTATGGTCTACGGTTTGGACATTAATAGCTGTGTGTTGGGTTATTTTGATTGGACAGCAAATTTACACTGTTATACAAGCTGTACACTCACTACTTTACATTGTAGCAAAGTTTCATTTCTTCAGTGTTGTCACATGAAAAGATATAATAAAATGTTTACAAAAGTGTGAGGGGTGTACTCACTTTTGTGAGATAGTGTGCCTCACAGGTCGCCTCCCATAGGGAAGCTGCGGACCCGTTCTAAGAGGAGCGACACAAGTCGCTCCGACCTAGAAAAAGGGTCCGGAGCTTCTTTGGGGCGACCAGGAGGCGACCGCCATAGACTTCAATGTTATGAAGTCCGTGATGGCCGCTCCGAGGTCGCGGCGCGCTGCTCACACCGCGATCTCGGAGGTCGCCCCGGCAAGTAGCGTTGCGGTAGTGTGAACCGGCGCTAAGCCCCTGTTCACACTGGGGCGACGCTACTTCGCCGGGCGACCTCACAGGTCGCGGTGCGCTGTGCCGGCACGGACTTCTTAACATTGAAGTCTATGCAGATCGCTCCGGGTTGCCCCAAAGAAGCTCCGGACCCTTTTTCTAAGTCGGAGCGACTTGTTTCGCTCCTATTAGAACGGGTCCATAGCTTCTGTATGGCAGGCGACCTACGGCGACCTGTCAGGCGACCAGGTCGCCTGACAGGTCGCCCCAGTGTGAACGGGGGCTTAGACCAAAGGGATTAACTTCAGTCTGCCACTTAAAGAAGCCTTTTTCTGACACTTGTCGCTTACAAGTTAAAATCAAACATTATATATATATTTTTAGCAGAGACCCTAGAGAATAAAATGGAGGTTGTTGCAATAGTTTATGCCACACTGTATTTACATGATCCGGAACAGGAAGCCAGTACATCACATGCCAGCATTCCTGATACCGGAATCAACACGGTCAGAAGCCGGAAGCCAGCAGTTTGCGTGCCAGCACCCCGGAAATCAAACCATTATTAACAACATGTCAATTAAAAATTAATTAATTGCACGTATAGGGACTCCAAGGTCGCTGATGGCCAGCGCATCTCGATAGTCCCATATAAGTGAGATCTCGATCCATATTGCAGGACCAAAGATTTTAATACTGTCTCACCGAAAGGATACTCATGGTTCTAGAGTGCATAAGTACACTTAAATGACACTACCGCTTAGGACACACAAGAGGGTACAGCGCCATCCCCCGGTCGGAAACAGGTCTCAATGGATAACTCCTCTCACAAATGCAAAATTACAACCACATTAATAAAACATATACAATACAGATAAAAATATAATTAAAATTAAAAATGCATATCCTATATTGCAAGAGATATAATAAAACCCCATAGTAAATTAATAAATTCATAAAACTTGAGCATAACAGCAAACATAAGACATATTGGGACATCAAATAACCACTCCATTCAAGCGTTGTTAATGAAGGAATTGATGTCCCAATCTATGTTTAACCCGTGGGGGGCATATGTTTTTAACCAATATATCCAGCTGGTCTCCAACTGGGAGACCCCCCTGGTACGGTTACTGCCCCTCCAGCTCCCTGAAAACTTATCAATGCCGAGGAAGACCGTGCCCTTTGGGTCCCCTCCATGGCAAAGATCATAGTGCCGTGAGACACTGTGTTTCGGGAACAGTTTAAAAATGTTTGCTACATGCTCCTGTAAACGTACATGTAACTTACGAATTGTACGGCCCACATATTCAAGGCCACAGGGGCAACGCAACAAATAGACAACATGTCTGGTGGTACAAGTAATGAACGGCTTAATCCTAAAACTTTGTTGGGTGGCATTGGAGGTAAACGACTCAACCCGCCTCTCATTGCAAGCATTGATCTTACAGATGGCACAGCGTCTACATCGGTAAAACCCCCCTCTCTGCTGAAAAAACGAGATGGTGGTAGGTGCATCCAGAATGTTAGGGGCCACTTGTAGCCTCAATGGAGGCACCCCCCTAAAGATAATCTTAGGGGCCGCCGGCAGCACCGGCCCCAACAGACTATCACTTTTCAGGATATGCCAGTGTTTGCGAATTATTTTCTTAACTGAAAAGTGCTGGATCGAGTACGAGGAGAAAAAGGCATGTTCAAAATCTCTATTCTCCCCCCGTATCCTCGGTTGTAGGAGGTCGTCCCTATTCCGGCTATCTGCTTGCACCAGGGCCTTTTCCAGCTCCTCTTTATTATAGCCTTTTTCCAAAAATTTGGATGTAAGGACACTGGCCTCCTGCAGAAAATCGGATCTGTTAGAACAGTTCCTTTTAAGTCTGAGGAACTGACTGACAGGAACGGATTTAAGCCACGCCACATGGTGGCAGCTGGATGTGTCAATAAATCCGTTCCTGTCAGTCTCTTTAAAAAACGTGGAGGTTTCCAGGGCACCGCCCACTACCTTGATTTTGAGGTCCAAAAAATGGATCTCAGATCTACTACTTTCGTGGGTGAGTCTGATGCCCCTGTCATTATCATTGAGCATCGAGATAAATGAGTCGAGAGACTCCACATCTCCATCCCACAAGAGGAGGATGTCATCGATGTACCTCCGCCAGAAGACAACCTCTGGCCTTGGAACGTCACCGATGACATCCTCCTCCCACTTCGCCATGAATAAGTTGGCCATACTTGGCGCGAACTTGGCGCCCATGGCCACACCCTTATTTTACCTGTAGTACGTGCCCCCAAACCAAAAGAAGTTGTGGGCCATGGCGTAGTCCAACAGGGTCAAGATGAAACGACTCTGGAAACCCAACATAGTACTATGTCCCAAAAAGTACTCGACAGCTTCCCTTCCATGCTGATGCGAAATCACCGTATAGAGTGACGAGACATCAGCAGTGGCTAGGATATAACTGTCTTTCCACTCTATGTCTTTCAAAAGATTGATCACTTGCATAGAGTCCCTCAGAAATGAGGGAGTTTTTGTCACTAAGGGTTGCAGAAAGAAATCGATGTATTTCCCCACCCGGGAGGTAACCGAATCAATGCCACTAATGATCGGCCTCCCGGGTGGGTTCACCGCATCCTTATGCACCTTGGGCAAATAGTACATGATTGGAACTCTAGGGGCAGATGGTACCAAAAAGGATTTCTCCTTTTTGGTAAGAAGTTTCCGATCAAACCCCTCCTCCACCAATGATAAAAGCTCGTTCTTATAGGCAACCGTAGGGTTGCCTCTGAGGGGCACATAGGTGTCACGATCGGACAACAACCTGTCCATCTCTCTATTATAGGCAGAGGTGTCCAGAATAACTATCCCTCCCCCCTTATCAGCTGGTCTCACAACAATATCACTACGCTCTTTTAGGGAGCGCATCCCTCGTTTAAACATAGCTGTTTGGTGCACGTTTTTGAGACTCAGCTTGTCGAGGTCCTTGGCCACTAAATTCCGAAACACCGTCAAGGTAGGGGCCAAAGGACCAGGAGGATTGAACAGTGAGGCATTTGCAAATGAAGTGGATTTCACACCCATATTATACTCCATCCTGGAAACCGTCGGGTTCCCCAGAAAATGTCTCTTAACACTCATTTTGCGCACATATTTCTGCAGATCTATAAATGTGTCAAATTTATTGAGAGGTCGGGGAGGGGCATATTTTAGACCATGATTCAGTACATGTTTCTCCTCAACCGAAAGGGAGGCGGTGCTAAGATTAAACAGACCCTGGTCTCTCAATGCCGACTTCTTTTTGTCGCGGACCCTCCTCCCCCCTCTAGTCCCTCTCTTCCTTCTTTCTGCCTTTTGCTTCTTGGGGTACCCCCCTGAAAAGGGGTATTGTATTGTTTGTGTGGGCCCTGTCCCCCAGAAGCATTAGAATGTGCGGGTTGTAATGGGCGATAATTTTGTGGGTTATGAGCCCATTGCTCCCCCCTATTTTGATAATAGGGTCCCTTAGGATGAAAAGAGGGCGTAAAATCTCTTTCCTGTGGGTGTGAGGTGATATATTGGGTTCCACCCTCAAATTCCCCCTGTAAAGGCAGGAATCTGTTATCAGAGGCAGGAAAATTCCCTCCTTGCTGAGAGGCTACTCTGCCCCTACCTCTACCCCTGCCTCTTCCTCGACCACGTCCACGCCGGGGCTGCACCCAGGTGTCAGATGTGACGTGGGGATAATGAAACTGCCCCGATGGTAACGTGACTTCCATGGGGGTACTAGGGGGAAGAATAGAAGGGGGATTTTGCGCCTCATTAGGGGCTGGACCTACAGGCCCTCGATTAGCTTGCCATTTGAAGATAAGTTTGTTCTTATAGTCCCCACTATCCCTTAAGAACTTTTTTCTTTTCTTATTTTTCTGCTCTATATCCTCTTTCTCCAAGTGCTTTTTCAGGGAGTCAGATTTTTGTTTATATGAGTCTTTGGTCTTAAATTCCTCTAATTTACCCTTAATGACATTAATTTCCTCGTCCAGTTTTTTAAGTTTAAGCCGTTTTTTTGATACCATGAACCGTAACAGCTCCAGCCCCGCTTTGTTAAAGTACTGGTACCATTCCTCAGTATCCAGGATGTCACTTTGCGGTGATACTTCCCACCGCAGGCTCCTGGGTACCATATTTTCTGCCAAATATTTCTCGAAAAATGCCACGTCCCACCCTGTATGGAGCTCAGTGGTCATGACATTTTTCAGTCTCAAAAAGAGACCGTTCATATCATCAGAGTTCTCCTCTGGAGTGGAAAATATACCCTCTAAATTAATAGAGTAGGTCTTCCTAAACTCAAAAATGTCCATAATGGAACTTGTACAAGGGGAGCCCGATGATATGATCAGGTACAATTTTTCTATAAATATAGGATAGTACCAGTCCAAAAATTATTTGTACAAATCGCACAAAAAAAAGCTGCAGCACATGTACTAATTAAAAAAGCATAAAAAATTTTGGGGATATTGCTGCGCTAAAACTGATCAGCATAGGATATGCTTACAATCAAAGTGAAAAATCACAAAGAACTGTAAATACACAAAATACATAAAATACTAGAAAAGGTCGCAATGACCATATGCATCATATACAGCTGCCAACACCTGATCCTATATTAGAGTATAAGGTCAAATAGCATGTAACAAAATATGGTGTAGCGCTGGTATACTAATTCTTTGAACTTAACAGTCCATATGAACAATAAACACAAATAGTTGGAAGGATAGGTCCGTCAAAAGAAAGGAGGAAGGAAGTGCTCCCCGAATCTCATATCAAACTTTCACCATCCTGAAATCCAGTGTATGGAGACCACCACCAAGTTTACAGGGGGAATTTGAGGGTGGAACCCAATATATCACCTCACACCCACAGGAAAGAGATTTTACGCCCTCTTTTCATCCTAAGGGACCCTATTATCAAAATAGGGGGGAGCAATGGGCTCATAACCCACAAAATTATCGCCCATTACAACCCGCACATTCTAATGCTTCTGGGGGACAGGGCCCACACAAACAATACAATACCCCTTTTCAGGGGGGTACCCCAAGAAGCAAAAGGCAGAAAGAAGGAAGAGAGGGACTAGAGGGGGGAGGAGGGTCCGCGACAAAAAGAAGTCGGCATTGAGAGACCAGGGTCTGTTTAATCTTAGCACCGCCTCCCTTTCGGTTGAGGAGAAACATGTACTGAATCATGGTCTAAAATATGCCCCTCCCCGACCTCTCAATAAATTTGACACATTTATAGATCTGCAGAAATATGTGCGCAAAATGAGTGTTAAGAGACATTTTCTGGGGAACCCGACGGTTTCCAGGATGGAGTATAATATGGGTGTGAAATCCACTTCATTTGCAAATGCCTCACTGTTCAATCCTCCTGGTCCTTTGGCCCCTACCTTGACGGTGTTTCGGGATTTAGTGGCCAAGGACCTCGACAAGCTGAGTCTCAAAAACGTGCACCAAACAGCTATGTTTAAACGAGGGATGCGCTCCCTAAAAGAGCGTAGTGATATTGTTGTGAGACCAGCTGATAAGGGGGGAGGGATAGTTATTCTGGACACCTCTGCCTATAATAGAGAGATGGACAGGTTGTTGTCCGATCGTGACACCTATGTGCCCCTCAGAGGCAACCCTACGGTTGCCTATAAGAACGAGCTTTTAGCATTGGTGGAGGAGGGGTTTGATCGGAAACTTCTTACCAAAAAGGAGAAATCCTTTTTGGTACCATCTGCCCCTAGAGTTCCAATCATGTACTATTTGCCCAAGGTGCATAAGGATGCGGTGAACCCACCCGGGAGGCCGATCATTAGTGGCATTGATTCGGTTACCTCCCGGGTGGGGAAATACATCGATTTCTTTCTGCAACCCTTAGTGACAAAAACTCCCTCATTTCTGAGGGACTCTATGCAAGTGATCAATCTTTTGAAAGACAGAGTGGAAAGACAGTTATATCCTAGCCACTGCTGAGGTCTCGTCACTCTATACGGTGATTTCGCATCAGCATGGAAGGGAAGCTGTCGAGTACTTTTTGGGACATAGTACTATGTTGGGTTTCCAGAGTCGTTTCATCTTGACCCTGTTGGACTACGCCATGGCCCACAACTTCTTTTGGTTTGGGGGCACGTACTACAGGTAAAATAAGGGTGTGGCCATGGGCGCCAAGTTCGCGCTAAGTATGGCCAACTTATTCATGGCGAAGTGGGAGGAGGATGTCATCGGTGACGTTCCAAGGCCAGAGGTTGTCCTCTGGCGGAGGTACATCGATGACATCCTCCTCTTGTGGGATGGAGATGTGGAGTCTCTCGACTCATTTATCTCGATGCTCAATGATAATGACAGGGGCATCAGACTCACCCACGAAAGTAGTAGATCTGAGATCCATTTTTTGGACCTCAAAATCAAGGTAGTGGGCGGTGCCCTGGAAACCTCCACGTTTTTTAAAGAGACTGACAGGAACGGATTTATTGACACATCCAGCTGCCACCATGTGGCGTGGCTTAAATCCGTTCCTGTCAGTCAGTTCCTCAGACTTAAAAGGAACTGTTCTAACAGATCCGATTTTCTGCAGGAGGCCAGTGTCCTTACATCCAAATTTTTGGAAAAAGGCTATAATAAAGAGGAGCTGGAAAAGGCCCTGGTGCAAGCAGATAGCCGGAATAGGGACGACCTCCTACAACCGAGGATACGGGGGGAGAATAGAGATTTTGAACATGCCTTTTTCTCCTCGTACTCGATCCAGCACTTTTCAGTTAAGAAAATAATTCGCAAACACTGGCATATCCTGAAAAGTGATAGTCTGTTGGGGCCGGTGCTGCCGGCGGCCCCTAAGATTATCTTTAGGGGGGTGCCTCCATTGAGGCTACAAGTGGCCCCTAACATTCTGGATGCACCTACCACCATCTCGTTTTTTCAGCAGAGAGGGGGGTTTTACCGATGTAGACGCTGTGCCATCTGTAAGATCAAATCTTGCAATGAGAGGCGGGTTGAGTCGTTTACCTCCAATGCCACCCAACAAAGTTTTAGGATTAAGCCGTTCATTACTTGTACCACCAGACATGTTGTCTATTTGTTGCGTTGCCCCTGTGGCCTTGAATATGTGGGCCGTACAATTCGTAAGTTACATGTACGTTTACAGGAGCATGTAGCAAACATTTTTAAACTGTTCCCGAAACACAGTGTCTCACGGCACTATGATCTTTGCCATGGAGGGGACCCAAAGGGCACGGTCTTCCTCGGCATTGATACGTTTTCAGGGAGCTGGAGGGGCAGTAACCGTACCAGGGGGGTCTCCCAGTTGGAGACCAGCTGGATATATCGGTTAAAAACATATGCCCCCCACGGGTTAAACATAGATTGGGACATCAATTCCTTCATTAACAACGCTTGAATGGAGTGGTTATTTGATGTCCCAATATGTCTTATGTTTGCTGTTATGCTCAAGTTTTATGAATTTATTAATTTACTATGGGGTTTTATTATATCTCTTGCAATATAGGATATGCATTTTTAATTTTAATTATATTTTTATCTGTATTGTATATGTTTTATTAATGTGGTTGTAATTTTGCATTTGTGAGAGGAGTTATCCATTGAGACCTGTTTCCGACCGGGGGATGGCGCTGTACCCTCTTGTGTGTCCTAAGCGGTAGTGTCATTTAAGTGTACTTATGCACTCTAGAACCATGAGTATCCTTTCGGTGAGACAGTATTAAAATCTTTGGTCCTGCAATATGGATCGAGATCTCACTTATATGGGACTATCGAGATGCGCTGGCCATCAGCGACCTTGGAGTCCCTATACGTGCAATTAATTAATTTTTAATTGACATGTTGTTAATAATGGTTTGATTTCCGGGGTGCTGGCACGCAAACTGCTGGCTTCCGGCTTCTGACCGTGTTGATTCCGGTATCAGGAATGCTGGCATGTGATGTACTGGCTTCCTGTTCCGGATCATGTCAAGTCCGATCCGTCATATCCGGTTGTTGGAGCGCAACTGCGCAACTTCCGTGATTCAGGTCGTTGACTAGTTATCCCGCCCCTTCCGCCTCGCTCAGCATATAAATATTGATGGCTCACCGCAGGCCACACCCCCTGACGACGTCAATTGGCTGACGAAACGCGTAGGAGGAGCCTGCGGCACGCCGCGCTGAGATACACGAGGGGACGCGGCGGCCATCTTCTTGGTTAGGAACCAGGTCCTAGGATTGCTCCCTCGAGATATATGCTGTAATATCTCCATCTAAATGTGAGTTGCCACCTACTTTTTGGTCTAAATAAATGTGTGACGGTACTTCACCATGGGAGTTGTCCCTTCTTTTTATTTATGTACTCACATCGAGTGGAGCCATTGAAATCTTCCTAGTGAGCTGGACTGTCATCTACTTGGTCCATCTGATTTCCATTACAAGCGGTCAATGATCTCTGTGGTGGGGATCATTGCGTTGCGGTAAGGGGCCATTTCTTCTACTTGGTGGTGGTCTCCATACACTGGATTTCAGGATGGTGAAAGTTTGATATGAGATTCGGGGAGCACTTCCTTCCTCCTTTCTTTTGACGGACCTATCCTTCCAACTATTTGTGTTTATTGTTCATATGGACTGTTAAGTTCAAAGAATTAGTATACCAGCGCTACACCATATTTTGTTACATGCTATTTGACCTTATACTCTAATATAGGATCAGGTGTTGGCAGCTGTATATGATGCATATGGTCATTGCGACCTTTTCTAGTATTTTATGTATTTTGTGTATTTACAGTTCTTTGTGATTTTTCACTTTGATTGTAAGCATATCCTATGCTGATCAGTTTTAGCGCAGCAATATCCCCAAAATTTTTTACACTGTATTTACGCAGAGGTCTTTAAACACAATTTGTTGGGAAAAAATAAACTTCAATGAATTAGAAAAAAACTAAACAGTTAGCCCAATCTTTTTGTATATTGTGAAAGATGAGGTTAGGCCAAGAATGGTAAGAGAATCATGATCTTTATTCTAAAAAAAAAAAAAATGTGATTCTCATTTGACAGCAACTCAATGCTTTTAGGCATCTAGACATGGTAAAGACGACTTGCTAATGTTCAATCCAAGCATCAGAATGGGGAAAAAAGGGGATTTAAGTGATTTTGAACGTGGCATGGTTGTTGGTGCCAGACAGGCTGGTCTGAGTATTTCAAAAGCTGCTGATCTACTGGGATTTTCGCGCACAAGCATCTCTAGGGTTTACAGAGTATGGTCCGAAAAAGAGAAAATATCCAGTGAGCGTCAGTTGTGTGGACCAAAATGCCTTGTTGCTGTCAGAGGAGAATGGACAGACTGGTTCGGGATGATAGAAGGCAGCAGTAGCTCAAATAACAGACAATCTTAGACATTCTTTTTGAAACAAAGGACTTGGCAAGCATCATTTCTCTTCTGCAGAATCAAACTTTTGTATCAAGCAAATGAAACTCTATTCTGCAGTCCTGCACCATACAAAGCTTAAAAGGAAAGTAGAACCTACAGAAACTTATTAGCTACCCTTGACATTTTGTAATGAGCAGAGACCACTGCCGAGGTACTTTGATCATTATTTGAACAGAGAAAGTCATGTGTCATAAATCAGGATGTTTATCACCAGAACCCAGTGACAGTTACAAAACCTTTTATAATAGTTAGCTGGTCAACCAGGAGATCAAAACAAACCAACCAGAGAAACAGAGCACACATCTACCATTAACCTGTCACTTCTGATTGGTACTGTGGAAGCACAACATCCATAAAAGCACTGCCATAAGTCATTTAAAAATCTCCAACTTTATATTTTTTTTAAATCTAGAGAAAGTGGATTTAAAAAGTTAAAGGGTTGGAGACATAGTAGTATGTTTGAAGTTGATGTCAATATTGAGGAAATGAGTTCATACTTTCTGCCATGGTGATGGGTTTCAATGGAAGAGGAAATTATAAGACAGTGGTGTCCAAACTTAACTTTTTTCAAAGAGGGCCAGACTTGATGAAGTGAACATGCGTGAGGGCCGACCATATTTATACATATATACACATACGTATGTATGTATGTATGTAATGCATGTATGTATGTGAAATAAAAAGCATCAGTGCTTTATGAATAAAATGACACTTACATAAACAGGCAGTAGAATTGTAGAGATGACACCTCCTCGGTCAGCTCCACAAGATCCTCGGTTGGCTTGTACAGGTGGCTGTGTGTGCGGTGAAGGAGAGAAGGAATGCAGTTTCCAAATTCATTCTGCACTCCCGCGCAGTCGTGGGCAGCGCCAGCCATATAGAGCAGAGCGGGGGGGCAGAGTGGGAAGCGGCGGGACTCGATAGCAGCCCAGCTGCCGAGAGAGGCCAGAGGCCCCGCCCCCGAGCCATCGCATCGGGATCGGGGAGGGGATGTGAGATGTCTCAGAAAGAGACATTGACCAGATTCTGCGGTGTCTCTGGGGGCCGTATGGAACTATAGGACAGACCGCAACTGGCCCGCGGGCCGGACTTTGGACATGACTTTTATAAGAGATGTATGGGAATGCGTTTTTTTAATCACACTTACCTTAGCTGAATGCAGTATCTGTTCCCTGCTGGCTCTAACACTGAGAAGCCAGCGCTCTTTTTTTTTTAATCTTTTTTTATTGAATTTTGTGCAGTATTAGAATAACAAGAACACCACAAAAACAAGACAACAGAGTCTGTGTGTTGTCCGCGCAGGGGACAAATAATCGCCAAAAAGAAAGCATAGACAACTGTTGCAGACAACACCAAGATAATAACGGAGTGACTGCATAACCTTGCTGACAGATAGCAGCGAGTTATACATACAAATATTAGAACGATGATACTGGCCAATATCCCCCACAAAAATTCCAAGACAACCATGTGTATGACTAGGGGTCCAACCATGTGTATGACTAGGGGTCCAATCATGTGTATGACTAGGGGTCCATCCATTCAGTGAAAATCAAAAGTTTTGCAGCTGTCGTAGGGTCAGCTAACCATTTGGACCATACCTGGTCATATTTGGCAGGGCAACCTCTATTAGCGTATGAATCTTTGTAAAGTGGAAGGGTATTTGTAATCAACTGTTACAAAAAGAGATGGAAGGAGGAGTCCTTTTCTTCGAATATAAGGTAATGCCTTTTCTCACGTAAAACAGGAGGAGGCTAACAAGGGTCTTGTCCGCAAATTATCAACTATGCCTAGTAAACAGATTTCGAAAGCCTGCAGGACAGAGGTCGAAATGAAGTTATTTATGATAGCCATCGCCTCCGACCAAAACCTTGTAATGAGAGGACAGGTCCAAAATACATGAGAGAAATCAGCCTGCGTTTGACTGCATCTCCAACACTCTGAGGGGGGAAATGGGTCCACCCATGGAGTCTAGTGAGGGTGGGATATGCTCTGCGTACTATTTAAACTGGATTATTCTATCACACGTAGAAACAGAACCGAGCGTTCCAACACCGCCGATCACCTAATCCTCACAGCTCTCTGCCATTGTCAATCACAGCCAGGGAGTCAATCAGGAGACGGCGGGGCGGGGCCAAACCACGGCTCCATGCTTGGTTCCTGCTTGCTGTGGGGGCACCCAACAGGAGGGAGGAGCCAGTAGACCCGAGAAGGGAAGGATCACAGGATCACAGCTGTTCTGTGCAAAACCACTGCAAAGAGCAGGTAAGAATACCATGTTTGTTGTTATTTTTTTTTTTTTTTAAAGGCTTAGTATCACTTTAACCACTTGACTCCTGGAGGTATTTTTTCATGCAAAATCGAACCATTGGTCCGTTTACATTAGTTTTTGGTCCGAAAATAGGGCTTTGATCCATTTAAAAAAACAGGTGTTGAAGGAAACGGATGTAAATGGATGATCATCCATTTACATCAGTTTTACCATAGAGATCCATTGGTGTTCATTTTTCATCCATCATGGATGAATGAAGGGGGCCTTAGGGATTAACTTTATGTCACAGTAATAACTGTAATGTTAATTACCCAACAGCTGTCACATTCATCTGAAATGATGTAGGTGTGGCCCTCAGTACCTATAACATTCAACTCTATTAAGCCTACTATTTCTTTCGAGTTTGACATGCTTGCCCTAGGCAGTCATTAAACAGTGCTGCAGTTTAAGAAGAACTCTGCCCTAAACCGATTATCCTTTTTTAGATGGCAATGCAGCAGGATTTGATCCCTTCACTGAGCTGTGAAAGAGATTTGCATCTCCTACCTGTGCTATAAAGTCTTCGCATATAATTCTATAGAGAATCCCTCAGGGGGTGGGTGGCTGTTTATAGTAATGATGCACCGAAATGAAAATTCTGGACAGAGACCGAAAATTCAGGATGCATTTGGCTGCAAACCGAAACCCAAATGGACAGTCTTTTAAAAATATATATCTATATTTAATATATAATGGTATTATACTTCATTTTTAATTACTATCATGAAATTAAATTAATATGAATTTACAAAATACAATCCAGTAACTTAAAATAACATATTGAAAAGTAACACAAAAATTGGACAGAAAATAAAATGAAATATATAAAAAAAATTAAAAAAAAATTAAAATATGCTGCACAATAATTACAAAAAAAAAAAAACAGGCAAAAAACATAGAATGGCAAAGAGTTTGTATGTTTATGTAGACGTATTTTCACTTTTATCAATTATTGTGCATACAGTAGTAATAAATTATTGTGCATACAGTAGTAATAAATTATTGTGCATACAGTAGTAATAAACAGAACTACCCAACAGAGTGGCAGAAGGCTGCTATTCTGTTTAATGTAAACATATTTTAACTTTAAGACCCGGTTCACACTACTCCGACTTCGCCCAGAAGTAGTGCAGAAACCTTTTTCTAAGTCGGAGTGATATGAGTCACTCTGATTAGAACGGTTCCATTGCACAGAATGGAGTGCTACTTGTCAGGCGACCAAGTCGCTCCAACTTAGAACAAGGTTCCTGCACTACTTCTGGGCGAAGTCGGAGCGACTTGCATTGACTTCTATTATGAGAAGTCGTTTGCAAGCCGCGATGAAGTCATGCTGCATGGGCGACTTTGAGTCGCCCTGGTGTGAACTGACTCTAATAGAAAATTATTGTGCAAAATAGAATATAAACAAACCCTAAAATATTTCCACACCTCAGACATGGTCCACTTTTACTGGTAGTTCAGGGATATGATAAGAGCAGTTAAGTAGGAGTGAAATCGGAAGGAAAAAAAAAAAGGGGGGGGGGGGGACTATTCTATTTTAAACTAAACATCAGCCAGAATATAAAAAAAAAAAAGGGGGGGGGGGTGACTAAACTTTATAAAAAAAAAAATCAACTTTTATATTTACTCATAAATTACCTCCACCTCTCACCTCGGCAGTCCTGATTGGGGAAGGGTCCGGTGGGAAGAGGTCACGGCAACGTCACACAAAAATAGCGGGGCTATTGAGGGTGGGCACTGGATCAGAGTAATGGCAAAAGAAACCGAGCAGTATCCACGGAGACTGCATATTACAGCATGGCACTGGCCGTAATAAGAGTGAGGCAAGCTAACCTTTTTGGCACTTTTTTTTTCCCATCGGCAAAATGACGATAAACCCCATTTTTGGCCGATATATCGGCGCATCCCTAGTTTCTAAGTAAAAAAAAGTTCAGTTGGCAAGTAAAAATAGGGGGAAAAAACTATTTCTAATTGTCACTAAAACAGTCTGAAAAAGAGGCACAATGAAAAGAAGGCAGGTAAAACGTTTTACTTCCCCGTTTCAAAGTATAACCTTTTTCAACAGTTTTTCTTGGGCTCCCTTTGGGGCACGAAGACTAACTTCGAAGCCAGCAGATGATAAATGGGAAAGACACAATCTGCTTAACATCTCATAAAATGCTTGAGCAGATCTCAGATCTAAGTGGTTTTTCCATAAATCCAGGAGGAAATCTCCAGCTAGTGACCCACAGAGCTGGACATGTGAGGCCCACATCAGCGTGGATCCATCAAGGCTGCAGAATGCTGTAATGAACTCGCTGACCTCACGCCAGTACCAATAAAAAAAGGGATAAAAGAAACATGCAAGACATGTAATTTAAGACGGCTGTCAGAAGGCAGCATGTGGATTAGACCTAAAAATCAAAGAAATGAAAAAATGTCTTCCAGCTATTTCCATCAGGTTCTGCAACACAGATGTGATGAAAGTCCTTTTACATTTCGTTCATAATTGGCAGATTTCCACTTTAATCATTACAACGGATCAGGGGGAAAAAAATCTATAGGGTTCAAAGTACCCAGATTAAAAAAAAAAAAAAAAAGTTTCCTGCTTTTAGAATTTAATTGAACCTTAAAGCACATGTGTTAAACACAAGGCCCACAGGCTGAATCCAGCCCGCCAGACCATTACATGTGGCCCTTGCACCTCTCCTGCAGCTGCGGCACCCCCCTCATCTCCACACCCACACTTTGTCTCAGCAGTTGGCAGCAGAGAAGAGGATAGAACTCCTCCACCAGATCCTGCACTTCTCCATGGAGCCACGGAAAAATGGCTCCTCTCTGCCCAATCCCACCCTGTCTCAGCAGTCGGTAGCAGAGAGGACGACAGAATTCCTCCTACAGATCCTGCGCCTCTCTGTGAAGCTGTGACACCCCTTCTATCTCCGCCTCCCGTGGTCTCAGCATTCAGGAGACACCAGTCCTCTGTTCGTCCACCAGACCCTGCACTTTTTGCTTCTCAGCTGTACTCCGAACACTACAAGGTAAGGGGAGGAGCCATGTGATGTAAGGGAGGGGGGGGCACTCTTGACTTCTGATGGTAACAGAGATATAGGCGCTAGAGGGTATAGGGGATGATATAGCAGCATAAATGATGATAAAAAGACAGCAGAAATGTAAATGCAGTGCTGATTACAAGGGGAGGGGGGAGCACAGGGGGGATATAAAGTCCATGTGCATATCAATGGGTAGAGAGAATAATAACAAACTTGAAGGAGGTCCGTCGGGTCGAGACCAGTACCTGGGGTAGATGACAGCAGCTCAGGGCCGACTCTTCAAGAGAGAAGTCAGCTCTTCCTTCATCTCTTGACTTCTGATGGTGGTGGGGAATCTTAACAAATGATGTAAGGGGGGGGGGGTGGAGCTTGTTTTTTAAAGGTGCAGGCTCCAGGGCGGTTATGATCCTGGCTTTAATCCTTGTTCCAGATCAACAACTTACTTGGCATTGAAGTGGTTATAACCATACTTTGATGACTTATCCTATGATAAGGCTTGCCTATAGTTGCTGTAAATATCTCCTAAACTTGCACTGTTTAGGAGATATTTACATTTCATGCAGCCGATGACGTCATTGGCGCATGCGCTGTAAAGAAACGGCCGCCTGTGCCGTTTCTTCAGAGCCCTGTGCCATGACCGGCGGCTCCTGCGCGCATGTGCAGGAGTGACAACACGCAGCTCTGGCCAGTAATACAGCCGGAGTCCGCAGAGGAAGGAAGATGGGCGAACATGGATGTGGCCGGCAGTGAGGACATTGCGGGCTTCGTTGCAGGTAAGTTTCACATAATGTGCTAGTATGCAATGCATTTACTTTGCCATGGGGAAAAAATAAAAAGGAAGAGTTTACTTCCTCTTTAAAGAGGAAGTAAACCCTCCTCTGCAACTTGTACCTATAGGTAAGCCTATGATAAGGCTTACCTATAGGTAGTGTAAATATCTCCTAAACATGCACCGTTTAGGAGATATTTACCTTACATGCAGCCAGTGACGTCACTGGCGCATGCGCTCTGAAGGAACGGCCACTAGTGCCGTTCCTTCAGAGTCCTGTGCCCTGCGCGGGAGTGACGTCACCGCGGCTCCGGTTAATCAGATGGCCGGATGCCGCAATCACGAAGACGGGCGACTGAACAGGTCGCCCGTCAGAGGTAAGCGGGCGGCACGGCGGGGGCTCGTTCTAAGGTAAGTATTTCATAATGAGCTAGTATGCGATGTATACTAGCTCATTATGTGTTTCTCTTTAAAGCAGAACTAGTGTCTGAAAAAAAATGATAGGAGGTAGAACATTTTGGCAAATGATGTCTCATTTTGGCAAATGAAAAAAAAAAAAACTTTACACTTGCAATTTTTAATTTTCACACCTCCTGAGGTGCGTGCACCTTGAAGTACACTTTCTTTCTCCACATATACAATACAGATGGCAAAGATGAAGCTGGAAAGATGCATTATTGGCAACCCAATGACTGGAGAGGGAACATGCATGGTCCGGGGAAGAAAGGCAGAGAAGATGGCAGTTGCAATGGCAGGGAGCGCAGAGATTTCAGACTGCCGCTTTAAGTCTCATCTGCTTGATTTGTATTGTGGTTGGGTTCTTGCTCAGTGTTTGTTTTTTTATGCTAGACTCATGAACACGGATGTTATGTAGCAATGTGTAATTTTACATTTTGAATTTGTTAAATAAGCCCGTCTATATTGCGGAATCAAGCATATGGACTTACAAGTTGAAAAGTCTGCTAGTGCAAAACTTCCGTCCCTTTCCTGTGCCCAGGGAGCCCCAGGTGCTGCACATACAAGTGAATGGCTATATACAAACCAAACCATACACTTCTAAATGGACAGACCTCCAGTTGAAAAAAAAAAAAGGAAAAAACAAAACGAATGCAGCCACCACAATAAAAGCCGCATTCCAGGTATGCTTTTTTCTTAGCATAGTTAGGTTGGTCCAGCTTAGACTAATGTAAATACATATTCCATATGTGGCCAATCCCTGTGGAAGCAGAGAATCGCTGTAGTAGCCAACACTACTGTAGTAATCCTTATTGTCTCCTGGGTCTGATCCCAACCACAGGGGGTTGCCAGCCCGTCACAGGTGACATTTGCAGAATATTTTTTTCTAAATGAATACACGGTGCTCTCTAATTGGACTGGGTGGAGATCATGACGTCACCACTGTCCAATCAGGAAACAGTTTGCATTCATGAAAAGATGGCAAGCATCTTACATGACTCCCATTCTACATTTCTAAAAGTATGGGAACCTTGGCGAAGTGCCGGTTCACACATATCCAACGTGAGACATCGCATGAGATTTGGACCGCACTGCTATGCAAATCACATGCAATGTCTGTGCCATGCGAATTCAGCCATACAGATTGCATGGCTGAACTGGCATCTCATTCAGACCAAAGTCGCACAGGACCCTTTTTTGGTCCACACTAGAATCAGATCACATGAGTGTTAACACCAATGCGATCCGATTCCTGTCCGAACTGACAGTTCGCACTATGATATGCAAACTAATCTGGGGGTGTCATTAACTTTGTATTGACACTCCCAGCAGTTCGCATATGGTCATTGTGAACTGCCTGTGTGTCGGGTGCGATGTGAGAACCCGCAGTAGATTTGCAGGGTTCCCGCATCGCACCAATGTGAACCGGCACTAAAGGCTTCATGTACACTGGCAGCTCCTAAACTCAACTCCATAAAACCCTGTGTGTCAATGAACAAACACATAGGCTTTTACCAGAGTTTAGGAGCTGCTGCGCTTAGGTGAGGTTAGGCTTCCCTCCCCCAGGATAAAATTGTTTTGACCGCCTGCCGCAGGAAAACGCAAAATGCTAAAAGGAAAAAAAAAAAAAAAAAAAAAAAGCATTTTGACCGCGTTTTGCGTGTTCCCGCAGTCGCAGTTAGGGTAGGCTAGTGTACATGTAGCCCTTTGCTTTTCCTACACTACACCCAGCTGGTTTGGCATCTTGAAACTTCCTAATGAACACCAGGGACTGTGGGATTCCCAGCCCCCCTTTTATTTTCCCTTTTTCTCTCGTTCTCTTTTTTTTTTTTTTTTTTTTTGCTGCTTTGCATCCGTATCCTCTTGTTCTTTCTCTTCTGGCTTTCTCTCAGTACTTTCCTCATATGTCCTTACACCTGGGTCTTTAGACCGGCGATCTGCGCCATGCAGCAAAGTTGTTCTATCCCTGGAATATTGCTCAAAAAGCACTTGCCAGGTCTATTTCTGACACTTCTTGTTTTACAAGTTAAAATCTGTATTTTTTGCTAGAAAATTACTTAGAACCCCCAAACATATATATTTTTTTTTTAACAGAGACCCTAGAGAATAAAATGGAGATTGTTACAATAATTTATGTCACTGTATTTGCGCATTGGTCTTACAAACACAATTTTTTTGGAAAATAAAACTTTTTTTAATTAAAAATTAAGAAAAGAGTAAAGTTAGCACAATTTATTTCTATAATGTGAAAGATGATGTTATGCTGAGTAAATTAATACCCAACATGTCATGCTTCAAAATTGCGCACGCTCGTGGAATGGCGACAAACTTTGGTACTTACAAATCTCCATGGGCAACGCATTAAAAATTTCTACAGGTTACCAGTTTAGAGCCTAGGGCTCAAATTATTTCTCTTACTCTAGCGATCGCGGCGATACCCCATGTGTGGTGTGCACGCGAGCTCAGAGGGACGGGGCTCTTTAGATTATTTTTTTCCTTATTTTATTTTTTTACTTTTTATTTTTATATTTTTACACTGTTTTTGATCACTTTTATTCCTATTACAAGGAATGTAAACATCCCTTGTAATAGAAATAAGCTGGACAGGTCCTCTTTAACCACTTCTAAACTGGAAGATTTTCCCCTTTAATGACCAGGCCATTTTTTGCGATTCAGCACTGTGTTAATTTAGCCTACAATTGCGCGGTCATGCGACCCTGTACCCAAATAAAATTGTTGTCCTTTTTTCCCCACAAACAGAGCTTTCTTTTGGTGGTATTTGATCACCTGTGCAATTCGAAAGAAATAAAAAAAACACAATATTTTTCATTTTCTGCTATACAACATTCCCAAAAAAAATGGATAAGGATACCCACTCACTGGAACTGTGCAGACATAGTGAAATGATTTGGCTTCAAGAGAAAAAAAAAATGGGTGCACAGGGATTTACGAGCACTGGCTGACCAGAGGCCAGATGCGAAGGTCATTCTCCAGGTGAACATCATTCTCCACAACTAAGTGTTCTAACAAATAACATATGCACTAGAGATAAAAAAAATAAAATTATTTAATTTCCAGCTGCCGAAAAACTGCACAAAATACTTTACATAGAAATTGCCACTTTAGAACAGGTAACTATGAATATTATTAAAACTGGACAACATTTATTTATTTTTCTTCAAATTTCATATGTTTCACACGGCTCCACTACTAAAAGAAAGCAGAATAACGCATAACAACACATAATAACGCATAATAACGCATAATGCACTCCCTCTCAACCTTTTCAACAAAGAGGAACCTTTGAAATAACTTGAATTCCAGTCTCAGGTAACCCCTGCTAAGTGTTACTTATATCTATAACTCATGATAAATTAGCGTGATGGTCAGTAAGAAGCATGATCCTTACACTTGTGGTCATTGGGACGAATTACCCCCTGACCGATAGAAAGATCAATGGTGTCATTGGGAACTTATCTGAGAGGCAAAAATTGATCATTGCTCGAGGAACCCCTAGCAACCTCTGGAGGAGCCCTGGCAGAGAAACCCTGGCATAATGTACAGTGCATCCCGAAAGTATTCACAGCGCGTCACTTTTTTCATATTTTGTTATGTTACAGCCTTATTCCAAAATTGATTAAATTCATTATTTTCCTCAATAAGTTTGTTGGAAATCTGTGCAAATTTATTTAAAAGAAAAAAAAAAATCACACGCACATAAGTATTCACAACCGTTGCCATGACACTCAAAATTGAGCTTAGGTGCATCCTGTTTCCACTGATCATTCTTGAGATGTTTCTACAACTTGATTGTCCACCTGTGATAAATTCAGTTAATTGGACATAATTTGGAAGGGCACACACACCTGTCTATATAAGGTCCCACAGTTAACAGTGCATGTCAGAGCACAAACCAAGCCACGAAGTCCAAGGAATTGTCTGTAGACCCCCGAGGTAGGTTTGTATAGATGCACAGATCTGGGGAAGGGTACAGAATAATTTCTGCATCACTGAAGGTCCCAATGAGCACAGTGGCCTCCATCATCCGAAAAAGGAGAAAGTGGGAACCACCAGGACTCTTCCCAGAGTGGGCTGTCTGGCCAAACTGAGCGATTGGGGGAGAAGGGCCTAGTCAGGGAGGTGACCAAGAACCCAATGGTCACTCTGACAGAGCACCAGCGTTTCTCTATGGAGAGAGGAGAACCCTCCAGGAGAACAACGATCTCTGCAGCACTCCACCAATCAGGCCTGTACGGTAGACTGGCCAGATGAAAGCCACTCCTCAGTAAAAGGCGTTGTGGTTTCACTGCTGGTTCCCCACTGCGCATGGGCCAAGCACGCTGCCTTTTCTGATTGGCCCGGCAGCAGGTGGAGGAGGAGAGGGGCCGGGGGCCGAACTGCCTGTGGCAAGGTCCGCGGCAATATCTCCCAAGAGTGGGGACTGGTACCTGTCATAAAGAGGTAACCGCTCCTCCCCTCCCCCCCCCCGAAAGGTGCCAAATATGGCAGCGGAAGAGGAGGGGGAGGAAGCAAACAAGCGAAGCTTCCCTTTTTGGGTGGCTTTAATATATATCAGCTTCCCATAAGCAATAAAGCTCACTCACTGTAATTTACCAAGACATGACAGGACTGCAGAACCCTATCCCTCTCGTCTCATCTATAACAGATCGGGGAAGTTCTGCAGCCCTTAAAGATAACAGAGTAACTGATAAGCATTCAGCACAGAGCACAGGGAGTTGCCAGCTGTCAAGATTTCGGACAGGACAACGGCGATTTTTGCACTTAAATAAAACAAAATGTTTTCAACTGAATATTTAAAGCGGTAGTAAACTCTTGAATTAAAAAGAAATAAAAAATGGGCCCCCAGGAGATTTAAACGTTTATTTTTTTTTACAAGTCATACTTACCTAGGTGGATGCAGTAACGGTCCGATGCTGAATCCATCCCTTGCAGGCTATAAGGCTGAGAACTGAGCGATCAAACACTGCTGATTGCTCAGTTCTCAGTGCTCCATGAGCAGTCACCGGCTTCAGCCTGCTGTCGGTTGACAACGGGTTACAGGAGTGCACTCCTGTGATCCGCAGGATAAGTACAGCCAAACGAGCTTCGGCTGTACTTCTCTTTTAAGCTTTAATGTGCTAGTATGCCCCAGCTAACCTTAAAACTAAGCCCTCCAGTGGTACACTGACTGCCGTCGTCGCTTCCACATTCACCTGGTCTTCCCTCCGGGTTTTCTCTCTTTGGCCTTTTGACTTTCCGGGCCATGATGACATCACTCCCACACATGCACACGGGAGTCACGGTCATAGCAAAGCGCTCAGAATGGGAAGCACCCTAATTGTGCTGTCAATTCACAGAGCAGTGCACATGCACCAGTGACATCACTGGTTGCTTCTAAACATCACCCCGCGTTTGAGAAACATTCACTGTACCAACAGGTAAGCATCTTATTATAGGCTTACCTGTAGGTACAAGTCAAAAAGTGGAATATATTCCAGACAAAGAGTCCAAATAAGCGAAGTTCTGTTGTAAGGTTTACAACATACCCTTTAAGCGGGAGGGGGGGGGTTGACCAGTATGAACATTCCACAGTGCCTTTTGTAGCTCTTACATCAGTTTTAAACAACCTAAAGCAGCAACATATGAATTGGCAATGCCCTAGAGCTTTAAGACAGGCTGAGACTGAGCAACAACAGGTTACTCAAACCTGCCGTATGTAAAACACGGTTGCAGAGCAAGTGACTAATTAACCAGAAGCTGCACACATAACCCTGGGAAAGGGCTTTGATGTCAGCAACATTGGCATCACTTATGTAGCTGGTGAGCCTGAAGCTGGAAATGAAACGGCTGAACATTAATTGGCAGCAGCGATGAAGCACTGGGCTGAGCATCACACAACAAGCCACAGTTGAGATGTTCTTAACATTAAACAAAAGAAGTTCTGTTTTGGTCCCACATTTTTTTCTAAAGGACAAAGTCTTAGTGGCGGTTGCAAAGGCTTCAGGAGAAGAGGTGAACCTCATTCACAAGGAAGAGCACCTGCCTACTGTTGGCTAACACTGCTTGAAATCCAGAGTAAAGCTTTAAAAAAAAATAAAACTGAAAATGAGTTGGACTTTAAAAACGTTAAAAAAGAGGGGGGAAAGGCTTCTTACAAAAAAAAAAAAATCATGCTTTCCCATCCACCCACACTGATCATCTTCCCAATCTGGAAGAGTAACTGTGGCTGATAAATATTCAGAATCTGACATACTTTTGGGTGTTGTACCTGGTACCCAACTGTGAGCTGTAATTCCTTCTACTTCATTATTGGGTCTTATAGTGATATAGGGCTGGAGGTTGGAAACACAGAAAACAAAGGACCAGGAATCCACAAGTGTGCCGAGTGAAGAGACCAGGAATCCAGAAATGTGCCGAGTAAAGAAGCCAGGTATCCAGAAGTGTGCCGAGTGAAGGGACCAGGAATCCAGAAATGTGCCGAGTGAAGGGACCAGGCATCCAGAAGTGTGCCGAGTGAAGGGACCAGGAATCCAGAAATGTGCCGAGTGAAGGGACCAGGCATCCAGAAGTGTGCCGAGTGAAGGGACCAGGAATCCAGAAATGTGCCGAGTGAAGGGACCAGGTATCCAGAAGTGTGCCAAGTGAAGGGACCAGGCATCCAGAAGTGTGCCGAGTGAAGGGACCAGGAATCCAGAAGTGTGCCGAGTGAAGGGACCAGGAATTCAGAAATGTGCCGAGTGAAGGGATCAGGCATCCAGAAGTGTCCTGCGTGAAGGGACCAGGTATCCAGAAGTGTGCCGAGTGAAGGGACCAGGTATCCAGAAGTGTGCCAAGTGTTGAAGATCCTTCGGCCACTGCAGCTCTTCAAGCGAGCGAAGATCTGCATCTTGGGTGATTTTTTTTTTTTTCCAAACTGAACCTTTTTCTAAAAACTCAGCAACAAGGTCACTTCGTGGTTAGCACTTCTGCCTTGTAGCACTAAGCTCATGCGTTTGAATACTTACCACCCCACCCGGAGTTTACATCACCTCTCTGTACTTGTGTGGATTTCCTCCGGGTGCTGTGCTTTCTGCTGGAAGGTTGTCTGCTGCCTAAATTGGACCTATACTGTGTACATATGCATGTGAGATAGAGAGATTAGATTGCTACCTCCTTTAGGGCAGGGATTGATGTAAATGTACAATATATGTAAAGCGCTGTGTAAATTGTCGGTGTTGTAGATAATTATAGTAAAATAAATAATGCTTTTGCATTTACTGAATACACCCACAAGGCTGGCTGTACCTAAAAGCAAGGCAACCAACTGAAGCACTGATTGTGGAAGTTGCTTTGTGTACATTATTTTCCGTCAGCTGCAGATACCAGGGTCTAAGGGCTCGTTCACACCATGTCGGGGAGACGTCAGTTTTCCTGCATGCGTTCTACAGGGGCACAATAAAAAAAAAAAAATCGGATTTTTGTAAGATCTTACCGTAAAATCCTTTTCTGGACAGAGATGAGGGGCCAGGAGCGGCGACAGGGGACCCGAAAAGAGGAGGTTTTGGGGTCAATCTGTGCAATTCTCATGCCGACATCCGTTTTCATGCGCATCAGTTATGTGCCCTGTTCACAACAATATTGTCATCCCGGTTTTTTTTTCCTGTGCAGAAAAAATCCACACGTGATACCAGTGTTGTGGTAAGAGCAAGGCACATAGAGAAGAATTGTTTTTTCTCTGTCGCTCATTGACAGACGTAGTCTTCTTGATTCACAAGAACTGGGTTATGTTGTCTCCGCAGGAGTAGGACTAGGCAGAAAAGAAAAAACGTTCTGGCTCCACCCTAGGGGCAGTCCCAGAGGGTATATCCTCCCTCTCTCTGCTACAAGGCATCAGTTCTGTCACAAAGCAGCAACAGAGAATTTAACCCAACCCAACTCAATGATAGAGGGGCGGGTACTACGTCTGTCAATGAGCTAAGAGAAAAGGATTTTACGGTAAGATCTTACAAAAATCTGATTTTCTCTGTCGCTCATTGACAGACGTAGTCTTCTTGATTCACAAGAACTGGGACATCCAGAAGCAGTGCCACAAATGAGGGGTGGGATTGACAGAAACCAAAATCCAATCTAGAAGGCCCAACCGGTGCCAAACTAGAAGTTTTAAAGGCTCATTATAAACAAAGAATGAGACTCAAATAAAAATTCCAACGGAAAAAAAACCCTCGAGGTAGACCACTGGTCTCCTCAAATGGCGGCCTGCAAAACCTTGCGGCCAAACGAGGCATCAGACGATGCCATTACATCAACTTTATAATGTTTTGTAAAGGTATGCACCGACGACCAGGTAGCCGCCTTGCACACCTGGACCACTGACGCCTGATGGCGAAAGGCCCATGACGCACTAAGTGCCCGAGTGGAGTGCGCCTTAACAGGGAACGGGGGCTCCCGACCCTTAATAGAATAAGCCTGTACCACCGTCTCTCTGATCCATTTGGAAATAGTCGCGGCAGATGCAGGCAACCCCTTTTTGGGTCCATCCGGGATCACAAAAAGTGAATCCGTCTTGCGAAACGAGTCTGTCGTTTTCAAGTATACCCTGATCGCCCGGACCACATCCAAGGAGTGTAAAGCAAACTCCCGAGGATGACTGGGCTTAGGACACAGGGAAGGTAATACAATTTCTTCATTCAGATGAAATTCTGAAACCACTTTTGGTAGGAAGGATGGATTCGGACGAAGAACCAACTTATCTCTATGAACCACCAGATATGGGGAACGACAAGATAATGCGGCCAGTTCTGACACCCTGCGTGCAGAAGTGATAGCCACCAAGAAGGCCACCTTCTGGGACAACGTAGGTAGAGGAATCTCCCTAATATCTTCAAAGGGAGGTTTCTGAAGAACCGACAATACTAAATTAAGATCCCAGGGTGGTAACGGCGCGCGCACTGGAAGAGCCAGATGTCGCACCCCCTGGATGAAATTCCGCACCAAGGAATGAGTAGCCAAAGGCTTCTGAAAGAAGATAGCTAATGCTGAGACCTGACCCTTGATAGTACTCAAGGCCAGTTTCTGCTCAACCCCTTGTTGCAGAAAAGCTAATATTCGACTAACCGAATAAGACCGTGGACGGAACCCCAGAGGTTCACACCATGCAATGTAGGACTTCCATGTGCGATGATAAATCTTTCTGGAAGTCGCTTTCCTTGCTTTAACTAGAGTAGGAATAACTGAAGCTGACAATCCCTTGTCCTTCAGCACCTGGGTCTCTATAGCCAGGCCGTTAAAGCCAGCGATCGTAAAGCAGGATGGAAGATCGGTCCCTGAGACAGTAGGTCCTCCCTGAGAGGAAGTCTCCACGGGACGTCCGCCACCAGTCTGACCAAGTCGGCGTACCACGCTCGGCGAGGCCAGTCCGGAGCTACCAGGATTACTGGAATTCCTTCCTCCTCTATCCTGCGAAGAAGTCTTGGCAGTAACCCGAGAGGAGGGAAGGCATACATTAGCTGGTATTGCCCCCACGGGGCGATCAGTGCGTCTGCGGTCTCTGCTAGAGGATCGCGGGAGCGAGCCACGAATCTCTGTACTTTCCTGTTGAATCGTGATGCCAACAGATCCACATCCGGGGTGCCCCAACGTAGGCACAACTGGTGGAAGACTTCTGGATGGAGGGACCATTCCCCCTGATCCAGAGTCTGACGGCTGAGATAATCTGCCTGCCAATTTTCCACCCCCGGAATGAACACCGCAGAGATCGCTGGAACAAATCGTTCCGCCCAGCGAAGAATGCAAGCCACTTCCTTGGCCGCTTGGACACTCTTGGTGCCCCCCTGGTGATTGACATAAGCCACGGCCGTGGCGTTGTCCGACTGGATCCGAACCGGGCTGCCCTGGAGCTGCTCGGTCCAGTGAATCAGACAAAGTCTGATCGCTCTCAGTTCCAATACATTTATCGGCAACCTGGATTCTTCCGGGGACCAAAGTCCCTGGACAGATAACTGACCGAGAATTCCTCCCCATCCGGATAGACTGGCATCCGTGGTCACTATCGTCCAATATATTGGCAGAAATGACTTTCCCTGGCTGAGCATCGGAGACCGAAGCCACCAGACCAGAGACTCTCTGGTCTGTTTGCTCAATCGGATCTGATTGTCCAGGGATTCCGGATTCCGATTCCATCTGAGAAGAATCTCTTCCTGAAGAATTTGAGTATGGGACTGGGCAAATGGGACTGCTTCGAAGGAAGCCACCATCAACCCCAGAACCCTCATGCAAGTTCGATGAGAAGACCAGCTGTTGGATAGTAACAACTGGACTGCTGATTGAATCTTCCGGAGTTTCCCTACCGGAAGGAAAACTCTTGTCCTGACTGTGTCTAGAATTAGACCCAGATATTCGAGCCTCTGGGTGGGAACCAGAAATGACTTTTGCTGGTTCACCAGCCACCCGAATTCCTGTAAAGAAATTATAGTAATTTCTATGTTTTGTAGCAGGGTCTGAGGAGACTCTGCATGAAGCAGGAGATCGTCTAGGTAACCTAGAATCGATATGCCTCTTTGGCGCAGTAGTGCCAGCATTGGGGCCAACACCTTCGTGAAGACCCGAGGAGCCGTGGCGAGACCGAAAGGTAACGCCACAAACTGATAGTGGTTCTCTTCTACGGAAAAGCGTAGAAACCGCTGATGTCCTGCGAAAATGGGAATGTGAAGATAGGCGTCCTTGATGTCTATGGACGCTAGGACATCCCCTGGATGCAGGAAGGCTGCTACTGTGCGAATGGATTCCATCTTGAATTTTCTTATGTTGAGAAAGGAATTGAGTGCCCTTAAGTCCAGAATTGGACGCACTTTGCCCTCTTTCCTGGGTATTGTAAATAGGTTTGAATAAAACCCCTGAAAACGTTCTGTCCAAGGAACGTGGACTACCACTCCTTGTTGTAGTAAATCTGTGACTGCTCTCCGCAGATCTTCTAGACGATCAGGGGATAGTCGGATATTGGAAGGGAAGAATCGCGCCGGTGGGAGAGATCGAAACTCGATCTTGTACCCTGACCTTATGACTTCGCAAACCCACTTGTCTGGGATTCTGGAAAGCCATGGATCCGGGAACCGGCGAAGACGTCCCCCCACCCCAGTTATGGGTGGGGGCGCACCTTCAGGCTTTGGACGATTTATCTTCAGGTCTGGAGGGGGCGGGCTTTTACTTGCCCGACCAACGTCCCCTGAAGCCTCCTGAAGGAGCTTTGGAGGACTTAATTTTTTCACCCGCGGGACGAAAAAACTTTTTGTGAGCAGAGAAAGAAGGCCCTCGTCTTTGACGAGGTCCTTTACCTTTAACATTTTGCGGTAAAAAGGTGCTCTTTCCTCCCGTGAGATCCTTAATGATCTCATCTAAGTTGGCTCCAAATAGACGCTCTCCTAAAAAGGGGATATTAGCCAATGCTTTTTTGGAACCTTGGTCGGCTAACCAACCTTTTAGCCACAGTGTACGCCTGAGAACCACTGCTGAAACTGATGCTCGCTCCAATAATGGAGTGGCGTCTAACGCCGCATCACACACAAACTGTAACCCCTGTATCATTTGTTCCAACAAATCTGATACCGCCTGAGGGACTTCTTCTAAGTCCCGGCGCAACCACTTGGTCCATTCAGTTACAGTCTGCGAAACCAGTCCAATAGCAATTATTGGTCTGAAAGCTGATCCAATCAAGGAAAACATGGTGCGAGACATAGCTTCTATCTTGCGATCCACTGGATCTTTAAAAGACGGAGCGTCTTCTAAAGGAATAACCATGGCTTTATTCAATCTAGCAATTGGTGAATCCACCACAGGTGGTTCTGTCCATTTCTTAATGAGGGTTTCCTCAAACGGATAACGCCTGTTAATGCGTTTAGAAATAGCAGAAGTGCGTTTTGGCAGACTCCATTCTTCTTTGATTGGATTGCCAAAACATTTGGGCAATGGAAAAACCTTCGCTACTTTGATGCGTTTTTTAGACCCAAAGGGGATTTCAGTTTCAGCTATTTCCGACGGAATACCCTGTAATCTTAAGGTTTCTTGAACAGATACAATGAGTGCGTTTACCAACGCTTCCTCTCGGGCTATGGCTGATGCCGAAACATCCTCCTCACTGTCTGAAGAGACAGTACCCGAGACACCAATCCCAGGTGAAGTACCTGCAACTGCAGAAATAGGCTCAGATTCTGAATCCGAAGTTTCAGATAATAAGGGGTTAGGCGGGGGTCGCTTTCTTGTGCCCTGTCCCTGACAAGCCACTTCCACCCGGGACACAAAAGTTTCCATAATAGCTGACAATGATTCAACCGTCAGTGGGGTGCTGGAGGATCCTGCAGACACCTCGAGGGGATCCGGTGGAGATACATGAGTGGCAGGGTCCATGTTAATTCAGGACACCTCTGCCAGAAAAAACAAAAACTTTTTTTTTTTTTTTTAAATTAAAAAATACCTCTTTTTATCCCCCTAGCGCAATAGCGTCCCTCAGAGTACCTGCTTCTCGATCCCCACAGAGAGAGAGAGGGACCCTCAAGGCTCACCACCCGATGCAGAGAAGTTTCCAACCGACTGCAGTCAGCGTCTGTCTTTTACAGACTGGAAAGAGCTGTGTTAGTTTTCCCGGGTAGAAGGACGTGGCTCCGCCCCCTGTGTACGCCTTCCGGCGTTCCCAGCTCTCCACGAGGTAGCTGGGCTCATCAAACATGGCCGCCCCCATACAGGAGACAATAGACTCCAAAAACATGGCGGCCGGCGTGACCTGAGGACATTCATGCACCCGGTCTACGGCAAAATGGCGGCGGACTGCCGAAATCGTTTTTCCCAGCACATCCACCTGCATCTCTGCTAAATGGCGGTTTATCGATCTGCAGGAGGTACACTACAATTAAGGTAGGATTATACCTCCTATGTCTGCTGTAATACTACAGTCTGCTGGGTAGAGTGTTAGCTCTCAAACCAAGTCCACTTCCCACCAAACACATGCTGTATTTACAAAGGGGACTTTTAGTGTCAGACAGATACTGACCATGTATGGAGGGGCCCATAATTCATACTGCCTCATAACGAGGAAAAAAGGGAACGTTTACTCACCATACCGAACGACAGGCACCCTCTCTTCACAATACCCTCTCCACCGGGGTGGGGGGTTGTGGACCACTCCGGACGCCTCGACTCTCTGGTTCCTGGCGTCCAAGCGAGACTTTTAACTCGCAAGGTCAGTCCCTCCAATGGGACTCCGTCGCGGCCGACCCAGCGCGGAGCTCTGGTCTGCACGCGCTCGTAGGCAGAAATCGGGGTGACCACTGGATCTCAACATCCAGCCCGTCGCCCGGCCCCGCATACTTACTTGAATGTGTCGCAGCCGACCAAGCGCAATGCAATGGTCTGCGCGCGCTTGTAGGCCGGCTGGGGTGACCACTAGTGTCGCCCAGTCCGGCGTATTTGCTTGAAGATCTCACAGGAAAAAACACTGGAGAAAAACTACCTAAAAAATATTTTTTCTAAAAAAAAATCTTGCCAGGACCAGAGATCCCAGCAAGGAACTTAGGTCCTTACTCCTGACTAGACAGAAAAAAACTGATGCCTTGTAGCAGAGAGAGGGAGGATATACCCTCTGGGACTGCCCCTAGGGTGGAGCCAGAACGTTTTTTCTTTTCTGCCTAGTCCTACTCCTGCGGAGACAACATAACCCAGTTCTTGTGAATCAAGAAGACTACGTCTGTCAATGAGCGACAGAGAAAAAACAATTCTTCTCTATGTGCCTTGCTCTTACCACAACACTGGTATCACGTGTGGATTTTTTCTGCACAGGAAAAAAAAACCGGGATGACAATATTGTTGTGAACAGGGCACATAACTGATGCGCATGAAAACGGATGTCGGCATGAGAATTGCACAGATTGACCCCAAAACCTCCTCTTTTCGGGTCCCCTGTCGCCGCTCCTGGCCCCTCATCTCTGTCCAGTGTGCCCATGGGAATCCATTTCCGTGGGGGCACTGCTGTGTGCTTGCTCTTCAAGCCCCACTGCTCCGTCCATTGACACAGACAGCAGGACTCAGCCCACCCCTGCTTCCTCCTTACTGGCTTCGATTGATAGCACTGGGAGCCAATGGCTCCCTGTGCCCCAGCAAAGCCAGCAAGTCCCAGGAGTGAGGGGAGAGAAGAGCTGGAGATGTCCACAGCTCTGGATCGAATGAGGGCTCAGGTAAGCATTGATGCTACGATTATATTCAGCACCCTTAGTGCACAGACAAGGAAAACCAATGACTGTTTATTAAAACAGAAATACAGGTTTTTATACACTTCAAAAGTAGGTCAGTCACCACATGAATAATTTACCCAAAACATCACACAATGGTTAGATAATGCGGTAGAGTTGACACCAGACTAATTCCATCACGTAGGAACCTCCAAAAGTTGGCCAAATTAGCCAACAGACAGAAACAGTAGGTGACCCAAATAACAATGGGAATTCACACCTGGAAGGCACACAGTGGGAGAGAAACTCTTACTAAACACTTAACACCTTAATAAACAGACTTTAGCAGGAGACCCCAGTATCAGATTGCTTGAGCTGATAATATTACCATCTGCTCTGAGTCTCACAGTCTAAAGCAGTCAATGCTGATTTAGGCATAGAGGTCCCAAATATGTATCTGGGTCCTCCAGCTCCCAGAGTGAGTATTTTGGGGAGACATGGACTTGAATCCAAAGTATAATTACTCCAACGGTCCCCAGGCACACCTCTCCCAAAGAATAGAAGCCCCCCGCCCCCAGCACCAGGGCCCCTAGTCCGTAGGCAAGAGGCCAGCCTTCAGATCCCCCCAAAAGCTTCTGTCCTGGTTGGTTCTGTCACAAATGGGCAGGCTAACTGTACCCAAGTTGATCGATTAAGAACACAATAACTCCATGGGAAGAGTGTTAATGGGGGAATAGAGAGATTTTCTTTCCTACAATCCGTGTTTGCAGGAAAGAAAATCCCACAGTCTATGCCTGTTTTTGGTCACCTACCCTGTAAGGCAATAGCGAATGTATCCACTGCACTAAAAGAAGGAAACTGCATGCAACATGCAGGTAGGACACCTGAAAATGGATCATATAGGCCAGACACTAAATTACAGGTAAGGCCCACTGATTCCACTGTCATGAGGAACAGAAAACGTTTTCCCATATTAAAAATTATAAAATTACACAGCCTGTATCAAAATGATGATTGAATGATGATTTAATAGATAAAATAAAAATTTACACACCCTCGTTTAGGAAATGTGTACTAAATGTTTTCTGTGTTTTAACAGGTTCTGACATATCTGGCCATAATTCTAAAAACTATGCAAAAAATAAGCATGGTGGGAAATCCCAAGGAAAGCAAAGACCACATGAAAGCCTGGGTGGCTAAATTCATCCTGTCAAACGGACACAGATTCTTTGCCAGTTATATTATTAGAAGCTCTGTATGTACATCTTCCTGGCCTCCAGACATAGGGGCTCTCTTCATCTCACTGGGTGGGCCACATGACAAGATGAGCTCTCCAAGACACGGGCAAATGTAGCTACAAAATATGAAGAGTTTGTCTTAAAAGGTTTAAATTTCAACAAAGTGGCCTAGAGTGGATCTGTTAAACCCCATTCCCAGGTGCCTGTATTCATTTGTTCATTTATAAAGCAGGGCGTTACAGCTATGTATACAAAGACGGAAGTGGCAAGGCCATTCTGTTATCAAGAGGCTTCCTTGCTGTTATCTGAAGCGGTGATTCCATCTCAACTGCTCATTTCTTACATTTTGTTTTTTTTTTTTCGTTTTGTTTTTTTAATTAACCATTTCCAGTCTAGGCCAATTTTGACATTCCTATCCTACATGTAAAAAACATATTTTTTATTGCTAGAAAGCCACTTAGAACCCCAAACATTATATATTTTTTAAGCAGAGGCCCTAAAGAATAAAATGGTGGGTGTAATGGTGTTGAGCGTTCGGACACCATCTTGTCCTCTCAACGTCCATTTTGTGTAGTGACCCAGGCTCCTTGAGCGAAGTAGCCCCCACCTTTTTCTAATCAGAGGAACCAAAAGGCACTCCCTCACCAGGTTCCTGCTAGGCTGACATTTTTCACACCTTTACTATACACAAGCTTTGACCAAGCAGGAGTTGTGTCTGCGAGGACAGCAGGGGGTCAGATTAGATGTCCAGGGAAATTGCTTTGTACATTCTCCAAGCCAAATTGTTAACTTACATCTCACAATCCGGGCTCAAATCATATCTTTTTAACCAAACATAACATATTAACAAAAAGTAGATATTTGGGTGCCCCATAAAATGCCAATCGAATTAAGTCTAAGCACGGACACCGTCATGCCGAGGAAAGGCAAGCTAGCGATCCAAGGGCGTACAGGGCTGATGTTAGTCCGAAATACCCCATGTTTAGTGTCTAAAGATAGGACATTCAAAAACGTACCATAAAATATCGGTTTCAAGTGTGTAACCGTTTCATAATTGAAGATATGAGTGCTTTTATTAATCTGTCAAAGCGGGCGGTCATTTAGAGGTTTATAGACTCAGAGCCAATTGGCTAAGTACTTCTGGTAACACCCCCTGGAGAGTCAGGGAAAAAGGCAGGAACGGATAGAGAGCTCAGTTCTCATCCTAAGATCGATGGCATAACACCGCCCCAAGAAGAACCAAACATACCTGTTCAACTCTGACACTTAAGGTAATACTAGGACTGTTTTAATGCAAGTATTTTCATTCTTTTATTCTCCTTTTTCTAAAATTGCTGTATATTGTGTCTCCATTTCTTTGTAACCCATTTTTCTGTAAATATTTTTATTCGCACCAATTTTAAAACCTTTCTTATAATTAAACCTTATTTTGACAAAAGTGTTAACTTTTGTCTCTAAGCTCTTAAACGCAACTTGACCCAAACAAACCCTGCCTCCTGAAGTGCGCTATTGTGTGTTATAGACAGTTATTTTAAAGTCATAATTGATATTTGTACTGTTTAGGCTAACCTATCTGAAACATTCTTGTCAGGTGACAGTGTGTGTTACAGACGGTTATTCTAAAGTCATAATTGATATTTGTACTGTTTAGGCTAACCTATCTGAAACATTCTTGTCAGGTGACAGTGTGTGTTACAGACGGTTATTCTAAAGTCATAATTGATATTTGTGAAATCAGGAGCATCCGCTAAGCTGAAACGTAGCGGTGGTGGCAGTGAAAGGGTTAATCGTGTAATTAACCCGGTGACAATCGCTCTCAGTCTGCTGGCATCTAGATTGTGGTCCCGCAAGCTGGACAATCTGTGTGCTGGGCGCAGCTGAGAGTGGCATTGTTACACAAGTGACGGCAGGGTGTGAGATTGCTTGGTCTTTGGTCACGAGGTGGATGAGAAGGCCAGGGGTCTGATACCCGTATTCGTCACATATTGGCTGGCAGCGTACGTGGGATAGTCTTGCATTTAAGAGCATTCAGTGCACTGTTAGGAATTAGCTCTGCACTGAAGGATTGTAACGGTTGAGGAAAGCAGTCCTTAGAGACAAACTGGTGCATATTTTTGTTTTTTGAAAAGAGACACACAGCAATCTCTACTTTCTACAGCTCCTTCCTATCTTTGCTTTCTGTTCTATCTTTTCTGCTTGCAAACATGCCTGGTTTATCGGAATATAGAAAAATGAACAAAAATGAACTTGCTACGGAGTGCACATCAAAAGGACTTGACGTCAGTGGCAAAACTCGGGAAGTAATGATTCATGCCCTGCAGGAGTATGATATGCAGGCAAGCCGACATCTGGCGGAACCAGAGGAAGAGGCTTCCATTTCTTCAGAGCCCAGTGATTCAGGCACGGCTGCGCAGGATGGGCCAGCAGAGACTGACACTGGAATACCACTGGATGTCACCGCCACTCCACAGCATGTGCAGACCAGCCCCAGCTTGCCTGCAGCCAGCATAGACTCTCCTCTAATGCAGGAAACGCTGCAACGTGTCAAGGAGATGGATCCTATGGCTTACCTGCAGTTTCTAGAACGCCAGGCTGAAAGAGAGGCTGAGAGAGCAGAGCGCAGGGCTGCGAGAGAGGCTGCAGAGCGCCGGGCTGAGAGAGAGGATGCACAGAGGGAGGCTAATCGTCGGCATGAACTGGAGATGGCTAAGCTCCCGCCGCAGCCCCAGGCTCAGAACCTCGGATCCCTAGAGCACAGGGACACCTCTTTGCTTGTGAGCCCGGCAGCCAAATTTCCAGTCATGGAAAAGGACAGTGACATTGATGTGTACCTGCTGTCGTTTGAAAAGACTTGCCGTCAGTACCAGTTGCCCCAAGCCCAATGGGCTCGGTACCTGACGCCAGGGCTGCGAGGCAAGGCCCTGGACGCTTACGTCGAATTGCCAACGGAACAGGATGGTGATTATGAGGCCATCAAGGCTGCAATCACCCAAAAGTACCAGTTAACCCCGGAAGTGTACCGGAAGCGATTTAGGTCCCTGCAAAAGGGACCTGGGGACTCATATATGGATGTGGTAAGCCGCTTACGCACCACGTTCCGTCAGTGGACTAAGGGCTTGAAGGCCATTACGTTTGAGTCCCTGGAGGATCTCATGATTGGAGATCAATTGTTGCACATCTGTCCTACAGACGTCAGACAGTTTGTGCTGGAACGAAAGCCAGCTTCTGCCCAAGAAGCAGCAGAAGTGGCAGATGCCTACATCCACACTCGGGTGTCTGACCATCGCAAGGCTCCTCTGTATGGCGCGAAAGGAGGGAAATCGCACATGGAAACACCTCCTGCACCTAGGAGTCACGTTCACCAGCAACCAGCCCCTGCAGTTCCTGGTGTCACCTTCCCTACAACTGACACCCGCAGATGCTACACATGTGGAAAAGCGGGACATCTCAGGACACAGTGTCCTGAGCAGAAGCAGATGACATCACCTGGTCAGCAGGCCAGCAACTCTTCCTCCGTGCTGTTTGTCCGCAGGAAATCCCGGGTGACCGCCGCCAACTTGCAGCCCGTCACCGTGGGCAACCGGACTGTCACTGGTTTCCGGGACACAGGAGCTGAAGTCACCCTGGTGAAACCAGAAATGGTAAGAAGAAGGGACATCATCCCTGGAAAGTTTTTTACCCTCACTGGAGTTGGGGGGACCCGCTCACAGGTACCCCGTGCCCGTGTTTTCCTTGATTGGGGTGCTGGGAGTGGGATGAGGGAGGTGGGAGTCTCTGAAGAAATCCCCACAGATGTTTTGTTGGGTGCCGACCTAGGCACCCTTGTTTCTTACTACACCCCTGCTAAAGGCACCCTGGATGCCTCCACGGAACTCTCTGGACTTGAAAAGGTACTGTGTGCAGATATTGGTTTAATGTCTGGGCAACCTATGGATGGACAGAGGGAGGGGGAGGGGTGGAGTGGTGTTGAATTACCAGGTCTTCCATCTTTTGAAGAAGGAAAGGAGGCCCTCTTGCCTGTGAAGTTACCAGGGGTATGCTGTAGTAATGCTAATGATGATGCAAATAATGTTGATGATGCTGATATTAATGATGGAAATGTTGATGATGAAAATGTTGATGCTAATAATGCTGGAAATGATGTTGCTGATAATGTTGATGGAAATGATGATAATGCTAAATATGTTTTGTCAATGTTGGTGGTCCATCGCAGTGTGGCAAAGGCAGGGGAGATGCAGGCCCTGGTCGCAGAGCACCAGGAGGAGGTCTCTATGTCCTCTCCTTGTTCTGACCCAGTGGACTCCACCTCTGTTAGGCCTCAGCAGCTGTCTTTGTTCGCCACAGGACAGCTTGCTGGGACTTATAGTACTGCCTGTCAGGCAGCACTGCGGATCGACCAGGCTATCCAATCACTTAGGACTGGAGCTGAAAGGCCCCCAGCTGTGATGAGTAAACACCAGCTTGACTGGGACAATGGGCAGATAGGTGTGACAGGACAACAGGCAAGAGGCCTGGAGACTGAAGGGGTTAAACAGCTGTTCATTGTGTCCAGTCAACCTCACAGACAAGTATTGAAGGTGTCACATGATCTGTTTTGTAAGGATCTCTGTGAGATCAGGCGGGCAGGGCCTGGAGTGAAGCACCAGGGTTTGTGGCTTGACCTGATCCTCACACAGCATCCTAGCCCAGCACATGCCAGGGACAGAGTTAGTACACCTGAACTGGGAAAGACAGGTGTCCTGTTAGCGGTCGCTGACACTCAGGGAGTGGGTTTGGGTCTTCAGCTAAAGCCCCCCTTCCCCCTCCAGGTATCTATGCTGCTGGCAGGGCTTACTGCATGCCGCATCAGAGATATTGGAGACCCTGGGAGGACACACCCTGACGTCCACGAGATGGGTGCCTGGGTGTCCGCTTCCCCCATACCCGCGACCTCTCCTGTCTCACAGGAGGTGCAGGCCGATGGGGAACAGGAGACAGAGAGAAGGCTTTGTGGAGCCTTTAGCAGGCTGAACGTCAGCCCTGCGATTGTGGCCTACCCCATGCCCAGGAACCATGAGGTGTTAAAGCAGCTGGCTGGTGCCCGCTGTCTAACCATCCTGAACCTGAGCAGGGGGCGTGGACCAAACCTTCTAACCTGGAAGGCTCAGGACAAGCCAGCCTTCCCCAACCCATGTGGCTTAACTGCGTCTACGGCAGTGCTAGATGGGGTTGGGAACGCATCAGACACCTCCCTAAGGGTCACGTGTGATCCACGGGGAGAGGTCAAACCTGGTGCAATGGCCTGCTTTAGGGGCCTGGTAGTGTTTGGCCCTGTCTGGGTGGAACACCCAGAGCTCTTGTCCACAGTCCCAAACGTTCTGGCACGGCCTAGTTTGACAGTTCTGCATAGTAACTGTCAGATGGACCTGTCAGCGGTTTTGTACTGGGAAAAGCAGGGAGGAGTAGGCACACAGAGATCTGGAACTGAGGATACCAGGTCTTGGCCTACTCCTCAAACCCCAACTTTGGTTACGTCATTCCTGGGTACAGCTGGCCACAGGAGGATGCTGGGATGCGACGAGAGTGGCTCAACTGAACCCGTGACTGGCCTAACCAATGGTATCCTGGTTAAACTGGCATCCTTAGCGCCAGTGTGGCAGAAGGACCGTCCGGCCCTGACGGAGGTACTGGCCCGTGCACCTGGGACATGGGGCCCGGAATTTAAATGCCCAGTCCCGGCACCACCCTATGCCATTACCTTTGGGCCAGATGCAGCCCTAGGCCGGAGGGATGCTAAAGGAGAGGAAACTCTCATCCTCTATTTGAGCCGGAAGCTGCTCCCCAGGGGAGTAGCCTCTGTCACCCAGCAGAAGAAAGGTAGCACCCATGGCAACGCTGATGGGTTGTCACGTCAAGCCGAGCTGCAGGAAACGGGTGCGTCGGAAGGGGAATTGTGCTTCCCCTCCTATGCACCCACAAGAAGGGGAGGTGTAATGGTGTTGAGCGTTCGGACACCATCTTGTCCTCTCAACGTCCATTTTGTGTAGTGACCCAGGCTCCTTGAGCGAAGTAGCCCCCACCTTTTTCTAATCAGAGGAACCAAAAGGCACTCCCTCACCAGGTTCCTGCTAGGCTGACATTTTTCACACCTTTACTATACACAAGCTTTGACCAAGCAGGAGTTGTGTCTGCGAGGACAGCAGGGGGTCAGATTAGATGTCCAGGGAAATTGCTTTGTACATTCTCCAAGCCAAATTGTTAACTTACATCTCACAATCCGGGCTCAAATCATATCTTTTTAACCAAACATAACATATTAACAAAAAGTAGATATTTGGGTGCCCCATAAAATGCCAATCGAATTAAGTCTAAGCACGGACACCGTCATGCCGAGGAAAGGCAAGCTAGCGATCCAAGGGCGTACAGGGCTGATGTTAGTCCGAAATACCCCATGTTTAGTGTCTAAAGATAGGACATTCAAAAACGTACCATAAAATATCGGTTTCAAGTGTGTAACCGTTTCATAATTGAAGATATGAGTGCTTTTATTAATCTGTCAAAGCGGGCGGTCATTTAGAGGTTTATAGACTCAGAGCCAATTGGCTAAGTACTTCTGGTAACACCCCCTGGAGAGTCAGGGAAAAAGGCAGGAACGGATAGAGAGCTCAGTTCTCATCCTAAGATCGATGGCATAACACCGCCCCAAGAAGAACCAAACATACCTGTTCAACTCTGACACTTAAGGTAATACTAGGACTGTTTTAATGCAAGTATTTTCATTCTTTTATTCTCCTTTTTCTAAAATTGCTGTATATTGTGTCTCCATTTCTTTGTAACCCATTTTTCTGTAAATATTTTTATTCGCACCAATTTTAAAACCTTTCTTATAATTAAACCTTATTTTGACAAAAGTGTTAACTTTTGTCTCTAAGCTCTTAAACGCAACTTGACCCAAACAAACCCTGCCTCCTGAAGTGCGCTATTGTGTGTTATAGACAGTTATTTTAAAGTCATAATTGATATTTGTACTGTTTAGGCTAACCTATCTGAAACATTCTTGTCAGGTGACAGTGTGTGTTACAGACGGTTATTCTAAAGTCATAATTGATATTTGTACTGTTTAGGCTAACCTATCTGAAACATTCTTGTCAGGTGACAGTGTGTGTTACAGACGGTTATTCTAAAGTCATAATTGATATTTGTGAAATCAGGAGCATCCGCTAAGCTGAAACGTAGCGGTGGTGGCAGTGAAAGGGTTAATCGTGTAATTAACCCGGTGACAATCGCTCTCAGTCTGCTGGCATCTAGATTGTGGTCCCGCAAGCTGGACAATCTGTGTGCTGGGCGCAGCTGAGAGTGGCATTGTTACACAAGTGACGGCAGGGTGTGAGATTGCTTGGTCTTTGGTCACGAGGTGGATGAGAAGGCCAGGGGTCTGATACCCGTATTCGTCACAGTGGGCATTGCATATTTTTATGCCATACGATATTCGCACAGTGGGTTTTTAAACGCTTTATTTTTGGAAAAAATACACTTTCGAACTTTCATGCACAAAAACACAATATAATACCCAATTGTTTTGGTAAAATATAAAAGATGATGTTACACCGAGTAAATAAATACCAAACATGTCATGCTTTAGTGCCGGTTCACACTAGGGCGACCTGTGAGGCGACCTGGTCGCCTCACAGGTCGCCGCAGGTCGCCTCCCATAGGGAAGCTGCGGACCCGTTCTAATAGGAGCGACACAAGTCGCTCCGACCTAGAAAAAGGGTCCGGAGCTTCTTTGGGGCGACCCGGAGGCGACCGCCATAGACTTCAATGTTATGAAGTCCGTGGCGGCCGCTCCGAGGTCGCGGTGCGAAGTAGCGTCGCTGCAATGTGAACCGGCGCTTAAAGAGGTTGTAAACTCGTATAAATTTTTTTTTTTTTTTTTACACCCTGCAAAAGAAAGACATAATGAGCTAGTATGCATCGCATATTAGCTCATTATGCAATACTTACCTCAGAACGAGCCCCCGCCTTGCCGCTCACTCACCTCTATGACGGGCGACATGTCTAGTCGCCCGTCTTCCGGGATCGCGGAATCCGGCCATCTGATTGGCCGGAGCCGCGGTGACGTCACTCCCGCGCACGCGCGCGGGAGCCGACAGTCACGGCACGGGGCTCTGAAGGAACGGCACGATCGGCCGTTCCTTCAGAGCGCATGCGCCAGTGACGTCACTGGCGACATGTAAGGTAAATATCTCCTAAACGGTACATGTTTAGGAGATATTTACAGTACCTATAGGTAAGCCTTATCATAGGCTTGCCTATAGGTACAAGTTGTAGAGGAGGGTTTACTTCCTCTTTAAAGTGAAAAGTGTAAAAGGAAAAATGTTTATTACAAAAAAATAATAAACATGTTCTACTTACCTGCTCTGTGCAATGGTTTTGCACAGAGCAGCCCCCATTCTCCTCTTCTTGGGTTCCCCGCCAGTGTTCTGCGGAAAACTCCAACGACGTTACTTCTGGCAAGTGTACACCAGGAAAAATTGGAGAGGTGTTTTCACAGAACACCAGCAGCCTTTACACTTCAGTACATGCTATAATGAGTGGATATTGTTAGTCCACTCGCTAGTTGTCGCCGCCTTGGAGGCGGCCATGTTTTTGGTTACTAGCCGGCGGACTAACAATGTCAACTCATTATAGCGTGTACAGGAGTGTATACGCTGCCGCCTGTTCTGTGAAAACAGCAAGTTGTCGAAATCTCCAATTATTCATGATGTACAGTCACTGGAAATGACTCGATTGGAGTTCTCAGCAAGTTGGAGTTTTCAGCAGAACACTGGCACTATGGGCCCCTCCCCCTTGCTGAGTGCTCCCACAGCAAGCTGCATGCTGTGGGGGCACTTGTGTGTGCTCGCTCCCGAGCTGGCTCTCTGCATCCATAAAGCTGGATACACAATACAATTTTTGTTGTTAAATTTCCTTTGGATTTACTTTCAACTATGTAGTGAAAGGGCCTGCCTGATTTCATACAAATTGAAAGTGTTTAGGTTTCACCTCATATTATATTGCTTTTGTAAATCTAAAGGAAAGTTGTACAAGAAAATTGTATAGTGTGTAGCCAGCTTAAGACACAGAGCGCATCTCAGTCCCACCCCCGGCTCCCACTATCGGCTGTGAGTCATAGCAGCAGAATCCAATGGCTTGTGCTGCTGCATCTCTGCCAATCAGGAGGAAGAGACCTGGGTAGAGCCTCGGGTCTTGTGCATGTATCTTGATCAGCCACTTTAAAATTGCACCCGCCTGTGGAACGGTGCCAAATTTTGATACCTAAAAATCTCAACAGGCAACATTTTAAAAGCCTTAACAGTTTATCAGATTAGAGTTACACAGAAGTTCTCCAAAATGATTGCTCTTGCTCAGACATTCATGGCATAGGTTCATATGCATGTGGGACCTATGTGCATAGCATTTCGTGCATTTGCACGTGAGCACAGGGAACGAGAGTACTTCAAAACTTTTTTTTTTTATTAAGATTTAAATTTTAATGCAGTACCTGTATTTATATTTTTAAAATTAACTTTACTGCTATTACAAGGGATGATCAACAGACTTTGTAATAGCATAGGCCGTCTTTATGGAGAGATGTGGGGGCTATTAGACCCCAGATCTCTACTCTGGCCTCCAATGCAGCTGATCAGACACCTATCTGGTCTGATTCGCACGCTTTACTAGCCATTAACAGCCAGGTAAACAAAGGACCGAAACCAGAAATGACAAAATCCTCCTCGCTTCCGGTTTCTAATGTCACACAGTGGGAGGAACAACATCCATTCCTCTCACTGAGTGCCCAGAGCCAGATGCCGCTGGTCACATCCTTATGGGACTCCCCGATTGCACAGGAGACACCAGAAGAGGTGGTGGGAGGGGGTGGGACCCCCATACGCTGCCTGTAAAAGTAATCCAGCGGCTTGTAAGATTACTTTGTAGGGAATCACTAGGGCTAAAAAATTATATACCTCGATCATTGCTACAGTGATGACAGAGATAGCACCCTTCCTGCCTAAAGAGGTTTATAAAAGAATGGCGGACAGGAAATGGTTAACTGTCTACAACCATTTTTATGCCCTTCCTTAAAGTGAATCCATACTTAGCACTTTGGTTGCTACTACACTGGTGTAGTGGTTTCAAAGAATCAAACTATTAAAAAAAAGTCTTCTTTATAGGGATATTGTAACCTAAAACATGTTGCTGTCCAACAAAAGTGACAAAATTACCACTTTGTATTGTATATGTACATATTAAGCATATATAAGATGAATTGTACCCAAGGAAACCAGGCCTATATTGTGACCTACAGTCTTAGAGGACCCATCACCAGGGTCTTCTAGAACTGTGTGTCACATTCCGGGTTTAAGTCTACTTTAAAGCGGAACTTTAGACCAAAAATTTGAGAAATAGGGCCAAAGCTCTTTTCAAACTATTAACAAAAGTCTTAAAGAATCCCCGTCACCAGGGTCTTCTAGAACTGTGTGTCACATTTCGGGTTTATGTCTACTTTAAAGTGGAACTTTAGTCCACAAATTCGAGAAATAGGGCCAAAGCTCTTTTGGCCCGACTTCTCCTATGGATCACAGGAGTGCAATTCGTTCTGCTCTCCTTTAACCGGTTTCAGCTGACAGTGGGCTAAAATCCACTGTCGGCTGACATCACTCAGCCAGTCCAGGCTCTAGATCGATCCCCACTATAAATTCAGGATCCACCAAGATGCCTGGTTTGGCAGCTGGCACCGAACCCCCCCCCCCCCCCCACAGACCAGCACTCCGGTGAGTGCTGGAGGGACAGAGCAGAGAGCCTTTGACTGGCCGACACTGGCTTTCTGCAAACTGAACACTGAGATCAGCGATATTTGATCTCTCAGTTCTTGGTCGGCATTGCAGCCATCTAGGTTGAGTATGACTGTTTGTTGTTTTTGATTCCCGAACTTCTCTTGTAAGTCCTGCTAGATAACTTCAGGCTGGCCCCTTTTGCAAGTAAAGCTATATAAAACATTAAAAATAGGTGCCTATACAGTATAAAACCCAGTAAGGCCTCTTGCACACTCCTGTTTGAGCATCTACTTTTTCAGACTTTTTTTTTGTATATATTTTATGTATTTGCAGGAAAACTTATTCTTGCGTTCTTGTTCTGCACAATATGTAAATGGTCATTAGTGCACATTTGTGAGCAATCGCGCGTATTTACACGCATGAGGCATAAAATTACTGACCAAAAATGCTGATTTTTCTAATTTTTTTTTTTAACTGAAGAATGCACGGCGCTTGAGTGCATAGGCACATTACAATTAATAAGCTGCATTTTAGCTCAGTAAAAAAAAAGCTGTACTGAGCTTTTTCAAGCTACAGTGTGCAAGAGGCCTAATACACTGCCCCACCCTGCTCTGCACATGCTCAGTTGCTCTATTTTTGACATTGTGTCGAAAATCAGAACCACTAGATGCCAATCTGCTGACAGCCTGAAGATTTGCTGCTGCTCAGAGGCTCTGGGCTTCAGTAAAATGGCAGCCTCCAGCAAGAAGAAACAGGAACAATACTGGAGCCAAAATAAAGCAGACACTAATTTGGTAGAATAATTGTTAACATGGAATGTAGGTTCCTTGCTAAAAAAACTTTTTTTTTATCAAGTTTTTATGGATAAAGCTCTGCTTTAAGAAATAGTTTAAGGATGGCTGTGAGAAATTTGTAGCCAAAGAAGAAATTTTAGAATGATGAAAACGCATTCAAGCAGCGCTTGGTTTATCGAGTCTCACTTAGCATATCCAAAGTGACTTTATGCACAAATAATGTCAGGAAGCTCAGATGAGCACATTTATGACTTGAGGTCAAAGGACTGAAAGTAAGAAAACCAATTGATAATAATGTATTGCTCTGCTACAGCAGGGGAAAACAATAAAGGGAATGCCAAGAAGAAAATTTACAGCACAATATCCAAGATATTCAAGTTATGTAGACGTGGGAGTCACGAGTGTGTTCTCCACCAGTCCTGAAAACAAGACCTTAACATTCTATGAAGTTTACAGCCACAGTTACAAAAAGCAGACCTACACAATTAGACCCAACATCCCTCAATAAAAAGAAAAAAAAAAAAAAGGCACGATTGGCAAAAAATACAAATACCTCGCGCCCCCTTCACTCTGATGCAGTGCAGTTTGACCACGCCACTGTTGCAGCGCTGTGTATCCACGGGTTTAGTGCGGGTTAGCTGCACTTTCCCATTAACTTCTTTACGGTGCATTTGGATTTGTAGTCACAGCCTTATTCCAAAATAGATTCAATTCATTATTTTACTCAAAAATCTACAAACAATAAGGACAACGTGAAAGAAATGTGTTTGAAATCTTTGCAAATTTATTAAAAATAAAAAAACAAAAAAATCACATGTACATATTTCACAGCCTTTGCCAGGACACTCAAATTTGAGCTCAGGTGCATCCTGTTTCCATTGATCACCCTTGAGATGTTTCTACAACTTAACTGGGGTCCACCTGTAGTAAATTAGTTGGTTGGACACGATTTGGAAAGGCACACGCCAGACTATATGAGGTTCTACAGTTAACAGTGCATGTCAGAGCACAAATCAAGCCATGAAGTCCAAGGAACTTTCTGTAGAACTCCGAGACAGGAGGTAGAAGGTTACAGAAAAAATTCTGCAGCATTGCAGGTCTAGATGAGCACAGAGGCCTCCATCAAGAGAGGTGAAGCTTCATGAAGAAACATCTCTTCAGCACTCCATCAATCAGGCCTGTATGGTAGATTGGCCAGACAGAAGCTACTCCTCAGTAAAAGGCACATGACAATGCTTGCCTGGAGTTTGCCAAAAAGCACCTGAAGGACTCTCAGATTATGAGAACCAACATTCTCTGGTCTGATGAAAAAAGGATTGAACTCTTTGGCCTGAATGGCAAAGGTCATTTCTGGAGGAAACCAGGCACTGCTCATCACCTGGCCAATATCACCCCTACAGTGAAGCATGGTGGTGGCAGCATCATGCTGTAAGGATGTTTTTCAGCAGCAGGAACTGGGAGACTAGTCAGGATCGAGAGAACGATGAATGCAGCAATGTACAGAGACATCCTCTTCCTATAAAAACCTGCTCCAGTGTGCTCTGGACCTCAGACTGGGGCGAAGCTTCATCTTCCAACAGGACAACGACCCTAAACACATAGCCAAGATAACAAAGGAGTGGCTACGGGACAACTCTGTGAATGTCCTTGAGGGGCCCAGCCAGAGTCCAGACTTGAACATCTCAGGAGAGATCTGAAAATGGCTTTGCACCAATGATCCCCATCCAACCTGATGGAGCTGAGCAGTACTGTAAAGAAGAATGGGAGAAACAGCCCAAAAATAGGTGTGCCAAGCTTGTAGCATCATACTCAAAAAGACTTGAGGCTGTAATTGGTGCCAAAGGTGCTTCAACAAAGTATTGAGCAAAAGCTGTGAATACTTATGTACGTGGGATTTTTTTTCCGTTTTTTATTTTTATTACATTTGCAAAGATTTCAAACAAACTTCTTTCACGTTGTCATTATGGGGAATGGTTTGTAGAATGTTGAGGAAAATAAGGAATTTAATTTGTTTTGGAATAAGGCTGTACCATAACAAAATGTGGAAAAAGTGAATCAATATCAATATTTTCCGGATGCACTGTATGTCCTGTGGCTTTGGTATGCTTTCAGAAAATGCACCAAAACTGCATTCCATAATAGAAGTCAATCAGAAAGTGCAGTTGACCCGCACTAAACCCATGGGTACACTTTGCTGCAACCGTGGCGTGGTCAAACTGCACTGCATTGGTGTGAAGGGGGCCGAGGTATTTGTATTTTTTGCCAATCGTGATTTTTCTTACAGAGTGTGTAGTTCTGCTAAACATACAGTATCTGATGGGTCAGTATGGCCCACCGGCTTTATACTGTATTTCTGAAAGCTGTTGTCAAATGGGTTAATAAACCATCCTGCTTTCAACTCTCTAAAGATGCCGCCTAGTAACACGCCTCCCCCCCCCCCCATCCCACAAGTCAATAATGGAGACTCATGAAAATATTTTGCAAGTCTAACCCCAGTGACACCACTCACTCCCATGTGACAGCACTTCATACTAGTGACTGGCCTCTTTGGAGACTATGCTGCCATAGCAGTCAATTTATTTTTGTGCACTTAGAATATTTCCCTGTTCTCCCTATTGTTTGGTGCTAGTTGGCACTGTCCCTACTTGGACACTTCTGCCTCTCACTATTGTCCAGTCTACTTTTACTTCCTGAGCAGATATGGCTTAGGTAAAGCAATGTCTTCTTACACTTCAAAAGACTGGAAAAACATTCTCTGCAATGTACTTTGTGAAGTAAAAAGGTTAAGCTGCCTGTGGATTATGCCAAGTCAGCAAGTGATCATACTGTCTGCACAGACTGGGTCCAAAGAGGTATTTCACTGTATGTATCAGTACTTTCAATAGAACCGGGACCCAGCATTGAATTGTTGGAGGCGGAGGCAAAAATCGGATTTTTGTAAGATCTTACCGTAAAATCCTTTTCTCTTAAGCTCATTGACAGACGTAGTCTTCTTGATTCTCAAGAACTGGGTTATGTTGTCTCCGCAGGAGTAGGACTAGGCAGAAAGACAAAACGTTCTGGCTCCACCTTAGGGGCAGTCCCTGAGGGTATATCCTCCCTCTCTCTGCTACAGGGAATCAGTTCTGTTCTAAAGCAGTAACAGAGAATTTAACCCAACCCAACTCAATGATAGAGGGGCGGGTACTACGTCTGTCAATGAGCTTAAGAGAAAAGGATTTTACGGTAAGATCTTACAAAAATCCGATTTTCTCTATCGCTCATTGACAGACGTAGTCTTCTTGATTCTCAAGAACTGGGACATCCAGAAGCAGTGCCACAAATGAGGGGTGGGATTGACAAAAATCAAAATCCAATCTAGAAGGCCCAACCGGTGCCAAACTAGAAGTTTTAAAGGCTCATTATAAACAAAGAATGAGACTCAAAAGAAAAATTTCCAACGGAAAAAAACCCTCGAGGCAGACCACTGGTCTCCTCAAATGGCGGCCTGCAAAACCTTGCGGCCAAACACGGCATCAGATGATGCCATTACATCAACTTTATAATGTTTTGTAAAGGTATGCACCGACGACCAGGTAGCCGCCTTGCACACCTGGACCACTGACGCCTGATGGCGAAAGGCCCATGACGCACTAAGCGCCCGAGTGGAGTGCGCCTTAACAGGGAACGGGGGCTCCCGACCCTTAATAGAATAAGCCTGTACCACCGTCTGTCTGATCCATTTGGAAATGGTCGCGGCAGATGCAGGCAACCCCTTTTTGGGTCCATCCGTGATCACAAAAAGTGAATCCGTCTTGCGAAACGAGTCTGTCGTTTATAAGTATACCCTGATCGCCCGGACCACATCCAAGGAGTGTAAAGCAAACTCCCGAGGATGACTGGGCTTAGGACACAGGGAAGGTAATACAATTTCTTCATTCAGATGAAATTCTGAAACCACTTTTGGTAGGAAGGATGGATTCGGACGAAGAACCACCTTATCTCTATGAACCACCAGATATGGGGAACGACAAGATAATGCGGCCAGTTCTGACACCCTGCGTGCAGAAGTAATAGCCACCAAGAAGGCCACCTTCTGGGACAACGTAGGTAGAGGAATCTCCCTAATATCTTCAAAGGGAGGTTTCTGAAGAACCGACAATACTAAATTAAGATCCCAGGGTGGTAACGGCGCGCGCACTGGCGGAGCCAGATGTCGCACCCCCTGGATGAAATTCCGCACCAAGGAATGAGTAGCCAAAGGCTTCTGAAAGAAGATAGCTAATGCTGAGACCTGACCCTTGATAGTACTCAAGGCCAGTTTCTGCTCAACCCCTTGTTGCAGAAAAGCTAATATTCGACTAACCGAATAAGACCGTGGACGGAACCCCAGAGGTTCACACCATGCAATGTAGGACTTCCATGTGCGATGATAAATCTTTCTGGAAGTCGCTTTCCTTGCTTCAACTAGAGTAGGAATAACTGAAGCTGACAAACCTTTGTCCTTCAGCACCTGGGTCTCAATAGCCAGGCCGTTAAAGCCAGCGATCGTAAAGCAGGATGGAAGATCGGCCCCTGAGACAGTAGGTCCTCCCTGAGAGGAAGTCTCCACGGGACGTCCGCCACCAGTCTGACCACGTCGGCGTACCAAGCTCGACGAGGCCAGTCCGGAGCTACCAGAATTACTGGAATTCCTTCCTCCTCTATCCTGCGAAGAAGTCTTGGCAGTAACCTGAGAGGAGGGAAGGCATACATTAGCTGGTATTGCCCCCACGGGGCGATCAGTGCGTCTGCGGTCTCTGCTAGAGGATCGCGGGAGCGAGCCACGAATCTCTGTACTTTCCTGTTGAATCGTGATGCCAACAGATCCACATCCGGGGTGCCCCACCGTAGGCACAACTGGTGGAAAACTTCTGGATGGAGGGACCATTCCCCCTGATCCAGAGTCTGACGGCTGAGATAATCTGCCTGCCAATTCTCCACCCCCGGAATGAACACCGCAGAGATAGCTGGAACAAATCGTTCCGTCCAGCGAAGAATGCAAGCCACTTCTTTGGCCGCTCGGACACTCTTGGTGCCCCCCTGGTGATTGACATAAGCCACGGCCGTGGCATTGTCCGACTGGATCCGAACCGGGCTGCCCTGGAGCTGCTCGGTCCAGTGAATCAGACAAAGTCTGATCGCTCTCAGTTCCAATACATTTATCGGCCACCTGGATTCTTCCAGGGACCAAAGTCCCTGGACAGATAACTGACCGAGAATTCCTCCCCATCCGGATAGACTGGCATCCGTGGTCACTATCGTCCAATATATTGGCAGAAATGACTTTCCCTGGCTGAGCATCGGAGAACGAAGCCACCAGACCAGAGACTCTCTGGTCTGTTTGCTCAATCGGATCTGATTGTCCAGGGATTCCGGATTCCGATTCCATCTTAGAAGAATCTCTTGCTGAAGAATTCGGGTATGGGACTGGGCAAATGGGACTGCTTCGAAGGAAGCCACCATCAACCCCAGAACCCTCATGCAAGTTCGAAGAGAAGACCAGCTGTTGGATAGTAACAACTGGACTGCTAACTGAATCTTCCGGAGTTTCCCTACCGGAAGAAAAACTCTTGTCCTGACTGTGTCTAGAATTAGACCCAGATATTCGAGCCTCTGGGTGGGAACCAGAAATGACTTTTGCTGGTTCACCAGCCACCCGAATTCCTGTAAAGAAATTATAGTAATTTCTATGTTTTGTAGCAAGGTCTGAGGAGACTCTGCATGAAGCAGAAGATCGTCTAGGTAACCAAGAATCGATATGCCTCTTTGGCGCAGTAGTGCCAACATTGGGGCCAACACCTTCGTGAAGACCCGAGGAGCCGTGGCGAGACCGAAAGGTAACGCCACAAACTGATAGTGGTTCTCTTCTACGGAAAAGCGTAGAAACCGCTCATGTCCTGCGAAAATGGGAATGTGAAGATATGCGTCCTTGATGTCTATGGACGCTAGGACATCCCCTGGATGCAGGAAGGCTGCTACTGTGCGAATGGACTCCATTCTGAATTTTCTTATGTTGACAAAAGAATTGAGTGCCCTTAAGTCCAGAATTGGACGCACTTTGCCCTCTTTCCTGGGTATTGTAAATAGGTTTGAATAAAACCCCTGAAAACGTTCTGTCCAAGGAACGTGGACTACCACTCCTTGTTGTAGTAAATCCGTGACTGCTCTCCACAGATCTTCTAAACGATCCGGGGATAGTCGAATATTGGAAGGGAAGAATCGCGCCGGTGGGAGAGATCGAAACTCGATCTTGTACCCTGACCTTATGACTTCGCAAACCCACTTGTCCGGGATTCTGGAAAGCCATGGATCCGGGAACCGGCGAAGACGTCCCCCCACCCCAGTTATGGGTGGGGGAGCACCTTCAGGCTTTGGACGATTTATCTTCAGGTCTGGAGGGGGCGGGCTTTTGCTTGCCCGACCAACGTCCCCTGAAGCCTCCTGAAGGAGCTTTGGAGGACTTAATTTTTTCACCCGCGGGACGAAAAAACCTTTTGTGAGCAGCAAAAGAAGGCCCTCGTTTTTGACGAGTTCCTTTACCTTTAACATTGCGGTAAAAAGGTGCTCTTTCCACCCGTGAGATCCTTAATGATCTCATCTAAGTTGGCTCCAAAAAGACGCTCTCCTAAAAAGGGGATATTAGCCAATGCTTTTTTGGAACCTTGGTCGGCTAACCAACCTTTTAGCCACAGTGTACGCCTGAGAACCACCGCTGAGACTGATGCTCGCGCCAATAATGGAGTGGCGTCTAACGCCGCATCACACACAAACTGTAACCCCTGTATCATTTGTTCCAACAAATCTGATACCGCCTGAGGGACCTCTTCTAAGTCCCGGCGTAACCACTTGGTCCATTCAGTTACAGCCTGCGAAACCAGACCAATAGCAATTATTGGTCTGAAAGCTGATCCAATCAAGGTAAACATGGTGCGAGACATAGCTTCTATCTTGCGATCCACTGGATCTTTAAAAGACGGAGCGTCTTCTAGAGGAATAACCGTGGCTTTATTCAATCAAGCAATTGATGAATCCACCACAGGTGGTTCTGTCCATTTCTTAATGAGGGTTTCCTCAAACGGATAACGCCTGTTAATGCGTTTAGAAATAGCAGAAGTGCTTTTTGGCAGACGCCATTCTTCTTCGATTGGATTGCCAAAACATTTGGGCAATGGAAAAACCTTCGCCACTTTGATGCGTTTTTTAGTCCCAAAAGGGATTTCAGTTTCAGCTATTTCCGACGGAATACCCTGTAATCTGTTTCTTGAACAGATACAATGAGTGCGTTTACCAACGCTTCCTCTCTGGCTATGGCTGATGCCGAAACATCCTCCTCACTGTCTGAAGAGACAGTACACGAGACACCAATCCCAGATGAAGTACCTGCAACTGCAGAAATAGGCTCAGAGTCTGAATCCGAGGTTTCAGATAATAAGGGGTTAGGCGGGGGTCGCTTTCTTGCGCCCTGTCCCTGACAAGCCACTTCCACCCGGGACACAAAAGTTTCCATAATAGCTGACAATGATTCAATCGTCAGTGGGGTGCTGGAGGATCCTGCAGACACCTCGAGGGGATCCGGAGGAGATACATGAGTGGCAGGGTCCATGTTAATTCAGGACACCTTTGCCAGAAAAAAAAAACAAAAAAACTTTTTTTTTTTTTTTTTTTTTATGTGTCTCCCCCTAGCGCAATAGCGCCCCTCAGAGTACCTGCTTCTCGATCCCCACAGAGAGAGAGAGGGACCCCCAAGGCTCACCAACCGATGCAGTGAAGTTTCCAACCAACTGCAGTCAGCATCTGTCTTTTACAGACTGGAAGGAGCTGTTGCTTTTTCCCGGGTAGAAGGACGTGGCTCCGCCCCCTGTGTACGCCTTCCGGCGTTCCCAGCTCTCCACGAGGTAGCTGGGCTCATGAAACATGGCCGCCCCCATACAAGAGACAATAGACTCCAAAAACATGGCGGCCGGCGTGACCTGAGGACATACATGCACTTGGTCTACGGCAAAATGGCGGCGGACCGCCAAAATCGTTTTCCCAGCACATCCACCTGCATCTCTGCTAAGTGGCGATTTATTGATCTACAGGAGATACACTACAAATAAGGTAGGATTATACCTCTTATGTCTGCTGTAATGCTACAGTCTGCTGGGTAGAGTGTTAGCTCTCAAACCAAGTCCACTTCCCACCAAACACATACTGTATTTACAAGGGGGACTTTTAGTGTCAGATATATACTGACCATGTATGGAGGGGCCCATAATTCATACTGCCTCATAACGAGGAAAGAAAAAAGGGAACGTTTACTCACCATACCGAACCGACAGGCACCCTCTCTTCACAATACCCTCTCCACCGGGGTGGGGGTTTGTGGACCACTCCGGACGCCTCGACTCTCTGGTTCCTGGCGTCCAAGCGAGACTTAACTCGCCAGGTCAGTCCCTCCACTGGGACTCCGTCGCGGCCGACCCAGCGCGGAGCTCTGGTCTGCACGCGCTCGTAGGCAGAAACCGGGGTGACCACTGGATCTCAACACCCAGCCCGTCGCCCGGCCCCGCATACTTACTTGAATGTGTCGCGGCCGACCAAGCGCAATGCAATGGTCTGCGCGCGCTCGTAGGCCGGCTGGGGTGACCACTAGTGTCGCCCAGTCTGGCGTATTTGCTTGAAGATCTCACAGGAAAAAAACACTGGAGAAAAACTGCCTAAAAAAAAAAAAAAAAAAATCTCTTTTTTCTTTTTTTTTTTTTTTTTTTTAAAGAAAAAATCTTGCCAGGACCAAAAAGATCCCAGCAAGGAACTTAGGTCCTTACTCCTGACTAGACAGAAAAAAAACTGATTCCCTGTAGCAGAGAGAGGGAGGATATACCCTCAGGGACTGCCCCTAAGGTGGAGCCAGAACGTTTTGTCTTTCTGCCTAGTCCTACTCCTGCGGAGACAACATAACCCAGTTCTTGAGAATCAAGAAGACTACGTCTGTCAATGAGCGATAGAGAAAGGTACCTCTGTGTGCCTCTCTCTGAAGTACTGGGAGCAGGTGAGTGCAGACAAGGCAACAGCAGATACCTCATAGTGTTTTCTGCAACTTGTGGTGCTCTTTAAAGTTTTTTTTTCTTTTAGAACACAGATCTGCTTTAAATGAACCTGCAGAAATTCCTTCAAGTTTTGCAGCTTCATGTAGGTTTAAAAGAATGTTAATGTTACAGAGCTAAAAAATGCATGAAAACATTTCCACTAACCTTGATTCCTGCTGGTTTTGACGCCCTCCCGACTCTTCTTTAAAACAGCTTTTAACATCTTCTCTTAGACCTGCAATTACAGGAAAATTACTAATGAGTAACGCAAATCATAATATGTGTGGCCGAACTCATCAAATCCAGACAGCCTTTGATCAATGCCAATTAGAAGTTAACTGATGACTAGCTATCTTGTAGCAACTTAATATACAGACAATTTATAGGAAAACAGGTAAATCTCAAAAAAATAAAAACTGAGCAATTTAAAAGGACTAAAGAAAAAAAACTTTCCGAAAAGAAATTTGCATACATAATGCATAAATTTGCAAACATAACTCTTCTGCGCCATCAAACATTGCTCTGATGAAGAAAATATTGTATGTTTATTAAAAGTTAGCAGCTACAAAAACTGTACCTGACTTAAACAGATACTTATCTGTACCAGGATCCAGCAATGTGCACAAGAGCTGTTCTTTCCATCCGTGTCCTGTCCCCGGCGCCAGCGCCTCAACTCTGGGCACCTGGCTGTGACAGCTTGCGGCTTCATAGCCAGGTGATCACTGCGCATGTGCGAGCCCCGCTGCATTTTGTAAATGGTTCGGCAGTCTTCTGGGATCTATGACATGTCACAGAAGACTGCGGGGAGGGAGGGAGGGGGGGAAAGAACTTCTGCTTGGATTGCCTAGACAAAACCAGGTGGGTGGAGTTCTGCTTTATGTTTCTTCTGAAAATGAGAGTTGATCTTCTGTTGCCCACACTGTGCTCAGTGGTTCCTAACAATACCCCTCCACTGTACTACAAGATACAGTACTGACGTAGGGTTGGCAGGAGGAACCACTAAGCTCTGTGGAAGACCAAGAGATTGATACCCCCAGAAGCATCACTCCAGATAAAAATTAATGTGGCACTAAACCTACCTTTTAGGCCCTGTTCAAACCTGAGCATTTTTCATCTCGATAAAGGCTCATCTCTGAAGTCTCAAAACGCCCAAAAAGCAAAGTTCCATTCATTTTAATGGCCCTTGTTCACATATGAGCGTTTTGTCTCCTGAATCAAAACGCCCGAAGCTCAAAAAAGTACATGAGCTTCTTTTTTGTCAGATTACGAGCGTTTTTGTTAGATGTCAATGCCTGCCTCCAAATACCTGCAAAAAAACATCTGAAAAAAACGCCTGGAAAAAAAACGCCTGGAAAAAAAAACGCCTGGAAAAAAAACGCCTGGAAAAAAAACGCCTGGAAAAAAAACGCCTGGAAAAAAAACGCCTGGAAAAAAAACGCCCCAAAAAAAACGCCCAAAAATTATACGCTCAGGTGTGATGGAACCTTAGAAAACTGCGAGCAGGCAATTGTTTATTGCAGAGAAGACATTCAATAATACAAAGTTACCTGCCTGCTAGCAGTTTTCTGCATGCACAGCTCAGTGTGCACCCCTGCCACATTTTGGCTGTGCCGGAATGATTGACTCCCATGCGCAGGCACGAGATGTCATCCCCTGCTGACCAATCGAGAAGCCAAAAGCTTGGCACTCAGGATTAAGATGACAGCAGCCTACAAGTGATGCAACCGCTGTTGCTGTTGTGGGAAGAGAATAACTCCTGCAATTATAGGAAAACCAACATGCTACATATAACATTCAAGCCTACAAACACATTTTATGATCTCCTTGAGGTCAGTAAGGCCTCTAATCACAATAAAAGTTCAAAGGAGAAGATGAAGAAGGGGGTGTGGCCAAGTTTGACATATGCAGTTGAGATTTAGGGCTCATGCACAGATGGGTAATTAAAATACTTAAATAATTGTAGGATCCAGGGGTTATAAACTTGGAAAGATAAATCCAGTGTAAAACAAAAAGTGTAATGGCGTGTAAAGGACTTGTGCATTCAGGGTTTGATGCGTAAGCATGTAAATTAATTCTAATAGCCAGAAACACAATGAAACGCGTAGCCCTACTTAGACCTAGCTTTCTAGGTTTTGGCACTGTATACATTTGCCATTGCTAATCTAAAGATCCTGTTTCTCTGGATACACTGAGGAAAATCTTTTGAAATATCACTGTATTAAACAAAGAATATAATATTTTACCAGTACTTCTTTGGTTATTATGAATATTGGAGATTCTTAGGTTGACTTATTTAACCGCTTGCCGACTGCCTAACGACGATTTACGTCGGCAGTCAGCCCCTCACAGGAAAAGCGACATAGGTCTACGTCGCTAGCCTGTGAGGCTCTAGGGAGCAGGCACACGCCGCCGGAGGTGCACTCACGGACCCCCCCCCCCCCGCGCGCGTGTGCCCGGCGGACCCGATGTCTGCCGGGCACTCACGATTGTCCGTTACAGCGGGAGAAAGGCAGGCGGCTAATGTAAACAAAGCCGTCTGTCATTCTCCCCTGTGTAAGAATTGAGATCATACGGTTCTGCTATGTAGGACCGTTGATCTCTGTTCTTACACCTCAAGCCACAGCCAATCACAGTTAGAAGCACGCCCCTAGGGACACACTTAACCCCTCCCTCTAAAAAAAAGTTAACCCCTTCACTTCCAGTGTCATTTTTACACTAACATTGCATATGTATAGCACTGATTACTGTAGTAATGTCACTGGTAACCCCAAAAGTGTCAAAAATGTCAGTCAAGGGTCCGATCAGTCCGCCGCAGTCCCGCAAAAAAAAAAAAAACGCAGCTCGCCGCCATTACTCGTTAAAAAAAAACAACAAAAATGACAAAAATCTTTCCCTTAGTTAGTAAACGCAATAACTTTTGCGCAAACCAATCAAAATACACTTTTTGCGATTTTTCTTACCAAACATATGTAGCCTAAAACAAATTGGCCTAAAATGTTAAAACATTTAGATTTTTACATTTTTTGGGGGGGAATTTCATATAAAAAAATTTGAAAAATATTGTTATTTTTGCAAAATTGACGCTCTATTTTTGTTTATAGCGCATGATCAAAAAATCGCACAGGTGATCAAATACCACCAAAAGAAAGCTCTGTTTGTGGGAAAAGAGGACGTCAAATTTGTTTAGGTACAGCGTCGCACGACCGCGCAATTGTCCGTTAAAGTCACGCAGTGCAGAATCGCAAAATAGGCCCTGGTCAGGAAGGGGGTAAAATCTTCCGGGGCTTAAATGGTTAAAGTTCCATGTATATTAGTATATTAGATGTTGTATAGATTAGCCATTAGAGCAAATTTAGAGTGATTGTAAATGTTATTTTTTTTTTTTAAAACAATGTCAGTGCTCTTGGCTCCTCCTGCCTTTGAGTGACCCCTTAGAAAGCTACTTGCTCGGGGGGGAGGTACTCGAGCCGGCTCGATCCCATGCAGCACTGTGTGCATCTATTGAAACATATAATGTGGCTCAGCCCTCCACTCTGCTCCTTCATCACTGGATTTGATTGACAGCAGCAGAAGCCAATGACTCTCACTGCTCTCAGAGTCCAGTGAGGAGGGAGAGAAAGTGCAGCAGTGCTGCTCTCAGGCACAGTGTTGGACTGAGATCAGGCTCAGGTTAGTATTGAGGGGGGCTGGGGAGACTACACCGAAAAAGTTTTTTACCTTAATTATGAGAATGCATTACGGTTAAAAACGTTTAGCCTTTACAACCACTTTAAAGAGGAGTTTCAGTCCTTTTTGTGTTTATCAAAAGTCAGCAGCTACAAAAACTGTAGTTGCTGACTTTTAATGAACATATACTCAGCTGTCCCACGCCACGATCCAGCGATGTGCTCACCTAAGCCGTACCTTCTTCCCAGTGCCGGAAACAACTGTGGGCACCCGGCTGTACCAGTTTTACAGCCTCAAATCACGCTGCACCTCCTGAATAGGCCAGCAGTCTTCTGAGACCAGTGATGTGTCCCCGAAGACTGCAGAGGGGGGGGGGGGGATAACTTCCACTTGGATCATCTAAGCAAAATTAAGTACCCGTTTCTCTCCCCCCCCCAAAAATGACATGCCAAATGTGGCAGGGGAGGAGGTGAAACTTTCCCCTTTGGGGTGGAGCTCCTTTCCTCCTAGAATGCAGGTTTTGAGCTCTTTTTTGTTTTTTGCCCTAGAACGCTGCTATAGATTACTGATCTAAATGCCCCAATGTACATGGACACACTGGTTGTAATAAAGCTGCATTCAGAGGCATATTAAAAACAAAAATAGAAATGGTTTGAAAAAAAAAAAAAAAAAAAAAAACATTTAAATTAGAGTTTACATTTTTTAAACCAACCCTCCAAATTAAAAAATAAAAAAAATAAATCTGGTACGCTTTAGCAAAATCAGAGAAGAAGGATCTTCGTAACTACAAGAATATGACAACATCTCATGGTCAAAAAAAAGTTTAAAAAAAGATTCTGCTGTGAACAGAAGCACTCAAATAACAGATCTATGAAAGAACGAAAATCATCAAAATCATTTTCAATGTTTCACAGATTTGTGATATTGCACAGATTCCCAAAAAAAACAGCCTTTGGTAAACAAAACATGAAATATGATTTTTTTTCCCTTGTCCAGAGATTGCTGGTACTGTAATTAAAACAGCAAGCATACAAACTATACATTCTCTGCATACCACTTATAATCAGAGTTTGGAGCTCAACCTAGATCACTTACTTTGAAGCCATGTACAAAAAAAAAGAAAAAATCTTTTGGCACTCAACCAACACTTTAAAAGCAACAAAGAAATAGATCAAAACCACATGGGTTCAGAATAGAGAAACAGATCTGGTTAGTGTTTTAAGACCAAAATGTACTTTGCTTGACAAACGAATGGAAGCGATATGAGAAAGGGACTTTCAGCGTAATTGCTAAATCTTGTTCATCTTTTATAAACAGTGAGGTGTTCCTGTAAAATCATATGCTAGAATTGGGAAGTACAGCTAATAACATGTATATTTTCAAACGTATCGAAAGCAAACACCCTACTGATTACGATGTTACCACTTACACACCAGTAAAAAGCACTGCTGGTCATGTGTAATGCCGAACATACAGATGGCTCCTTTCACACTTGTGCGACTTAGGATCCGACTTGAGACCCAAAGTTGCAGGACATGTGAAAATGTCATGTATCTCTAGGAGAGCCGTTCCCATTGACACTACTGAAGTCTGCAACTTCAGAAAAGGTTCCGTCCTGTACTACTTTCATCCGACTTTGACATGACTTTAACCACTTAAGCCCCGGAAGATTTTACCCCCTTCCTGACCAGGGCCTATTTTGCGATTCGGCACTGCATGACTTTAACGGACAATTGCACGGTCATGCAACGCTGTACCTAAACGAATTTGACGTCCTTTTTTTCCCACAAATAGAGCTTTCTTTTGGTGATATTGGATCACCTGTGCGATTTTTTGATCATGCGCTATAAACAAAAAAAGAGCGTCAGTTTTGCAAAAATAATATTTTTTACATTTTTTTTATATGAAATTCCCCCAAAAAAAAATGTAAAAATCGAAATTTGTTAACATTTTCGGCCAATTTGTTTTATGCTACATATGTTTGGTTAAAAAAAAAAATTGCAAAAAGCGTATTTTGATTGGTTTGCGCAAAAGTTATCGCGTTTACTAACAAAGGGAAAGATTTTTGTCATTTTTGTTGTTTTTTTTTTTTAACGCGTTGCGGTGGACAGATCGGACCCTTGACTGACATTTTTGACACTTTTGGGGTTACCAGTGACATTACTACAGTAATCAGTGCTATAAGTATGCACTGTTACTGTAAAATTACACTGACAGTGAAGGGGTTAACTTTTTTTTTTTTTTTTTTTTTGAGAGGGAGGGGTTGTGTGTGTCCCTAGGGGCGTGATTCTAACTGTGATTGGCTGTGGCTTGAGGTGTAAGAACAGTGATCAACGGTCCTACATAGTAGAATCGTATGATCACTATTCCTACACAGGGGAGAATGACAGGCAGCCTGTTTACATTAGCCGCCTGCCTTTCTCCCTCTCCACCGACGATCGCGAGTGACCGGCGGACGATCGGGTCCTCCGGCGGCGCGCACTCGCTCCCAAGACCCTCACAGGCTTTGCCATCGAGGGGCTGACCACCGCAGTAAATAGTCGTGCGGCAGTCGGCAAGCGGTTAATGCCAAAAAGTGTAAAATTCTTATCAAAGTAATTTTTTTAAAGTTGGACTCTAAAGTTGCACTGAAAATCACGCAACTCTGGAATCAGCTAGTGTGAAAGGAGACATAAGGTCCATACACACTATAAGATTTTCTGAAGACTTTTTCCTTCAGATTTACCTTTTCTATGTAGTACAAGGGCCTGCCAGATTGCATACAAATTGAAAGTGTTTAGGTTTGACCTCATATTATATGGTTTTGGTAAATCTAAAAGGAAAAAGTCTTCAGAAAATCTTATAGTGTGTATGGCCCATAACACGACAATAAGACTCCTTTCACACTGAGGCGCTTTGGTGATAAAAAAAAAAAAAAAAAGCACCTGAAAAGCTTACAAAAGCCTATTCCCAATAAAATCAATTAATGCTTTCACACTGGGGCGGGGCGGTGCGGTGAAAAATATCTTGCAAGCAGCATCTTTGGAGTGCTAAAAAAGCACCTCAAAAGTGCCCCCCCTCTATTGAAATAAATGGGAAGCGTCTCAAAAGCGCACGAAAAGCGCTTCGAAAGTGCCTCAAAACTTTTCTTTGGTGTCACGTGGCCTTCAAAAAAGCACACCGCTAACACCTCAAAGAGCTTGAAAAGCACCCAACATTTTATGCCCAGTTTTCAAGTGCCTCAGTGTGAAAGAGGCCTTACAAAAGCATCTCAAAATACACCCCCTTCATTGAAATGAATGGGCGCCTGAAAAGCTCTTCAAAAGTGCCCTAAAAGCGCCTGAAAAGCTTACAAAAACCTATTTCCCATTAAAATCAATGAATGTTCTCACACTGGGGTGGTGCGATGAAAAAAAAATCTTGCAGGCAGCATCTTTGGAGCACTAAAAAAGCACCTCAAAATTGCCCCCCTCTATTGAAATAAATGGGAAGTGCCTCAAAAGCGCACGAAAAGCGATTCGAAAGTACCTCAAAACATTTCTTTGGAGTCACATGGCCTTCAAAAAAGCGCACTGCTAATGCTTCAAAAGAGCTTGAAAAGTGCAGCAAAAGCTCCCGGCATTTTATGGGCAGTTTTCAAGCGCCTCAGTGTGAAAGAGGCTTTAAAAAAAGCATCTCAAAAACGGCCCCTTCATTGAAATTAATGGGCGCCTGAAAAGCCCTTACAAAAGCGCCTGAAAATCGCTCAGTGTTTAACTGGCAGTTTAGAAGTGTGAAAGGGCTTTTATTATGTAGTGCCTTTTCACACGGAGGCGCTTGAAAACTGCCCATAAAACTCTGAGCGCTATTGCAGCGTTAACAGTGCGCTTTTTTTTATAGACACGTGACTCAAAATCTGTTTCAAGAACCATTTTGCTATTGGAGCGCTGCCCATCCATTTCCATGGAGAGGGGCATTTTTGAGGGGTTTTTTTAGCGCTTCAAAGATGCTGCTTGCAGGATTTTCTTCACTGCTCCACCAGCGCAACGCCCCAGTGTGAAAGCATTCATCGATTTCAATGGGAATAGGTTTTACTGAGCTTTTCAGGCGCTTTTTTTTATCGCCAAAGCGATTGAAAAGCGCCTCAGTGTGAAAAGGCTCTCTCCAGCCCCCCTAATACTTACCTGAGCCCATCTTTATCAAGTGATAGTGCAGAAGTTTCTCAGCTGCCCGGGACTCCCCTTCTCGTTGGCTAAGACAGCAGTGTGGCGCCATTGGCTGCCACTGCTGTCAAAGTCAGTCAGCCAAACAGGAGAGAGACGGGCTGAGCCAAGTCACGGCTCCATGTCTAAATGGACACAGGGAGCTGTGGCTCGGCTCGGGTGCCCCCACAGAAGAAGGGTGCCACACAAAAGAAAGGGCCAGAATCACAGAAGATGGACCCAAGAAAAGAAGGATTGGGGCCACTCTGTGCAAAACCAACTGCACAGAGCAGGTAAGTGGAACGTGTTTGTATTTTTTTATTTATTTTTTTAAATAGACTTTACAATCACTTTATTAAATTCTCTGCATAAAGGTCCTTTTACACAGGAGATCCTATCAGGTTTGCCTGTCAGTTTTTCAGGTGGAACTGATCGGATGATCCATACATTCCTATGGAACGGTGAGTGTAAACAGACTTTTGTCAATGTACATCCACCTACCTCCGGGTCCGATCAGGCCCACTAAAGAAAAATGGAGGAGGAGGACTGTGTCCCTGCAGAGCGGGGGCTGTCCATGTCCGCTCTGTTTAAACTGTATAAATCCACATGCTCTAAGTGAATCTCCTGATCGGAACACAAATTGCCCATGCAAAAGGGCCCTTAAGGTAAAAAACCTGTGTTCAGCTCCCCTCCAGCCAGACCCCCCAACCCTTTCCCATTAACTTACCTGAGCCTGGTCTTGATGCAGTGCTGTGCTCGAGAACAGCGGCTCTCTCCATACATAAAGGCAGCAGTGGGGATCCATTGGCTCCTGCTGCTGTCAATCACAGCCTGTGAGGAGAAAACAGGGGACAGGCCAAGTCGTGGTGTTGGTATCAAGGGACACACAGCGCCCCTGCACAGGGGACACTTGGAAAAGGTGGGGGGGGAGCAATGGGGGGTCCCTAGAAGAGGAGGATCAGGGCTGCTCTGTGCAAAATCATTGCACAAAGCAAGGAAGTAGGATTTTTTTCTTTTTATTTTACCTTTACAATCACTTTAATATTTTTATATTCTTTATATATTTTTATATAGTTTTTTACTTCCATTTGCTAGGGATTTAGCACCAGAACAAATCTAAAAGTTTATTTTATCACCCGTAAACTGCTACTTTTGCCAATACCTAGCTTTTCCTCTCCCTAACCATAACACATAACCTCCTCCCTAATTTAAATCCTAACCTGCTATGCTTTTTTTTTTTTTTAGCACATTTTGCAGAAACGCACTACAGTCCATCTAACATGGTTTTCTATAGGACACATTCCTGGTGCATTTCTGGTTCAATAGGCTTCAATGGACACGCTGCAGAAATGCATGTAGTGAGTTTTTGATGCATTTTTAATCTGCCTAACATTAAAAACATCTCCCTTTAAAAAATAAATAAAAATTTAAAAAAAAGTGTAAAAATGCATCAAAAAAACGTGTGCAAAAACGAACAGCAAAAAGCACTGCAGAAATGGATCAAAGTCAATCTGCACAGGTGTGAACCAGGTCTGACACCTAACCCCCACTACTAATGGCCATATCATTTAAACAAATGGCTCAATGCAACTTACCACCAAAAGTTTCTACTGATACCTTGAAACATTTGAAACGGTTGGGTGTAGGTTGTGTTTAGTAATTTTTGCATTAAAAACCTGTGCCTAAAAGTTGTCATGTGTATAGCAAGTATTAACCTAACCTTTCAAAGTAACCCTTATTTGCTAACCTAACACTTATTGCTTACAATTCCCCACTAGTGCCAACCTAAATCTGAAAATGAGCCCCTAACTTAAAGTGGTTGCAAAGTCAGAAGGTTTTTTTATCTTAATGCATTCTATTCCTCACCCCCCCCCCCCCCCAATACTTACCTGAGGTCCATCTAGATCCAGCGATGTTGCAGGAGTGTTTCGGCTGCCCGGGACTCCCATCCTCATTGGCTGAGATAGCAGCATGGCGCAATTGGCTCCCGCTGCTGTCCAAGTCACTCAGCCAACGAGGATATAAAGGGGTGGAGCGAGACTGGGCAGCGACTCCGTGTCTGAATGGACACAGGGAGCTGTGCCTCGGCTCGGGTGCCTCCATAGCAAGTTGCTTGCTGTGGGGACACTCAACAGGAGGGAGGGGCCAGAAGCACCAAAAAAGGAACCAAGAAGAGAAGGATCCGGGCTGCTCTATGCAAAACCAACTGCACAGAGCAAGTAATTGTAACATGTTTGTTATTTAAAAAAAAAAAAAAAAGGAGACTTTTTAACTGACCCCTTAGCCCTAATTGTACCTTTACACATTAACGCAAAAAAACTAAATTATCACCTGAACCATTTAGGTAATACTTATGGGGCCAATACCCTGGGGCCAGTTTGTACTGGTGTTGGAAATGAAGGAAGACAGTTTGTTGTGGCATAGCACATCTATCCTTCTACAGAATCCAACACAGTAGTGAAGTGTTTTATTTGTGTCACTCTGCTAAGCCTAACTGTAAAGATGGTCATACCTCGATCGATTCCTCCATACACGCTACACAGCATGGATGGATAAATCTGAAGCACCAGTGGCTATCAGAATACCTAAACAGCGGCTGTATCTGAGCAAATGCAGCCAATGTTTAGCCAACAATTTTCCACCCGTCTCCTTCTATTTTTCAATTGAAGGATATCTGACGGGACGGCATCAACATCCCGAAACTTGCTCAGTGTACAGCCAGCTTTATACTCCAGAGTACATATACAATGTCCAGTTACATTTAATCAAACTGCCAAAGTAACACCGCAGAGAAGGTATCCTGCCAAGTTCAATAAGCTGCAATGCTGTAACATGTACAAAACTGTTCTAAGAGGACGCATAAGTGGCAGTTCAAAGATGGGACCTTATAGATTTCCTTTCAGCGTTGATTACAACAACATCAAAATCAGTGACATTCCTGACACTTCATAGAAAATATGGTGCAATAAACCGGAATTCCCTTTCACTGGTTACATTTATTGGTTAGGACATTTCCTAATTTTAAGGCAACATACTGTTCAATTCTACATTACTGGTGGAGTTTCTTTTTTTCTTAACTGCTTGAAGCCCAGGCCTATTCTGACACTTCTCTCCTAAATGTAAAAAACTATTTTTTTTTTTGCTAGAAAAGGACTTAGAACCCCCAAACATTATATATTTTTTAAGCAAAGGCACTAGGGAATAAAATGGTGGGTGTTGCAAATTTTTTTTTATGTCACACTTAAAAAATACACTTAAATGAATTTTATTGCACAAAAACACAACATAATATCCAATTGTTTAATAAAATATAAAAGGTGATGTTATGCCGAGTAATGGATACCCAACATGTCCCGTTTTCAAACTGTGCACACTCGTGAAATGGCGACAATTTATGGTACTTAAAAATCGCCATAGGCAATGCTTTAAAAGCTGTTATAAGTTATTAGTTTGGAGTTATACACAGGAGATCTGGGGCTAGAATTATTGCTCTCGTTCATGGTGATACCCTACGAGTGGTGTGAACACTGTTTACATATGCGTGCACAACTTGAGCATGCATTCAATACCTTTGTGCGCAAACACTGGGGGATTGGGGGCGCTTTAATTTTTATATATATATATATATATCATACATACACACACACACTATTCCTTTAATGTTTTTTTAGCACTTTTATTGCTAACACAAGGGATGAATAACATCCCTTGTGATAGCATGGACAGTGACCAGTATTTTTTACTGAGAGATCTGGGGTCTATTAGACCCCAGATCTCTTTCTTGCCCTTAAAAGCATCTGATCAAACCTATATGGCTTTACATTCTGGATAAACCGGAAGTGACAAAATACCCGTTGCTTTGGTTTCTTTACCATAGAGATGACTGGGAAAGATCTGGTCCCCATTCAGCTCTATGGTAAGGCGGCAGAAGCACCAGCTTCAGTCTTGGGCTGGCACCAGAGAGTGGGGGGAGGGGGCAGCTTTCCCAGTTCTCTTTTGTGAAAGACAAAGCACCCCCCTATGTTGCAGAGATGAGCTGGGGGGGAGAGAGACATTAGCAGTCCAAATCAGGAGAAGAGCTTAGGGTGAAAAAGCTGCCTCCCCCATAGATACAGCAGAGAGTGTGAGAGTTGTCACACTGGGACAGGAAGTGTGTTACTGGGAGAAATGGCTGGTGAAAAGCACAGCCATTATATCTAAGGACTGGTAAGCTGCAATATAAATTTTTGTTACTTTATGAGGGGAGAAGAATTTTGCCAGGAAAAGAACAGCTTCTTAGGTCACCGCAGTGCCCATTTAATATCAGGGAAGCAGGTGCCTGGCTTGGATTACACAGGGGCCCCACTCTTTCATACTGATAAGTCATCATAGAACACCTGTTTCACATTAACTAGAAGCAGCAATGAAGAAATTAATCCAAGCTTGGCATGGCAAAGCGACTCGTGCGCAGCTGGCAGTGAATGTGTGAAATACCTGAAGCCTGGGAGAAATTCAATGTAGCTCAGTCTAGTGAAACGTGGCCGGAACTGGAGGCACATAGGCTGAGCAGAGAAGACTTTCAACATATTTACTACTGTTCTTTAAACCAGGCTCAGCCTAAGATCTGGTTTTGCCAACAGGCCTTGCATTGAACACATAGTTGGAATTGGGAATGTCCCAAAAGTTTCCCGGTGAATACAAACCTCCCAATGTACACTGGAAGGAACGAGGACACCTTTTAGCAGCACATTCTGTCTTCAGCCTAAATATCTTTTCATCTGACATCCTAAAGCATTATTATGCAAGCAAAAGACACAGTGAACTAATCTAATCCTTCAACATACATCGTTGTCTTCAAACTAGCATTAAAGTCATATGGTCTGATTTATATATACCCCTTTGGGGGAAGTGTTTATTATCTTGTATATGATGTACCATTATGCATGTCAGCTACAATAGGTTATACTGAAGACAAGAAAGTGTATCCTGAAGAAGCTCTTTCAAGTGAAACATGTCAATCCACCGGTCTTCTTCCATAAATTAAGCTATATATATATATATATATATATATATATATATATATATATATATATATATATATACACTGTATACATACATGCACACTTCTTTCACTGGATGGTAGCTGACAATACATGGCTTTTTAGTGTGTTGATTTTAATGTAATAATAAAATTGTATATTTCTAACTACAAAGCCTCTGTTGTATACACAGTAGGAGTCTGGGAAAAAATTATCCCAAATATTCCAAAAAATACTGGTAAAACTCACACAAAACATCAAGTCTACTGACCCAGACAATCCAGTGCATGGCCTGCGATGTAGATACACATGAAGCGGCAAACAGGTTCATATTGGCACCATTGTACAGCTTTTTTTTTTTTTTTTATAATAGGTCCTAGTCCTATTTTGCAGTAGGTGAATGGCACTCCAAAATAAAAAATTAAAAAAAATAAAACATTGGGAGCCATCCCTGTAAATATACATTCCATCAACTTTCAACAGCCAACTTCTACTACCCTGGTGCCCAACTTGTGGCCCTTTTGCATATGATGAATTATGGGAACATGAATTAGGGTATAAGCATTGATCTCTACTAGCCTCATGTAACATGTTCCCAGCTTCGTATTGTCTTCTGCAGCATATCCCCAGCCATAAATGTAGCATGTCCACACTCTCTGACCCTCATCTCCTCTATTAGGCCTGCGGTTTCTAACAGGCCTTGCAAGCACTACATAGATCGAACATTATGTACTGTCCTTTGGTGAGGTCAGGGGCCACATTTGAGGCCCCCCTTTAGCTCATAAATTGACAACCACTGTTCTACTATGGGAGATGGTAATCTAGATGCAAAAAGTACATGCTGTGACCGAACTAAACCTTGTGCACATGATGAGCATATCGGACGAATGATCTTGTTTTTTGTTTTTGCATGCTAGTCTCATACCAAAAATAAAGAAGTTACTAAACTTACCAAAATTCTCATACGACAGAATACAATTTTGGAAGTGATGTAATGTGTTGTATTGTAATGTATTCTGTCATTTCTGAGCCTGTGTGGTCTTGGTCTTTCAAGTGTATTTGAATAAATACTGTGCTGATTAAGACCGCATTCACACTGGTACGACTTAGACCGCGACTTGTCAGCCTGACAAGTCACGGTCTTCAAGCTCTCATAGTGTAGTACAGGAGCCGTTCTAATAGGAGCGACACAAGTCGCTCCGACTTAGAAAAAGGGTCCTGTACTACTTCGGGGCGACCTGGAGGCGACTTGCATTGACTTCCATTATGTGAAGTCCGTGCAAGCCGCGCCGAAGCCGCGCTGCACGCGACTTCACAGGTCGCCCCCTAAGTCGGAGCGACCTAATGTGAACGGAGGCTAAACGAAAATCCTACGCTCCGGTATCTTAAGAGAAACATTTTCGTGTTTGTCTCTTCAGATAATTCCACATGAACTGTCCTGGAAAGCTGTGTGCTAACAATCAGATTATCGTATGATCGCTTTGAAAGCTGTATTTTTCATCCAATTTTCTGATCATGTGTACTAGGCATTAAGCTGGCCATAGACAGGTTTTTTTTTTTTTTTTTTTTCCTTCATTCAGCCAGTAGGCTGGAAAAAAAATAAGGATTACTCAATCTACACAAGCAAGGTGGATGAAGTCATTTCTTTCTCCTACCCCTGTGGGACAGTGCATTCCGACAGCTGGAACTGCCCTGTCAGAATACAGCTGCTGATTAAGAAACATTTCCTAGCATGTCCCTTTGACAGAAGTTGATCAAAAACTTCTGCCAAGCAGGAATGTCCATACACTGGTCAACATTTGGCTGATTCCTGCTGAAGCAACCAAATGTCAATCAGTTTATGGCCAGCTTTACACCAGAAGTGACTGAACTAACAGGAGGCAGTGCTGACATTTTATAAATGTTCCCATATGTGGCTGATCTCATCATCTCAAACCAGAAGAATGGTAAAGAAAATGGCTTACTCCTAGTAACCTATGAGAATCCAACTGTCGTTTTAAGGTTAGGAAAGAAAATAAATCAACTTCTGACTTCCAGATTTCCTTCTCCAAACCTAATGTTAATTATTCCTAATACAATGCGATTTGCCATGACTAGATTGAGCACAGACTTATTTCAGCAATCCATGTCTGTTCTGTAATTCCAAGAGCTGACATCATGCCCTGCAGCACATACATCTGGCCTTGTAGCCCATAACACAATGTGGTATCTGAGATCATCTTCTCTCATCTGCTTCCACAAGTCAATTATATGACGTCTCTACCTCCTCATCACACAGGCAATGTACAGAAGGGGATGAGTCTGACAGCATTACAGCAATGCATCAGTCAATCACTTCCAAGGAAATTACAGTTGGTTTTACATTTAGTGTCAGCGCTGTCTGTCCTCACACCTCATCTTCCAGTTCCGGCAAAATGAAAGTCCTTTCAAACAGGAAACCAGTCTGGTTGTCTACAGATGCACATATTGTTAGTACTATGAAAAGATGTTTGAGAAGGAAAAGCACAGACTGAACCTAAATTTTAAGTATATTTTAAGTATAATTGGACTCTTACCTTTTACACCAGTAAATGGAGCATTCAGTTCAAGGCTCCATTTACATCTTGGAGTCCTGGATGAAAGCAAATTGTGGGATGCCCATGCGATCTCCGTCACTTCCAAAGGCACCCTAAACGTGGCGCAAGTTTTGCCGAGATTGTCGCCCGACAAATCGCTGTAAAATCACGCAAACAGAATCGCGGGAAGTTGTTATGCGATTCTGCCCGTGATCCAGGACCCCAAGATATAAACAGTCTCAAATAGAAGTGGAAGGCAAAACATTTGTGTAAAAATAAATATAAAACAAGTAGGTATATATACAAGGTGCATCTCAAAAATTTTAATATCAAAGTTAATTTATTTCAGTAATTCAATTAAAGTGAAACTCATATTATATAGATTCATTACACACGGAGTGATATATTTCAAGCATTTATTTCTTTTAACTTTGATGATTATGGCTAACAGTTATTGATAGCCCAAAACTCAGTATCTCAGAAAATTAGAATTTTCCAAAAGACTAATAAAAAAAAAAATAAGGATTTTTAATACAGAAATGTTGGCTTAATTAAAAGTATGTCCATGTACAGAATAGTATGCACTCAATACTTGGTCAGGGCTCCTTATAGATGAATTACTGCATCAATGCAGCGCGGCATAGAGGCAACCATTAGCCTGTGGCACTGCTGAGGTGTTACGGAAGCCCAGGTTGCTTTGATAGCGGTCTTCAGCTCATCTGCATTGTTGGGTCTGGTGTCTCTCATCTTCCTCTTGACAATACCCCACAGATTCTCTATGGGGTTTAGGTCAGGCAAGTTTGCTGGCCAATCAAGCACAGCGATTCCATGATCATTAAACCAGGTATTGGTATTTTGTCAGTGTGGGCAGGTGCCAAGTCCTAGAGGAAAATTAAATCAGCTTCTCCATAAAGCTGGTCAGCAGAGGGAAGCATGAAGTGCTCTAGAACTTCCTGGTAGAGGGGCTGCGCTGACTTTGACCTTGATAAAACACAGTGGCCCCAACACCAGCAGATCACATGGCTCCCCAAATCATCACTGACTATGGAAACTTCACACTGGACCTCATGCCACTTGGATTCTGTGCCTCTCCACTCTTCCTCCAGACTCTGGGACCTTGATTTCCAAATGAAATGCAAAATTTACTTTCATCCAAAATGAGGACTTTGGACCACTGAGCAACAGTCCAGTCCTATTTCTCCTTAGCCCAGGTAAAACACTTCTGACTTTGTCACTGGTTCAGGAGTGGCTTGACACAAGGAATGCGACAGTTGTAACCCATGTCCTGGAAACTTGTGTGGTGGCTCTTAAAGCACTGACACCAGCAGTAGTCCACTACTTGCGAATCTCCCCCAGATTCTTGAAAAGCCTTTGCTTCGCAATCCTCTCATGGCTGCAGTCATCCCTGTTGCTTGTGCACCTTTTTCTACCACAATTTTTCCTTCCACTCAAATTAACTTTTTGAGATGCACCTGTATACATTAATACTTTTTTTTTTTTTTTTTTTTAAGTACTCACATAATCTGTTATCAGCTGCATAAGGGGATTAGAGAGCAAGGAGTTTAGAAAGAGCAGCACACTGATCTTCCCAGTGAATGGCTCTGCAGGGGGTGTTGTCAGCTCAAATCTTAGCCATTAGAGAATAGGCAGGCTGTGCTCCCAGCACAGACAAAAATTGACCACTCTGAGTTGATGGAGGGATGTCACGGCAAGACAAGGAGTGGGGGGAGGGGGGGTGTCAACAGCAAGACAAGGAGTGTGGGGGGGGATGTCACGGCAAGACAAGGAGTGGGGGGATGTCATCCCAAGACAAGGAGTGGGGGGGGGGATGTCACTGCAAGACGAATAGGGGGATTTCACAGAAAAACAAGGAGTGGGGGGGGATGTCACCCCAAGACAAGGAGTGGAGGGGGATGTCACCCCAAGACAAGGAGTGGAGGGGGATGTCACCCCAAGACAAGGAGTGGAGGGGGATGTCACCCCAAGACAAGGAGTGGAGGGGGATGTCACCCCAAGACAAGGAGTGGAGGGGGATGTCACCCCAAGACAAGGAGTAGGGGGGATGTCACCCCAAGACAAGGAGTAGGGGGGATGTCACCCCAAGACAAGGAGTGGGGGGATGTCACCTCAAGACAAGGAGTGGGGGATATCGCCTCAAGACAAGGAGTGGGGGGAGGGATGTCACTGCAAGACGAATAGGGGGATTTCACAGAAAAACAAGGAGTGGGGGGGTATCACAGCAAAACAAGGAGTGGGAGTGATGTCACAGCAAGACAAGGAGTGGGAGGGATGTCACAGCAAGACAAGGAGTGGGGGGGGTTGTCGTGGCAAGACAAGGAGTGGGGGGGGTTGTCGTGGCAAGACAAGGAGTGGGGGGGGTTGTCGTGGCAAGACAAGGAGTGGGGGGGGTTGTCGTGGCAAGACAAGGAGTGGGGGGGGGGTTGTCGTGGCAAGACAAGGAGTGGGGGGGGGGTTGTCGTGGCAAGACAAGGAGTGGGGGGGATGTCATGGCAAGACAAGGAGTGGGGGGATGTCGTGGCAAGACAAGGAGTGGGGGGATGTCGTGGCAAGACAAGGAGTGGGGGGATGTCGTGGCAAGACAAGGAGTGGGGGGGATGTCGTGGCAAGACATGGAGTGGGGGGGATGTCGTGGCAAGACATGGAGTAGGGGGAATGTCATTGCAAAACAGGGAGTGGGGGGGGGGATGTCACAGCAAGACAGGGAGTGGGGGGGTGTCACAGCAAGACTGGGAGGGGGGGGAGGTCACAGCAAGACAAGGAGTGGGGGGGATTGTCACAGAAGGTCAAGGAGTGGAGGGGATGTCACGGAAGGGCAAGGAGTGGGGGGGTGTCACGGAAGGACAAGGAGTGGGGGGGTGTCACGGAAGGACAAGGAGTGGGGGGTGTCACGGAAGGACAAGGAGTGGAAGGGTGTCACGGAAGGACAAGGAGTGGGGGGGTGTCACGGAAGGACAAGGAGTGGGGGGCATGTCATGGCAGGACAAAGAGTGGGGGGCATGTCATGGCAGGACAAGGAGTGGGGGGGGATGTCACAGAAGGTCAAGGAATGGAGGGGATGTTACGGAACGGCATGGAGTGGGGGGGGGGGTGTCACGGAAGGACAAGGAGTGGGGGGCATGTCATGGCAGGACAAGGAGTGGGGGGGAAGTCATGGTAAGACCAGGAGCAGGGGGGAAGTCATGGTAAGACCAGCAGCGGGGGTAAGTCTGACCAGACAAGGAGTGTGGCATGTCATGGTGAGACCAGGAGCAGGGAGGAAGTCATGGTAAGACCAGCAGCGGGGGTAAATCTGACCAGACAAGGAGTGTGGCATGTCATGGTGAGACCAGGAGCAGGGAGGAAGTCATGGTAAGACCAGCAGCGGGGGTAAGTCTGACCAGACAAGGAGTGTGGCATGTCATGGTGAGACCAGGAGTGTAGGGTCTCATTCAGGGTAACTTATAGCAGGAAACATCTAGCAAACACCTGGCCCTGCCTTGCTTACTCAAAAAAAAAAAAAAAAAAAAAGGCCTAAATTTTAAATATTTAAAGCATGCACCTGGATACCGAACAAGACAGGAGACAATAGAACCCTGACATTTTTTGCAGTCAGTACATTGTGTCATATGAACAGGTACACTTCTGTCTGAGGAAAAAAAGTGTTCCTTTAACTCACTGGCGGGAGACTTGGCAGCGATCTTTCACAAGCTATAATTAAGGATGGCGGGAGAACGAACAGTAATTACAAGAATTCCAGAAGTCCAGCCTGGAGAGAATCAGCGTAAGATAACTCACAATCATCCGGAACGGCCTCCCATATCCTGACCCATGTTGTGTAACTATGTATCTGCTTGGCAACTTTTGAAAACTATAATTCTCCAGAGAACACACACCAGAGTAAATTCTAATTAGGACTGCAGGAGCCACGGCTGCTTTGGTTTCAGAGAACCCATACAAAGAAACTACAATAATGTCATTTTACAGTCCTATTTTCAGGATTTTATATGGCCTCAGCAGGACTCCTGGAAGGGTGTACAATATGTAATTATATTCTGTCTGACCAGTAACTGGTGGATGTACAGCAAGCAGAACCGACCACATACTGTGCAATGTTATAAACGGTCTAACACCAACCTTTCACCTGGATAGAACTTCACTGTAAAATACTGAATCACAAATACTCTTAGGAAAACTTACGACTAGTAAAAATAATTCTGGTCTTCTGGCACATTTCATTGGATAAAGCAATACAGAATAATGTTCAGCCTCATAAGAAGAATTACCATGTATACTTGTGCCTATAGCGCCTACGGATGTAAAGTAAAGTCTAGCATACATTCAATGGTCAAGTGTAGATATTTTTAGCTAGAACCCCATTGTACCCAGCAAAATATTTTTCAAAAGTCAATATAGAAATATTTATACAACACAGGCAATTTGTTTTTTTGGTCATTACTGTATGAGGTTTGTCATTGTGGTTGAGTATATTCGCTAAATAACTGTATGATAGCTTAGAAGTATGAAATATTTAAAACGAATGGTTAGTCTGCTTGTGTTTTGCCTTGTTCAAGCCTGCTGATTAATGGAAAGTGAATATTGACAACTAGGTGCTAAATAGTTTGCTGTGCATTAAAAAGATACATTGGTTGTGATTTTAAAAGACTTAGTCCCCGTTCACACTGGGGCGACCTGTGAGGCGACCTGGTCGCCTCACAGGTCGCCTTCCATAGAGAAGCTGTGGACCCGTTCTAATAGGAGCGACACAAGTCGCTCCGACTTAGGAAAAGGGTCCGGAGCTTCTTTGGGGCGACCTGGAGGTGACCGTCATAGACTTCAATGTTATGAAGTCCGTGCCGGCCGCTCCGAGGTCGCAGGGCGAGCAGTGCGCCGCGACCTCGGAGGTCGCCCCAGGAAGTAGCGTCGCTGCTATGTGAACGGGGCCTAAAATTTGTAAACATGATTACAAATTAATTGCATGGTAGCAGATTCCATATTGACGCAATAACAATTAAAAAGAAAAATGAATGAGCGGATTCATATTAGATTACCATAATACACAACGTAAATTCATGAACAATCGTAAAATTCATATACATGATATTTTTGCAGATGGAAATACATGATTAATAACAAATGGAAATACATCATCACACAGTTCATAGCGATCCACACATTTCTAGGCATCCTATAGCCAGTGGAGGCTGGTGCTCCATGGGCCGGGGGGGGGGGGGGGGGTGATAGACGGACCACACCAGCTCCAGCCAGCACACCATACACACACCCCTCCCAGGCTCACTCACCCTGGACTGACATGTGAAGGGCAGGCAGCGGCGGCTCCTCTGTGGGTCGGGCTTGGCTTCCCCTGTGTCTCCTTCGCCAATAGGATGGCTTCTGCTTTCGGCCTTCTCAGGACCCGCTTCCTGATTGGCCAGGAGGATTAGAATCCATGTGCTCTGAGGCCAGAGCCCACCTTTTTTTGAAGCCCATTAGAGCCTCTGGCTCTAATCACCTGCTTAAGAAAAAAAAAAAAAAAACCCATAGGAATACATGCGACCGGCGCCCTGCATGTAGATTAGGGGGCCAGATGCATGGATGGGGGGGGCGGTACCCCTACACCCCCAATGGACGGGCCGCCACTACCTATAACTCTACGCGATTCGTGGATCCCTCTCCACTTCCTCAGGAGTAGATGCAAGAAAATTATGTAAAAAGATTTTTTAAAAATGGCAGAATGTTAATATTGTATACAAAATAAAGGACTCCCAACAGAGGAAGGTAGAAAGAAAAGAAAAAGGGGAATAATATAGGCAAGTAAGTAGCCTGTTCCTTACTCAGCTCAAAAAGGGGGACCTAGCAGCCCAGTGAGTAGGGGATATCTGTCCAGGGGGCTGTGGCAAGGTTACCCAAACAGACCTTGAGGGCAAATGGAGGGCAGACCAAAACACATAAGTTCTAGGATGCCAAGAAATGTGTGAATTGCTATGTACTATGTAATGATGTGTTTCCATTTACTAATAATCATGTATTATGGTGTATTTGCATCTGCAAAAATATCATGAATACGAATACTACGATTTTTCAGAAATTTATGTTGTGTATTATGGTAGCCTAATATGAATCAGCTCATTACATTTCTTTTTATTCGGTATTTTATTGTACCAATATGGAATCTGCTACCATTCGATTCTATTCTGTTTTGAAGTGATCTGTCTCATTTAAAATCCTGCGACCAATGTATCTTTTTTTATTGTATATATATTTAGGGATGGAGGCTCATTACTCATGATGCTTCAGATCACATCTATTTAATTTTAGTTTGCAGTGCATTTTGAAGGCAGAGAGGTTTGTCCCAGAGACTGACTGCCAATAATCAACCACAATGGCCAACCCCCATACATGCATTAGTGATGATGATCTGGTACAGAATTGATCAAGCTGAAGGATGTTAAAGCAGAACACTCTCTTATAAGCAATGACTATTTTTAATTCATTGCTGCTAGCATTAGTAAATATATAGAAAAGCATATTATATTTACTTATTTAAAAGTTTTTTGCAGGCCTAGGCAAATGATATCATAAACCCCAGGAGTCTTCAGGAGGGGAGGAGGGACTCTCTCAGCAAAGCACACCCTCTACCATTCATGCCTGAGTTTAAGACAGATGGATTCCAGGAAGTAAATGCTACATGGATCATCTACCATTACTCAAGGTGGCCAGGGCCAGAAATGCTAGGGGGAGTCTTCCAATGTGATTTAACAGCAAAATAAAGCATGGAGCCATGGATGGATTGGCAAGTTTGCTTTGAATACCAAAACAGAATTAAACAGCGTTTTTGGTTTGTGGTGCTCAGATGCAGTATAGTTCCGGTTAAAGCTATAGTACAAAGAAAGACTGTCAAAGAACAACATTTAGCTATTTTACAAGAATAGAAGCTGCTTTTGTTTGCTTTGACGCGCTCTTAAAGCGGAGTTCCACTCAAAAGTGGAACTTCCGCTCATTTGCTTCTTCCCCCCCTCCGGTGCCACATATGGCACCTTTTCGGGGGGGGAGGGGGGAAAGGTACCTGTTTTTTAACAGGTACCCTTCCCCACTTCCCGGGAGATAGTGCCGCGGTGCCATCCCTCGGAAGTTTGGCCCCCTCCTCCGAGCCAATCCGAATGCGCAGTGCAGTAGAGATTCGCCCATGAAGCCGCAAGATTTCACTTCCGGTTTCCCTGACCGGCAATGGGGGCAGCAGCACCCAATATCCGATGGAAACATCAGTTGCGGTGCCGACATCGCTGGACTCCAGGACAAGTAAGTGTCCTAATATTAAAAGTCAGCAGCTACAGTATGTGTACAGTATGTGCAGCTGCTGACTTAATTTATTTTTTTGGGGGAGGGGCGGAACTCCGCTTTAAGTCAGCCATAGACAGTGATTTTCTTTCCTGCAACCACGGTATAAGAAAATCACTAGATTACTCCATCAACAGTCAGTGTTGATGGGGGAATTCCTCCCATGGAGCCATTGTGTTCTCCTGGCAGAAGGTGAGGGAAGAGGGAGGGGCCAACACAGTGATTATTGCTAGAAGTTATAATAGCCGCTAGCAATAATTGCATGTAAAATCCAGCAGGCTGGTTGTACCCAAGTCGATTGATCAATCAACTTTGATACATTCAGCTTGCCCATACATGGTTTGAATCTCGGTCGGTTCCTGCTGAACCCACGAAGATTGGAACCATCTTTGGTCAGCTTTAGTGTGTCTCATTTGACTTTCGAAATTAATAGCTTAAACATCCTTCCGCTTGCTGTCTGGCATGAGCGCCCTTACTGGCTGCATGAATCTACAAATGCTTTGCCATGTATAATGGTTCTCATATGTATTTCAAATGTAAACAATATTTGTGCCTATAGCTAAGCCTTGAAATTAAGTCATGTAGGGTCACAATTAAAGTTGATGCCCATCTTTCATATTCTACCATTATGAGTATTGGCGCGGCATGCACAGATAGTTTATTTTAAATTCATGTTTGTATCAGGCAACAACCTCCCCTGAAGGCCCGTACACACGTACCGATCGTCGGCATACAAACGTCGGTGGACGAAGGATCTGCCGATTGTACGCGTGTTAGTATGGTGCCTCCGACAGATGTCTGCGCACAATCCGCGGACAAAAGTCTTTCTTGCAAACATGAAAATTTTTGTATGCCGACACCAGAACGGACGATTGTTCGCCTGTCAGTACACAATTCGGCCGACAGACCGCAGATTTGCAAGACTGGGCATGCTCAGAAAATAGAAAACACAGGGAAAGTTAACCATTACATGACATCACTTCTGCAGTCGGCGGACAAAATTCTTGTGCTGTCCTTGTGCTGTCTTTGCACTTTTCAGCAGACACCGACATCCCGGGGAGAAAAGAGGAACATTTGTAAGCCGACCATCGGTACGTGTGTACGGGGCTTAACAATTGGCTTGGTTCACGTTTCTATGGGCTTCTGATCCCCACTATAAATGTTCAGTGCAAAAGAAAAGGGAAAATTAACATGAAAAATAGTAACGGATGTGGTCTACTCTCTCAATCGGAATTTCATCGTGGAATAAAAAAAAAAGAAAAAGACAAATACAAGTCCACATGATCTGGACCATATAAAACATTTTATGATAGGCTTACCCCCCCCCCCCTCCCCCGATCTATCAGTTTTGAGGAGGAGAAATCACAATGGAGCCTAGCCATAAATTAAATCCTCATGTTGTTTCTGTATGTTTTGCTAATAAAAATAACCCGCTGTTTAGACAATGAAACATTAAATCTGGATTTTTTTTTTTTATCTTGAAAAAAAAAAAAAAGTACAAGTCTTTTCCAAGACAAGCAGAGATGGCCTGGAGCTCTAAACATGTAATGTCAATATCCTGTTTCCTTTCTGCAAGTCATCAAAACTTACATAAAAAAAAAACCCTTTAATGATGCCAGTCTCCATTTAATTTCATTAGAAAAAAAAAAAGAAATAAGCGTAATTTAATAAAGGATAAAAATGACAAAAGAAAAGATTAACTCGTTTTAAATTTGGAAAAACAATCAATCAATCATTTTGTAAAAAAAAAAATCTGATCTTTTGTGTCTACAAAGGACAAACTGGCCAATGAATAAAGCTATGCCCTTAAAGTAAATGCCAAGGTTTGATGATGAACCTCGACAAATCAAACTTTAGTTAGTCCATAAAATATAAAAAAGAGTGCCAGCAAAATAAATGCACTAAAATACATTATTTTAGGGCTTTTAGATGAGGTCATATGACTACAAAGGCCCCCTTCATTCTTCTTCCTCCATGCTTGGTGGGTGGGGACTAAAGGGGTCATCGACATCGCAGGATGCATGGTCCTCCACTGATCAACGCTAATTGTCGGCTGAAAGGGCCTATACAGGAGACATGATATGTTATCAGGTACTGCGTTCAGGTTTTTTGGAATTAGCTGCCCCAACAAATGTAAGGAACTATAATATATCAATTTTGGTTTACGTTTTTAACATGCAGGAAACATTGGGCTGGGGAGGGGGTGGGAGCCGCTGGCAGCAGGGAGCACACTCAGCAGGGAGCACACTCAGCAGGGAGCACACTCAGCAGGGAACAGACTCAGCAGGGAACAGACTCAGCAGGGAACAGACTCAGCAGGGAACAGACTCAGCAGGGAACACACTCAGCAGGGAGCACACTCAGCAGGCAGCACACTCAGCAGGCAGCACACTCAGCAGGCAGCACACTCAGCAGGCAGCACACTCAGCAGGGAACACACTCAGCAGGGAACACACTCAGCAGGGAACACACTCAGCAGGGAACACACTCAGCAGGGAGCACACTCAGCAGGGAGCACACTCAGCAGGGAGCACACTCAGCAGGGAGCACACTCAGCAGGGAGCACACTCAGCAGGGAGCACACTCAGCAGGCAGCACACTCAGCAGGCAGCACACTCAGCAGGCAGCACACTCAGCAGGCAGCACACTCAGCAGGCAGCACACTCAGCAGGCAGCACACTCAGCAGGCAGCACACTCAGCAGGCAGCACACTCAGCAGGCAGCACACTCAGCAGGCAGCACACTCAGCAGGCAGCACACTCAGCAGGGAACACACTCAGCAGGGAACACACTCAGCAGGGAACAGACTCAGCAGGGAACAGACTCAGCAGGGAGCACACTCAGCAGGGAGCACACTCAGCAGGGAGCACACTCAGCAGGGAGCACACTCAGCAGGGAGCACACTCAGCAGGGAGCACACTCAGCAGGGAGCACACTCAGCAGGGAACACACTCAGCAGGGAACACACTCAGCAGGGAACACACTCAGCAGGGAACACACTCAGCAGGGAACACACTCAGCAGGGAACACACTCAGCAGGGAACACACTCAGCAGGGAACACACTCAGCAGGGAACAGACTCAGCAGGGAGCACACTCAGCAGGGAGCACACTACTAAACCCAGGACCCTGCATTCACTATATCTGGTCACCCACAGAACATGGGAATGCAATGATTTTAGTAAATATCAACTGCTCTCATCAGCAGTATATATCAGCCTTATGAATTCTAGGAGTGTCTAGGCAAAGCTTATAGGGGGAGTTCTCATTCTACTCTGACTGTCCTCTAAGGCTGTAGGCCCCCCTGACCCTATGTCTGGACAGTGCTGATTGGCCCTGTGCTGATCACATGCACCCTCCCAAGAAAAAAGAAAAAAAAACTATCTAGCAATACACACCAAACTGAGCATGTGCAGACTGACTCAAAAGGTTCTGTCTTATCAGGAGATGGTTAGGGGACGGTGAAAGAAGGGAGGGATCAGAGAAGACAGCCTTTTTACACAATGCTGAGGATTAACCCCTTGGGTTCCACAGTAAGTATAACAAGCATGCTTTACTGCATATACAGACTCATTTTACTGTTGTGGGTTTAGTAATACTTTAAAGTTGGGATCTCTCCAGAGCCTGGACTGGCTGAATCTGGGTCACAGGAGTGCAGAACGAAGTGCAGTTTTGTGACCAACAGGAGAGGTAGGGCCAAAAGAGCTTTAAGTCCTACTTCTCCTTTAAGTGTCTGAACCTCCTTCCTCTCAGCCTCCTATAACCACCTGCACAGTGGTTTTCAGGCTGGGAGAAGATGGGTCAGCACTAATATCCAATCAGGCTCTGCTATGCTCTAGTGCCCATGTGCTGAAAAATGAAGAGACTGACAGGAGGAGAGAGCAGAGAGCAGAGAGATGTCTCATCACTGTGCTGAGAGAAGATGCAGTCCTGGAACAGAGGGAGATAAGAGATACTGGGTGCCAGTAAGGTTAGTATAATGACTTTTCTCTGAGTACTACTTCAAAGAACTTTTATTTTTTAAAAAGATGTACAGAGACATTTTAACCCTTTCCTTGCTGGTCTTACGCACATGTGGCAGCACATAGGTTGCCCTTATTTTGTGCCACCACATTACACTACTGACAGGTAAAATACACAATGATGATTATCTTGTTACAATGGCAAAGTGAAAGTGGGTGAGATATATTAATGTACATTCTATGCAATAGGATAAAAAAGCCTTCTGTGTGCAGTGCCTCCCTCAGCCCCCCCCTAATACTTACATGAGCCCATCTCTATCCAGCGATGTTGCAAGAGTGTCTCAGCTGCCCGGGACTACCTTCCTCATTGGCTGAGATGGCAAATTCAGTGAGTCAATGAGAAAAGAGGGGGCGGGGCCAGGCCACGGCTCTATGTCTGAATGGACACACGGAGCTGCAGCTCGGCTCGTTTCCCCCATAGCAAGCTGCTTGCTGTAGAGCCACTGAACAGGGAGGTAGGGGCCAGAAGAGACGAAGAGGGACCAGAGAAGAGGAGGATCCGGGCCACTCTGTGCAAAACCACTTCACAGGGCAGGCAAGTATAACATGTTTGTTTCTTTTTTTACAAAAATAAGAGACTTTACAATTACTTTGTGCAGAAGTTGATGTTTTAAAAGCAGAAAAAATAGGCACCCGTAAAGATTTGATTGACTATGACAAGGGCCAAATAGTATTGGCTAGATGACTGTGACAGAGCAACTCCAAAACTGCAGCTCTTGTGGGATGTTCCTTGTCCCCAGCAGTGAGGACCTACCAAAAGTGGTCCAAGGAAGGAAAATCAGCAAACTGATGACATGGTCATGGGCGGCCAGGGCTCACCTATATACATAGGGAGCAAAGGCTGACCTGTGTAGTCCCATCCAATAGAAGAGCTACTGTAGCTCAAATTGCTCAAAAAGTGAACGCTGGTTCTAATAGAAAGGTTTTAGAAGTCACAGTGCACCCGTTTGTTGGGTATAAGCCGCAGACCAGTCAGGGTGCCTGTGCTGATCCGTGCCCACAGATAAAAGCTCTTACGACGGCATGCGAGCACCAGAACTGGACCAGGGAGCATTAAAAGATGGCCTGGTCTGATGAATTCAAGAATGGTTTGAGGAACACAACAAGCACTGGCTCCCTTGTTCTCCAGATCTCAATCCAATCCTTGCAACTTATAGTACTATAAAGAATGGCTACTGATGGAGCTAGATACCACAGCATACCATCAGAGGTCTAGAGGAGTCCTTGCCTTGATGGGTTATGGTGGGTGATGATAATTTTATGGATGATCAGTTTTCATCCCAACCTTGTGTCGGGAGCAAGCTCAATCGCACACCCCCCAGCACCATGACGTCATCGACAGCTCCCAGTCACAGAGTGACTTCACATTGATCATATGATCAAATCATCCATAAAATCACCTCTCTGCATCTCTTTTCCTTAGAACATCTGTGTAGAGAAAAGTCCAAATATGTGGTATGCCAAGAGTAGAAATTTTTTTTGGTAGTGGGTCAAAGTAATGGCAACAAGCCTACAGGAAAATTAAATTTAAAAAAAGATATCTTTTTTTTTTTCCTCCTTTGATATTGCAACAAAATTAATGTTTATAAACCAAATAAAGGCCCAAGGTGTCCTGAATTTTTTTTTTTTTTTTAATTCACCTGGATGCACGAAGTAATTCCAAACATTTGTACAATTTTACCAACATGACCAAGTTTCAGAAGTTTGCTGACACAATTTGTTTCTAGATGCCGCTTTCATCTTTAGTTTAAATAAAACCAAAAAATGTACACCTGCTTTTACAAACTTGTATAACACGGCAGGTGCTGAATTGCAGTCCACCACACCTACTGCTGACAACACGCGGTTAGATTTTGTTTGAGAACTGATCTGACAGGTCAACAAAATATACCAGCTGTGCATTGTGAAGTTCTACCTGACTGGACAGAATTTAACTGAATTTTTTAGGAAAGCCCTCACAGGATAGAGTTTGTTGATCTTTGAGATCAGATCTGAAACAAAATCTGCTAATGTGTGGGCAATTTAAACTTTTTTTACCGCTTAAACTGATCACAATGTCATGGCGTCAAACACATTATATGGAACTTAGTTAAACATGACTCTCGCAAAATACACTTAAACCGTTACTACTAAATTACATGTGCTCTTTAGAGCAGAACCATAGTGCATCTGAGCACCAGAAGCCAAAAACTCAAATTATCTGTAATATTTAAAGCAAACTCGTCCATACTTGTGTCTCCATGCTTTATTTGAAAAACATCCTCTAGCATTTCTGGTCATGGCCATCTTGAGTAAGGGCAGACGATTTATGCAGCATTTACTTCCTTGAATCTATCTACCCTTAGTTAAGGCATGGAGGCAGGAGGGTATGCTTAGCTGCGCAAAGCTCAACGCCCCTCCCCCACCACCTGAAGACTCCTGGGATGTATGACATCATTTCGGCCTAGGCCTGGAAACCAGGAAGTAAATGGAGAAATGTAAAAAAAATGAATGAAACAGGTAAATAAAATATACTTTCCGATCTATTTTCTAATGCTACCAACATGAGGTTTAAAATAGTCAATGTTCACTAAGAGAGTGAAGTTCATATTTAAAATAAACATGTGCAATCTGAGGCAACAAAGCAAAATTCCCAGCATGGCCTGAGTGTTTACCATAACTTGGAACACTAGGACTAACGATTATAATGTGCTATTAATGTCAATTTGTTACAAAAATGATTACGAGGAGGGGGCGAAAGTGTAGAAAATCCATTCATCTACTACAGGGGTCTTCACGTTTTCTAAATAAAGGGGCAGTTTACTGTCCTTCAAACTTTACGGGGGGCTGGACTGGGACCAGTGGGAGTAGAGAATGTCCTGATGTCAGTTGGAGTAAACAGTGCTCCATGTTTCTGGAGGGGGGGGGGGGGTGTAGGGCCCCATCATTGGTGTCATTTGAATAATGCCCCATCGTTTTGTGTCAGTGGGAGGAAAAGTGTCCCATTGCTGGTGTCAGTGGGAGGAATAGTGCCCCATCACTGGTGTCAATGGAAAGTATAGTGTCCCATTGCTGGTGTCAATGAGAGGACTAGTGTCCCATCATTGGTGTTAGGAGGAGGAATAGTGGCAGGAACTATGCACCACTTTTGCTGACAGTGGGGGGGGATAATGTCCCAAGGACCAGATAAAAGCAAGCAAAGGGCTGCAATTCGGAGACCAATGATCTACTACTAAATTCTCACTTTCCAAGCAAGGGGAACGCCAACACAAGCGGAGATTGAAATACATTTTGAGTAAGCTCACTCATGTGATAAAAACACAATCATTTAAGTAACAAGGATTGTGTTATGGAGTTCTCTATAGGTCTTCCATATTGGTCATCCAAGTCATAGAGGATCCTGTCATAGGATTTTCTATATGCTTATAATAATAGTTTTGTGAATATTTTTGTATATTTTCATTAATAAATGGTGTCTTGAGATGATACACTAAGCCGGTGCACCCTTTTGTTTGCCTAACAGCTGCGTACAGCCGCTTTTACACATATATGTCTATGGGTGGCTGTACGCAATACCAGGACATTCCAACACCAAAATATACAGCTTGTTTACTCTGCACGGTAAATGCGTCCATTTACACACAGCCTAAGACCCGGTCCACACTAGCGCGACTTGTCAGGCGACTTGTCAGCCTGACAAGTCGCGCTCCGTCGACTGCTACAGGACCCATTCTAATAGGAGCGACACAAGTCGCTCAGACTTAGAAAAAGGGTCCTGTACTACTTCGGGGCGACCTCGGAGCAACTTGCATAGACTTCCATTATGTGAAGTCCATGCAAGTGGCTCTGGAGTCGTGGTGCATGGGAATGCACAAGTCGCCCCCGAAGTAGTAAGGAGTTGTGCCGCCCCAGTGTGAACCGAGCCTTATTGTTCTCTTCTTCTCTGATGCAAACTTCCTCCTACTTCATATCTGATAAAAGGTTTTCCTCAAAACAGAAAGTGAGGGGGAAATCAATCCAACAAGGCTACAGAGAGCAGTAAAACCTGATAGGGGTTCTAACCCTTCCCAATTCTATCCAAAAAAATAAATAAAAGCTTTGGCTATGGATACACTTTAAGTGACTTCCACCCAAAATTAGTTTAAACACCATATGACTGTAAGCATACACATTATATTACAGGCTTCTATTAGGACATGGAATGGCAATGATCTATGCTAGGGGTCTCCAAACTTTCTAAGCAAAGGGCCAGTTTACTGTTCCTCAGGCTTTAGGGGGCCAGACTCTGGCCAGTGAGTGAATGTAGAAAATGCTCCAACATCAGTGCCCCATAATTGGATGTAATAGGAATGGTGCCAGTAGGAGGAATGCTGTCCCATCATTGGTGTCAATTGGTGGGAAAGTGCTCCAAGGGCCAGATAAAGGCAAGCAAAGGGCCACGAGCCCCAGTTTGGAGACCACTGGTCTATGCAGTCAGTAATACTACCGAACTGAAGTTCACCTTTCGCATTTTCTACAAATCCCCCTATGCATTTCCATGTCCTCAGAATAGTACATACCAGCACTCCTCCGGTTTTAAAATGATGCATGTCCCCTTATTACAGATGCAGCTGTTTGGGGCCTGTCCACAAAAACTGATGGCCCCCATCCCTCTCTGTCCTACCATTTGCAAGACAGGCTGAACTTTACAATAACGCTCCCCCTAACCTCAGCTCCGTACTGTTCAACCTGTTCCCCTGTGCAGTGCGCTCCCTTCACTCCACCTGAGCTCATTGCTGGCCGCTTCAGGTCATTCAAACTGCGCAGCTTCAGAAGGAGAGTGCGCACTATGTATGTGCAGTTTAAACTGCCCAGAGCGGCCGTAAGGGGGCTCATCATTATAATGTTCAGCCCATCGTGCAAACGACAGGACGGAGAGGGAGGAAGATCCAGCGGTTTTCCTGCAGAGGCCCCCTAACTACTACATCTGCAATTGGAGGACGTGCACCATTTAAAACAGAAGGAGCGCTGGTATGCATTATTAGGAGGATATGGAACTGCACAGCAGGATTACAGGAACATTTTTTGCTGAAAATGAACTTACACTTTACACAAATAAATAAAAAGAACACCGGTTACATCCACAGTATGATTTTCTCATGGTTTCATACAGCAACAAAATCTGCATTTCTGCAGTCGATTCTAAGCCATTTCTTGTTTTAATATTGCAGGTCACCATCCCACCGAGTGGCTTCCTTCCTGTCCCACACATTCTGCCAGAGGAGAATCTCCTGTGATAATCAGTCATTCCTCTCTTATCTTGGATAAAAATACATTCAGGCCACACAACACCCCTACACTCAGATAATAAGAGACCTGGATTATGCCACACACTAAGTGGCAGGGCATACACAACATTCTGTAAGTTTCCAGTGTACAGTGTTACAGAGGACCGGTGTAACCTTCTACCACAGGGTACATTTATTAAACTGCAAAACCAGTAAGAGAAAAAGAAAGAACAGATGTAAATCGGTCTAGATACCAACGGCAATGCCTAGTTTTGGTTAAAAAAAAAACAGAAAAAACAAGCACTATCACAAAGAATGTATCCAGTGTGCAGGAATATCTGAGCCACTGCTGAATATTTAATTACCTACACAGAAAAGGGATCAAGCCTTTTACTAGAGTGCGCCATGTCCGTTGAGTTCATGATGACTATTATTGGTATACAATTCAAGCAAGGAAGCACAACCCTTTCCATCACCTGGTTATACTTTCCCATCCATGGGCAAACCTAAACGTGTCCACAGATATTAAAGAGGAAGTAAACCCTCCTCTGCAAGTTGTACCTATAGGTAAGTCTATGATAAGGCTTACCTATAGGTACTGTAAATATCTCCTAAACATGCACCGTTTAGGAGATATTTACCTTACATGCAGCCAGTAACGTCACTGGCGCATGCGCTCTGAAGGTACGGCCGCTGGTGCTGTTCCTTCAAAGTCCCGTGCCGTGACCGTCGGCTCCGGCCAATCAGATGGCCGGGTGCCGCGATCCCGGAAGACGGGCGACTTAACATGTCGCCGTCATAGAGGTGAGCGGGCGGCACGGCGGGGGCTCGTTCTAAGGTAAGTATTGCATAATGAGATAGTATGCGATGCATACTAGCTCATTATGTGTTTCTCTTTCAGGGTGAAAAAGAAAAAAAAAATTGAGTTTACAACCTCTTTAAATAAAAGTAATGATATTACATGTTCATGAGCTACCCACAGACATTGAAGGTGGAGTTTCAGGAAAGTGACATGTCCCAGAAGACTGAATCCTCCTTTCACGATGCTCAGCGTGACTCGCGCATTCGCAGTGGGCACCCAACTGGGAAGCCGCAAGCTGTCGGTACCGCCGAGGGAGGACAGAGGGTAAAGATGGCTGGGCTGAGTGCACCTCTGGATCATGGGACAGGTTAGTGGCGGTTTTTTAAAAGTCAGCAGGTACAGCTTTTGTAGCTGCTGACTTATTTTTTTCACAGGTGGCTGGAATTCCCCTTTAAAGTCTCGTTTTAGTTAAAAAATAATAAACATGTTATACTTACCTGCTCTGTGCAGCTGGTTTTGCCTACAGCAGCCCCGATCCTCCTCTTCTCAGGTCCCTGTTTAGTGCTCCTGGCCCCTCCTTCCTGTTGAGTGCCCCCCCAGCAAGCAGCTGGCTATAGGGGCACCCGAGCCGAGCCACAACTCCCTGTGTCAATTCCCTTTCTCTTCTCATTGGCTGACTGACTGTCAGCAGCGGGAGCCAATGGCACCGCACTGCTGTCTCAGCCAATAAGGAGGGGAGTCCCGGGCAGCCGAGACACTCCTGCAACATCAGTGGATCTAGATGGACCTCAGGTAAGTATTAGGGGGGCTGATTTGGGGGGGGGGGGCTGCTGCACACAGAAGGTTTATTATCTTTGTATAGAATGCATTAAGATAAAAAAATCTTCTGCCTTTACAAACACTTTAAGCCTCGTACACACGATAATCTTTAACGAATAATCGTCCGTTTTCTTTTTGTATGCTAGTCTCATATTGAAAACCAATAGGTAACTAAAGTTATGAAAATTATTGTACAATAGAATACAACTTCAGAAGTAATGTCATGTATTCTTTAAAGCGGAGTTCCACCCTGGGAACGTTTTTTTAATAAAAATACCCCCGGGACAGTCAGGGCTAGTGCATTCCACAATGGCTAGCCTCTGATCTGTCCCGGGTTGCACTTACCTGCAAGAAGAAATACTTACCTTGAAAATGTATTGTCCAGCGCTGCCATCTCAGGTGTGGGCAACTTGAAGCCAGCGCGATCCTCTTCTGTGTCCTCTTCTGTCCTCTTCGGTCCCACGATGCACTGCACCGGCCCCGCCATCTCTTCTGGTGCCGCAGCGTCATCCCTGCACAGCTTCTGTGCATGCCCAGAAGCTGTTTAGCAAGGTATGACGGCGCCTGCACCGGAACTGACGTCGGGGCCGGTGCAGGCGCATTGATTCCTGGGAGCGATGACGTTCAGCTACCAGGAATCATTGCAAGCCAGGAAGTGACGAATCGCCGTGGCCGCCGAGGGGAGGAAGAGGAAGTTAGGTGAGTATATTTTCTTCTAAACCAAGGTAAGTAAAAATAAATAAATAAAAATTGTCATTATCCATTTGTTTTTCAGGTGACCCCGGGCATGAAGATGGAGGCAAATGTAATTTTAGGGTGGAACTCCGCTTTAATTCCTGAGCATGCTTAGTCTTTGTTACACTATTTTTCTCATAGAAATACCATACTAATTACACAAAAATCGTTCATTCTGTTATCGTATAGGAAAAATTCTCGCGCTTGTCCCTTCCGATATTTTCGCATGACCTGCTCTCGATAATGATCAGATTATCGGACGATTGCTCCAAAAGTGGTATTTTTTTTAACAAATTTTCTCATCGTGTGTACTTGGCATTACTCATTGCTCTCATGACAGTTTTCCTTTTAAAGTCTTTACAGCACATAATTTATAGACCTTACATAATCCCAATTTGGTGGCACACAAACAAAGCCAGGAAAAAAGGCCAGAACACAAAATTTTAGAGCTTCATTTTACAAATCTATCCCCCAAGCTTTCATATAAATATTTGCCAACTTTTCCTTCAAATTTAAAGCTTTCTGAAACTTGAAAGCTTTCCCAAATGTAAAAACTTAAAAAGTTTTCCTAAACATTCAAGCACAATAGTCCAACTGGTAAATGTGTTTACTTGGATTCTGAAATGTTGTTTTAAGGAAGAGAAAATTAACAGAAAAAAAAAAAAAAGAGTCAATACGCCAAATTGGAGCACTTATTAAAGAAAAAATGAAAAAAAGAGACCATCTGTTATTAGAGTTCCAGAGTCTGCAGGAAAGCAAATAACCTGGTTTTTATTTGAATTATTTGCATAACGTACAACAAAAAACTTTGATCTTGGCAAATTCAAACATGAGCTTTCAGATGGACAATAGGACCCTTTTACTACTCTGTTAACACAAAAATAATTTGAAAACCCGTTTAATTAGTATATTCCAATGCATATCATATTTCCTTAACAATAACTGCTCTGTTAGGAGATCGCCGATAGAATGATCAAATTACTTGCCAAGAGCCAGCATCCTTCAAAATGTTTCAGCACCAAGTTCATATAATGTTGCAGCAATAAGCCCCGCACAGAAACCATTCCAAGTATTTTAAACAGAGTGATGGATTTTTTTATTTTTTTATTCACTAGAAGTTTGGATTGTAAATGATGACTGCCTCATTAATCTGCCTTGTCAGTCTGCTCGAGCTAGTATTTATGGAAAGGAATACTTTAGCTAGATGAAAAAAATAGTCAAGTAAATGCTGAGAGGCACAGGAAAAAAAAAAATCTTATGCAGAAAAAAAATGATTTCTATTACCATTATGAGTACTGTCAACATATTAGTAAGAAGAGGGTTAGTTGGAGATAGAGGGCTGATTGGCTGAGCAAGCTAAAATGGGTAACCTCAGCCAATGCACACCACATGTCTGATTTAAAGCGGAGTTCCGGGCACAAAATCGACCTAATCGATTTTGTGGCCATCCGCTTGCTCTTCTTCACCTGAAAAGGAATTGGATAGTTAGGGTTAGTTTTTTTTTTTACTTACCTTGTAATTGTAGAAAGAAATACTCACCTATTTTCCACTTCCTCCCTCTGTGGCCATGGCCCGCGCCGTCACTTCCGCTTTGCAATGATTCCTGGGAGCTGAACGTCATCGCTTCCAGGAATCAATGCGACGGCACTGGCCACCGCTCGTCACTTCCGGTGCGACGCCGCATTCCCTGCTAAACAGCTTCTAGGCATGCCCAGAAGCTGTGTAGGAATGCGGCGCCGCACCGGAAGTGACGAGAGGGGCCGGTGAAGGCGCATTCTGGGAGAAGAGGACGCAGAAGAGGATCGCGCTGGCTTCAGCTGCCCACAACAGAGATGGCAACGCTGGAGAAGAAATTTTATAAGTGAGTATTTCTTCTTGCAGGTAAGTGCGAACCGGGACAGATCAGAGGATAGCCATTGTGGAATGTACTAGTCCTGACTGTCCTAGGGATATGTTCATTGAAAAAATATTTTTGTGCCCGGAACTCCGCCCAAAATGCATGCCAGCATTCCTACAAAGAATGACTTGAAGGCCCCTTTCACATGGGCATAGCTGTTGACTGCTTGGCTGGCCCTTAGTTAGCAGGTGAAAAGCAAGCCTCTTATATACATATTTGAAGAGGGATTCCACAGTGAAATCCTGCTTCATCGAGCAGTAACCATGCCCATTAGGCACAGTTGCATCAGGGCTGCAGGATGGCTCCATTCCCATCAATGGGGCAAGTTGACAGACTGTGGAAAATCTAACTCCGCTTTCAGAGATGATAGACTCTGCCTCGCCTGCCAAGCTAGCCCATAAAGGTCAAATGAGATTGCTCTGCAAATGCAAGCCAAATGCTTGGTTTAGGGTGCAATATTTTCATTATAAAATCCCCCATTGAGATTTATAAAAACACATGTACGGCATTCAGAAGGAAACAGGATCACCTCCCAAATGCCAGGCACTTTTCAAAGGGCGGTGAAGACTGTCACCCATATAAAAGAGCCCTAAGTCTCACCGGAGCACTGTTATGAGGTAATTTGTCATAGAGTTCTAGATGTTCAATTCTAGGTAAAAAGACAATTTATTTAGGTTTATGGGATTAGGTAATTCAATTATTAATGTAATTCAATTTTGAGAGCATTTGAAGTTTGACATCTCCACAAGATGGCATTGTAGTTTGCCCAATTATGTTCCTTATATAATTGGTTTGGCTCAGTTCAGCTTCTAGGTTGTAATGTAGCCTTGGAATGCTAAATTGGTTATAGTGTAGTTTGATTTTATTTTTTTGGTTATGATTTGTTTATTCTAGTCTTTACATGGTGTTTTGTATGGTAATTCCTTTACTAATACACCATGTATATCGCTGATTGATCCGTTTAGCTGCTTCTGGGTTGTGAAATGCAGCCTTGGAACACATAGTGGAGATGCCGTACTTCTGGTGTGTCATTTCTGGTCTATTTGTTATTTAATGCATGCTTGCATCCGGCCGCCATACCTCTGAAGACGTCATTGGATGACGAAACGTGTGAGCTGGGATGGAACTTTGGGACGTAAGCACGCTACTACCTGTGGCCATTTTAAATCTATGTTTACATGCTTTTTTAAGTTTTATCGCTTGTGAATGCAAATTTTTTTAAATAAATTGAACCTTATACATGTCGAGACATACTGCACTATTGTGGCCTGTTTGAATCCTTTATGGTGAATCTGCACTTCAGTGGACATGGAATTGTTTAGGTACATTCTCATAGACCGTGACGGACAGATCAGTGTGAGCATGCGATCATCATCTTGCCTTGTATCTTCATGCTGTTGTTGACTTCTCTATAAATTTGAGAGTCAACATTGTCTGGTAAGCAGATTACCATATATCCACATGGTGTCTGGTGATGTGACTATATTCTCTTCTGGTAGCCATTGGTGTGCGGTGATTCCCCTTGCTCACATACTATACTATATGGACTGTTCATCATCCCATAGAGACTTTACACCAGTGCTGCCTCTTTTCTTTGTTTTATTTGTGTGGTGTGTAATCTAACAATTTGTGCTGGCAGCCTATATCCACTTTTGTTCCAAGTGCAGATATTCTCTTGGGTTTTTGAAAAAAAAATTGGGCCTTTATTTTATTTTATTTTTTTAAATGGGAGCTACTTTTGGGCACCTTTGAGAGCATGGATCTATTTTCCAGTTTTAGATAGAGTATGGAAGGGCTAAAACCTTGTTTTTTTATTTATTTGTTGCCCCATTTGGGAGATTTCCCTTATCTTTCTGTCATAGAGATGGAAAAGTTAGGCAAAATCTCTACAAAGCGAGATAATTACCCACTTAAACTATTGTCCCCTCTAGAAAAGGTCTTCTCTATTCCTGTTCTATAAAGTGTGTTATTGGCAGAACACCAGGTCAGAAAAGCCTGGAAAAAAAGAAACCAATGGAACCACCAAATCTAGGGACCAGCCAGTAAGCTGCAAATATTAAGTGGCAGTTCTTGAGTTTAGGCGCACTTTAATTCTGGTTCCAAGACAGGGAAAGCTTCCATTACTGACGTGACTATCTGCATATTTTCATATGGACCACATACAGACTATCTTGGACCACAGTGGCATCTCAAAAGTAATATTTCCACAATCCACCAAGGTTGAGATTAAACTCACTACAGGGCCCAGAACCAGTTCATAAAAATTGGTTTGTCAGGGAGTTGACAAACGTTCCATAGTGTTGACCGAACATGGAAAAGCCTATCCAGCATGCAAAAGTTCAACATGTACCCGATATGGATCCTCTCTTTTAAGGATTGGTCATAATTCAGAGTTGTTGCACCTGGATGGACCTTTTATATTATTTTACCATCATGCTGCCGAGGTGGTGACGGCCTCCCCTAGCTTTACACAAAGCACGGTCCTATTGAAATAATGAGGTATAACGAAACACTGACATTCCCCAACCTGTCAAAGAAGAGAATACAAAACTATCCCACCGAGAGGCTAAAGTAAACTGTGAAATATCTGAAGGATTTGGTAAGTGCTGGAAAGCTGGAAGCAATTTCAAGGTCCAGGCACTAAACAAACACAAACACATGGTACCTCTCTGCTCCCCCTTGTCCCACAGCCTAAAGATAAACTCCTACAACTGTCATCGATTTTCATTTTCATAACATTTCTCCAAATAGTCCCATTTCTACAACACAAAACACTAGCCATCCCTTATAAGAGTTTTCTAAGTCCCTAATAAAAAATGCTGCCTGCTAATCACTGGTCGCTGGTGCACTACCCAGCATCTGTTTCTTCTTTATCTATCTGAAGCTTCGCTGCACACAAATTGGAACAATCAGCCATTATGGCAGTACAAAATTATTGAATTAAAGGCAAGAATTTATTGCAATGGTTTGCACAGCTTCCCATGTTTCATATTAGAAAGCAAAAAATAGCTCAATTTCATTAAAGAAGAGAGCGTATAAAGAAAAACCAGATTAAACCATGGCTGTTGAGACAGGAAATAAAAGATTAACTGCAAGTGTTTATGTACTGCTAGTGAAACAACAAAGCAATCATTTTCACCCGAATTAGAAACAGTAATGCATGCTGTACATCAAACATTATTATATTTCGGTGCTCAGAACAACAAAGGATCCTGCAATGAGGAAGTGGGGAGGATGCCATTGTTCACCTCTCTTCCAGAGTATAGGCGTTCCATGGTGGACATGCTCAAAAAAGGGCTTCAGTATGTACTAAATCTGTGGTTCGCGGCAACCTCAGTCCTTATGTACCCCCAAAAGACTATATGCATAAACAATGAGTCTCCCAAGAACACACAACTAAACAAGACTTTCACAGTACCACACCAAAAAAGGACCTCTAAGTAAAAGCAATAAACTTTTATTTCATATTTTCAATAAAAAGTCCCTTTATAAAAGGAACAGAGTTATATACATAGTGAAAAAATTGTATAATTAAGGGCCCTTCACACGGGCCGATCCGTTTTCACTGACTCCACTAGCTCAGCGGGGATTGCTCTGTTGATCCTCGCTGAGTAGGCGGATGACAGGTCAGTTTCCGCTCACTTTTCAGAGATGGACCTGTCAGAGTCCCGCTCTAATCTATGGGGAGAACATATCGCCAGACGTTTGTTTTCAGCGGATCTTGTCGGATTGGATGCCAGATGGGTGTCAGCGGGGACACATGTCCACTGACATCTGCCTCTTCATAGAGTAGAATGGGTGGCCTGATCAGGTCTGCCTCAAAAATGGACAGGCGGACCTGATCGGTCCGATCGTTTGAAAGGGGCCTAAAATCTAACAGACTAGGTTTTGCAAATTTCTCTTAGTTAGGATAGCGGACATAAATGCCAAGCCATTGACATTGATTTAAAGCCCCTGCGCAAAGTGAAGGAAATCCTAAAAACATGACCTGTTGAGGGTACTCGAGGACGGGATTTTGGAACCACGGTTCTCAATCACTGACATGAGACATAAATGCAGATTAGTCCTTTTGTTTTGCTTTTCCTGGTCTGCATGTTCGTCCCAGTTCAGAAATATCTGAAAGCAATGAAGACAGGAAACATCCAGGCAACTCATCTTTAAAAGAAACAACCAGGATAGGTTTTCTAATGTTCCATTGATAAAGATGTTAGATCTGCTTTTAACTACAGCTTTCCCAGGTAACAAGTAAATTCAGACAGCTGCAGTGGGAGGAATAGTGACCCAAATGCCCGATAAAAGCCCGCAAAGGGCAGCTTCAGGTCCCCGGACCACAGTTTGGAGACTGGTATAAATCCTGTATTATAATAATAGTGACAAATTGGCTCACCCGTTGCAGCTAGAACAGCCTCCAATCTTCTGGAGGGATTATTCTGAAGATTTAGGAGGCTTTTTGAGGATTTATGCCCATGCAGCCAAAAATACTAAGTGATACTACAAGAAGACCTGAATGGCAGTCACAGGTCCACCTCCCAAAGGTGTTTAATATGATTGAGGCACACACAGACCACTACAGCTCTTTCACACCTAAATGAATAAACCATGTTCTTATGAACTGAGCTTTGTGCACAGAGGCACAGCACTGCCATGCTGGAACAAAAAGGAGCTTTCCCCAAACTGTTTCCACAAATATAAAAGAGCGCAATTGTCAAAAAACGTATTTTTATGCTTTAACAATACCTTACAAGGGAAACACTTCAACTCAAAAATTTGGAGAGGTATCGACATATGTTTGGCCAGATTGTATAGGTAGGCGTGATGGGTAGGTATCTACAAACCAGAATTCAAAAATCCAAGACATCAGAATCCATAACTATACCTAAAAAATTTTGGGGGGGGTTTTCTTAACCTCAGAAAACCCATTCTAAAGGCCGAAATGTAGAGAAATTCCAAGTAGAGAGATTATCTAATGGGAACAAAACCTCAAACCTCAGTGCTGCAAGGCATGGGCACCAACACTGGCCTCCAAGGATTATAGGCTTCAGTTTCCATGTAAAACAGGCACCGATGGATTCTGTGACTGCAGGCTGTGTTTTGCCTTCTTATATAAGTAAAACACTTTTTTCTAAGCAGAAGCCCATTCATTAAAAAACACTCCATTCATGGATGGCTCTAGTTCACAAATTGTTGCGCCCAATGCCGATGTGCAAAACAATCTTAGCAGTTATTAAAAAACAGTCAATGCTTGGACTACTGAATTTGCACAAAGTTTTACGGCACCTTCGTAGAGGAAATCTTATACAGTATTTATAGACTATGGCAGGGCGTATGACACAAGATAACTTTTCAGGTCTCACCAGTTGTATCCACTCGATAATGACAACAAATGCAGATTTCTGGCAGTCCTCCAACATAAATTCAATGTGTTATCCAGTAACAACATGACCGTCACCCAAACGTCAACCTATAACATACCTATATACGGGGAAACAATGGATTTAAACACAGATAATGCATTCCTGTGAAATTTAAACCTTTATCCAGGTAAAATAATGAGCCAATCCCTGCCCTCTAGCAAAGTAGCAAATAAAAGTATATTAACCTCTTCCCTCCCACCATGGCAGACATCCTGGTCACATGACCACTGTGATTGACTGTCACAGTGGCCTCATGATCGCGAGCGTGTCCTAACTAGTCACTGTTTATTTGCTTTTTAAAAAAATGTATTTCTTATGTGAACATTTTGTTTAAAGTGTTACTAAGGCTGCATTCACACTTGAGCGTAGCGTTTTTTACAGCGATTTTACCGCGATTTTATCGCGATTTTTTCAGGCGTTTTTCATTGACATCTATCAAAAACGCTGGTAATCAGCCCAAAAAGAAGCTCATGTACTTTTTTCAGCTACAGGCGTTTTGCAAAACGCTCAGATGTGAACAGGGGCCATTTAAATGAATGGGGTTTTACTTGTTGGGCGTTTTGGAAGCGTTTCTTTTGAGCGTTTTTGGAGCTGAAAACGCCCAGGTGTGAATGGAGCCTAAACCCACAACAGAAAAATTAGTCTGTATATGCAGTAAAGCATGCTTGTTATACTCACTGTGGAACCTAAGAGGTTAATTCTCTGCATTGCAAAGGTGAATATCGGCGCAAACAATTATCTATAAAAACCAAATAAAGTGCAAAATAAAGCTGCTATACCCACTTAGTTTACCACTACAAAGCAATATCAAATATCAACAGTACAGCGCTACATGAACCAAAGTGCACTCAGTGACTATACGTAAACAGTAAATACATCTGTGCAATGATAAAATAGAAATAAAGTGCTACAGTGCCAGTATTGTGCTTGCAATGTAATAAGTGTCAATCAAATATAATAAATACATATAAATCATAATAGATGAATAAATGAACAGTCCTGTAATCTTGTGCAAAAACTTGTACAAAATATGCTTGGAGACGGTGCTCTCAACCAGAGCTGAAGGGTAAGTATGTGTGCTTCCACCACCACCACATAAACGATTGGCCTCTCACCTGAGGTTTAGACCTGTGTTTCCCCACAAGGTCAAACAAGCAGGGGTTAAAAAGCTCCTTATCTCCACTCTCAATAAGATCACTGCTGATCAGTAACAGCCATACACTGGAACAAAGTTCTCATCGTGGATGTGGCATAAAAGGCAAAAGAGGCAGAGGATCTAATGCTCTCAGTATAATTAAGATTTTAATCAGGATAAGATAAATAAAGCACTCACATTTGTGGGCACTACATTTAGTGCAAATAGAACACAAAGCTCAGTAAAATATTCCGAACTGGTTGTCGGCTTCCAGGTTGCTGGTGAATACTCCGCCCTCTATACGCGTTGCGTCCTCCGTCAATCAGACGCTAGACTTTCTCAGTTAGGAGGGGGGGGGCTAAACATGCATCCGGCCGAGCTAAAATACCGCCACGCCGTAACAGGGCGGGGTATTATTGTGTCCTCGAACTCCATTTATCAACTACTTCTGGACCGCTTGCGCGATACACAGTACATTGAAACTATAGCCAGACCCTAAATGGCACTAAGTATAGGAGCTTCTAACAACCTAAATGCTCAGGCTAGACTTACATATGCGTTTGCTTCTGCGAGCAAGCACAGAGGGACCGGGAGCTTCACTTTTTTTTTTTTTTCCTATTTTACTTTTTTTTCTTACACTGTCCCTTTCTTTAATTGTTTTGATCACTTTTATTTCTATTATAAGGAATGTAAACATCGCAGGTAATAGAAATAAGCATGACAGGTCCTGTTTATTGAGAGATCTGTGGTCAAAAAAACTCCAGATCTCTCATTTACACTAAAAAGACAAAAAAAAAAAAAAAGGAGAAGTTCGCTAAGCTGAAACTTCGATCTCTCTGTGCCTGTCACAGAACTATTCCCCCACACAGTTAGTAAGCATATTTAGGCAAACATTACCCCCTTTGATGACCCCCAGTGTTAACCGCTTCCCTGCCAGCGTCATTTATACAGTAACAGTGCATATTATTTAGCACTGATTACTGTAGTAATGTCACTGGTCCCCAAAAAGTGTAAAAAATGTCAGTTAGGGGCCAGATCTGTCCGCCCCAATGTGGCAGTCCCGCTAAAAAACTGCTGGTCGCAACCATTACTAATAAAAACAAAAAAAATAATTAAAAAACTCCAAAAATCTATCCGGTAGTTTGTAAATGCTATAACTTTTGCGCAAACCAATTAAAATTACGCTTTTTGGGATTTTTTTTTTTTTAACCAAAAATATGTAGCAGTATACAAGTTGGCCTAAAACTAAAAAAAAAAAATAGATTTTTTAAAAAAAATTTATTGGGAATGTTTTATAGCAGAAAGTAAAAAATATGGCGTTTTTTTTCAAAATTGTCGCTTTTTTTGTTTATAGCACAAAATCTAAAAACCGCAGAGGTGATCAAATACCACCAAATGAAAGCTCTATTTGTAGGAAAAAAGGACATCAATTGTATTTAGAGATACAGCGTCGCATGACAGTGCAATTTTTTGTTAAAGTAACGAAGTGCCAAATCGCAAAAAATGGCCTGGTCATTAAGGGGGTTAAAACCTTCCGGAGCTGAAGTGGTTAACTAAAGTTGCCCAGGAAGAACATGAATTTCACTATTACCTAAGGCAGTGCAAAATCTCTGACCAAACAAAATGGCCGCCCATACTCTGCATAAGAGACTAAACTAGGGTTGCCACCTTTCCAGGATTCACCCGGACAGTCCGGGTTTTAAATCATGTGTCCGTGTTTCAGTCCACCTAAAAACCGGACACATTATTCAGACAAGAATATGGCTCGAAACAGAGCCTGACAGGAGGGTGAGGGGGCACTATGTGTGCCGCATTACTATTCTCTTTGGAGTGCCCAAAGGTGTCCCAGGTCTGTAACAATCCTATAATGTATATTAACCACCTGCGGACCAGTCACTGGGACTGTACTGTGGCAAAGTGGCTCGACTCCTCCCCCTGTAGGCGCGCTCCCGCTGTTTTCAGTCACAGCGGGAGTCGGGCCAGGGAAGGAGCGGCGGCGACCGCTGCTGCTCTTCCCCGATCGTCGGGGAATCGAGTTTGGAGATCCGCCCGCTTGTGTAAACAGAGCGGGTGGATCTCCTAAGTGACAAGGAGTGACAGATTGCAGTGTTCAGCATAGCTGAACATGCGATCTGTCCCTGTGTCACTCAGTCACCTCCCCCCCACACACGTCAGTAAGCACCAGGCATACATTAACCCCTCCCTCTCCAATAAAGTTAACCCCTTCCCTGCCAGTGTCATTTTTACAGTAACAGTGCATATTTATAACAATGGTTACTGTAGAAATGTCACTGGTACCCCCAAAAGTGTCAAAAATGTCAATCAGGGGTCCGATCTGTCCGCCGCAATGTCGCAGTCCCGCAAAAAAAAAAAAAAAAAAAAAAACGCAGATCGCCGCCATTACGCGTTAAAAATATAAAAAAAAAAAAAAACACACCAAAAATTACAGAAATCTTTCCCTTAGTTAGTAAACGCAATAACTTTTGCGCAAACCAATCAAAATACGCTTATTGTGATTTTTTTTTTTACCAAACATAGGTAACAGAAAACATATTGGCCAAAAATTTTAAAAAATTTTGATTTTTACATTTTTTTGGGGGGGAATTTCATATAAAAAAATGTTAAAAATATTGTTATTTTTTTAAAATAAACACTCTTTTTTTGTTTATAGCGCAAAAAGTAAAAAATCGCACAGGTGATCAAATACCACCAAAAGAAAGCTCTGTTTGTGGGAAAAAAAGATTGTAAATTTCGTTTGGGTACAGTGTCGCACGACCGCGCAATTGTCAGTTAAATTCGCACAGCGCCGAATCGCAAAAAGTGGCCTGGACGTAAGACAGCAAAATCCTCCGGTGGTAAAGTGGTTAAAAAAAAAAATTTGCTCAGGTTTGGCTTGAAGAAAAAGTGTCAACCCTAGACTAAACTCCTGAAGAGCGGACGTAGAAACAACTTACAAAAGTGCGCATATAACACCAATACTAGAAAATAACACATTTCATTGATTGCCTCAGCCAGGAAGTAAATCAATGAGGAAGAATCTGGTGTCTGACATCTGCCATCATTTCTCCATACTCAGAAGCCTGGAACAAACAACTGTCATCTTACAAGACAAAGATGACTCACAAGCCCTCTTATCACCTCAAAGTTCACACCAAGGTGTTGAAAGCAGAGGACACACATGAGCCACATTCCGAGTCAACTTCTGAGCATGGATATTTTTCTCCTTCATGATTGGGACTTCAAAAAGAAATGAAGAAGTCCAGAACAATTAAGAAGAGGCATTGCGTAATGCCGCCATCACATCTTCTCGCATCAGCGACTCGCTGGCACGCGTTCAACTATCTCCGCTCTGGCCACCTGCTGTGAAATGGAAGAATCAAAACACCGCATTCACCCCATGCCACGTTTAATACCACAGGCAGCGTACCATGTAGTCTGCCGGAGATAAAAAATTAGATATTCTGTATATTAAATTTGGCATCACAATGAACTACTGTACGCAAGATTCAAAAGTACTAGAAATGCCACTGTCATCTTACACCAAACCTAAGTGTTTCCAACTTTTCCGCTCTGAGATAGTTTTTGTGTGCTCACGCTAGAGTTGCACAATTCTGGATAAAATGAGAATCACAATTTTTTTTGCTTAGAATAAAGATCACGATTCTCTCACAATTCTCGGCGTAACATATTTTACATTATACAAAAGAATTGGGCTAACTTAACTGTTTAGATTTTTTTTTTATTTACTAAAGTGTATTTTTTTCCAAAAAACTGCATTTGAAAGACTTCTGCGCAAATACAATGTGACATAAAAGATTGCAACGATCGCCATTTTAGTCTCTAGAGTCTCTGATTAAAAAAAAAATAAAAATTATATACAATGTTTGGGGGTTCGAAGTAATTTTCTAGCAAAAAAATTGGATTTTTGACTTACTGTAAAATCCATTTCTCTGATGTTTATTGACAGACACAGCTCCTGATTCCTCTTCACTATTGGGTTATACTGCCCCCCACAGTAGTAGGACACTAGGCAGGAAAAAGATTGACTACGCCTATGGGCAGTCCCAGGGGGTATACAGCTACACACCGCTATTGGCAATGTCAAAAGAATTACAACTCCATAAAGGGGTGCAGGGCAACAATCAGGGGGGGACAGCCCATACACATGTAGGGGGGCCCAGGCGTTCCAAGGGGCCCGACCGCCCAGGCCCCAACCAACGAGACTGAGTTGTTGCTGTAGTAACTAGCAATTGTTTAAGCATGGTGGCTGCAGAGTAAGCCGACGCAGCTGAAGGGATGCCTCTTTGCTGGATTGCGCTGTCTCTTTGCTGAAAATATGAGGCTGTCTCTTTGCTGGATTGGGATTTCTCTTTACTGAAAATTTGAGGCTGTCTCTTTGCTGGATTGGGATAGCTCTTTGCTGAATATACAAGGCCATCTCTTTGTTGGATTAGGATGTCTCTTTGCTGAATATATGAGGCCGTCTCTATACTGGATAGAGATGTCTCTTTGCTGAATTTAAGGGGATGTCTCTTTCATGGATTGGATTAATTTTCATTTATTCATTTGTAAGAGTTTTAAAATAGAAGTGGGTGCACTGAAGGACCCGAAGGGATGGCCAGTGGGTGGATTTGGTAGGACAGCTAGAGGGCGGGCCCTGCGGAATGTTGGTGGTCAGGTCCGGAGGGGCCCAGGCCTAAAGCTGTGTAAGGGGCCCCAAAATGTCTGATGGCTGCCCTGAAGGGGTGGGTACTGTGTCGGTCAATGAACATCAGAGAAATTGATTTTTTGGTAAGTCAAATCCCATTTTCCCTTTGGTTCATTGACAGACACAGCTCCTGATTCTTCCTAACCATTGGGAGGTCCAAAAGCAGTGTTAAACATGCAGGGTGGGAAAACCGCAGAAAAAAATTCCCAAGGCTAATCATAGCCAACCAGGTAACATGGAACTCAACCAAAACAACTGGAGCTCACCTGAAAAAAAACAAACAATACACCTTCAAATAGGACCAGGTCCTCTAAACAGCAGCCTGTAAAACCTTGGGGCCAAAAGAAGCATCCGCAGATACAAACAAATCCACTTTATATAACTTTGTAAAAGTGTGCAAAGACAAGATGGCCATCTTGCAAACCTGCATAACTGGTGCCTGATGACAGAAGGCCCAGGAGGCACTAAGCACCCGAGTAGAGTGTGACCTAACAGAGAAAGCAGGAACCTGACCGCTAATTGAATAGGCCTGAATCACTGTCTGTCTGATCCATCAGGAAATGATCGCAGCAGAAACGGCCAATCCTTTTCGAGGTCCAGCCGTGAGTACAAACAGTGAGTCTGACATCCTAAAAGACTCTGTAGCTGCCAGGTACACCCTGATTGCCCAAAACACATCCAAGAAATGCAGAGCAATTTGCTTAGGATGTTGTCCTGGGACAAAGGGAAGACAACACAATGTCTTCATTCAAATGAAAATCAGAGACGACCTTTGGAAGGAAAAATAAACAGGGAAAAAGAACCACCCTAGCTCTGTAAACCAATAGGTAAGGTGAACCACAAAACAACGCCGCCAGCTCTTACACCCTGCACGCAGAAGTAATAGTCACCAAAAAAGGCCACCTTCTGGGGCAACGTAAGCAGGGGAAACTCATATTTTCGAAGGGAGATTTCCTGGATAACTGACAACACCAACTTGAGTACCCACGGTGGTAATGGAGACCTCACTGGAAGAACCAAGTGTCAAGCTCCCTGGATAAAGGTACACACCAAGGAAAGTGTGGCCAATGGATGTTGAAAGAAAACCGCAAAAAAGCCGAAACCTGGCACATGATGTATTTAAGGCCAGGCCCTGCTCAACCCCCTGTTGGAGGAAAGCCAAGCTCCGAGCCAACGAAAAGGAGCGAGGGCGAACCCCAAAAGACTCACACCACGCAACGTAAATGTTCCAAATATGATGGTAGATCTTCCTATAGGTAGATTTTCTAACCTTAACAGCGTAGGGATCACAGATTCAGACAAACCTCTATCCTTCAGCACCTGGTTTTCAACAGTTAAGCCATTAAAACCAGCGACTGTAAAGCAGGATGGAAGATTGGTCATTGAGACAGCAGATCTTCCCTGAGAGAAAGTCTCCAAGGAGCACTGGCGACCAGCCATACCAGATCAGCGAGGCCAGTTTGGAGCCACCAGAAAGACCGGAATCCCTTGCTGCCTTGATCCTGCACAGGAGTCTTGGCAGACGTTTGAGGGGGAAAGGCATAAATCAGACGATACTGACGCCAAGGAGCCACTAATGCGTATGCGTCTTCCGCCCGAGGACTCCAAAACCATGCCATAAACCTCTGTATCTTCCATGGAATGTGTACAGCAGAGAGGGCTGGAGCAATCATCCTGTTCACCTTAAAATGCTGGCTACTTCGTGATCCACCAGGATACTTCTTGTGCCCCCATGGTGATTGACATAGGCCACAGCCATGGCATTGTCCGATTGAATTTGTACCAGACACCCCTGAGGACAAATTGTCCAATGATCGCTTGAAGTTCCGGTACATTGATCGGCAGTCTGGACTTTTCCATGTCCAGGACCCCTGCGCACAAGCTGTGTCAAGGAGGCCTCCCCACCCGGACAGACTGGCATCCAAGGATTTCCCTGTGGAAGTGCCGGAGAACTAAGCCACCTCTAGAGACTGCGGATTCTTGGCCCCTTTCACTAGAATCTCTTTTTGCTGAGATCTTGTGTGGAACTGTGCAAACGGAACCGCCTCGAAGGAAGACACCATCAGGCCCATCACTCGCGTGCAAGCCCGGAGGGATGGCTGTCTGCTGGACAACAGAAGCTGAATTGCCTTCTGCAATTTCTGGAGTTTTTCCAGAGAAGCAAAACTCTGGCTGAGGCAGAATTCACCCATTTAGTCCAGTTTTGGAAACTGAAAAAGAGCAGACTCCCTCAGAGATTGCAGAGTAATCTCCAAGGTGTCCATCAGAGCAGTCAGAGACTCTGCTCGCAGAAGATGATCGTCCAGGTACCCCCCAATACCGTGATTCCCCACTGAAGCAACAATACAACACTTTGTGAAGACCCGAGGAGCGGAAGCGAGACCAAAGGTAAACGCCACAAACGGATATTGCTCCACATTGGATCACTTTTGAATTTTTATTATGTCGTATGAGAATTTTTGTACTTTTGTACCCTTTTCGATATGGAGATTAGCATAAAAAAAAAAAAAAAAAACAATCATTTGTCTGATAATCTCATCGTGTGTACTAAGGCTTAGGCTTGAGACAGTCAAGCAACTAGAATGTTCAGGACAAGGTCAGTTTATCTCTATACAGATATCGCTTTTCCATCAGCCTGGAATTCCTCTTCAAAGGTTCCTCAGGTATTTATGGCATTCTGGACACCCAAAAATAAGCAGCACATGCACAAACACATTACACATAGCTGTGCCTTTACACCTAATCCAGCACGCTGCAGCGGCCAGTTTACTTTGTGAATGACAGACGTTTCAAACAATGGGTGCACAAACACCGAGTGAAAATGAAAAATGAAGGCCGCCGTGTATACAGTGCACAGCAGCTCCCTCTGACCTCTTCAATCAAATGATTAATTATACAGCATTGTGAAAACATCGCAGCAAGGAAATAATTTCTAGACAAGCAAACACAGGATAAGAAAGCCTCACCCCGAGGCCTGCATTGTTCATAATGACAGGATTTTCTACCTTCTGCTGTGGACACTAAAAGCATTAATATCACACAGCTGTGTAATGGAGAGAATATGTACATGACGCCGCTAGAGGCAGCAAAGCGATTTGAATTAGAACCAAACTGGTCATTTACACCCAGAGCTAGAAGTCTATGAATAACAAAATATAAAATGAGCTGTCAAAAGTTTTGGGACTCCTGCCTATACACGCACATGAACTTTAATGGCATCCCAGTCTAAAGGCCCGTACACACAATAAGAGAATCAGAGGTAAATTTTATATGACAAAGATCTGCCGATTTTCGGATCATTAGTATAGTGCTTTCAACAGCCAATTACGAATTTTTGGACAACCAGAACAGGATGTGCAGGCTAAAAAAAATGTTATCGCATGAGAACACAACTTCCAATTTTTGTTTAATTAGTACAGTTTTCATCCGAAAGACTAGGCATGCTCGGAAATTAAAGAACACATACAAAACAATTCAACACATTACATCACTTCTGAAGTTGAATTCTGTCGTAGGAGAATGTTTCTATGAAAGTAACCTCTTTACTCTCGGTATGAGATTAGCATGCAACAAAAAACGGAGGAAAATTCATCTGATAATCTGATTGTGTATACGAGGCTTTAGTCCGTAGGGTTAAATTAGGAGTTGGCCCACCCTTTGCAGCTATAACAGCTTCAACTCTTCTGGGAAGGCTGTCCACAAGGTTTAGGAGTGTGTCTATGGGAATGTTTGACCATTCTTCCAGAAGCGCATTTGTGAGGTCAGGCACTGATGGACAAGAAGGCCTGGCTTGCAGTCTGCACTTTAATTCATCCCAAAGGTGTTCTATTGGATTGAGGTCAGGACTCTGTGTAGGCCAGTCAAGTTCTTTCACCGCAAACTCGCTCATCCATGTCTTTATGGACCTCGTTTTTTTGCACTGGTCCAAATCAGTTGGTGAAGGGGGATTATGGTGTGGGGTTGTTCTTCAGGGGTTGGGATTGGCCCCTTAGTTCCAGTGAAGGGAACTCTTAAGGTGTCCGCATACCAAGACATTTTGGGACCTTTGTGGGAACAGTTTGGGGATGGCCCCTTTCTGTTCCAACATGACTGCGCACCAGTGCACAAAGCAACGTCCATAAAGACATGGGTGAGAGAGTTTGGGGTGAAGGAACTTTACTGGTCTGCACAGAGTCCTGACCTCAACCCCATAGAAAATCTTTGGGATGAATAAGAGCACAGACTGAGAGCCAGGCCTTCTCGTCCAACATCAGTGCCTGACCTCACAAATGCGCTTCTGGAAGAATGGTCAAACATTCCCATAGACACACTCCAAAACCTTGTGGACAGCCATCCCAGAGGAGCTGAAGCGGTTATCGCTGCAAAGGGTGGGCCAACTCAATATTGAACCCTACGGACTAAGACTGCGATACCATTAAATGTCATGTGCATGTAAAGGCAGGCGTCCCAATACTTTGGCAATATAGGGTAAATATGATGGTTGTACAATTTAGGAAAGCAGAACACATTCCCTGTGGGTAACTAAAATCGCTTAGCCTTAGATCATTATTTTTTCCAGGTTAAATTTTGTACCCCTTTACTTGGTGAATAAGATTAGCACAATGGTCGTATTAAAGCTTAGGTTATCCTCAAACCAAAAAATGAAAAATCAGTATAAGGGCCATTAGTACCTTCAGTGAAATGTGTCCCTTGTGCTGCTGTGTCCTCCCTTCACTGAGGGGGCACTGACGTGGCACGGATGAGCACTGACGTGGCATGGATGTGGCATGGATGAGCACTGACATGGCACGGATGAGCACTGACGTGGCATGGATGTGGCACGGATGAGCACTGACGTGGCATGGATGTGGCACGGATGAGCACTGACGTGGCACGGATGAGCACTGACGTGGCACGGATGTGGCACGGATGAGCACTGACGTGACACAGATGATCCCAGATGTGGCATAGATGTGGCATGGATGAGCACGGATGTGGCACAGATGACCCACAGATGAGGCATGGATGTGGCACAGATGACCCACAGATGAGGCATGGATGTGGCACGGATGGGCATGACTGAGGTATGATTGAGTTATGATTGAGGCATGGAAGAGGCAGGTGTGAGTGGTGCTGCGGTCTCTCTCCACTCCTCGCATGCTGTGGTCTCTCTCCACTCCTCGCATGCTGTGGACCCAGCGAGCATGGACACTTCCATGTGCGCTCCAGGGGGCGCACGGGAAACGCAATTCTGGGAGGACATCATTGTACACCCTCCCAGAATAAGTGGACCACTCATTACAACCAAGACATAGAGAATACCATCTCTGAATGCACAACCCATTGAACCTTGAAGCAGATGGGCTACAGCAGCAGAAGACCACACCGGGTGTCACTCCTGTGAGCTAAGAACAGGAAACTGAGTCTACAATTCCCACAGGCTCACCAAAATTGGAAAATAGAAGATTGGAAAAACGTTGCCTGGTCTGAGGAGTCTCGATTTCAGCTGCGACGTTCAGATAGTAGGGTCAGAATTTGGTGTAAACAAGAAGGCATGGATCCATCCTGCCTTGTATCAACAGTTCAAGCTAGTGGTGGTGGTGTAATGGTGTGGGGGATATTTTCATGGCACACTTTGAGCCCCCTTCGTACCAGTTGAGTATCGTTTAAATGCCACGGCCCACCAGAGTATTGTTGCTGACCATGTCCACCCCTTTATGCCTACAGTGCACCCATCTTCTGATGGCTCCTTCCAGCAGGATAATGCACCATGTCACAAAGCTCAAATCATCTCACCACTGCTTTCATGAACATGAATGAAGTCACTGTACTCCAATAGCCTCCACAGTCACCAGATCTCATCCAATAGAGCACCTTTGGGATGTGGTGGAATCGGTGCTGGAGATTCGCATCATGGATGTGGAACCGACAAATCTGCAGCAACTGCGTGATGCTATCATATCAATATGGACCAAAATCTCTGAGGAATGTTTCCAACACCTTGTTGAATCTATGCCACCAAGAATTAAGGCAGTTCTGAAGGCAAAAGGGGTTCCTACCCGGTACTAGCAAGGTGTCCCTAATAAAGTGGCCGGTGAATAGATACTGACATCAGTCTGAAAAAAGGGGAAAGCACTTGTACTTTATCACTATAGACAATGAAATACTTGAATTCTTTGCTCTTGGTAACATCTGTGTCCACAGAGCACAGTCCAGGCCCCTGCCTGCTGCCACAGTACTTACTGATCTATCAATGTCTGGAATGGTCAGACCGAGGTTTACTGTCTATTGTGAGAATGGGGTCTCTGTGGGAACAGCTGCAGCCGTACTACAGAAATACGGCAGCTGTCTGCCCCGTCACTGGCTCTATGTCCAAAAAAAAATTGCCGCACCCCAAAATCTCCTCTTCTGGACTTGAAAAACGTTGAAATGCCGACTGGCGTCAGAATAACTTGAACAACAATAATAACTCGGCAATCCCGGCCTGGAATAGCTCCCGAGGGCTCCATACTGGCTCCCCCACAAGTTCTAAACATTTTTCTGCACAAAAATAAACATCTCTTCAGAGTACTGGGAAGATCTCTATTTACAGAGGAATATTCTATGGCTGGGTCACTGATTCTTCAATAAGAGATAACCAACACCGAAATGCCTCATCTAACAGGAAGGATAAATATTTGCAGACAGAGACGATATTCTGCTCTGCGTGTGCCTCTGTTACTTTGCATAAACGAAAATTTTGCATTGTAGGCAAGAAAATGTTTTTACTAAATATCAAGATGTGGTTATTGAGTTTGATCAATGACAGAATCATAACAAAGAGCGTTACATATATGCAGAACTGTAACTGTAATAAAGAAGGAACAGTGACAGATCCAGGAGTTGAACCTAAAGTGTAAGGCCCCTTTCACACTAGCGGACCGTTCAGATCCGCCTGTCGGTTTTTCAGGCAGATCTGAACGGATGCCCCATGCATCTCTATGGGGGATTGGATGTTAGGGGAGACATGTCCGCTGACATCCAATCCGTCAAATCTGGACGGATGGAAACCCTATTTTCCCTCTGTCCAGCGGATCGGATCGGATGGGATCAGATGAGAACGGGCAGGCGGTCTGTTCCCATCCGCGATTCCCCTATAGATAACAGTGGGGACCCGACAGCTCTGTCTCCGCACACAGAGCGGAGACAGAGCTGCCATCCGCCTGCTCAGCGGGGATCAGCGGATCGATACCCCGCTGAGATAAACGGAGTGCGCCGACGGACTCCCTTGTGTGAAAGGGGCTTTACTCCACTTTCTTGGAACAAAAATAGTAAATAAAAAAATAAAGCATATACAAATGTGACACAAGTAATACCGTAACTGAATGTTATTAAAAATGACATTTCGTTTTCAATCTATAGTGCTGTAATTTTCTGTAAAATGCAATGCAATATGGCTACCTGGAGGCATTCTATACGCAGATGGTGTACAGAATGCCCCCCCCCCCCCCCGACAAATGTAATTTCCTGCTTTTGTAATTGGCTTACAGATACAAGCCGATTTTGGACATCCTCTGCAACACAAATGTCATTTTTGGGGAGAGACTCCTAAAGAGACGCAGACCCTGCCACTTTCCTCATTAGGCCCCTTTCACATGCGGAGCAGCCGGATGACAGGTTCGTCTCCGCTCGCTGTGCAGAGGGGAGATAAAGTCCTGCTCTCCTCTATGGGGAAATTGGGTCAAAGAGGACCGCCTGCCTGTTTTCATCCAATCTGCCAGATGGATGGAAAATAGGACCACCATCCATCTGGATTTTGCAGACAGGAAGGGATAGCGGCAGATATCAGCGGGCATTTCACCACTAACATTCGCTGCTCCATAGAGGACAATGCAGGGTCAGATCAGGTTCTCCTGAACAACTGACCGGCAAACCTGATCCAACAGCCTGTGCTAAAAGGGCCTTCGGAACCCTGCAAGTCCAGGAGCTGATCGACGATTATAAAATCATTCCCATAACATTCAATTTCTACATGGACACAGAGAAAGCAACGGCTATTTCTTCAGAATAACAAAACTTAGGAATGTGCAACAAAGTTTTTTTAAATTTAGGAGGTGCCCAAAATAGAAATTTTGGTGCCAAACCTGAAAATGCAGGATGCACTTGGCCCAAAATGCCAGTTTTTAAAATATTATATATAATTGTATTATATTCGCCTTTTGTATAATTATCATGCATTTAAACGAATATGAATTGATGGTCGGCCAATATTGGCACCTTTAGCGCAAGAAAAGCTCAAGAAAAATGTATCCCTTTAAATTCTATGTATGTCTTCACACCGGTCTGTTGGGCTTCCATTAGGGTGTTAAAAATCCTGCTTGCTGTATTTCTAGTCAGTTAAAAAAAAAAAACACACCTCCCTGTTGAAATGCACTGCGGTTTTTGAGTCGCACGACCAATAAAAAACAAACCATAAGCACAGTCGAATAGTGGTAAAATTGCGCTTTCGGCACATTTTTCACTTATGCAAAATGCCGATAACACTATTTTCGGCCGCCGAAATTTCAATGCATCTCTATTAAAATCCATGCAATGTACATAGATCACCCAGAGGGGAATGTTTTTTTCTCAACAAGATGTAGAGTTACTCTTAAAAAGATAACTAAATCCAAGAACAAAAATTGCACATACTGCAAATTCCCAGTCCTTCGATGTGGTAGCTACATTTGTTATATTTCTTCAAGCTAACATTTTCAGCAAGAACAAAAAATACCTGTTGAGCTTGGCAAAAATACAATGCCTTATTAAACTCCCCATTGCCCATGTAATAGAGGTGAGCAATTACAGACATGTTTATAGATCAAGTCAACTGATATTGAATAAACTTAATTTGGACCCACTTGTAAAGGTGGTTGCACGGCTAAAAAGGTGGCATTATACAAATCCAAATGCAGGAAAAAGCCAGCACACTAACTTGGAGTGGAACTTCACCTTCCCAATCAACATTGATTATTTACTAACATTACTACTATCATTAATAATAGATTGTAAAGTATATCATATTGTTTGGGCTAAGGCCAGATGGATTCCAGGAAGTAAATGTTATATGAATCATTTGCCCTTACTCAAGATGGCCACAGCCAGAAATGTTACAGGGACTTTTTTCAAAGTGATTTCTCAACCAAATAAAGCATGGACACATGGATGGATGGATGGATGGGGGAGTTTACTTTAATATTAAAAAATAAGTCAATAGTGTTTTAGGTGCTCAGATGCAGTAAAGAACTGCTTTAAAATCCCAGGCATCACTTTACCAAAGTCCTCAGCCCTGACACAAAGAATAGCTTTGATCTGTCCCCGGAAACCCTGATAAAAGAAGGTGCCTATTTTGTGTTGGAGATTGCGCTGGACTGACTGGATCAGTCACTGGTCATGGGAGATTGTGTGGGTAAAGGGGGAAGCAATCCTTTCCAGTGGGTCCTGCCCAATGATGGATCCTTCTAGGCTAGGGACTTGGGCTGCTACCTTTCCAATAGAGCCTTGTGGTCATTTCAGCGAGAAGGCTTGGGTAAGAAAGGAGCGCCCAGTGTCCCGAAAATAACAACTTTTGCTGTATGGTTCAAAATACATTTATTGTAGGTGCAAAACATACACACACATCAAGCCAATGTGTTTTGGGAGACAATGAATGTCTTTTGAACCATACATCAAAAGTTGTAATTTTCTGGACACTATGCACTTCTTTTTTTCCTTCCTATGCTGAAGAAAGAAAGGGTAGAAGAGCAGGGATTTAAAATACCCAGACTGCTACACCGGCTGTATGGGCACTGACAGCTCATCACCCATTGAGGTAAGTACAGCAGAGACCAGGGGGGTGGGGAGGGTGTATAGTAATAGCTCACCCTTTCATATGTTTTTTTTTTTTTTCAAAATGTGAACTAACCCTTTAAAAAGGCACAGTTTTGCCTTGTCAAAATTGGACTATCCTATCAGGAATACAATATTCATTTGCTATTTCACGTTTACTTGGCTTTTAATGTTTTTCCCCATTTATACTTCCCTAGGTGGATTCAGCATCTGTCCAATGCTGCATCTGTCCCCTGTCATCTCTGCACTGAGATCCGAGTGATCGAACACCACCGATCGCTCGATTCTGACAGCTCCCCGAGCAGAAAGCTGCTGACTGTCAGTCAGCAGCTCTGCGCTCTGCCCCTCCTCGCTCACTGGAGCGCTGGGCCGCGGAGGGGCGGGGAGCGGCCGGTGTTCAGAATACCGCTACCTCTCAGATTCTGCAACTGGAAGGGATGCTCGGATAAGAACTGCATTCCAACAAGGCCGCTATGCGTTCCAATAGGTTTCCTAATGTGACAGAACACAAAGCAGAGCCAGACATCTTATTTATTTTTATTATTTTATTTATTTCAGGTACTTATATAGCGCTGTCAATTTACGCAGCTCTTTACATATACATTGTACATTCACATCAGTCCCTGCCCTCAAGGAGCTTACAATCTAAGGTCCCTAACTCGCATACATACACAGTAGGGCCATTTTTTTTTTGTTTATACAGGATTCAATTAACCTACCAGCATGTCTTTGGAGTGTGGGAGGAAACCGGAGTACCTGGAGAAAACCCACGCAGGCATAGGAACTCCAGGCAGGTAGTGTCGTGGTTGGGATTCGAACCAGTGACCCTCTTGCTGCTAGGTGAAAGTGCTAACCACTACACCACTGTGCCGCCCATCTTATAGCAGTAAACTCACCTTATATACTGAAATAGACTATTTCACCATGATCTAGTGAAATAGTCTATTTCACTTTATAGACTGTTTTTGTCGCTGAGCAGTGTGGGGTGTACCAAGATGTCGCAACCTACCTGCAGGTTTTTCACTATACTCACTGGAATCTAATAATAATAATACAAATGTAATACTGTGACTCAGTATATAAAGTGAGTTTACTGCTAAAATAAATGTAAAATTCAAGACTTGTGAGGGTGTAAGAAGATGTCCGCCGCTGCTTTGTGTTCTGTCCCATTTGGAAACCTATTGGAACGCATAGCGGCCATGTTGGAATGCTTGGCGCATGCGCAGTAAGTTGTTCTAGTCTGTCCGTCACTTCCGGTTGCAGAATCAATAGGTAGCGGTATTCTGATAGAACACCGGCTCGCTATGCGGCTGAGCCGGGTGTCAGTCCAGGCACCTGGCGGATCCCGACTTCCATTGTTGTGACGTGCCTGGACTGACATCTGTGACGTCAGCAGAAAGTGGAAAAGAGTCCAAAACGAATTGCACTCCTGTGATCCATAGGAGAAGTACAGCCAAACAAGCTGTTTGGCTATACTTTTCCTCAAAGCCATGACCATAATAAACCAGAAACTCCTGATTATTTATTTTAAACATCACTGCGACTGATAATTAGAGGAAGATCACAGCTATCCTGGCTGTATGAGTCAGCAGGAGTGAGTCAATGCATACCTACAGCTCCGGAAAACTGCACCTGGGGCTGTGTGAGTTCTTCAGTACACTCAGGGTATCCCAAAGACAACCGGTGAGACAGATTGAGACATCTCTTACAACATCTGAACCATGTAGGCGGTTAACTACAGTGGAAAGTGTGGCTATTACACATTCTTCATCTTATTGGAAAATCACCTGTGCAACGCTGAGCCATAAGCTTAATCTGACCATACACACAGACTTTAACAAATGTCTCCCACTGTCGCTATTGTGTTTTGACAGCCACCCCCGCTGGCTGTCAAAATACCAAAACAGCAGCTGTTTCGGCTTGGAAGCAGCAGCACTTCGATCGACAATTTTCCATCTATCTCCGGTCACTGCCCTGTTGTTGACATTGGGCAGGGAGAGTGGCAACAGGGTCACCCACTAATCAAATTTCAGCTGGTTCCCCAGTGAAAAGCAGGCCATAGACATAGACAAGTCGAAAAAAACAAAAAGTTCTGTCAATAGAAAAACGAAAAAATAGCTCATACAATTGTGCCATCAATTGTTTAAATTTTCAAAAAAAAAAACTTCATGTTGAATCAGGAGCTTTCGATTGCAGCATTAAAAGCCGTGTGGTAGCTGGCACACCAATGATGCGAAAAACAAACGATTCGCCAATCAACATGAATTTTGTTTTTCGAGTCGTCTGTGGCCTGCTTAATTTCGTAAATAGATGGGTAGAATTTCAAACGAAAATTCTTTAGGAAAAGAAGAAAGTTCTAAGCAAGTAAATTTTTCTAATAATTAGCGGATCAAATCAACACTTGCTTTCGACTGCAGTGACGTGAAAATTCAAAGGAGCAGGATGGCAAATTATTCTCGAACACATTACTCCATGAAAGCCACATACACTGTTAGAAAAGTCCATTAAAGCAGAGATCCGGTCAAATTTTTTTTTTACCTAAAAATACCCCTAGAATAGTCATTGTTTGTGCATTTAAACAATGATATCCTCTAAACTGTCCCGTTTAGTGTACCTGCAGGATGAATTACTTACCGAGTGAAGTTCTTGTCCAGCGCTGCCATCTGCGGTGTGGGCAGCTGAAGCCGCAGTGTCTCTCTTCCTGGATTTCACGAGTCCCAGAATGCTATACCCTCGTCACTTCCGGGGCAGGCACGTCATCCCACAGCAGGTTTTGCGTCACTGCGCATGCCCGTATCGCTGTTCTCCATCCATATGCAGAGAATGACATGCCTGCACCGGAAGTGACGAGGGACACCGGTGCAGGCGCATTGACTCCTGGGATTGATGACACTCATCTCCCAGGAGTCAATGCAAAGCAAGAAATGATGTCGGCGGCCGCATAAGGAGGAAGTGGGAGGAAGGGAAGATACTTTTCATTAAAAATAAGGTAAGTGAACATAAAAAAAATAAAAAATAGCCAATACGATTTTAGAAAGGGATATAGGCAAGAATGATGTGAAGTGTAAAATTAGGGTGAAACTCCGCTTTAATTTCAAAACCTAATTTTAAAAACGCAAATTAAATCTTTCAAATGACAAACAAATGATCTAAGAATGTTTGAAAATGTTTTCCTAAGAATTTTCATTCAAAATTCTATCCATCTATGGTTAGCTTTACTCTTGTTCAAAACATTCTACATATTCAGCCTTAAACAATTAGACAGTAAAATTATTGAACACAGGTATAGCTGTTCTCTAGCTGGTGTATCAGGAATTAATTCCAATGAGCACAAGATCACGCTTTCACACAAAACACGTGTGTGCGGGGGCTGGTACACATGGACCAAATATTGGCTATGTATCAGGCTTTAGAATAGTTTCAATCATGGTTTATAATAAGCTACTGTGGACATTGTGTAAAGGCCATGCTTGGCGCATGTTCCAGTACAAAGTCAATAGGCTCCTGCATGTCTGAGGTGAATTGGACCATGGCTCAATGCACAGAAGGGCCACATGAAGCACCTCTTTAACGTCACCAAAACCATTGTGGCTGAAAAACTGGTTTGTGTTGACTCTGTAGTCATTGTGCACCATTATAGCTCTACTAAGTACCCCACAAAGTACAGAGAAACCAGAAAAGAAAGAGAAAGAAATTTCAGTGTCATATAAGGATATCAAATGCAGACTTCCCAAGAGACATCTTATTCAAAGACATGTTTGTTTTCTTGCTAAAAGAACCTCAAAGTCAATGTGGTTTGTCATGCCAAGGTCAAGGCTTGGTCTTGCCAAGGGGGGAACCCAATGTAATTTTTATTATTGATAGTGAAGCAACACTAAAAAACAAATTGAAGTGCCATCTCTTTACAGCTAGTTGAAGCAGAGTTCCACTCGTTTTTACGTTTATTAAAAGTCACCAGCTACAAAAAGTGTCTAACAACCCCTATTCAGGATTTATCATCAGCTGATATGATCAACGGGCCAGAACATGCTAAAGATGTCTGAGGAGCACTTATTAATAAACTGCTTGTGTGAGGATATTTCTAGACTGGTCAGTGACACAATTAAAATGTTGTGATTCCACTGGGGGAACACTTCAGACCTGTGCTGTAAAAACATCCAAGCAGCAGACAATATCCATACGTTTCATATTATCCAATTAGGGTTTGGACACAGTGGTTTCCATCGCAGGAGCAAGAAAACCACACAAACTGATCCTGGAGCTTGCTGGACGGGTGAAGGGAATTACCATATTACATGGAAACAGAGTTACCTCTCTAGATTTCCTTATTCTACAGGTCGTTCTTATAGTTTTACCACACGTGGTGGGTATGACTAAACTGTACTGTGAGAGGATCTTAAAGGGGGTAATACCAGCAGTTTCAGGGGTGGGGGGGCGCTATGTACATAGTGCAGGGTTCAGGAGTGTGCAAGGAACATATTGCAGCGTTCAGGAGTGTGCAAGGAACATATTGCAGCGTTCAGGAGTGTGCAAGGAACATATTGCAGCGTTCAGGAGTGTGCAAGGAACATATTGCAGCGTTCAGGAGTGTGCAAGGAACATATTGCAGCGTTCAGGAGTGTGCAAGGAACATATTGCAGCGTTCAGGAGTGTGCAAGGAACATATTGCAGCGTTCAGGAGTGTGCAAGGAACATATTGCAGCGTTCAGGAGTGTGCAAGGAACATAGTGCAGGGTGGGTTGAGGAGTGTGCAAGGAACATTGTACGTAGCACACTCCTGAATGCTGCACTGTCTAATTGTTTAAGGCTGAATATGTAGAATGTAGTGCAGGGTGGGTTGAGGAGTGTGCAAGGAACATTGTACGTAGCATTCAGGAGTGTGCACATTGTACATTGTACGTAGCACACTCCTGAATGCTGCACTGAGTCCAGAGTTGAGTTCAAAAGCCCTGGGTGCGAGGGCCACATGAAATGGTCTGGTGGACCAGATTTGGTCTGTGGGCCTTGTGCTGTAGTGTAAAATACTTACAAATATCTAATGTGCAGCACCAAAACCTTTAGTTAAAATTAAAGCAGTTGCCAGGCCTTCCAACTGAGCAAATTCCCCCTGAAATATCATAGCTAGAGTTCACAGGAGAAGGAAGTAGTGGAAGTGTTGTTCGAGTTCACAGGAGAAGGAAGTAGTGGAAGTGTTGTTCATCATTAACGTGGACTGATTCTTTGACAACAAAATATAGCAATGATATCACCTAATGAGCCATACCAAACAAACTTTTTTTTTTTTAACTTTCTGACTACAATAAAATGGAAAGTTTTAGAGTTTCTTTGCTATGATCTGCTCTTCCAACCCACTGGTTACAGACCAGATGGAGTGAACACAAAAGACGCATCTACACATTCACCCAATATTACATAAAAAAAAAAAAAAAAAACTTAAAATCACAATACTATCTCAGGCCATAATGTTACGCATGGCAAAAAATCACAACAAATTCCAATTTAATAAAACAATATAAATTAAAATGTCAAAATTGAAAAACAATCGCATCAACAATCAATCTGAACAGAAGTGAGTAAAGGGGCAAATAATTAAACAAGGATGCTGTCGCTTTCAAGTGTCATGTACGTCCCTTACATACAAGAAAGCATTAACGAACAGAAACTGCTCATCTTGGGATGGATTACAGTGATAAAAAACAATACATCTCCTGGCAACTTTGATGTCTCCTGCAGGCTCCTGTCATTACTGACACCCGAGAGTAATTAAGGGTTCTCTTTCTAACCTTGGACAGGGCCAGTCATACTGGAAGGCAAAACACAACTGTTCTGAGGGTTAAACACTCTGTATGATCTCCTTCAGGTCTCACTCAGTGATTGACATGAAAAACTTCTGTCAGACATGATGCTAGAACCAGTAGCTCATGCACATGAGTTCATAGCAAGACGGAGAGACATTCTAAAGCCCCGTACACATGTACCGATTGTCGGCCGTAAATATTCGGCCGACAACCGATCGGCCGATTGTAGGCTTGTTAGTATGATGCTTCCGACAGCGCACTTTCGGCCGAAAAGAATCTGTCGTGTAGGCATTTTGTTGGCCAACACCAGAACAGCCGATTGTTCGCCAGTCAGTACAGAATTCGGCCCACAATCAGCAGATTTGCAAGACTGGGCATGCTCAGAAAAGACAAAACACACGGAAAGTTCACCATCACATGACATCACTTCTACAGTCGGCTGTTGTTGGCCGACAAAATTCGTGTGCAGTCTTTTGCAGTTTTCAACCGACAGGACATCCCTGGGCAAAAGACGGCCGATCGTTCGGCCAACGATCGGTCAGGTGTACGGGGCATTAGTTGTAATCAAAGAAATTTCCACACATTTTTACCATGCCGTCATTAATTCAACAAAATTATACTCTATTGGACAATTCTACCCATCTGGCAAAACTAAAAGTGTAAGACTATTTCTAAAAAATTTACATTCTGGTCATTTGAACCTTAAAATGTTCCATCACATTCCTTGAAATTGCCCTGGAATCTAGTCTCATTGAACTCTATAAAAAATATGCCCCAGAAGAGGGACACCCCTGGATTTTTGAACATAGGCAGTATATGCATTCAGGTAGCTAAAGCATTGTATTGTAGGTTGCTACCCTAAAGCTTGACTATTGCAGTCCTGGTGATCTATTTTCTGTAGACTTGGCAGCACATGATCCATAGACAAGAGAAGGAAGTCTACCACAGACCATCTTCATGACCTTTAGTCTAAATGCAGAGCAGCACAAGGCTTCCATCTGTATACTCCTGACCTCAAATGCCAACTACAAAGACTTTCTAAAAGGCAATTGCATGTGTTAAGACCTCATCCTTGATGACCTGCTGCTCCTGCCCAACAGACAAGAGAAATAACTAAATACCAGAGACTTTAGACCCAATACTGTGTGCTATGTCAGACTGCACTGTGTCCATGGTCTCAAAGGCTTAAGGTTTTGTTTAACCCTCCTCTTGTGTTAGGGTCAGAACCAACCCGTTTTCAGGTTTTGAATGTCTATAAGTATCACATAAATTTGTTTATTGCATCAAGATTTTTTTACTTTGTCAGGAACCTCTATTTAAACAATGTAATAGAAAAATAATCCTTTTCACTAAATTATAAAATACTGTGGTGAAAATTAAGACGTTCATGGTGTTAGGGTCAATTCTGACCCAGTTATAATATAGGATTTTAGGACACTAATAAGTTCCAAAACTGAAATCATAAACACTCTCTCTGCTTAGTAACAGTGACAGCCAATCCCCTCTCAACCCTGTGAGCTGTAGTTAGGGAGGGGCCTATCTCTTTTCCTGCTTCTCTGCTTCTCTAAATAAAGTGAAGAAACATAGGACCAATACATTTCAGAGTTGCTGACTTTATTTTACCATTTTTTAAATTTGACAATGAGAGGTATGCTATCAAAAGAAAGGTCTAGGGGTCACACCAAAAATATTAAAACCAATCTTTTCAAGGATAAAGAAGCCTAACAAGGTAACCAAGAGGTAAGAAACAAATTTGATGATAAATAATTATTCAGAGGGTATTTTATGGCTGATTTAAAACACGGGTCAAAACTGACCCTAACATCATGGATAGTAACGGAATTCTAACATAAGAGGAGGGTTAAGAAAGTCTTCCAACCAAAACCAAATAAATTTATCATAATCTGGCAAAGACTTTTTCTTTTTAATTTTAACAATGCATAAAAAGTCTGTTTTTAAAAGCAAGTCTTGGGCCACTCTCACCCTGCCGTTCTAATTAGGTCTGTTTGTCAGTTTTAGAAGGCGGACCTGATCAGAAGGTACATTTATCCCTATAGACAGGTGGGTGTAAGCAGACACAAGTCTGGGTCCAATCAGGTATGCATAGAAAAAAAAAAAGGGGGGGGGGTTCGAGGATGAGAGAAGGGCAATGTGGTGTAAACGGACAGTGGAGTCAATTTACTTCCAGCCGCCCATAAAGAAGAATGGCCTCTGTCTGTTTCCGCTCTGCAGAATCTGAGCGGACATGGATAGGTCGCTCTGCTTCAACCAGCAGAAGATCTGTGAGCTGATCTCCTGGTGATTAGAATTGAATCTGTCCTGTGTAAAAGGCAGTCTTATCCAAATAAACTTTACTCATCTTAGTCGGAGGGCTCCCCTGACTGTGGTAGCTAGAGTATTCTGGCGTTAAAGTAGTTGAAAACCCTTACATATACCTAGTAAAGTGACTGGACTCAAGTGAGACACAGAGATGAAACAAAGCTTCCTGCATAAGTTGTACCTGTTTATCTGCAGTCTTCTCTTCCCTACATCTATTCAAAGTCCAGACTTCATAAAGCTTGTCAGGCGGTTCAGAAAAAAGGGGGCGGAGAGCTGAAGTCACACATTGCAGAGCTCAGTGAGGAGAGCTCTGAGAGCTGATTGGAGGGAAGAGACCTCTCCTTCACTCAGCACACAAGAGAAGAGCTGAGGCTGTTAATCAGCTGGAGATTCTTTCCTCGTCGCAATTTTTCTCTTGGTGTTAGGAAAACTTGCCAAAAGTGACTCATGTAGATAGCAGAGGAACAAAGCAGCAGACAGAAATGACACTTCACTTAGTACCCTTGAAACAAGTACAGACTATAGAGGGATATGCTTTGTTCATATTTTATCTGAGGTTTACAACCACTTTAAAGCAGACCTTCAGGCCCCCTTTACACTTGTGCAACTTATCCTGTGACTTGGGACTGCAAAGTCGCATGACAAGTCGTACCCCATGATTTCCAATGAGTACTATTCGTATCTGTGCGACTTCAAGTCGCAACGACTTCAAAGTAGTCCGTGCACCACTTTGGTAGAACTTTGATGCGACTTGAGGTCCATAGACCTCAAGATTACACAGGCATTTCTTCAAGTTGTGTCAAAGTCACGTGACTTTTAGGTCATACAAGTGTGAAAGTAACCACTTTCGTGCACACTTGGAGGGTCACCTCCGGTAGTGCACACTTCTCTCTGTTTCCAAATATGAAAGGGGCCTCACTCACATTTTGCCTATGAAAGAATCTGATCCCTTCCCCTCACTTTTGTACATTTGGGTTCTTTTCTTGGAATGGGAGGCCAAGTACCTTTTTCAAAAGGGACTGGCTTATACCCCCACCCCCACAGGTGCGAGTCATCAGTCAAACCTTGCTTTCAAATCCAAGATGGCAGTGCGGGATCCAAGGGACCTGAGGAGACTTCAGGTTGCAGAACAACAGTGTTGGAGTTTTCATTTTTGTCAAAACAGCTGAAACGCCTGTGGTCAACATTAAGACCTATTACAATAAACTACACAAGACTATTTCCAGCCAGTCCAGTCTGTAGTGCATGCAGGAAAATATGACCGGCCATAGACAGAGCGATTGCAAGAAAATTGCTTAATTCCCCCATCAACAGTCAGTGTTGATGAGTGATTCCTCCAGTGGAGACATTGTGTTCCCCCGGCTAGAACAGCCGCTAGGAATAATAGCATGTAAAATCCGACACGCTGGAAATCCCCAAGTTGATTGATCAATCAACTTGGGTACATTCAGCCCTCCCTTCTAGATTGTAAGCTCTAACGAGCAGGGCCCTCTGATTCCTCCTGTATTGAATTGTACTGTAACTGTATTGTCTTCCCCACACTGTAAAGCGCTGCGCAAACTGTTGGCGCTATATAAATCCTGTATAATAATATAAATATAATAATAATAATGCCCAAACATGGTTTTTGAACAGTCTATGGATGGCTTCACCCAAGTCAAAAGTATCCTCATCTTTTACAACAGCATTTCTAAAATCAAGGTGAAATGGTGATGGTATTTTTATGGTGGTATTGGCCTGTTCTAAAGATAAACTATGAAGAAGTCCAGTTAGACAGACTGAGAGGGTGGGGGTGTTTAATGATGTGAAGAAATTCAAGGCGTCCAGACAGTCCTAAATCAATCACATGCCTCTTTCAGTGTGACTCAAGCATCATGCGGCACGTGTCTAGCCCAGGAGATGTCAGGCTCATGCTGAGAAAAGAACATTGAAATTTAATTCTGTAAGGGAAATGCAAAGGTGAGGATCCTTAGATTCACAAAATAGGGCTCATGAACTTATTTAAAAAGGCAAAGCAAAGAACAAAACGGCATACATCTAGCAACATGCACAAGCCTCCAGTTACAAATGTAATAATACATAAAAGAAGAATGTAGTGTATTCAGTATACAGATGGTCCCCGGGTTACAAACAAGATAGGGACTATAGGTTTGTTCTTAAGTCGAATTTGTTTGTAAGTCGGAACGGGTACATTTTTTAGGTTTATCTCCAGCCAAAATAATAATTTTTAAATTTTTTTGGATAGCATAGGGAAGGGTAACACCCCTGTATGATTTGTTTTGCTGTCTGTACCCCTGCTCAGAAGATTTCACCACACTTTCTGTCCCTATGACAATTAGATTTTGAAAATTTTGGGTTGTTGTGGAAACAAGGATTGGTGATAAAGCTTCAGTGGAGACAACTTTTTCCCCGTGATAACTCCTACAGAAGTGAATTTCCCTTCCTATGGGTAAAATTTCCTCTCACTTCCTGTTTTCTCCCTCCGTTTGTAAGTAGGAGTCGTTTGTAACCCGGGGACCGCCTGTATTTAAAAAACAAAAAATTACTGCGCTTGTGTCGTCACCATTTAATAATTATTGTGAAGCTGCAATCACAAATGTGAGATATTTATCACAAAATTGAGAAAAAAAAATGAATTGATGCGTTAAAACTAGAACATATAAATATCAAATCTGCAAAGAGCTCAAAACGGAATAAAATCACAAAGTTTCAATAGTGCCATAAATGGTGAAGGAAAGAAGTAGGAAGCCTTGTATAAAGGATCAGAGATGACATGAATCAAACCCCCTCCACCGCAGGGGGTCAACCACCACCAGATAAGGTAAGCTCTTACCAGACAGCCAGGACCTCCTATTAGGAAGGTCAAACACGCTATGGGGTATTCCCTTATTTCACATGCTCCAACAGAAATCACGGAAACAGCAGAGGTGTCATCTCCCAATGAAATCCACAGCCACAGACTCCCGATGGATAATGTGGATTAATAAAACGCAATATAGTGTAAAACCTTAGAAGCCCATGTTTAAGCTAAGGTTCTGTCTGTACCCAGAAGTGAAGGCGGATGCCAGTTTACCTGACTGGTCGCACTTAAAGCCTGCTATGTCAAATAAGTTGACCAACACTGCTCTACACAGACGGGCAATGCTTTTATTACTATGCCGTGTCTGGACATCTAATGTTCCTTGGCTCCTGTTCATGATTTCTTTGTGTTATATGTGTGTTCAATGTATACAGTTAGGCCAGCCTCACATAAAGTTGTGTCCTTTTGTATTTTTTAGCGCATTTTTGCATTTTGATGTACATTTTTGATGTGTTAATACACATTTTTACACATCATGCATTTTTTTGGGTTTAGCCAGTGAGGACCGATTTCCCACAGTGACATCACTGTTGTAGACTTTGGAATGATCTACTTCCAGGGGCTGGCAATGCATTAAAAAATGCATTAAAAAAGCACTAGACGTGCATTTGCTATAAGCGTCTGTGGGCCTCACAGTACATGAAAATGCAAAGAAAAGCAGATATTTCTCATTTTCAAAATACCGCACACAGATGTGAATGACCTCACTGTATGACATGTTTCTTATGACATATGTTGTTTTGCCTGCTGACGCTAAACCGCAGGAGGTGTGAATGTTGAGTGTACCGTAGAGATCAGAAACCCACTCAATGAAGTCATTTTTCTCTCTGCCTGTTAACCAACAAATAAATGTCAGCAGCTTCCTTTCCAGTAACCCACTCTCTGTTGTTCATAAAACATTGTCCTGATTCTATTTCCTATGAAATCTGTACAAAAAACACTAAACATCTGAATGCAGTGTGCTGATAATACACAGCAATCACAAGGAATGTGGGACAAAGGATTTTAGGAAAAACTGTTGAGATTTCCTTTTTCCTTCATTGCATACGGTTTAAATTTACTGTAGTATGCGTTTCTGGTCGGGCTCCATGTCAGTCTGGTAAATGCCGTAAATCATATACCAGGAGCCTCTGTAGAAGGTTAAAGGAGGAATTTGCTAACTTCTTTGCAGAGTAAGCAAACTTTTTTTTTCTTCCCCTTTTTAATATTTTATAGCATCATACACAACTAAGACCACCAAAAGCCACAAATGTCCATTTATAACCCAAATAAGAATGCTAGTGTGACAAGATCTTCCAAATATTGTAAATAATGGACTTTGCATTCTGTAGGCAAACCACTGTAATAAATACTTACTGGAACTGCCCTTCCCAAATCTAGGCATAGCTGCCAGACAATATAGCTATGCCCCAATCTCCAGTACAGTTAAAGCCCAAGTCCAGGAAACCTAATAAATCCCCATGCAGGGGGGCGAATTGTTTAGGGTGGAGTAAAAGCAGATTTACCTAATCCTTCTTCCCTGGCAGACGGTGCTCCCCCATTTTCCAGCAGTGGACTGTCCCTCGTCATCCACACTTCATTGGCCTTGATGACATCTGGACCTTAGACTGCCGAAGTACAGGGGGAGAAGGTGCTGTGGAGACCGGTCTAGCAGTTAACCATTTAAGGACCGGAAGGTTTTTCCCCTTAATGACCAGGCCATTTTTTGCGATACAGCACTGCGTTAATTTAACTGACAATTGCACCGATATACCAAAATAAAATTGACGTCCTTTTTTCCCCATAAATAGAGCTTTCTTTTGATGGTATTTGATCACCTCTGCGATTTTTATTTTTTGCGCTATAAACAAAAAAAAGCGACAATTCTGAAAAAACACCCGAAGGACTCCAAGATGGTGAGAAATAAGATTCTCTGGTCTGATGAGACCAAAATAGAACTTTTTGGCCTTAATTCTAAGCGGTATGTGTGGAGAAAACCAGGCACTGCTCATCACCTGTCCAATACAGTCCCAACAGTGAAGCATGGTGGTGGCAGCATCATGCTGTGGGGGTGTTTTTCAGCTGCAGGGACAGGACGACTGGTTGCAATCGAGGGAAAGATGAATGCGGCCAAGTGCAGGGATATCCTGGACAAAAACCTTCTCCAGAGTGCTCTGGACCTCAGACTGGGCCGAAGGTTTACCTTCCAACAAGACAATGACCCTAAGCACACAGCTAAAATAACGAAGGAGTGGCTTCACAGCAACTCCGTGACTGTTCTTGAATGGCCCAGCCAGAGCCCTGACTTAAACCCAATTGAGCATCTCTGGAGAGACCTAAAAATGGCTGTCCACCAACGTTTACCATCCAACCTGACAGAACTGGAGAGGATCTGCAAGGAGGAATGGCAGAGGATCCCCAAATCCAGGTGTGAAAGACTTGTTGCATCTTTCCCAAAAAGACTTCTGGCTGTATTAGATCAAAAGGGGGCTTCTACTAAATACTGAGCAAAGGGTCTGAATACTTAGGACCATGTGATATTTCGGTTTTTCTTTTTTAATAAATCTGCAACAATGTCAACAATTCTGTGTTTTTCTGTCAGTATGGGGTGCTATGTGTACATTCATGAGGAAGAAGAATGAACTTAAATGATTTTAGCAAATGGCTGCAATATAACAAAGAGTGAAAAATTTAAGGGGGTCTGAATACTTTCCGTACCCACTGTATATATATATATATATATATATATATATATAATCATTTTTTACTTTCTGCTCTAAAACATTCCCAATTAAAAAAAAAAAAAAAAAAAATTAAACAAAATTTTTTCATCATTTTAGGCCAATATGTATTCTGCTACATATTTTTGGTTCCAATAATCCAAATAAGTGTATATTAATTGGTTTGCACAAAGGTTATCGTGTCTACAAACTAGGGGAAAGATTTAGGTCATTCTTTTTTATTTTTTTACTAGTAATGGCGGCCATCAGCGATTTTTAGCGGGACTGTGGCATTGCGGCGCACAGATCAGACACCTGATATTTTTGACACTTTTGGGGGGACCAGTGACATTACTAAAGTAAATCAGTGCTAAAAATATGCAATGTTACCTTACTAATGACATTGGCAGGGAAGAAGTGAACACCAGGAGCGATCAAAGGGTTAAATGGGTCCCTAAGGGATGCTTTCTAACTGTGTGGGGGAATGGGCTCAATGGATGAACACAGAGACCTGTGTTCCTAAATAGGAGGCACACAGGATCCCTGTGTTCGTCACTCACAGAAGAGCGGTCCGCCTGTGTTTACATCAGCAGACCGCCGTTCTATCTCCATAGGGAGCAATTGCGGGTGGCTGGCGGACATCGTGTCCGCTGGACACGCTGATTGGCTCCCCCTCTAGCTGATACACGAAGTGAAGTACATGTACGTAATTTCGCGTAACAGAGACGTCCAGCCGCAGTATAACTACGGTGGCTGGTCGCCAAGTGGTTAAAGGAGAAGTATATCCAAAGCTAGTTTGGATTGTACTTCTCCTATGGATCACAGGAGTGCCTGAGTTCTGCTCTCTGCTGACATCACAGAAGTCAGTCCAGGCACGTCCTCATGACAATGGAAGTCGGGATCTGCCAGATGCCTGGACCAACACCTGGCTCAGCCTCTCAGCGAGCCGCTGAGAGAGTCTGAGCCGGCCGCTCCCCGCCCCTCCACAGCAGAGCGGTGAGCTGCTGACTGACAGTCAGAAGGAACACCTTCGCCGCTCTGGATGGCTTGTGAGGGCCAAAGGGAACCTGCGCCTCCATCGCAGCTGCATCCTCAAACTTTAATTCTCAAGCACAAATACAACCAGTGCGCCCACCAGCGCCTTTCCATGCACGGGTGCAGAAATGGAGGAATCATCCTCACTATCTGAGGATTCAAGGCGCGTGGTCGCAGACCCACTGTCATGGTCGTCCCGCATTGAGCACAGAGTGTACAAGAAAATGATGGCCCACAAGGTTTCCCTAGGCCTCAAGGACAGGCCCAGGAAGGACGGGGGGCCCTAGCAGGAGCCCCCACCAGGTACAGCTCCACCACACGGTCGATCCTCTGGTCGTCCCCATCGCCAGCATAGCGCCCTGCTCCCACCCCAGGAGGTGGACCAGACAACCCACAGAGCCCCAGCATAAGTGGAGGGGGGTAGGATGGGGGGGGGGGGGCAGATGAAGGGGGGTGCCTGACTGGAAGGAGGGGAACCTGGGGGTCTGATCATCCCATGGAGGGGTCCACATCCACGCCAAAACCAGGGGGAGAGGGGAGGTAGCTACTTACGATACCAGGAACCAGGCGGGCACTGCTTCAGACAGAACCCCTCTCCATCTAAATGGGGGGGGGCTCTCGGCCAGAAGGAACGCTGCGACTAGGGCCGAGACCCGTCGTATGCGACCTTGCGAGACGTTTAACTCGCAGGCCAGCCCCTGTCCAGTGGGGCTATGTCGCGGATGACCTAGCGGGTAGCTGAGTCTGCTTGCGCTCGCTGGCCAGACTGGGGTGACCACTGAATCTAGATTATCCATCTCGTTGCCCAGTCCGGCAGTTGATTGTAGATCTCACAGGAAAAAGACAGGAGAAAAAAAATATATATATATCTAAAAAGAAAAAAAATGCCAGGACCAGAGATCCCAGCAAGGAACTAGGTCCTTACACTTAACTAGGCAGAAAAAAAATGTAGTACCTATAGCAGAAAAAGGGAGTATACCCCTGGGACTGCCCATAGGCATAGCCACTTTTTTTCTGCCTAGTGTCCTACTCCTGTAGGGGGCAGTATAACCCAATGGCTAAAAAGATCAGGAACTCCATTAATGAACGAAAGAGAAAAAACCTTTTACCTTTACAACCACTTTAATAAACTGAATGAACACAGGACTTGATGAAATTATGTTTTTGCATTTGCCCAGGAATATGTACTAAAATTATCTTTAGAAATGACCACGTTGGCAATTATACCATTAAATGCTGATGCTGGATGAAGTGAAAGTATCTGACAAGACAAGCCTGATTCTAAAGACACACACTGGCATCTTTGTACACAGAATAAGGATTGTCATCCTGGCACAAGGACGGGATCTGGGGTATGTGAAATATGTAGGTAAACAGTGTACTCCGCATAACACAATGTTCTATCCAGGCAGGACGGATGTTTTCTGAAAAGTCCATTATATTGGCACAGCATGAGATTCAACATCAAACTCATTATTGTATGTTTTTTTTTTTTTTTCTGCCAGCCGCACCTATTGGCTCATTATAGCATGACATTTGCCTGTCCAGAGAAAGATCACTTTCCAAGTCATCCTTTCTAAAAGGTAAACATAATTTACAGTGGTTCTAAAGGCAGAAGGTTTTTTACCTTTATGCAATCTCTGACAGGGGTACTTACAATGATCCGTTTAATTTATTTATGTTAAACCTTTATCCCAAAAGGAAAAAAAAAAAAAAAAAACTGTTGCTGTAACTGCATATAATGTGTCAGCTGAAGTACAGCTTTAGGCCTAATACACACTATCAGAAATCGTATGGAAAAAACGATCGAGCGATAATCTGATCCTTAGTACACAGTTTTTGAGAGCCAATCAGGACTGGTTGTGTGAAATTATCCGATGGGATAAGCATGAAAATGGTTCTCAAATGATACCAGATTGTATGATTTTTGTTTAATCCTTACAGTTTTCGTCTGAAAATACAATACAATACAATACAATACATTACATCTCTTCTGAATTTTTATTCTGTCATACGAGAAATTTCGTAACCTCTTCATTTTCAGACTAGCATGCAAAAATCATTTGTCCGATAATCTGGTTGTGTGTACCAGGCTTTGATTTGTTAGTGTATCCAGTGCCGGGATAAGGCCATACAGCGCCCAGGGCAAAGATGCCAAACTGCGCCCCCCCCCCCCCTTCCCTTAGGGTCAGGGTCAGGGCTCCCTCAACCCTGCAATAAACCATTATGCCCAGGGCAGCCGCCACCCCTTGGCCCGGTCCTGAGTGTATCTAAATCTGCTAGTACATCTAAAGCCCCGTACACACGCACCGATTGTTGGCCGACCGATCGGCCGTCTTTTGTCCAGTGTTGTTGTGTTGGTTGAAATGTGCTCTAGACTGCACACTAATTTTTTCGGCCAACAACAACCAACTGCAGAAGTGATGTCATGTTCTGGTCTACTTTTCGTGTGTTTTTGCTTCTCTGAGCATGCCCAGTCTTGCTCATCACATTTTTGTCTGCCGAAATCTGTACTGACTGAAGAACAATCGGCCGTTCTGGTGACGGGCAACAAAAATTTTATAGCCTGCACACCAGATTTTGTTTGGCCGAAAAGTCGCAGTCGGTTGTCGAAAGCATCATACTAACAAGACGACAATCGGCCGATCGGACGTTGGCCGAAAATTCACGGCCAACAATCGTTGCGTGTGTACGAGGCTTAACACTCCCTTCCCCCTAAACTGAAAATGCTGCTGTCCAAAGGTGCTCCCTGTGAGGGGGGGGGGGGGGGGCACTCTAATACAGGTGGTGTGTTATGGGCCAGATCACCAGCTAAAAACAAATGGAAAAAAACCTAATAAAAGAAAACGAATGCAGCCACCACATCTAATGATATATTACATTTCTGGCTTTGAGTTTAGCTACCACTTTAAGCGCTGTTCCCTTTAGACATAAAACAGAGAATAAGGTAGTAATTAAATATGGCAAAGTATCCCCTTTCATCTGTAAAAATCTTCTGAACAATGTCAGCGGATTAAAGTTACATTGAGCAGCTTTACAAACCGGTTTCAAAGTCTAAAATCACCCACAATACGAGCTCCAGGACTGACAGAGCTTTATTTTTTTTATGGAGAAGACATGGACTAAGACCTCATATGAGGACAATCTGAAGAATTATAGTAGCCAATCAGATCCTCTCTATTTTGGACTAAAAACATATAAGGGTGAAGAAGACCAACTGCTATGGGCAACAACATTTTTTACTTCAGACTGTAATATACAAGACTATGGAGTTACCATTACAATACAGAAATAGATCTTTGCCATTCAAGAGAGAATAAATATGAATGATCTTCCTATAACTACTAATGATGCCTATTCTCCATGTTTTCACCTAGAACAGTCAAAATATAACCAACAGAGTGACCCTTCCCTGCTCATTCCAGCATCCCTTTAACTGGGCTATTACACCTGTGGGGGCGAGAAGGTCTGCCCAATCACATGACCACTGTGATTGGTCGTCACAGTGGTCACACAATCGGGAGCCATTCCCTCTGGTTTGTGATCATTAGTAAAGACCAACGATGGCGAACTTTGGCACCTCAGATGTTTTGGAACTACATTTTTCATGATGCTCAACTACACTGCAGAGTGCATAAGCATCATGGGAAATTTAGTTCCAAAACATCTGGGATGCAAAGGTTCGCCATCACTGGTATAGACCAAGAGCTGTCTTTGACAGCTCATTCTCTGTACTGGCAGTGTGCACGCTCTCAGCACAGAGACCTATGCCACCCATAGACACACACGATTGGCCTGTAGGCATTAAAACCTGCACTCTTTGCCACCACACATATGTGTTGCATGGGCAGCAAGAGATTAAAAGAGCCTCTATTCTTGTTCTGGTGACAACTCAAAATTCAAAAACTCAAAAAACTTCCAGTCTTATGCTGGCCATACACGCACAGAATTTCGAAAATGGTCGTTTTAGGAAAGATCGTTCGAAAATCGGGCCGTTAGTGAACACAAGTTTACCGACGATTTTGATCGTGTACCCGGCTAATGTCGATCCATAGCGAAAACTTTTATTGTTTCTACAAAAGTTGTTACATGTATGGTAAAATTGAAACGAAAATAATATTCTGACTCGTATTGTGCATGTTATTGAACGATCATTATGATCATGAAAACGATTATGTAAAAGAGTTTGTTCTGTAAGTTAGTGGCCAATTCGCTTTCAACCGACGAATAATCGTTCAGTCTGCAAACGGCCAAAATTCTGTACGTGTATGGCCAGCATTAGGGACGATGGCCACCAGGACAAATATCTTCCCAACGGGGACACAGACAGCTTTAGATAATTGAACGAGGTTCCAACCAAAACTGAAAAAATTAAAATTACTACATTTTTAAAATTTGCCCAGGATATACGATAATATGGGTCATAACCTTTGTCAGGGTAGATTTTAATTAAAGCAAAAATGTAAACATTGCAGAATATACAACCTCATGCCCCATTTCATGCTGAATAAACTAAATCATTAATGTATCTTAAATAGATTTTTACTACAAGAGCATTTTATCAAAATAAATTTGATAAATCAAAAAAATCTGCTTTTTATTTAATTCTTAAAAAAAATAAAAAAAACAAACCTTGATTTTTATCCACCCTGGCTTTTGTATTCTCCCCATAAAAAAAAAAAAAAAAAAAAAGGTAATTTAAAGTTTATTAACCTCATCAAATATTTTCACTCCTCCGAAGCCCTCTACCTACTCTCTAGTTCTTTGGTCACCTCCTCCCATGGATGCCTTCAAGACTTCTCCAGAGCTGCTCCTATCTTCTGTAACTCCCTACCCCAATCTGTACAGCTATCTCCTACTCTGCCAACTTTCAGGCAACCCCTGAAAACTCACCTCTTCAGGAAAGCCTAACCTACTTCTACTTAAACAGAAATTCTCCTTTCCCCATAAACCCATCCCCACACATAGATTACCTTTTTGCATCACTTGCCCCTTCCTAGTAGATTGTAAGCTCTCACGAGCAGGACCTTCATAATTCTATTGGTTTGTATTGGATTGTAACTGTACTGAATCTCTTTCAACAGCCAAGAGCTGTTGGTGCTATATAAATTCTCCATAATAACAATAATAATGTTAATAATATCCTAGGCAGGGCTCTGATCCCAGCTGTTTAGCAAGGAGAACCCAGCCTGATTTTAAGGGTACTGGGAATTCCGGAAAGAGGTCTCCTTGGGATTTTTTTTGTCTATATCACCAGGTGTCATACCATATTGGATATAATACAGGGGTGCGTAAAGGGACATTAAACAATATCTTTATTCACCAAAAATAACGCATAAACATCAACTACTCAAAGGCCCTGTACTCTCGCTTTTTCTCCCTTAATTTCTGTTTGTTTAGAAAGACCAGTGCATGTTAGTTGTGGTCATGAGCACTACTCTATGCACACCACAAATCCCATTAGTTCATATATATATATATATATATATATATATATATATATATATATATATATATATATATATATATATATATATATATATATATATATAGTCACCCGCTAACCGAAAGTCAGATCACAGCAGCCAAAAAAGAAATTGAAAGATTTGGAGAAGGGCAAATAGAAAGAACTTTTTTGCGATACAATACAATAAATACTAGAAAGGATTTTTTTTTACAAAGCTTAGTGTCACTTTAATATTCCACACATAGCGCATGGAAAACGACTTAAATAATTTTGAATTTACCAAAATCTAAAAGTAATGTGAAATCTGAATTACAGGCGTATGTCCTTGAACCCGTACCATACAGTTAATTGAAAATCCCTTATATACTATTATCTATGTACACTAAAAATTATCTTTCCACTCTAATTTATTTATTTATTTTTTTTGGTTACACTATTATTACAGACGCTACTTAAAATTCCTTCCCAGTTCCAAAATGAGCTTGGGCAGCTTCCAAAGCTGAATGTCTCCTAAATGACAAGCTACGATCCATAACTATAACATAAAGTTTTCCATGTAAACCTGGGTGGGCAATCTAGAATTAGCCCCGAAAACTGTCTGCTGCACAAACTAAGCAGGCTGCTTAGATGAAGCCACTAAAATGGCCCGAGATGTATTTATATTCCACATTCCGATCGTCTGCAGGTCACACATTCTTCTGTCATATCCTTCAGACATCCTTGCACATAGGAAGCAATTGCTGACCAGCTAGTGAAAAAAATACTGCCTTAGGCAATCTGACTTTGTGAAAACCAGAAATGCAAATGCCATAGACAGGCAAACACAGGTGGTGAGAGAATTGCCCAAACTACATATGATTGAATGCCATGACCTGTCATGATCCTGGAGTTAGAGCAATGGTCTCCAAACTGTGGCCCTTTGCGGCACAATTCCTCTCATTGATATGAGGCATTATTTCCTCCTACTGGCACCATTCTTTCCACTGATATCACCAGTGTTGCATAATTCCTCTTATTAACTACAACAGTGAGGCCCTATTCCTCCCAATGACCTCAAAGGAGGATCACTATTCCTCCCACCAGGACCAACGATGGGGCACTATTCCTCCCACCAGGACCAACGATGCGCCCTATTCCTCCCCATGGCATTAAAGGAGGGGCACTATTCCTCCCACCAAGACCAACAATGGGGCCCTATTCCTCCCAATGGCATCAAAGAAGGGGCACTATTCCTCCCATCAGGACCAAGGACGGTGCACTATTTCTCCCACCAGAACCAAGGACGGGGCACTATTCCTCCCACCAGGACCAAGGACGGGGCACTATTCCTCCCACCAGGACCAAGGACTGGGCACTATTCCTCCCACCAGGACCAAGGACGGGGCACTATTCCTCCCACCAGGACCAAGGACGGGGCACTATTCCTCCCACCAGGACCAAGGTCGGGGCACTATTTCTCCCACCAGAACCAAGGACGGGGCACTATTCCTCCCACCAGGACCAAGGACGGGGCACTATTCCTCCCACCAGGACCAAGGACGGGGCACTATTCCTCCCACCAGGACCAAGGACGGGGCACTATTCCTCCCACCAGGACCAAGGACGGGGCACTATTCATCCCACCAGGACCAAGGACGGGGCACTATTCCTCCCACCAGGACCAAGGAAGGGGCACTATTCCTCCCACCAGGACCAAGGAAGGGGCACTATTCCTCCCACCAGGACCAAGGACGGGGCACTATTCATCCCACCAGGACCAAGGACGGGGCACTATTCATCCCACCAGGAGCAAGGACGGTGCACTATTCCTCCCACCAGGACCAAGGTCGGGGCACTATTCCTCCCACCAGGACCAAGGACGGGGCACTATTCCTCCCACCAGGACCAAGGAAGGGGCACTATTCCTCCCACCAGGACCAAGGACGGGGCACTATTCCTCCCACCAGGACCAAGGACGGGGCACTATTCCTCCCACCAGGACCAAGGAAGGGGCACTATTCCTCCCACCAGTACCAATGATGGGGCACTATTCCTCCTCCTCCTACTGACCACAGACACTGTAATTTTTTTTTACGTACACTGAATTCCAAGTCTGAGGCATTCTCTAGTCCCACTGGCCATGGGGGGCCACTGACCATACTAAATTCTGAATGACAGTAAACTGAGGTGAAATGGTCACAGGAACAGGGCACCCTATATATTTTCTACACTCTAATTCTATATATATATATATATATATATATATATATATATATATATATATATATATATATATATATATATATATATATACACACACATATACATACATACATACATATACACACACATCTTGATTTCCAGACAAAGGTTTAAAATATGATAAAAGATATTTAGGGCAGTATTTGTTGTTCTAAAAAGCAGAGGTTTCCTTTCAGACTTCATCTCTGTTGGAAACCTTAGATGTATCAGGTACAGAAGGAGGGGAAGGAAACAGTTCAGATTCATTCATATGCGTGTAACTTTCAACTTGTGCTACTGACCTCTGTAAACAGTATCTGAGAATATGGCAAACATCACTCACCTACCTGATTAAAGAAAAGGTGTACAATACCACTATACAAAACCAAAGGACTATTACCACTTTTTATTTTTTAAAGGCTAGCGCTTCCTGCTCTGACAGCGGGTGGAAGATCTTTTCCATGCACCCGCAGTCACAGTTTGAAAACTGCGTGGCTGTGTGAGGCTCCGCCCATAGAGCCGCATCATTCATCCAATGTTTCCTGTGAATGAATGACTACAAGTACTGTTGGCCTCTGCGGCCAATGGCTTGTACTTATCAATGAACTGCGAAGGCCCTGGTGAGCGCTCTCATCATCCCTGGATTTCTTATGCAGTTTAGTAATTGTCTGCCCAAATGGAAAGTATTGGCAGACAGCTGACAGCCTGCGGGATCCTGACATTGCACTCATGATGTGCTGAACGCGGGTGCAGTGCAAAACAATAATAAATGCACATTTTTTGCCTGCAAAATATGTGCATTTATTATTTTTTAAGTGAACTTATCCTTTAAACAAACATTACTTTGCATTAAAAAAAAAAAATAGCTTTCTGTCTAGTCTTGCTGTATATCTACAGACACTAACAAAGAAGGGATACATTGTATTGCTCTGAGCTAGTTCATGAACTCATGAATATTTTACAGATGATAAAAGGAAGATGTTTTACACCAATACTGCTGGAGGGAGTCGCAGTTTTATTGCAACAGTGCTCATTGTTTGGTTGGTTGAATCCCAACAGACAGTTTTCTTGTTAGAACACGATACTGCAAAACTAAAAAGAGCCGTTCAAGTCATTGATGCCCCCCTGTGCTGACTCAAGAGGTGATAGACAGACAGGTCACAAATTTCAAAACCGGTGATTATTATAGGACACTGCAGACTGATGCACATAGGATGATTCATCAAAGGACACTGAGCAATATAGGAATAAATGTTTATATTGTGTATGTATTTGTAGTTCCACATAGAATAACTGTACATGCCCCAGATCAGATGACATCCAAAAAAGCAGAACACAGACACTGACGCATTTCAAGGGTGTCCTCATAGAGCTCTGAGGAAGAGGGGGACACTCTTGAAACACGTTTCACATTTGGTGAACCTTAATGCATTAACGTTTTTGTGCGCAATTCTTCCTTTTCAAATAAACGGTACTTTGGATAACGTACTAGGCCAGTGATGGCGAACCTTGCACCCCAGATGTTTTGGAACTACATTTCCCATGTTGCTCATGCACTCTGCAGTGTAGTTGAGCATTATGGGAAATGTAGTTCCAAAACATCTGGGGTACCAAGGTTCACCATCACTGTACTAGGCTAATACGCCCTCTTTTGTCTTTTATTGTACAGTTTTGCATCACCCCTGTCTAAGGAGGTCTGCAAAGCGTAGTGAACACCAGATGATTCAGAATTTTTCAGTAACAAAGAACCATTCTAGTCCATCATAGGTATCAAACTTCAGCGCAGAAGAATGCGTTTCTTGTTTTTACATTTATGTCAAACTGGTGTTATATGGGCCACCTTTAGCGCTCTCTCATTTTTATTGTCGCCCTTAAAGAGGTTGTAAACCCGTTTAAATTTTTTTTTTTTTTTTTACATCCTGCAAGAGAAACACATAATGAGCTAGTATGCATCGCATACTAGCTCATTATGAAATACTTACCTTAGAACGAGCCCCCGCCGTGCCGCTCACTTACCTGTATGACGAGCGACATGTTCAGTCGCCCGTCTTCCGGGATCGCGGCATCCGGCCATCTGATTGGCCGGAGCCGCAGTGACGTCACTCCCGCGCACGCGCGCGGGAGCCGACGCTCACGGCACGGGGCTCTGAAGGAACGGCACGATCAGCCGTTCCTTCAGCGCGCATGCGCCAGTGACGTCACTGGCTGCATTAAAGGTAAATATCTCCTAAACGGTACATGTTTAGGAGATATTTACAGTACCTATAGGTAAGCCTTATCATAGGCTTACCTATAGGTACAACTTCCCGAGGAGGGTTTACTTCCTCTTTAAGGCTGCATTCACACCTGAGCGTATAGTTTTCAGGCGTTTTTTTCAGGCTTTTTTTCAGGCGTTTTTTGCAGGTGTTTGGAGACAGGCATTGACATCTAACAAAAACGCTTGTAATCTGCCAAAAAAGAAGCTCGTGTACTTTAAGCTTCAGGCGACAAAACACTCAGATGTGAACAAGGGTCATTGAAATTAATGGGATTTTGCTTGTTGGGCATTCTGAGACTTCAGAGATGAGCGTTTTATAGGAGGAGAGTACAAAGAGTTCCCAGCATAGCTAGAGAACTGACTACGTTGCTCTCATGCTTAACCGCTTGCCGACGCCGCAAGTACATATACTGCGGCGGTCAGCCCCATGCAGGCAAAGTGACATATGGGTACATAACTAGCCTGTGAGCCAATAGGGGGCGAGCGCGTGCCGCCTAAGGTGCGCTCCCGCCCCCGCTCGTTCACGGACACCTCCGCGCGAGTGACCGGCGGACCCGATGTCCGCCAGTCACTCGCGATCGTCAGTTACATAGGGAGAAAAGCAGGCGGCTAATGTAAACAAAGCCGCCTGTCATTCTCCCCTGTGTAACAGCAGAGATCATACGGTCCTGCTATGTAGGATCGTAGATCTCTGCTGTTACATGAAAAGCCACATCCCTTCACAGTAAGAATCACGCCCCTAGGGACACGCTTAACCCCTCCTTCCCCAATAAAGTTAACCCCTTCCCTACCAGTGTCATTTTTACAGTAACTGCATATGTATAGCACTGATTACTGTAGTAATGTCACTGGTACCCCCACAAGTGTCAAAAATGTCAGTCAAGGGTCCGATCTGTCCGCCGCAATATCGCAGTCCCGCAAAAAAAAAAAAAATTGCAGATCGCAGCCACTACTCGTTTAAAAAAAAAAAAAAAAAAAAACACAACAAAAATGACAAAAATCTTTCCCTTCGTTAGTAAATGCAATAAATTTTGCGCAAACCAATCAAAATACGCTTATTGCGATTTTTTTTTTACCAAACATATGTAGCAGAAAACAGATTGGCCAAAAATGTTAAAAAATTTTGTTTTTTTTACATTTTTTGGGGGGGGAATTTCATATAAAAAAAAAATGTGAAAAATATTATTTTTGCAAAATTGTCGCTCTTTTTTTTTTTATAGCGCATTATCAAAAAATCGCAGAGGTGATCAAAACCCCCAAAAGAAAGCTCTGTTTGTGGGGAAAAAAAGGATGTCAAATTCATTTAGGTACAGCGTCGCACAACCGCGCAATTGTCAGTTAAAGTCACACAGTGCCAAATCGCAAAATAGGGCCTGGTCAGGAAGGGGGTAAAATCTTCCAGGTCTTAAGTGGTTAATGTGGTCAGTTTTTAATAGAAAAGCAGAGGGACTGGCAGGAACACCAGGGATTTTACACAAAAGGAAGCAATATAAAAAGATCAGGATACTTTCTCATACAGGTACAGCCACATAACAGAAAAATGAAGTGTTGGGGTAACAAACGCTTTTAAGCTGACCACACATGGCTCAGGTCTAAGCTGTTGGTGACCCCATCAGCATGACAAATTTCAATTGAAAAAGCGGGAGGAGCGGAACGAGCGTCACTCCGTCATACCCGGAACTCGGAAGTACCCTACACCGTTCCACTGCCCATGATGTGGCTAGAGGCTTGATGCTATTGTATTTGGGTGAGTGCAATACCTTTTTCTACCAAATAAATATCTAGACAGTATCACGCTATGGGCCGCTTTTGTCTTTTTCCACATTACACTCTGAGAGCGGGTCCTTAAAGTGCCAGCACATCCTTTACATTGGTGAACACCGGATGATTGGATTCGTACCGGAGCTGACTTGCTGGATACAGGCGAAGTAGTCCTCTAACTACTTACCGTGTATGCCCCGTCTCTCTTTGGTAAGAGGCTATATGTGGTGAAGGTTCTCACAAGCGTCTGTCTGCAACATACACCTGGGTGATATGACCCCGCATTCTCATGAACTGTATACCCATCAAGGCTGAATGTGGCTGTGATGTGATTCCCAGTCATTGCTGTTTTTCTTCTATGGGATTTATTGACTGTTCTACTAAGCGCGACTCCTTTCTTATCAATTGAAAAAGCAACCAAGTGGGCCGAACAGCGAGTGCTGTCAGGGTGCCAGGAAACAGACCACACATAGATGCAAGCAAAATAAAGCAATTTATTAGAGCAACAACTTAAACGCACAGTAAGAGTGAGGAGAGAATTTGGAAACAGTCGGGGTCAAGTTCAGAAGCGGGTAGTCATCCAAGCCGGGATAGAGTTTAGAAGCCGGTAGTCATACAAGCCAGGGTCGAGTCCAAAAGCGGGTAGTCTGCCGATGCGGGATCGAGAGCCAGGAAAGTTGTCAGCCAAGTCAGGTCATGCACGGAGGAACATGGAGAACAGAAGACTGCTAGCATTGATGCACCTTGGAGCACAAACACAAGGGCAAGGACTGCAAGCCATCAGGTGATATATATAGTCAGGTGTGCAACATCATCACTGAGCGACGCCCAGGCAGCAGGCAAGTGAGGATGCAAACCGAGTTTATACAAGACAGCAGTCTGCACATGTCCAAGATGGCTGCCAACAGGAAGGCAAGGTAAGACCTTGACAAGTGCTTCCTATAAGATGCAGTCAGTGTTCGAGCACCCAAGCAGGAGTAATGCGGCTGCTTTAAAAAGCCGGCAGCAGAGATTTCTCCATCCATGCTGTTTAACATGGATGGAGAAATCTATGAATGAATGACTACTAGTCTAAGAACAGGGAAAGAAAAGTTCTGACTTGTTGCTAAGGATTAAGGAAAAACATTCAAGACCCCGCACATGAGTCATCATTTGGGCATCCTTTGAAAGACAAGCAAAATGAAAACCAAACTAAAATGAGTGTCTGTTCTTCACTGCTAGACAAGTTCTGAATCAGAAAAGGAAAGTACCGCAATATAATGAATGAATGTTTCTGTGACAGCTTTGTGGAAAGCTGCAAAAGGTCTTTCACTATCCAAACAAGCAGAGAGATAAAAAGGAGAACATGGGAGGAGGTCAGCCTCAGAAACAGTCTCTCGGCTTTATCAGCTATACACTCCATGTTCCCAGCTTGTCACAGAAATAAATGTAAAATGTCGGAAAAGTCGTATCTAGACTCCAAGGAGATGGTCTGATGCCACGTTAGACATTGTGACAAAGCTGAGATTTACAAAGGAGCTGTTCCCATTTTAGTCACATATAAGAGGAATCATGCCCAACGAAATATGATTAGGCCTAATTGCATCAAACACATCACCGCTCCTGACAAGATTATTTTAGTGACGCACAGCAGCCATCATGTGATACCTTCAACAAAACCACATACGCTGGAAGATAAAGCCATCTTATATGGATCAAGGCTACACAGAGGTCAGAAGCATATCTTAAAGTGAACCTTGACTTTGCCCACATGGCAGAGCTAAAGCAACTGTCCACCTTTTGGTCCCTTTCACACTAGCAGATTGATCGGGTTGGCCTGTCAGTTTTTCAGGCATATCGGATAGGACAGTCCAGTCTCTTCTATGGAGCGGCGGTGTCAATGGTCTGTTGACACCTGCCGACATCCGATCCACTAAAAACAGAAAGATGGGAATCGGTTTCTGATCTGTCTGACGGACCAGATCAGATGGCAGGTGGGTATAATTTTCAATCTGACCGTCCACAGAGGAGAGCGGGCTGTGTCTGTTCTGCATAAAACAAAGTGGACAAGGACCAACCATCCGCCTGTCCAGCAGGTGGACTCTAATAGAGCCCACCACATGTGTAAGGGGCATTTGTCTCCATCACCCGCAAACTTCAGGTAGGTCATATAAGACCTCGGCTGGGTTAGCACTCCCTTTCCACGTGGGGTAACATCTCAGCAGCCTAGCTATTGTCACTTTAGATAAAGGCATGTCCAACCTGCGGCCCTGGGGCCACACGCGGCCCGGAACCCCAGGTAATGTGCCCCACTGCCCCCTGTCAATTTTTTTTTTTGCTGGGGAGGAAGAAAGTCGAGTCGGGGGCTTGGCCACAGCGGCTTCCAACTAACGGTAGGCAGAGGCTGCCTTGGAGGGGGGGGGGGGGGGGGCGAGCATGTGTATTGTTTCTGACTCTTACCATTACCACCATGACCACTTCAAATCACTGAAGTGGTCATGGTGGTTAGAGTGTTTCTTTAATATCTTTTAGAAGAAGTAAACCTCTGTATACTGATTCCATTTCATTTGATCATCCTCTAGTTGTGTTAAATTAGTGCGGCGGGTGCGGCGGCGTGGGAAGGGCGCAGCGGCATTTTATTAATTATATACCTTAACTATAGTATATATTTTATATGCAGCCCGAGAAAATTTCTCTACACTCATTGTGGCCCAGAGAAGCCAAAAGGTTGGACACCCATGCTTTAGACACTCAGCCTTGCATCAAGGAAACAAATCAAGTCAAAGTGTCAAATATTCCCTCATATCTGAGACTATTTAAAGAGGAACTAAACTCACCCACCCAATGGTTTTCCACAACCGTTACATTCAAGGCATGCTGTGAATGATAACTGCTATAGTTTTTTTTTGCTCTCAAGTGAACTGTCAAACCATCAAACGGCTGGTGTCATAACTGATCACATGTGCAGCATAATGGCAGATCAAACAGAGGCTAAAGCCTCATACACACGCGTCGAAAATCGGCAGGGAATTTTCATCCGACAACCGATCTGCCGATTTTCGGCTTGTTAGTATCATGCTTCCGACAACCGACTCCAACTTTTTCGTGCAGTCAGTACAGATTTCGACAGGGAAAAATCTTATGAGCAAGACCGGGTATGCTCAGAGAAGAAAGAACACAAAGAAAGCAAACCAACACATGACATCACTTCTGAAGTAGAACTTTGTCGGGCGAGAAAATTCGTGTGCAGTCTAGGCACATTCCAACCAACAAAACACCACTCTGGACAAAAGACGGACAACCGGTCGGCCGATAATCGTTGCGTGTGTACGGGGCTTAAGATTGCAGCTTCCTTGGCTGTAATGGGGGGGGTTTAGTTGCACTCCCGCAGTGGGAAGCGATTATTGAGTGTAAAGGGACACGTTACACTTGTATTTAGGGTGTAACATGTTTCAGCACCCGCCCTCATCCTCACCTTCCCTGTGATAGAGGGCAAAGTTTATTCTCTCCCACAGCTGCTGTCACATTCAAAACTGAAACTTGTGAATGAAGAAACTACAAGTCCCATCTACCACTTCATCAGACAGACTTGTAGTTCTCAATGGACACAGCGAGGGCACTGATGAGCGCCCCTCTTAATCAACTGACATTTTCTCCAGCTCTCTAACAGAAAATTCATACAGGGGTACGGGCAAAGAGGTGGAAATTGTGTCTGAAGGAGCCCGGCAAAGCACCTGCAGCCCACTGATTGCGGGTGCAATCCTTTGCAGGCTTCTATAGGAAAAAATAAAAAATACATACTTTTTCTGCAAAAAAATATATGCATTTATTACTTTTTCCTGAAACTTGAACTTATCCCTAGACCTGCTGCAATTTACCTCAAGAGGAAAGCATAGATTAATTTTAGGAATCCCTGTAAATAGGCCACCAAAATAATGATTGTGAGAACAAACCCCGTCCTATGTATTTTTTATTTTGTAAAATCATTTCAGCAGGGAAAGTCACTATAGCTTAATGACTATCTTGTGCAAAAACTTTTCCATAATTCTGGTAATCATTGCCTTTGTCAGCTTCGGCCAACTTTAGTAACCGGTTGATTGGTTGCTATGGGTAACTACACTTGGCACATTCCCTTTGCCCACCAATTTGTCTTATTGAATTGTTTTCTTTATAGTTTCTACTTTAATTTCTACAAGTTGTGGTTTTATGTGCGTTATACGGAACAATACAGCCAGCAGAGGACAGGATGTTCAGGATAGTGGTTTAGCTGGAAGTACTAAATTAGGCTTAGGCTTTCATTCTAGTCTTGGGGAGATCAATAATCCAGAATATTGACCTACATTATCACGAATGTCTCAGCCTTTAGGACCACTTTTCCAGCTGTGGTATTAATACTATTATGATTTGAGGGTTTGGCTTAACCCCAAGCAATGTGAGAAAACCAAACCTTCCAAAAACCCCAGCAGTCTTGTATGCTCACACTGAGTCTTGGGCAAAACCCAAAGTAGGGCGTGGTAACAAAGCTCTAATTAAGCCCAGGACTTTGGCCTACTCCTATCCCTCTATAAAGGACAAACACCAAGAAATGAACACAGTGTATTACTTTGATTTCTAGGGGATTATTATTGTAGTTTTGAGAGCTATGCTGACACATATACACATAGAAGGCCTCATTCAGGTATGTGGCAGCCCTTGCCACCCCTTTGAAAGACAATCCTCACCGTATATTTTAAAGCTGAGTGGGTTAGTCGGCGGTACTACCCACCAAACGCAACAGAGGGTTTCATACTTGCCATGAAGCAAAGCATGGCAGCTGTGCACATTTACAGCCTTTGGCTGCATGTCCTTTAGGTGCGCAGTCAGCCACGGGAGGTAGTTTGGTGAGTCAACGGGATTTACCATCACCAGCTGCACGTGTGAATGAGACCTTGATTTTAACATTATAAATATATTTTTTCCCTTTTTTTTTATACGTTATCATATTCTCTCGATTATCAGTTGCAAAAGGAGCTCAGAGAGTTGGAGGAGAAGAAATAGCAGTACACTGATCTTCCCACTGAATGGCTGTTCAGGGGGGAAGGACGTGTAAGGCACGGGCATGGGTTTACATATTCAATTCAAAGTCACCCCTCAGCTATACATCACCAACCTCATCTCAATATATTAACCAAGTCATTTTCCCCACTCCTCTCAAGACCTCCTGCTCCCTATAGCTCCCTTGTCACCTCCAGGGCTTCTCTATAGCCTCTCCCGTCCTCTGGAACCCCCTGCCCCAATCTGTACGGCCAAATCCTACGTTGACCACCTTTAGTCAATCTCAGGAACTCATCTTTTCAGAGAAGCCTATGCCACCTCTACCCAACCACTGCATTTTACTTTTGTGAAATACTTATTTAACCACTTCCCCCAAATGGACTTACCCTTACATCCTTGGGGTTCAATGGTAATACCGGGATAATGCCTGCACCTACAGGCATCATCCCGGTATAATTTTGTTCAGCTGGCAATTCTCTTCCTGGCAGAAGTGATCTGAGTGGCTAAATACCCTATCGATCCCCTCTGCGGATGGCGGAAGAGGGTCTCACCCTCCTCCCGTCGTCGCCTCTCCCGAGCTCCCCGGTCCCATTGCGGAGGCTGGAAGCGATGTGGCTGGCGGCAATGGCTGGCTGGTACAGAGAGAGAGAGGAAAAAAAGGGGGGGGCGCAAAGGGAAATACGGTACTTTGGACCAGCCTTTCTTAACCAGGGTTGCATGATACCCCGGGTTTTCTCCAGAGGTTGCTAAGGGTTCCTAGAGGAGAGAGCAGCATTATATTGATCTCTTGCCTGCATTGTCCACTAATGCAAGGAATCACAAAAAAAGTTTTAGTGCCTCAGTTATTTTGAGGTTTTTCTTTAGCCATACTCATTATTTGTTTAATATCATCGTTGAAGATAATTGTGTCATATGGATGGCTTAGGTACACCCCATTTTACTTTTTTTTTTTTAAAGAGGAAAGTCTTGGGGAAAAAAAAAAAAAAAAATTTGTGTACCTACAAAGGAAATGCTTAATGTGCTAGTATGCAAACGAAGCCAGCGCCGTCCCCGCTGGAGGCTGCATCTATCTTCGCCCATCTTCCTTCAGGCTCTGCAGACTCCGGATGTGCTACCGGGTAGAAATGCGTGACCTCACCGGTCACGGCACAGGGCTCTGAAGAAGCGGCACAGGCGTCATCGGCTGCATGCAATGTAAATATCTCCTAAACTTACAGCACCTACAATTAAGCCTCATCATAGGCTTACCTATTGGTACAAACAATACCCGGGGTTTTATAACTACTTTAACTTTATACAACTTACCGATCGCGTGAGTCTTGAGAGCTAAAGATATGATTTGTAGCAGGGGTAATGGTTGAGAAAGGCTGCTATAGAGTGTGACTTGAGGGACAGCTCTGGGTCTGCTAGGGCTGATGAAATCCCATACACGATGGCAGCACCCAGCAGAAATCTCAGGGCCTCTATATATCTACACAAGGGAGGCTTTTGCAGGTAATAACATGCTTAAAGTGGAGTTTCGGCCTATTTTGCAACTTTAGTGATTCCTGGAGTGCTCGCTATGCTGATCAACAATTGGGCATTTTCAATTTTTTTCGGGGGTCCTTTACCTTATTTTCAGGGCATTTTTGATTGTACTTCCTCCTTCTCTCCCCTCTGTAGCCACGGCCACCGTCATCACTTCCGCCTTTGCATTGCATCCTGGGAGCGGTTTGTCATCACTCCCAGGAGGCTGGAATCAGGAAGAACTCCCAGAACACTCCCTGGAATCAGGAAGGAGGACACAGCAGATTACACTGCGGCTTCAGATGCCCACATCCAAGATGGCCACGCTCAGACAGCGTTCTTAAAAGTAAAATTTTGACTTAAATCCAATACTGTACACCTTGTAAGTATGAGAATAGCGGTTCTGTAAAGGGTGATGGATTAGTATTATAGGGGTATTTTTTTTTGAGGCCTGGAACTCCACTTTAATACCCATTAAAGTAGAATTCCAAGTTTCTCCTAAATTGTCTTAAAAGACCCCCCAAACACCTATTCTAACTAACTTGTGTAAATAAGATGTCTATACTTACATATTTTCAGGCCACTTTGGTCTGGTCATGTGATCTGGCTCCTGTGTCATCCAGTGCCATTGCAGGGGACAGGAGGGAATACCAAAAATAGATGAGCAATAGGAGGATTATGGGTGACAAAACTGCTTCCAAGCATTACCAAATCATTGCCAATCCCTCTCTCTTCGTCCCTGCAGCAGGCGCAGGCTGATACAGGGGAGATTAATTTACTGAACCGTAGAAGCCAAGTTAGTTAGTATAGGTCTTAGTCCCAGTTCACACTGGTGCGATGCAGGAAACCCTGCGAATCAGTGCCGGTTCCCGCATCGCACCAAAATCCCACAGTGGTTCACACTGAGATCTGCGAATTCCTGGAGATGTCAATGTAAAGTTAATGACACCCCCAGATTGGTTTGCAGATCGAAGTACGAACTGTGAAATGGTGCAGGAATCGGATCGCATAGGTGTGAACACCCATGCAATCCAATTCCAGTGCAAACCAAAAAAGGGTACTGCACCATTTTTGTGCGAATGCGAAGCGATTGCAGCCAAACATTTTGTCTGGCTGAAATCGCATCGCACAGACATCGCATGTAATCTGCACAGCAATGTGGTGCAAATCACATGCAATGTCTGGCATTGCACTAGTGTGAACCGGCTCTTAAGAGGGGAGAGGGAACAATTTTAGGACTAGTTAGGTAAAGCTTTGAATTCTACTTTAAAGGCACATATAACCTTATGGAAAGATTGTTGTTGGAAGGAAAGGTTTAGTGACCTGGTCTCATTAACAGTTAAAACAACTATGTTTTTTTTTTTTAAGCTAGAAATAACAGAGCAATTCCCTGAAAAGATCACGGCCAACCTGCATTACTCTCACCACTTTCAGTGAGCATGCATGAATTCAGGTAAAGACACCTAACCGGCGCTCTGACATTTATTGCTTCCTTCACCTGTCAAAATGTCAGTTTAATATGTGTGGAGAGCATGATAAGGCACATCCACTCCCACATCTGGCTGGGTTCCCATGGAAAATATCACTTGCTATAAAATATTGTTTTATGACTCATTGAGCGATGCCGGACAATGCAGCGTGCCAGAACCAAATCACGCTTTTAAGTTTGCATCTAGAAGAAAGAACTTTCTAAAAGAGAGAGAGAGAGGCCATGAGCAAGCCAAATGTCTGCAGGCACTAATAAATGTGTTTACAATTAAAAGACGGAACCCTACTGGGTATTATTGGAAAGTTAACTGTCCACATAACAAAACTCTATTGCAAAAAAGTGAAGGAAAAGTGAGCGTTCGGAGCCATGCACCGCCTCATGCGCCGCAGTCAAAGTTTGGCGTGCATCAGCATCCACCACCATAGGCTGACTGCATGCAGCTGGGAGTGGATGCAGAAACCAACTCAATCGCCTTCTGCACGCAGTACAGGTGCCAGCTCCTGTCTGAATGAGGCCTTATACAGGAGTTTTCATACCCCATTTAGAGAAACGTAGTCCACTGGGTCGGCACAAACTTAAAGCAGACCCTCACTCTTTTACAAGTTGAAATATTAATGTTTTACCCATGAGTGTACTAAATGAAATAATATATATCTCAATAAAGAAGGATACAATCTCCAGATGCAATTTCTATTACTTCCAAATACAATTCTATTCAATTGCATACATATGTATGTAATTGAATGGAATTGTATTTGGAAGTAAAAGAAATTGCATCTGGAGATTGTATCCTTCTTTATTGATACTTATTCACGGTGGATGAATGAGAGCCCACCATTGATACGGTCTCCTGTTTTGGACTGCTGAATACAGAGAAAGTGACTCACACTACAAGAATATATAGATGAGGCTGCGCTGATAAGCACTGATAGGCGACGCTGACGAGGCAGCACCGATGGGCACTGACGACGCTGCACTGGTTAGGCGGCACTGATAGGTGCCATTAATGAGCACTAATAGGTGGCGCTGATGAGCTGCATCGACAGGTGGTACTGATAGGTGGCACTGACAGATGGTACTGATAGACTCACTCCCAATCAAGCCCAGCTGTCAACCTGGGAAGATAATGTCGGAGGTGGACAGGCAGTGAGAGCAAGCCATCCTCATCACAGCACCGTCCACCAGAGGGCTTCGGATTGCACATAGGAGCGTGTTTTCCGCTCCAGCAGGCTGCAAAGCCGTGGCCTCAATACTCGGGCAGCCCGACGCTAGTCTGCGCACCTGCGGGTGGGCCACATGGGAGGATTCTGACCACTGCTGCGGTGTAACCCAGGACGCGATTTCCAGTCGCCATTGCAACCTGGCGCCTGGGTTTTGTCGAGCCCTGTATATATTTATATATTATATATACACACATACACTATTTTACCAAAAGTATTGGGACGCCTGCCTTTACACGCACAGGAATTTAATGGAATCCCAGTCTTAGTCCGGAGGGTTCAAAATATATATTATATATATATTTTTTTTTTTTTTTAAGCGGAAACCCTAGAGAATAAAATGGAGATTGTTGCAATATTTTTTATCACAGCGTATTTGTGCAGCGGTCTTACAAACTACACTTTTTTTGAAAAAAAAAAAAATCAGTTAAGTTAGCCCAAAGTAAATAGATACCCAACATGTCATGCTGGTACTTAAATATCCCCATAGGCAACACTTTAAAAACGTCTAGGGCTCAAATTATTGCTCTCGCTCTAACGATTGTGGTGATACCTCACATGTGTGGTTTAAATACCGTTTACATATGTGGGTGCGACTTGCGTATGCGTTCGCTTCTACGTGTGAGCCAACGGGGGGGCTTTAATGTTTTTTCCTATTTAATCTATCTTTTATTTTTTAAGTTTTTTTTTTCATCACTTTTATTCCTTTTACAAGGAATGTAATCATCCCTTGTAATAGAAATAAGCGAATGTAATCATCCCTTGTAATAGAAATAAGCATGCCAGGACCGCTTTAATGAGAAATCTGGGGTCAAAAAGACATCAGATATCACATCTACACTAGAAAAAAAAAAAAGTAATTTTTTTTCACGATGAAAAAATCCGTTGCTAGGAAGTATGACTTTGCTCTGGTCCTCCAAGGCCATAGAGTCGAGTGAGGGCTATCTTGCCCTCGCTCAACTTCCTGCCTAAGGGGACAGCAGACCGGAACGTCTTCCCTGCTACCGACGGGTCTGGTAAGCGGAAAAATTAACCGGGAAGCGGCGGGGGGGGCACCTCTCCCGCCGCCCATAAAAGTGATCCTGCTGGGACCATCCTTATGTTAAAGCGGACCGCCTGCAGTTTAAAAAAATATTGTTGTTATGGCAGCTTTCTGCTGCCATAACCCCAGTATTTAATGTCAAGGTACCGACGTAAAACTGCGGCAGGCGGTCCGTAAGTGGTTAATGAAAAAATTGAATATAATACAAATATATATAAAAATATATATTTTTTAAAACTGTAATTTTCAGTTTTCGGCCAAGTGTATCCTGCATTTTCGGTTTCAGTATTCAGTGCACCTCCAGTACTAACAGATCCGATGTAATTGCGGCAATCTCCCCCTCTGAGCTATTGTGTTCTGACAGGGGTTCTGATGGGGAGGGGTGAAACCGCCTCCCACCCCACCCAGCTCTTGGATTGGTTGCAAGTGCTGATCGGATGCTGGTTTTCCAGCATGCTCATTTGACAGAAGCCGGTAGGGAGGTCAGACAAGAAGCTGTACACACGGGCTGTAAGTTGGCTTGTTTCTGCTGAACCGACCGCTTTCGGATGATTTTAAGCCTAAAATCGTGTGTGCCCAGCCTAAGCCAATGGCAGCCAATTTAAAACGATACGCTGTGTAGCAAACTTTTTCAATTCTGTACAAACAGGAGAATAAATTACATACCTCTTTCTAAATACTCCAACTATTTATATAAAGCGGAATTTTATTTTTTTATTTTTTTTATTTACTGACATGATTTTAACAAAGATCCAATTTTCACATCAGTCTTATTAGCAGCTAGTAGTCGGACATACTTGCTACCTTTACTGTGTCAGGTTGACAGGTACACTAAATTACCGGTTAGTAATTTGAAACTTCTTCATTTTAATCCAACAATTGCACTGCTCAGCTATCAATCCACATGCATTTAATGTGAAAATCTTGAGGTTTCCTTTCAAGTGCTTAAATAGGGCACTTAAATCTTCAAAAAAAAAAATATGAACTGCCTACTAGGCATAAGAGGCAGAGAGGAATTCCAGGAATCTCGCCCATTTCCACAGCTGGGATAAGACAGTGAAATCTCACACTTTGGAGATACCTGAAGGCACGGTGACTGACATCTTGCAGCAATTAACCTGTGACGGCCTATTAGCCACTTTCTAGCAGAGGGTCAGCTGTACACTGCCGGGGTTAACTTCAGCAAAGAAACTGTTAGATACGCTACATAATGGAGCAGAAACAAAATATCATTAAGTGCAATTATCCAGAGAAACCCCCCCTCCTGGCATGCATTTAAGACATACCCCCCTAGCTACCTATATAGAAATCCATTACTGCTACCTGAAGATTAACAAGACACAGGCGACTACTGAGTACAGCCACCCGTGAAGGTCATATGTTTAACTATACAATAAATGATAAATTACTTGGTTCTCAGCTAGCTGTAAGCACGCAGAGGTTAATTCCTGCCACCGCTGGCAATTTTCATCACATGCTTTCCTTTTCTAGGCAATAGATTACGTCTACAATACTCGTCTGCCTTGAAACATAATCGCAGCACCCCCAGATTATGATCATCACTTTAGAAATAATTACAGGCTCAAATAAAAAGGCAGAAGTTTTCCAGCATGCAAATATTTCAATGTAAGGGCTCATTCAGTTAAGCGCCAAGACCTGTCCTCCACCTTGAGTCACATTTTACTGCATGTGCATCTCAGGGCTGCATGCAGGCAGCCCATAGCAGTGGAAGCAAACGCATGTCAAAATTTGACATAGGAGAAGGAGAGGGTTCATGAATAAGAACAAAGACCCTGTGTGTTAAGAATTATGCACCCGCTCCTGCCCATAAGTCAGATTTTGACATGCGACTGTGTCCGTGCACCCACTGCGCCTGCATGCAGCTCAGAGGTGGATGCATACGTAGCAAAAAGCAAGAGGACAGGTCTCAGCACCCGTCTGAATAAGCTCTTAGGGTCACACTGGTGCGATGCCAGACATCGCATGTGATTCGCATCGGATTGTTGTGCAGATCACATGCAATGTCTGTGCGATGCGAATTCAGCCATACAAACTTTATAACAAAAATGCAATGCATAACATCTTGCTTCTGCGCTCAGAACCAGAGCCCCCCGACCACTCCTTCCATGGAACTCACATTTGGCATCCCAAATGGCTGAGGCCTTGCTGCCCTATAAGACCGAGGTAGTCCAAAAGTACTGCAAACAAAGAAAGGGCGCACCGGCCTAGCGCATTATCCTCAATATAGGCTTTATTGGTAAAAAAGTAAAAGTGACTACTCTCAAACAATGGTATAAACCAACATATCAAATCCAAGTATCAGGAGCAGTCTATGTAAATGTCCACTGTCCTTTATGGATAACGGCTGATGCGTTTCGAGGCTTCGCCTCTTCCTCAGAGTCCTCAGCGGAAGAGGTGAAGCCTCGAAACGTGTCATCCCTCAAGGACAGTGGACATTTACATAGACTGCTCCTGATACTTGGATTTGATATGTTGGTTTATACCATTAAAAAATTGGGGGAGCAAACTCTGAACATGTATTTCTAAAGCTGGTGCAGCTATGAACCAAGCGACATGTATATTAAAAAAGAATAGCGCACACATGCAAAAGAAATGACTATCAAATATGGAGACAATCCATAAATAAAAATGGGGATTTAGTCCCACCATATGGCCATATCGTGCTCAAGCCCACCACTACGTCAAAGTACCCCATTATCAGTGGGTCCTACACTATCCATAAAAAAGGGGTGAATCCAGCCTTTCTAACCCTTGGAGACAACACTCCTTGCTGGAAAGATGTGCTAATGCACTACAAGGGACTCCTCCTATATCTACTTGATAGTGGACACTGATAGAGTACAGGTGTAGCCATATGGTTGGACCAAATCCCCATTTTTATTTATGGACCGAACGCGATGACCCACGTTTAGCGCTCGCGTTTTTCCATTTTAATGGGGAATGATTTTTTTTACCTCTAGTAACGGTTTTAAACGCAAACTCCCGCTAAATGCGACACAACGGATGTTTTAACCACATAACGACCGCTCACATTACTGCTACTGCGGCAATGTGGCTCACTATCGTCCAGCGACGTAGACCTATGTCGCTGGACTCCTCCCCTTGTGGGAGGCTCGTTCCCGCTGTATTCGGTCACAGCGGGAGTCGGGCCAGGGGAGGAGCAGCGGCGATCGCCGCCGCCGCTCTTCCCCGATCGTCGGGGGAATCGAGTCTGGGGATCCGCCCGCTTGTGTAAACAAAGCGGGTGGATCTCCTAAGTGACAGGCAGGGTCAGATTGCAGGGTTCAGCATAACTGAACCTGCGATCTGTCCCTGTGTCACTCAGTCACTTCCCCCCACACATGTCAGTAAGCACCAGGCATACATTAACCCCTCCCTCTCCAATAAAATTAACCCCTTCCCTGCCAGTGTAATTTTTACAGTAACAGTGCATATTTATAACACTGATTACTGTAGTAATGTCACTGGTACCCCCAAAAGTGTCAAAAATGTCAGTCAAGGGTCAGATCTGTCCGCCGCAATGTCGCAGTCCCGCAAAAAAAAAAAAAAAAAAAAAAAAAATCGCAGATCGCCGCCATTACTCGTTAAGAAAAAAAAAACACCAAAAATTACAGAAATCTTTCCCTTAGTTAGTAAACGCAATAACTTTTGCGCAAACCAATCAAAATACGCTTATTGTGATTTTTTTCTACCAAACATAGGTAGCAGGGAAAAAAATTGGCCACAAATTTAAAAAAATTTTGATTTTTACATTTTTTTGGGGGGAAATTTCATATAAAAAAAATGTGAAAAATATTGTTATTTTTTCAAAATTTACGCTCTTTTTTTGTTTATAGCGCAAAAAGTAAAAATCGCACAGGTGATCAAATACCACCAAAAGAAAGCTCTGTTTGTGGGAAAAAAAGGACGTGAATTTTGTTTGGGTACGGCGTCGCACAACCACGCAATTGTCAGTTAAAGTCACGCAGTGCCGAATCGCAAAAAGTGGCCTGGACATAAGACAGCAAAATCCTCTGGTGGTAAAGTGGTTAAACGTCCTAAAAATTCCAGCATTCAAGGGACGTCCTGTGTACATGGAGCCTAACTGTTTATGACTGCCTTTAATCTGGCTGCGCATGCTTTTTTTTTTTTAGGTTTATGTACCAGTATGTACAGACCATATCTAATGGTATAGTTACTGCCCCTGCAAATGTACACTTTACTGGCAGCCACACTTTCTTCCCTCTGTGAAGGTTTCCCTATGACCCTATGAGTTTACATTGCCATCAGTCTGTCCTGACTTCATAATGGACTTGTTGAGACTTGAAAATAACATTCAGGACAGTCTGTGCAGTTCATGAAGCCCCCCGCTAAGACGAATATGATATGCTGAACAAAACCACTGAAAGCACAGCGTGGTAAAGGCAATGTCAGGAACAGCATAAAAGCAAAAGAAAAAAAAAACAGACAGTATGATGGATATGTGCCAAGGACTAGAATTCAGAACAATTTCATCTCTGCCTATTTTCCCACCCAATATCTCCCAGCTGGAATAAAGATGGAATTGTCCGAGGACCACAATGGGGTGTATACAGCTCTACATTGACCATTTCTAGTCTTCTCTGCACTTTACAGATGATTGGCACCAGACTGCTCAGAACTCAGACGTACCCATCAACCCGGAACAACCAAATCTGCTGAAAAAGCTGCCTGTCACATAGAAGTCTTTGGGAAGACCAATGTACAGTTGAATGGACCCTGCACATGGATCAATGTCATCATTAGGTGTAATAAAGCAACTTTATTGTCTTCATCCACCTTTGTTGGAAGTCTTTGGCGTGCTTCTCTACCTTTGGCTATATATATATATAAACCTTTATATACACATATACCATGAACATGCCTTGGTGCTCCACATACAGAAATATTACAGCAAACGTTGGAGTAGACACTCAAGGACTTGTTTGCCTTTCTCTGGATCAGTTGTGGGTTCTGCACATAAAGGTTTTTCATTTATATATTCCTTTATTTTCGATGGACTTTTGCCTTTTTATTAACTATGACTTCCTACGCAGGATAAAGACAATAAAGTTGCTTTATTGCTCCACTGGAAGTCCTTTGAGTGCCTACTCATGTATATATTATCCAAAACAGGTATAAAGTTTTGCAGCAAAGATAAATTAAAGCAACAGTGCTTTTTTTTTTCCCCCTCAGTATTTTGATTGAAGATGGAGGAAGATGGACTGAGCTCCTTAGAAACGTTAACAATAAAGAAATAAATAAGAAAAACCATGGGGTGTTGTTGGAGTGGTGGCTACCCATGGGACTATAGAAGAACACTCAAGGACATGTACATTCCTCGATGCTCCACACATCAAAATAATAGAGCCAAGATATAGAGTAGGCAATCAAAATGACTTCCAATGGAAGATGACAGAAAAAAAGGTTTCTTTCCTAGGCCTATGACCTAATAAAGAAACGTAATGGTCTTAATCGTCCTCCACTGGCTGGATTTATTTTCAGTGGCCATTTGACCTTCGTATATTATATATATATATATATATATATATATATATATATATATATATATATATATATATATAGCACTCAATCCCATGTACAGTCCTTGATGCTCTCAGTGCTGTATTTTGGCCTAGGCCAACAAGGCCCAGGCCTAGGGCAGCACTTTGCAGGGGGGGCAGCAAAAAAGTACACCCCCCCCCACTTCACCTGAGAATCTTTTTGGCCAGTGGTTGCTAGAGCTACCTCTCACACCCCTCCTCCCTTTCTCACCCCCCTTCCCTCTCTCCCATCCCCCCTCTCTCTCTCTCTCTCACCCCCCCCCCTCTCACCCCCCCTCTCTCTCTCACCCCCCCCCTCTCTCTCACCCCCCCTCTCTCATTCCCCCTCTCTCTCTCATCCCCCTCTCTCATTCCCCCCTCTCTCTCTCTCTCTCTCATTCCCCCTCTCTCATTCCCCCCTCTCTCTCTCTCTCATTCCCCCTCTCGTGAGATCTCAAGGGTTTTTGCTGGGACCTGTAGTCCTTAAATTTTGGAGGGAGTCACATCCGTTAAAAAGGAAGGAGTGGGGCAAATTTACATAGGAGGGGGCGCCCAATTTTAGTCATGCCTAGGGCAGCACAAAACCAAAATACACCACTGGATGCTCCCTATGTAGAAATAATATAGCTGGAGGTAGGGTAGGCACATAAAGGACATCCAATGGAGGATGGTGAAGTTGCACTTTTACACCTTGTCCTCGTTATCCTACAATGGAAGTCATTTGAGTGCCTACTCTACCTTTGGCTATATGATTATTACATGGCAATTTCCCAGGTATGTACATGGGAGATAGATAGAAGGTGGAATAGGCACTCAAATTACTTTCAATGGGGTATGGTGAAGACAAGGTTTAGGTATAAGGCAACTTTGTCATTACCCTCTATTGGAAGTCCTTTGAGTGCCTACTCTACCTGCCGCTGTGTCTGTGTGCTCCTCGTGTATTAATACAGCTGAAGGTGGAGTGTGCACTCAAAGGACATCCAATGGAGGAAGGTGATGACAAAGTTGCTCTATTACAGCTACATCTTGTCTTCACCATTCTTCATTGGAAGCCATTGGAGTACCTACTCTACCTTCCGCTATTTTATGAACACATGATTGCCCAGGTATATACATGGGACTGAGATTGCTAGATACACAGTGAAGATAAATACACAAGGTAGAGTAGGCACTCCAGTGACTGATGGGGGAGAGTGAAGAGTAGGCACTCAAAGAACATCCTTATTGTCATCGTACATTGGATGTCCTTCGGGTGCCTACTCCACCTTCCGCTATATTAATACATGAAGAGCACAAAGGCTATACATAGGAGAGAATATATATATATATATTATATATATATTTTTTTTTTTTTTTAAGAGTAGACATTCAAATTACTTCCAGTGGAGGATGTTGAGGACAATGTGTAGGTGTAATCGGGGTCTGTATGGTCTTTAGCATCCTCCACTGGAAGTTCTACCTACTTTACCTTCAGTTATATTATCTATCTCTATATATTATATATATATATATATATATATATATATATATATATATATATATATATATATATATATATATATATATATATATATATATATAGATGCTGAGCACACACTGTCCCCAGTAGAGTCCTATAGTCAGTCACATAGGAGGAGATCTCACCTGTGTGGTGGGATGGGAAGGTAGGAGGTCACAGGTAAGACCTGTAGATGGTGGTATAGATGGTGGTATCGGTGGAGAAGAAGGTGGAATAGATGGTGGTATAGATGGAGCTCAGCCCGGGCATGTCCTCCTCTCCCCGGTCTCTCTTCTCCTCTACCTGCCCCGTCCAGAGGGCTCCGCTCTCCTCCCTCCTCCACTCTCCGCTACAACTTCCAACTTCTCGGCAAACTTTGCACTTTTCTCCCTCCAGTGCCGGACCCGGATGACAGCTCCTCCCGATCACCGCTCCTCTGTCATTCCTCAGCCCGCCAGCCGCGCACAGCCCCGGTCTCTCCCTCTCTCCCTCCGGCACTTCAGTCCCACCGGGCGGCTCAGAGTGAGCGCTGAACTCCCCCAGCGCCGCCTCCTGCAGTACTTAGAGCGGCCGCTAGATGTCAGCGGGTGGGAATGTAGAAGGCAGTAGGGGAGGGGGAAGTGTCAGTGTGGGGTCACCAGAGGGCACAGATCTGGGACACATTCCTCATCAGGGACCTTCCAAACTTTTCCTACTAAAACATTAAAGTGACACTAAACTCTGTTTATAAAAAATAACATTCTGTTGAATTGTGTATTCTTAACCACTTTACCACCGGAGGATTTTGCTGTCTTACGTCTGGGACACTTTTTGCGATTTGGCGCTGTGCGACTTTAACTGACAATTGCGCGGTCATGCGACGCCGTACCCAAACGAAATTTACGTACTTTTTTTCCCACAAACAGAGCTTTCTTTTGGTGGTATTTGATCACCTGTGCGATTTTTACTTTTTGCGCTATAAACAAAAAAAAAGCGTAGATTTTGAAAAAAAATATTTTTCACATTTTTTTATATGAAATTCCCCCCCCCCCAAAAAAATGTAAAAATCAAAATGTTTTAAAATTTTTGGCCAATTTGTTTTCTGCTACCTATGTTTGGTAAAAAAAAACCCCAATAAGCGTATTTTGATTGGTTTGCGCAAAAGTTATTGCGTTTACTAACAAAGGGAAAGATTTCTGTCATTTTTGGTGTTTTTTTTTTAACGAGTAATGGCGGTGATCTGCGATTTTTTTTTGCGGGACTGCAACATTGCGGCGGACAGATCGGACCCTTGACTGACATTTTTGACACTTTTGGGGGTACCAGTGACATTAATACAGTAATCAGTGCTATAAATATGCACTGTTACTGTAAAAATGACACTGGCAGGGAAGGGGTTAATTTTATTGGAGAGGGAGGGGTTAATGTATGCCTGGTGCTTACTGACGTGTGTGGGGGAGGTGACTGAGTGACACAAGGACAGATCCAGGGTTCAGCTATGCTGAACCCTGCAATCTGACCCGGCCTGTCACTTAGGAGATCCGCCCGCTTGTGTTTACACAAGCAGGCGGATCTCCACACTAGATCCCCGGCGATTGGGGAAGAGCAGTGGCGATCGCCGCTGCTCCTCCCCTGGCCCGACTCCCGCTGTGACTGAATACAGCGGGAGCGAGCCTCTGGCGGCGCGCGCCGCCGAGAAAGGGGAGTGTCTGGCGACGTAGGTCTACGTTGCCAGACGATAACAGACCACTTTGCCGCAGTAGTGTCCATGTAAGCAGACGGCAAGTGGTTAAAGCTCAACTCCGGGAGAAGTCAGTAGTGTCTAACTATGGGAGGCCTGTGTGTTATTATTATATTATTATTATACAGGATTTATAAATCACCAACAGTTTGCGCAGCGCTTTACAACACGAGGGCAGACAGTACGGTTACATTACAATTCAATCCAGGAGGAATCAGAGAGCCCTGCTCATTAGAGATCACAATCTTCTTCCTGGACTCTGTGTGCTTTGTATAATTCCTCCACATCTGTGCACTGATTCAGTGTGAGACTTTCTTCCTGTGATAAAGACCGCTCACTGCTGCCCTCTCTCCTTATGCAGGGTGACAGGTCTTGTCTCCGCCCCCTCCTGTCGTTTATTTTGCAGGCAGCCTGTAGTGGGAAGAGCCTGTTGAGCTCTGTTCTCTGTGCAGGCTATGTACAGCACAGTGATATTGTCGCTGCTATTTTTACAAGGTAATATCTGGGTTCGTGAAGACATTTGGTGCACGCAAAGTAGATTTTTATTCTTTGCAGCGATTTGTTTATTATATTTTTAATATATCGCATAGATAAACAGATAGATATCTATGGATCTGACATCACATTCTTTTAAGCTGGAGTCACACGTTTGTATCTTTACTTGGATTTGTTCTCCACTGAAAACAGAAATGCATCTTGCATACAAACGCATGTGTTAAACCGTCCATCAACGCACATAATATACATAAACCCATTATGATGCACATCAATTGTCCCCATAATGCAATACACATCGAAATTGCATACTAACGTGCATCAACATACGTTTTGATGCATTTACATTTATAGCAATGTAAAATACTTCAGAGGGAAGTAGACATTGAGGTGAATCATCCTTATATCTTTGGGTCTGTGCAGTCATGGGAGACATATAGGGGCTGCCATCATAGGCGGTGCACACCATGTGTGATGCACAAAGGCCCTCTTGGACTTAGGAGGCCCCATACACTCCTGTGTAGTCCTGGAAACAGCTAACTTTAATCTAGCAGTCAATTAATACATAAGGACTAAACCTGACCACAGAGTGCACATAATGTACATATACTGGTGTGCATTATAACGCATGTGGCAACATATTATTAGCATGCATTGAAGTGCTTCATTTTTTTTAAATTCTCAATCCTTGAGTATAAGCCGACTTTTTCAGCATGTTTTTTTTATACTGAAAAAGTCCCCCTCAGCTTATACTTGAGTAACGATCTCACTTAAATTTTCCCCGGTCAGTGCACACACGGGAAAGCCCCTACACATTTGGCTATTCCCGGGCAGACGGCGCATGCGCAGTGACGTGTCGGCGCCATTTTTAAATGTAAGGCGGAAAAGTAAGTGAGACTCCTCCGCAGCACTGCAGATTCTCCTGTACCATGCCCACCAGGGCCGGCGTTAGGGGGGGGCAAACTGGGCAACTGCCCAGGGCCCCGAATGTCCAGGGGCCCCGGGTCACTGTCAGCAGCGGGCTCCAGGGGCGGACTGAGCGGTCACCGGTCGGGCACTTCGGATGGGAAGGGAACCCGCCGCCCAGTACAGCACTAATTCACCCGATGTTGTCTCAGAGACAACATCGGGCTATCGGGAACTGCCGCTCGGCGACCAGCGCTATGGAAGTGAGAGGAGGGGAGGACCGCTATAGCACTAGGAGGCGGGGCCCGGCGGCCAGTTCTATATTGAAGTTTGAGGAGGGGAGGGGCCCGGTGGCTGTCTCTACTGAAGTGGGAGGAGGGAAGGGACCCGGCGGCCAATGGCATTGAAGTGGGAGGAGGGGAGGGACCCGGCGGCCGTGCTATGGAAGTGGGAGGAGGAGCCCGGTGGCCAGCGCTGCATCTGTGGGAGGAGGGGCCCGGCGGCGCTGCCTTATGGTGTCCTCATAAGTGGTGACAGAGGTCAGTGAGTAGATAATAAGCAAGCCCAGCTAACTACCACATCCACTGACACCCCCACCAACATGTGATCTCCCCTAAATTCACCATAGTGCCAGTGGTGAACTTGGGGGAGATCACATATTGGTGGGGGTGTCAGTGGTGAATTGTGTGGTGGGGGGACGACGACACAGCAGTGGTGAACTTGGGGGACATCACATATTGGTGGTGGTGTGGGGGGTATGACACAGCAGTGGGGAATTTGGGGGACATGATCACATATTGGTGGTGGGGGTGTCAGTGGTGGTGTAGGGGTGGGAATGACACAGCGGTGGTGAATTTTGTGTGGAAATCACATATTGGTAGGGGGTCTGTCTGTGGCACAAACCCCCTACCAATATGTGATTTCCCCACAAAATTCACCACCGCTGTGTCATTCCCACCCCCCCCCCACCACCACACAATTTACCACTGATACCCCCACCAATATGTAATCTCACCAAATTCACCACTGCTGTGTCATTCAGACCCCCCCACCACCACACAATTTACCACTGACACCCCCACCAATATGTAATCTCACCAAATTCACCACTGCTGTGTCATTCGGAGGGAATGACACAGTAGTGGTGAATTTGGTGAGGAGATCAGTGGTGAATTGTGTGCGGGGGGGGGGGGTATGATACAGTGGCGGTGTAGCCCCCCCCCCCAAAACCACACAATTCACCACTGACACCCCCACCCTAATATGTGATCCCCCCACCAAATTCACCACGCCTTCCCGTCCGCCGTCAGAGAAGAGGCAGCGGGCGGCGCTGACCGAGTCGCAGCGCCATGGAGGAGGAAGAAGTTGACTCCCGAGCAGCACGGTCGCCAGGGAGTCGGGACGGTGACGGGCGGCGCGCATGCAGGTCGAGACGAGGACTCGGAGGGAGAAGACCCAAGTCCCAAGCAGCACGCCAGGCACGGTGACGGCGGTGGCACCAGAGGTAAGTGAAGTCCTCCGGGGGGGGTCACGCATTGATGGGGACATGCTGGACACTGCATTGATGGGGGGCATGCTGGTCAGGTCACTGTGCATTGAATGGGGACATGCTGGTCAGGTCACTGTGCATTGATGGGGGACATGCTGGTCACTGTGCATTGATGGGGGACATGCTGGTCAGGTCACTGTGCATTGAATGGGGGACATGCTGGTCAGGTCACTGTGCATTGAATGGGGACATTCTGGACACTGTGCATTGATGGGGGACATGCTGGTCAGGTCACTGTGCATTGAATGGGGACATTCTGGACACTGTGTATTGATGGGGGACATGCTGGTCACTGTGCATTGATGGGGGACATGCTGGTCACTGTGCATTGAATGGGGACATGCTGGTCACTGTGCATTGGTGGGGGTCATGCTGGTCACTGTGCATTGATGGGGGACATGCTGGTCACTGTGCATTGATGGGGGACATGCTGGACACTGTGCATTGATGGGGGACATGCTGGACATGGTGCATTGATGGGGGACATGCTGGTCACTGTGAATTGATGGGGGACATGCTGGTCACTGTGCATTGAATGGGGACATGCTGAACACTGTGCATTGATGGGGGACATGCTGGACACTGTGCATTGATGGGGGACATGCTGGTCACTGTGCATTGATGGGGGACATGCTGGTCACTGTGCATTGGTGGGGGACATGCTGGTCACTGTGCATTGAATGGGGACATGCTGGTCACTGTGCATTGGTGGGGGACATGCTGGACACTGTGCATTGATGGGGGACATGCTGGACACTGTGCATTGATGGGGGACATGCTGGACACTGTGCATTGAATGGGGACATGCTGGACTCTGTGCATTGATGGGGGACATGCTGGTCACTGTGCATTGAATGGGGACATGCTGGTCACTGTACATTGGTGGGGGACATGCTGGACACTGTGCATTGATGGGGGACATGCTGGACACTGTGCATTGATGGGGGACATGCTGGACACTGTGCATTGATGGGGGACATGCTGGACACTGTGCATTGAATGGGGACATGCTGGACACTGTGCATTGATGGGGGACATGCTGGACACTGTGCATTGATGGGGGACATGCTGGACACTGTGCATTGATGGGGGACATGCTGGACACTGTGCATTGATGGGGGACATGCTGGTCACTGTGCATTGGTGGGGGACATGCTGGACACTGTGCATTGATGGGGGACATGCTGGTCACTGTGCATTGAATGGGGACATGCTGGACACTGTGCATTGAATGGGGACATGCTGGTCACTGTGCATTGAATGGGGACATGCTGGACACTGTGCATTGATGGGGGACATGCTGGACACTGTGCATTGAATGGGGAAATGCTGGACACTGTGCATTGATAGGGGACATGATGGTCACTGTGCATTGATGGGGGACATGCTGGTCACTGTGCATTGAATGGGGACATGCTGGACACTGTGCATTGATAGGGGACATGCTGGTCACTGTGCATTGATGGGGGACATGCTGGACACAGTGCATTGATGGGGGACATGCTGGGCCCTTGATTTATTTTGCCCGGGTGCCCTGAGGGTTCAGTCCGCCCCTGGCGGGCTCCATTTTACAAAGGGGCCACGTCACTGTCAGGAGCCCATAGCACCGATCTTACAGATTCCTAGCGCACCTGTGGAAGGACACAGCCCCTCTCTTCCCTTTCCCTTGCCGGTTGGTGCAATTGGATGCCGCGCAGCATATCACCATATATGGCGCCTATATTTTTGGTAGAATATAAAAAAATTTGGGGCCCCACTTTTAGGTTTGCCCGGGGCCACACTTTGTCTAAAACCGGCCCTGATGCCCACAGCACTGCATCTCTTGTACCATCTGTGCCATGCCTGTACCATCTGTGCCATATCTGTGCCATGCCTGTACCATCTGTGCCATGCCTGTACCATCTGTGCCATGCCTGTGCCATATCTGTGCCATGCCTGTACCATCTGTGCCATATCTGTGCCATGCCTGTACCATCTGTGCCATGCCTGTACCATCTCCTGTGCCATGCCTGTACCATCTCCTGTACCACGCCTGTACCATCTCCTGCCAACAGCCCTGCAGCCCCTGCACCATGCCCACAGCCCCTGTTTTGGGTCTCGTGGTGGTCCATTTGGGTCCAGTAGCTGCTGCATTTCCCACCCTAGGCTTATACTTGAGTCAATAAGTTTTCCCATTTTTTTTTGTGGTAAAATTAGGTGTCTCGGCTTATATTCGGGACGGCTTATACTCGAGTACATACGGTAGGTCAAAATATTTTTCCTATTAGAAAACGTGTAAAAAACTATATATAAAATACATCCAGTCCATAAATTTATAAAGTGCAACAGTATTAGTTCCATGCCACCAACTCCACCACAAAAAAGTGTGCAAAGGTGCTGAACAAATCTTCTTAAAAAAGTGCTTGTGCTTAACCACTTGCCGATTGCTCACCGTATATTTACTGTGGCAGTCAGCCCCTCACAGGCAAAGTGACGTAGGTCTACGTCGCTAGCCTGTGAGGCTCTGGGGAGCGAGTGCGCACCGCCAAATGCGCGCTCCCGCTCGGTCACGGACCCCCTCGCGTGTGTGGGTCCACCGGTCACTCGCGATCCTCCGTGATACTGGGAGAAAGGCAGGCGGCTAATGTAAACAAGCCGCCTGTCATTCTCCCCTGTGTAGAAATAGTGATCATACGGTTCTACTATGTAGGACCGTTGATCACTGTTCTTACAGCTCAAGCCACAGCCAATCACAGTTAGAATCACGCCCCTAGGGACACACATCACCCCTCCCTCTCAAAAAAAGTAACCCCTTCACTACCAGTGTCATTTTACATTAACAGTGCATATGTATAGCACTGATTACTGTAGTAATGTCACTGGTATCCCCAAAAGTGTCAAAAATGTCAGTCAAGGGTCCGATCTGTCCGCCCCAATGTCGCAGTCCCGCAAAAAAAAAAATCGCAGATCGCCGCCATTACGCATTAAAAAAAAAAAACAACAAAAATGACAAAAATCTTTCCCTTAGTTAGTAAACGCAATAACTTTTGCGCAAACCAATCAAAATACGCTTTTTGTGATTTTTTTTACCACAAATATGTAGCAGAAAACAAATTGGCCTAAAATGTTAAAACATTTTGATTTTTACATTTTTTTTTGGGGCCGCTCGGTACCAGCGTGCATTCCACAATGCGTTCCAACAGCGGGCCGAAGTGACGAATCGCAAGTAATCACCGGACCATCCTCAATGCATTTCGCAAAGCCGTGTCTTCAGGAAGTTCACACAGAGTCGCGGCTTGGCTCAGCCCTCCCCCAATCTCTCCTCATTGGCTCACTGGCTGTGATTGACAGCCAATGGCTCCAGCTGCTCTCGAGGCTCTCATGCACATCACTGGGCTCAGGTAAATATTAGGGAGGGGGGGCTGGGGGAGTTGCTGTACACAGAAGGTTTTTTACCTTAATGCATTGAGACACTTTAGAACCAGTTTTTTAATTTAATCACCTGATTAGAGCCAGAGGCTCTAATAGGGTGATGCCAAGGGTGGAGCCGGGGCGCAGAGCAGAAAATTCGCTATTGCCACACCGATCCTTCTCCTGGCCAATCAGGAAGCGCATCCGATACGCCCTTCCTGATTGGCCGCAAGGCAAACCCCATGCCATTGGCTGAGGAGGAGGCGGGGGCGGGAGGACCCGAGGAGAAGCGCCGCCGGGACTGATGAGAAGCCGACGCCGGGACACAGATGAGGAGCCACCTGCCGCCGCTGCTGCTCCAGGTAAGTAAGGGGGCACGCAAGCTGATCTCTGCATTGGGTACATGTATGCTGGTCACTGCATTGAAGGGGGCACGTACGCTGATCTCTGCATTGGGGGCATGTATGCTGGTCACTGCATTGGGGGCACGCACGCTAATCTCTGCATTGGGGGAATGTATGCTGGTCACTGCATTGAAGGGGGCACGCATGCTGATCTCTGCATTGGGGGCATGTATGCTGGTCACTGCATTGGGGGCACGCACGCTGATCTCTGCATTGGGGACATGTATGCTGGTCACTGCATTGGGGGCACGCACGCTGATCTCTGCATTGGGGGAATGTATGCTGGTCACTGCATTGGGGGCACGCACGCTGATCTCTGCATTGGGGACATGTATGCTGGTCACTGCATTGGGGGCACGCACGCTGATCTCTGCATTGGGGGAATGTATGCTGGTCACTGCATTGAAGGGGGCATGCATGCTGATCTCTGCATTGGGGGCATGTATGCTGGTCACTGCATTGGGGGCACGCACGCTGATCTCTGCATTGGGGACATGTATGCTGGTAACTGCATTGGGGGCACGCACGCTGATCTCTGCATTGGGGGCATGTATGCTGGTCACTGCATTGGGGGCACGCACGCTGATCTCTGCATTGGGGGAATGTATGCTGGTCACTGCATTGGGGGCACGCATGCTGATCTCTGCATTGGGGGCATGTATGCTGGTCACTGCATTGGGGGCACGCACGCTGATCTCTGCATTGGGGGAATGTATGCTGGTCACTGCATTGGGGGCACGCACGCTGATCTCTGCATTGGGGACATGTATGCTGGTCACTGCATTGGGGGCACGCACGCTGATCTCTGCATTGGGGGCATGTATGCTGGTCACTGCATTGGGGGCACGCACGCTGATCTCTGCATTGGGGGCATGTATGCTTGTCACTGCATTGGGGGCACGCACGCTGATCTCTGCATTGGGGGCATGTATGCTGGTCACTGCATTGGGGGCACACACGCTGATTTCTGCATTGGGGGCATGTATGCTGGTCACTGCATTGAAGGGGGCACGCATGCTGATCTCTGCATTGGGGGCATGTATGCTGGTCACTGCATTGGGGGCACACACGCTGATCTCTGCATTGGGGGCATGTATGCTGGTCACTGCATTGAAGGGGGCACGCACGCTGATCTCTGCATTGGGGGCATATATGTTGGTCACTGCATTGAAGGGGGCATGTACGCTGGTCACTGCATTGAAGGAGGCATGTACGCTGGTCACTGCATTGGGGGCATGTACGCTAGTCACTGCATTGAAAGGGGGCATGTATGCTGGTCCCTGCATTGAAGGGGGCACGCACGCTGATCTCTGCATTGGGGGCATGTACGCTGGTCACTGCATTGAAAGGGGGCATGTATGCTGGTCACTGCATTGAAGGGGGTACGCACACTGATCTCTGCATTGGGGGCATGTACGCTGGTCACTGCATTGAAAGGGGGCATGTATGCTGGTCACTGCATTGAAAGGGGGCATGTACGCTGGTCACTGCATTGAAAGGGGGGCATGTACGCTGGTCACTGCATTGAAAGGGGGCATGTATGCTGGTCACTGCATTGAAGGGGGCATGTACGCTGGTCACTGCATTGAAGGGGGCATGTACGCTGGTCACTGCTTAGAAAGGGGGCATGTATGCTGGTCACTGCATTGAAAGGGGGCATGTACACTGGTCACTGCATTGAAAGGGGGCATGCTGGTCACTGTGCATTGGAAGGGGGCACGCTGGTCACTGTGCATTGAAAGGGGGCACGCTGGTCTCTCTGCATTGAAAGGGGGCACGCTGGTCTCTCTGCATTGAAAGGGGGCACGCTGGTCTCTCTGCATTGAAAGGGGCATGCTGGTCTCTCTGCATTGAAAGGGGGCATGCTGGTCACTCTGCATTGAAAGGGGGCACGCTGGTCTCTCTGCATTGAAAGGGGGCACACTATACCTTATTTACCGAAGGCCCCTTCCACACTTTTGCAACCTCAAAGTCACGCAATTTTTTACAGCGTTTTTTGCGGCAAAGCAATGCCTATTACATTTTTCTGTTTGCGCACCAGCCGCCACTGGTTTTGTCTATGGGTGCGGAGAAAGGTTATCTTCACTCAATCCTTCAGTCCACCAGAAAAGAGCGCTCCTCCATCATCCAGCAATGGACTGTTCCTGGTGTATGGAGCCTGCTCTGGGCTTGATAACATCAGTTTGCAATTCAAAAGAGCTGGAGTGTGGGGGGGCCTGACCTGGGAGGATCGGAGGTTTAGGTAAGTATATCTCCTTTCTTCTTTCCCATAGACAAAAATGAGCAGTTAACCCATGCAGGGCAGGCACAGCCCCACTGCATGGGAAAACGTTTTTTTGCCCAGAGGTGCCTTTTAGTTTTCAAATTGAGAAGTCATGACAGCTAGATAACTAACATTCCCCAGCAGAAAGGTCAAGATGGCCAGATAACTAACATTCTCTAGTAGAGTGGTTTGTCAACCAGGTAACTAACATTCTCCAATTGAGAATCCAACATTGGACATCTACAAAATTCTCCTGTGACAGGTGCACTTTACCTTGATCACGTTGACCATTTAGAAATCTTTCACTCTTCCTTTTAGATGTTTAATTGAAAGTTCTAGCTCACCGTTACAGAAAAAATGTAAAAGCTAACATGTTACCTAACACTGTACACACTCCCCTACTTCCCCCCTGGTCCCTGGTGTGCTTATGTCCATGGATGCTAAACTGCCATTGCCTCTTCGCCCTCTTCTCTGTGCAGCACATCACAGCGGAGTTTGTAGCTGCCAGTATGTGTACACTCCACAATTCAACTAATGAAAGCAATCTAGCAGCTGTACAGCCACTCGGTTGCTTTTTGTCACCCCTGGGGAGCACACAGGGGCCCAGAGACAGCAGAACACTGGATAGGAGGAGTGGCGGGGGCAGCATATAGAGGAACCAATCTCCTACATTTTCCTGCTGCAGCTACAGCAGTAAAAAGGATTACAGTGATTTCTCTACATTCTGTCCCCCATCGCCCCTCCTATCCAGGTGTACAGGGGTGCTGCACAGGCCCCCTGGAGCATGGGGCTCGGTTGCATTGCAACCCCTGCAACCCCTGTACTAGTCACACCCCTGTCTAATTGTATTGTAACTGTATTGTCTGCCCTCATGTTGTAAAGCGCTGTGCAAACTGTTGGTGCTCTATAAATCCTGTATAATAATAATAATAATAATAATAATAATAATAAACACAAATATCATGTGGCCTAAAAAAAATTGCAAATAGCTCCATTTTATTCTCCAGGGTCTCTGCTCTCAGAAAATATAAATCCTTTGGAGTTTTATCTAATTATCAGGGCTACTATTTCTTTTTTTAAATGTGTGCAAAAAAACCTGCAATAACGGCTCTGGCAGCAAAAAGGTTAAAGGCCACCAATGGCTCAAGTTGGTAAATAGAGAGACTGCATCACTGTGATTTGTAGGGGCAAAGTTGTTTATGCAAAGGTGTCAGGTGAATAAAAATTTAGAATGCTCCTAACTTTTCCAAGATGCCTTCACATGCCCAACACACCCAACCAAGACTGACCAGCCTGGCCCCTGAGGAGACAGCAGACAGCGGCAGGACACTGATATAAACAGACACTTAGGCTACGTTCACATGTGGGTGTAGCGGATCGCGGTCAGAATCACCGCGATTCTGCCCGCAATCTGGAAATCATTGCAAATCGCGGGACGCCTGTGCAATGCCTGTGATTTGCAATGGCACCCCAAACGCTGTGCGATGTTGCCGCGATTTCCGCCTGACAAATCGCGGTAACATCGTGCAAACAAAATCGCGGGACACATGACGCCCAAAAAAGGTACAAGAGCTTCTTTGGGGTGTCATGCATCCCGCAATTTTGTTTGCGCGATGTTACCACGATTCGGCAGGCAGAAATCGCAGCAACATCGCACAGTGTTTGGGGTGCCATTGCAAATCACGTACAACGCACAGGCGTCCGGTGATTTGCAATGATTTCCGGATCGCGGGCAGAACTGCGGTGATTCTGCCTGTGATCCGCTACGCCCACATGTGAACGTAGCCTAAAACATGGGAGATTCTGTTAAGATGAGCTGAGGTTTCTCCACATATCCCACTGAACTCCATATCAGGCCTGTGCCCATTCTCTGCTATCTGCTATGGAAATAAAAGAGCATCATATTAGTCACCAACCATAAGGGAAAATCGAAAAAATCCATAAAAACACAAGTTCACTGTACAGCCTAATCCCAAAGAATGCTTTTGAAATATCAACATAAAGATAACAACTCCGTCTGGTCTTTATTAATGATTGTAAACATAAGGACATGTAAAGGGGAACCACATTGAGCAGCTTAGTTTCCAAAAACCCAGATTTTCATTTTATTGTTTTCCTAATTGGCTTCTTGGCTGAAGGAAATGCAGCATCATCTGGGCCTTTCCTCCCCAGCCTGACTCTCCCTGGCTGTCCCCTTTAATTTCATGGATTTTAGTTCAGTCTTGGCGGCTTAGTATTACATGTGGGTGTGAGGGCTAATTCACGCATTGGGGTTAATTTACTAAAGGCAAAAAGACTGCGCACTTTGCTAATTGCAGTTGCTCTCTGCAAGTGCAGTAGCTCCAGAGCTTAGTAAATGAGGTACAGCTTCAGTTTGCAAAGGATACCCAAACACGTGCAAGGAAAAAAAAAAAACAGCTATTTTGCTTGCACATGATTGGATGATGGAAGTCAGCAGAGCTTCTGCTCATTTACTAAGCTCTGGAGCAACTGCGCTTGCAGAGTGCAACTTCACTTTGCAAAGTGCACGGTCTATTTGCCTTTAGTAAACAAACCTTATTGTGCGGTGACAGACATTTTAGTGCATTGTAAAACGCCTACCACCGCGAGGACACACAGAAAACAATTGACTTCTGAGTGTCCCATTTCGGTGCAACACAGCCCAGGTATGCTGCATTTTATCACAGTGCACTGTACAGAACCACATGGACAGAACAGCGCCATGCATGCAATGTACGTTTTGTAGACTTCAAATAAAGTTTGTAAAAAAAAAAGAGGCAGCCCAGTGATGCGCTGAGGTGTGCACCCCACTGCCCCCTATCATAGTCAGGAACAGACAGCTGCCAGAGTGGTAAAGAGCTCTGTCCGATTCCTGTGTGAACCCAGCCTTATGTAGGGTGGTCTGCATGCAAATACACTCCACCTAGAAATGCCCACTTCTCCAGACTGATACCCACTCACCTAGGCTCCTCCTATGAGCCCATCCACTGCTTGCATCAGGGCTGAGGGCTCCTGAGAGGAGGCAGGGTGCTGTGATGTTTCCATGATGCAAGGGTGCTGTGTGGACGGTGGCGGCACCCTGCCAGACCCTTTCTCTAGCAATGATCTGTCTGCTTTGGATACTGGAAGTACAGAGACCCAAGAGTCTAAAAAAAAAGATGTAATGAATATGGAAATGTTTTTTATTTTAATTTGTCATTAGCCTGTTGATAAGGGGGAAAGGAGGCAAAATACAAGCAGATTGCATTTCATTAAATATTAGTTAACAAAAAGACAAAATAACACTGCGCTAGAGTAAAAATGCAAAGCTGCCAGCACTAAGAACAAACATACATACTCCAAAAATATATGTAGTGCTGCCCCCGTAAGAGCTGCTAGATATTCACTCTGCGGGTCCCCCTGGTTACCAGCACACGGCCATAAGCAAATGCAATGTCCTATTTCCTCTTGGCTCACACTTCAATAATCAGTCCAGGGGTATTTGGTTGTTTTGTTGTTTATTTTATAATGGGGATAGGAGAAGGAAATAGTGGGATACTCCAATTAACTATTCAAAGTATTGAGGACTTCTATCGTCTCTACTTTGCTCTTAGATGTGGAACAGCCAGGCCTGCCACTTTGGATGAATAGGAGTTAGGTCTCTTGGTGTCTTCAAGACGACTTGGTGGACAAGCTTTTATCTTCAGGACACTCTCCCTAGTATCCTCTCTCTCTCTCTGCTGACACCCTTCCACTGACTATCCTATGAGCAGGGGTGGCCCCCTCAGGTCAGGCCCCTTGACACGAGTCCCTGTACTCAAGATACTGCAGCCACAGGGTCTCCAGTGTCTACCCTCTCAGTCAGCTTCCCTGGACCTCTGGGTTCAGCTCCTCTCATCCGCTCCTCTGGCCCTCAGGACGACCTCCTACGTCCGCATGGTACCTCTGCAGAGGAGGAGGCAGCCGCCCCCTCCCTCTGGGGCTCCGTTCTCAGCCAAAGACCCCTCAGCACATGTGCTCCTGGCTTTTATACAGTATCCCAAAATGCACCGAGGCGACCTGCCCTCTGACATTAATCAGGACTGTATCAAAAGCCTATGCACCCATTCGGCAGGTTTCCTCCCACTGTCCAACATGCCTCCCTATTGGACTAGCGTGAAACACTCTTCAGACTGAATTATTCGCATACTGAGCACAATGAGCAGACCTCACTAACAGATCCTGCTCTCTGGTAGGCAGAGAACCATATAGATTTAATTGCAGCCCCTCTGGTAAGCAGACAGAGCTGAAAACTATACTTTCAGACTAGCATCTACCTAGGAGGGTGCTACACTGTAAAACAGTGTTTTAAAACAATGAAGAGTCTAATGTAGCACCCTCCTAGGTAGGTGCTAGGTAAAGCATAGAGTGGCCCTGTCTGCTTATCAGGAGAGCTTGATCTGTTACTTAGCCTGTCACATGCTTCCAGGTGGGACTTGTTGAGTCTGGGGAGTCTCCCCACTGTATCCAATGAGGGACCTTGTTGGACAGTGGAAGAGACCTAGCCAATAACACACCAGGGTTTATGACTGTCCCAGTGGGTGGGCATTGCCGCAATGCATCCTGGGATTAGGAATAAATCCGGAGGGGGCATGTGACAGGGTGTCTTTTGGCAGGAACAATGTCCCAGGAGGAGGTGGACGGCTGTCTCTCCTCCTGCTGAAGTAAGTAAGGTGGTCTAGGCAGTCGGCCTTAGGTACCAGGGGTTAAGCTGAGCTGACAGGATCCAGTGTGCTGACCGAGTGGAGCTGCTGGGCAGAGGACTTCAGGAAAAACAGTGTCATGAGTACTCAAGGATCTGCCCAGGGGTCTGCCTAAGAGAGGGGACAACTCCAGAAAGGTCAAAGGGATCAAGGAGCCAGTTAACCCAGAGTGTTACAGTAAAGGGGGGGCAAGTTGTTAAGCCCTGAAGATTAGTGATAAAGGGGGTGCCAGGAAGGGCCCTGAAGTTCAGTACAGCAGTACAGTCTACCTCAAGGAATGAAAATAATTGTAATATAAAATATTACCCACAGCGCATGTCCTTAAAAATATATTAATAGTCTTGGTGTGTTGAATCAAAATATACGGTGAAAATAAAACAATATGGTAGCTCTTATACCCGTGATATTAGCTATTAATTGTGTACTTATCCGTATGTGCTTTGTGTGTACACACCCTTATAAAGGACAAACTCAGTGCTATATATGACTTTGCAGTCATATACCAAATATATAACATCAACTAAAATACATCAAATGTGGATAAATATAAGAAGATAAATAAATGAATATTGCACAAAACGTTTGATGACAAAATTCCAATAAAAAAAATTAATACTGGTGGAAAAAAATGGGTGGAAATATTTAGTGTCCATATAGTCCAAGAAGAAAAAATGTTCCAAAATAAATATATTATTTTTTAGCTTCAGTGACAGTGCTTCAAACAACAATCAGTGCAATGGTGGTGTCACCCTCCGTGCTCCTCTGTTTGTAAGGTAGGCAATGCAAACTCACCAGACAGTGTTGACCCCCAATGTCTTCCGAAGACATCACTTTTTGATGACGAAACGCGTCAAGTTGAGCCGCACGTAGCCTCGTTTTGTGCAATATTCATTTATTTATCTTCTTATATTTATCTACATTTGATGTATTTTAGTTGATGTTATATATTTGGTATATGACTGCAAAGTCATATATGTATAGCACTGAGTTTGCACTTTATAAGGGTGTGTACACACAAAGCACATACGGATAAGTACACAATTAATAGCTAATATCACGGGTATAAGAGCTACCATATTGTTTTATTTTCACCGTACATTTTGATTCAACACACCAAGACTATTAATATATTTTTAAGGACATGCGCTGTGGGTAATATTTTATATTACAATTATTTTTCTTACCCTCTGGGTTGTCCACAGCAGCTATCCCACAGTCACATTTGACTACACATACACCACTTAACCCTTTGGCCCGAGTGTTTTTCATATCAATCCCTCAAGGAATAGCTTGCCTTAGGACAGAATTACCTCAGGAAAGAGAACCTTTCATAGCCAAGGGCAAAGTGAAGCAGCGGCCTAGCTGTGGCTAGCTCAATTTCAGTGTATTCAGCGTTACTCAGCGTTAACCAGTGTTAACCAGCATTTATTCAAGTCGTCCCAGCCTATTGTGCATAGTTTTCAGTTGAAGTATCCCACTCATCCCTTCTCCTATCCAAGTTCCTAATAAAACCTAAAAACCAAAGAAACTGGATTGGTCATTGTCTAAGGTAAAAACATGGAAACATGCCAGAATGTTCTACTGTTGCTAATGGTAACCCAGGGTAACCTGTCACCAGCAGCTCCCTTGGGAGTAGTGCTACATTAGTAATGTGAACTAATATTAAAAGTCCAATAATTGTAGTTGGAGCAGGAAACGGACCACCGGTGATGGCAGAGGTAAACATCCAAAGGAGAATAGCTTCACACCCAAGGTGAATGAGAAAATCTGTTTACCAGATTGTGAGACCACTATATTATAGGTTCAGCAGGCACAATTGAATCCCAGAGAATATAAAACAAAAAACGCTTCCATAGTGCATTAAATCCCCTTCTATCTCCTTTGGATATTTACATCTGCCATCACTGGTGGTCCGTTTCCTGCTCCAACTACTTCTGTGGATTGGTGTCTTCACACATTTATTGGACTTTTAGGCTACATTCACACCTGAGCGTAGCGTTTTCGCGCGTTTTTTACCGCGATTTTTACCGCGATTTTCAGGCGTTTTTTGTGCAGGCGTTTTTTGATTGAATAGATACCAATGGAAAACGCCTGTAATCTGCCCAAAAAGAAGCTCATGTACTTTTTTGAGCGTTGGGCGTTTTGTATACAGCGTCAAAACGCTCAGATGTGAACAGGGGCCATTGAAATGAATAGGATTTGTCTTGTTGGGCGTTTTGAGAGCTGATCCTAGAGCAGAAAAACTCCCCAAAAACGCCCCAAAACGCCTAGATGTGAACGGAGCCTTAATATTTGTTCACATTACTAGTCTATTCATTGTTTTAGCGCTGTACTTTCCTTGGCATTATATATTAGTAACCGTTCTTCCCACCCCTCTCTAACAAGTCACTGGTGTATAAAAACAAACTATCCAAATGCACATTCCACTTACATTATAGAAGCAAAAACGTGTTGGGTTGTTGCACATTTTATATACAGGAAGCCATGGTCAGGTGACATTGCTGGCCTAATCCCTCTCTCCTGTTCTGTTTACTTCCTGAGGTCCCTTTTCAGGTGTCCATTTCACTGCCTGGGTAATGTTGACACCTCTTATTGGTGGAGGTGACACTCCTAGCAGACAGGTCCAGAGGCAGGAAACCTCACAGGGTCACAGAGGGGACCTAGTGCTCGATGAATTTCTGTGGAGGCTCCTAGGCAGTTGATGCAGCCTGCAGGTTTCTGGAAGTTTCTCATGCATGCGCTCTAGTGTGCATGTCAGCCACTAGGTTCACCAGATGGAGATGACCATCACTACTGTGCATTACACACATGTGGGCTGCACCAAATATTTTTACAAACTGACAGCTGAAAGAAGCCGAGCGTTTAGGAGACAAACTGTAATGTGAACCTAAAGTCTATGGGTTATGTACTGTATGTTGTTATCGGGTACATTACATTAAAATAGAAGTATAGGAATCCGTTATTTTTCAAAATCATACCTACCTAGCTGGATGCTGCATCTGTCCCCTGGGGGCTCTAACACTGAGAAGCGAGCGATCTAACACCACCGATCGCTTGGTTCTCATGGCTCCCTAAGCAGAGAGCCGGTGACTGTCAGTCAAGAGCTCTCTGCTTTACCCCCCCCCACCAATGCTCACTGGAGCACTGGGCTGTTGAGGGGCAGGAGAAGCCAGCTCAGGCTCTCAGCAGATGCCAGTCCAGACAGGTAGGTGGATCCCAACTTCATTGTCACAATCTTTCCCGAGCCTGGACCAGCTCTGAGACGTCGGCAGACTTCAGCCCTCTGTCTGCTAAAAAAGAGATCACAGGAGTGCAAAACGATCTGCACTCCCGTGATCCACGGAAGAAGTACAACCAAACGAGCTTTGGCTGTACTCCTCCTTAAACCAATTACCGACCGCCCGCTGCAGTTTTACATCTGTCATTTGACACTAAATACCGGGGTTATGGCAGCAGATAGCTGCCATAACCCCGGTATTTTTAAAAACGGCGGGCGATCGGCTTTCAGGTAAGGGTAGTCCCAGAGGCAGATTTGCCACGGCATCACCCTTACGGTGCGGCGGAAGAGGTGCCCCTCCCGCCGTGTCCCGGCAGTTTTCCCCACTTACCGGACCCGCCGGCAGCGGGGAAAACTATCCGGTCCCGGATCCTCTGAGACAGGAAGTCGAGTGAGGGCAAGATGGTCCTCACTCGACTCTATGGTCTTGGAAGACCAGAGTGACGTCAAACGTTGTTGCCTAGCAACCGGTTTAAAGGGCTGATTTATTTTTTATTTTTTAGTGTAGTTGTGAATTTTGAGGTCTTTTTGACCCCAGATCTCACAATAAAGAGGACCTGTCATGCCTATTTCTATTGCAAGGGATGTTTACATTCCTTGTAATAGAAATAAAAATAATCAGATTTTTTTTTTAAACTGTGTAAAAATAAAAAATAATAAATAAAATGAATAGGGAAAAAATTAAAAACTAAAGCACCCTGTCCCCCGTTACTCTAATCTGGTAACCTGTAGAAATTTTTAAAGTGTCGCCTATGGGGATTTTAAGTACCAAAGTTTGTCGCCATTCCGCGAGCGTGCGCAATTTTGAAGCATGACATGTTGGGTATCTATCTTCATAACATTATTAGTAGTAATTAGTTATATTATTATTATTATATTATATATATATATATTATATATATATAATTATATAGTAGTTAGTATAAGTAGTTTTCTAGCAAAAAAAAAAAAACAGATTTTAGCTTGAAAACACGGGGTGTCAAAAACAGGCCTGGTCTTAAATTGGTTAATACAGTATTTTCTCTGTAGAGTCTGTAATTGAAAGTTTTCATTTCTTTGAGTTGTTTCATGTTTTCTATCTTTTGCAAACAATTGAAAAAATGCTTCATTGTAATTTTCTTTCAAAGCGGTAGTAAAGCACGCTTTGTAATTTTTACCTACAGGTACGGTTATAATAAGGCTTACCTGTAGGTAAAATGAATGTCTCCTAAACGTGCACCGTTTATAAGATATTCACCCTGGGTGCAGCCAGTGACATCACCAACGCATGCGCTCTAAAGATCCAGCATACCTTTCTGGAACTTCAGAGCTTCCTGACGGAAACCGAGGGCTCCGGCACACATGCGCGGGACTGCCTTTATCACGGATTGGCCAGTCATACGGCCAAAGTGCCCGAACCCAGAAGAAAGACCAGGGGAAGATGTAAGCCCTCTCAGCGGTGACAGTGCACCGTTGAAGGGCTTCGCTCCAAGATAAATATTTCATAATGTGTTAGTATGTGATGCATACTAGCACATTATGCCATTGTCTTACAGGTGTTTTTATTTATTTATTTTTAAACCAGCCTCTGGTTACAACCGCTTTAAGATCAAATCAGTATTATTTTGATATGTTTTCTTGGGGCCTCTAAATAGCGTGGGGCCCATAGGTGGGTGCCTACTGAGAATGATCTGAATGGCACCCATGCTGAGCCCCTTTTAGGCTTGGTTAGGACTTTTTTTTTTAAAGAAAAAGGCACTGTGCTAGGTAGTTAATTCAAAATTAATGTGCTGACAAGGAACCTCGACGTCCCAGAAAATGGGTACGCACCTATTCTGGCAGTGCACTGCACATTATGTTGCTCTGTGCTGCAACATCCATCCATCTGCAAGGTGCATTGAGGTGCCATTCAGAATGTGGAACAACTTCAGGAAAATGTCAAATAAGTCACAAAGATCTTTGCTGTGCAAAAAGGACTCTGTTACTTTAGTCTACACAGTCTGACATTTTATTAAGGGAAAAACAGCACCCAAGCATACATAAGATGTTCCTGTCATTACAGTACTGCACATTACATGGGGCCAGTGACAGCTGTTTGCATTCATTCTTCTTTGACCTTCGGCCTGGAAACAAAGCCCTACACTTGACAAGAGCCCTTGTAATAACATCCAGTCATGCACTTATCCTTCACTCTTAAGGTGGCCCTAAACTAGTAGAATTTAATTCAAAAGTTTTTCATTTTAAGAACATTTATTTGATTTTTCAACCACTAATGGGGGTCAAATAAACCTTCATTTTGACCATATTGACAAGAAAAATTCAAAGGTGCAGGACTGAAAACTTTTCTAGTGCAAACACATTTATAAGACCTCGTTCACAAGGGTGCCGAGGTCCATATACCATAAACAGGCCATTTTTTTGCATAGTGCCTAGACCAGTGATGGTGAACCTTGGCACCCCAGAGGTTTTGGAACTACATTTCCCATGATGCCCTACTACTCTGCAGAGTGCATGAGCATCATGGGAAATGTAGTTCAAAAACATCTGGGGTGCCAAGGTTGGCCATCACTGGCCTAGACTGACAGGCGGACCTGATCAGTCCATCAGTGTGAAAGGGGCCTTAATGTGAAGTTATTCAAAATGCCTCGTTCACACGGGCCATACTGTAGCGTACACCCGTGCAAGCTTACCCACACAGGGATGCACAGGTGTTCCATGCATCCCCATGCAGGTAGCCCCATTCATGTCAATTAGGATTCAGTGGTTGCACGGACACAGCCAATGCTGTATGTAGTTAGTGATTTATTGCAGGACATTTTTCATGCATTTTTCATGCTTTGTGCGTTTTTTGGCAGGAGGAGGAGTTTGCATGGTCACAGCCACTGCTGTATATGGTTAGTGCTTTATTGCAGCACATTTTTCATTCATTTTTCATGCATTTCCATGCTTTGTGTGTTTTCTTGGCAGGAGGAGGAGATTGGTTGTTAAACACAAACTCCTATCAAAAACACGTGTGCAGATGCATTTTTGATGCGCTTCCATTTAAGTCTATGGAGCCAAAAACGCATGGTTCTGCATGTAAAAAAGTCGCTGCACCTTTCCAAAAAACAAATTGCAGGAAACTGCAAAGATGTAAACAGGATCTATAGGTAATAATGTTAAATAGTATGTACAGAGGTGGCTCTAGGTTTTGTGGCAGAATTTAGACATGAGGCCCCACTCACCTCCTTTCCAGGGGTTAAGGAAGAACCCCGAGGCCGAGCATCTAATTACTGCTGCTTGTGTGGGTGTGATGTGTACTGTGGCAATCACATGGGATGAATAGGAGAGGGATGGGACTGGGAACCATGGGATAGGGGAGAAGGAGGAGGTGGTAAAAAGGGGGGAGTGGGTAGATGATGAGGGATGGGTAGAGGAGAACTGGAGTGAAACTGGGGGATCCTGGTCTGTATAGCAATAAAAAAAAGGCAGGATTTGTGCTGAGGTAAAAAAGGGGGTGGGGAGCCAGAAAGAAAGAAAAGAAATGGAGAGAGAAAGAAAGAAAGAAAGAAAGAAAGAAAGAAAGAAAGAAAGAAAGAAAGAAAGAAAGAAAGAAAGAAAGAAAGAAAGAAAGAAAGAAAGAAAGAAAGAAAGAAAGAAAGAAAGAAAGAAAGAAAGAAAGATTTGTGCTGCCAATCACAGACCATTCAAAACATTGCTGTTACAGCATTAGTCACTGTAACAGCAGTCAAAGCAGTCAAAGTGTAAAAAACAAAACCCTGAACACCTCCCCCCACCCAGAGTAGTACAGTGTCACTATGGTACCACTGAAAGACTCTGATAAAGGTATGTAAAAAAAATGTTTAAAAATGTAAATGCAGCACCCTCCTAGGTAGGTGCTAGTGAGAGAGATCCCCAGGAGATCATGTTGGAGGTCGAGGCCAGAAGAGAGGAGTGGTGCTGTGATGCGATTTGGGAGTTCTTTTACATTCCCAAGCCAAAGCGGAACAAAACTATGGGACACCTTCTGCTCTGTGAAGACCAACTGGAACTTAGGGTGGGATATCTACATAGATCATTTAGAGGTTCGCCACCCAAATGGGACATGCCAGGCCTGGTCTGTCCGTGTTCAAGACTCTGAAGGGAAGTCAGTTCGGATCCCTCATCCTGACTATTACTGCTAAGGATGTAGGACCCCACCCCTGCAGAGATACTGTTGCAATGCTGCTTAGCCTGAGAGGTATTTGAAGAAGAAGAAGAGGGGCTGGAGAGCTCAAAGTTCAAGCGCAGAGTTCAAGTTGCAAAGTTCAAGTTGTTGTTGCCTGTTGTTAGGGCCAAAGCCCTATTCCTAAATACCCCTTAAAGTGGAGTTCCACCCTAAATTTATACTTACCTCCATCTTCTCGCTCCGGGACACCTGAAAAACAAATGGATAATCGCAATTTTTTTTTTACTTACCTCCTATAGAAGAAAATATACTTACCTTACTTCCTTCTTCCTCCCCTCGGCGGCCACGGCGATTCGTCACTTCCTTGGCTTTGCAATGATTCCTGGGAGCTGAACGTCATCGGTCCCAGGAATCAACGCGCACAGGAAGTGACGGCGAGGCCGGGGCAGTGCATCGTGGGACCGAAGAAGACGGAAGAGGACGCAGAAGAGGATCGCGCTGGCTTCAAGCTGCCCACACCTGAGATGGCAGCGCTGGACAAGACATTTTCAAGGTAAGTATTTCTCCTAAAAGGTAAGTGCCACCCGGGACAGATCAGAGGCTAGCCATTGTGGAATGTACTAGCCCTGACTGTCCCGGGGGTATTTTTATTAAAAAAAGTATTCCCAGGGTGGAACTCCGCTTTAACTTTCTATCCTTTCAAAAGGGATTGGGAAGTCAGCAGACCTGCTACCACTGGGTAGTACCATCAAAAGTGGGCCGACCCTCTAACACACAACTGACTTTTTGTTCAAGAGGACTTGAGTAGTCACTTAATGTCATGCTTCAGTCATCATCATAAGTCAGTTTCACCACATGCTCTATCAGGATCCTTTGCGCCATCGGGCCAGGATCATCTAATGGAACATGTTGGTGGATACTTTGCAAAAAGACTTGGGCCATCGGGCCAAAAGACGGAGTACAGAAGAAGAGGATCCCTTCACAAAGATACTTTGTTCAAAGGACACTTTGCGAAGATCCTGTTAGGCCAGTTGGCCGGTTGGAGAAGCTTTGTGCAAGTTACTACCTCAGGAGAGTTGGGTAGTGGCTTGATGTCTCTTCAGAGAAGGGGATGCCAGAGCAAGGGGGCCCTTGAAGAGAATCATAACACTCACAAGTTGGACAAGTTTGCTCAGGCTCCAGCAAAATAGCTTGTAACAGAGAAAAGACATGTTGCCTCTGTGTTACAGAAGAAAAGGACACTGTGAACACCAGTCAGGTGAACTCCGCATGTCTTGGTTCTGAACTGGTGAGTCTGATTGTAATAGGAGGAGAGTCAGTGCCCTAGTGCTGAGAAGGAACTGTGTCTATCATCTAGTCACTAAGGATGGTTCATAGAGATTAGATAGATAGTCAACTTGGCAGGGTTTATTTGTTACCTGTTCCAGGAGTAACTGTGAAACACAAAGTCAAGTGTATCCGGAGGGGACAGGAATGGGAGAAGATCTCTAAGTGGATGTTCTGTTAGGAAACATATGGTGAAAAAGTTGCCTTTGAGGAGAGGACAATCTCACTGATGTAAGTATTTATGCATTAACTCATGCTTAACCTAAATTCCTTTGCAGGCTTGCTTTGGATTTCCGGGTTTTGGTAGGCCCTCCGCCATTTTGTATCTAGTTATCTAGACAGGATGATGTTCTTTACCTGTCCAAGCAGATTTTTGTTTGGCGGGAGGGTGCATTGATTTAAATGCACCTACTGTGTCTAAATAACCTTGTGAATATTTGTGCAGCACAGATATATTTTTTTTTCACGTAATTTATTATATCTATCGGCCACATAAGATGTATGACCCATGGCCTTGTACATTTGTTATTTTCCATTTCCCACCTTTCCAGTTTTTTTGGTATACTCCATAGAAATTTTTGGTGAAAGAACTTTTGTAGGGGCGACTGCCCAGAGCCAGTGAGGACATGGCTCGGTTTGGCGGGGGGTGAGTGTAGCACCCTCCTAGGTAGGTGCTAGTGAGACAGTATAGTTTTTGGCTCTGTCTGCCTATCAGAGGAGCAGCAGGGAAATCTATATTACTTTCTGTCTACCAGAGAGCAGGATCTGTGAGTTAGGTCTGCTCAGTGGGCTCAGTGTGTGTGATTCATTGGGTCCAATAGGGAGGCATGTTGGACAGTGCGAGGAAACCTGACCAATGGATACACAGGCATTGATACAGTCCCAGTGATTGGTAGAGACTGGCTGTCCTGGTGTATTATAGGATGCTGTATAAAAGCCAGGAGCACATGTGCTGTGGGTTCTCTGGCTGGTGAGCAGAGTCCCAGAGGGAAGGTGGCGGCTGCCTCCTCTTCTTAAGCAGTGGCACGCGGTCACAGGCAGTCGGCCTGGGGACCAATGGAAAGGAACTGAACCCAGATGACCAGGAGAACGGCTGTAGGGGTAGAGTCACTGGAGACCCTCGAAAAAAACAGTATCGTGAGTACAGGGGATGGTGTCTAGGGGCCTGACCTAAGGGGGGCCACCCTGGTGTAGGATAGTCAGAGGACAAGTGTCAGTCTGTGGAGTGAAAGGGGATACTAGGCAGGTATCCCGGAGATAATCTACCTAACTAATTCGTCTGAACAGAGACTTGACCTAAATTCATGTAGTGGCAATCTGAATCTGTAGCCTGGCTGCATCTCCAGATAGAAGTCCTCATCCATTGTGAATAGTTCAATTTGGAGTATCCCACTTTTCCCTTCTCCCATCCCGATTTAAAATAAAACACCAAAAACAACTACATACCCCTGGACTGATCACTGACTGAGCCAAAGAAGTAAAGTGTTAATCTGTGAATGCCAATGCTGCTAACGGTAACCCAGGGGGACCCGAGAGTGTATTATCCAGCAGTCCTCATGGGGCAGTGCTACATAAATAAAATTTTTTTTTTTTTTTTTACATGCTGTCACCAGTTAGTATTCCTGATCACCACCACACTAGTCATATGATGACACTGTACTGCACTGGTGACAGTATGTAAAAAATAATTGTAAAAAAGAAATGTAATTATATTCTCCATTTTGTAAAAAATTGTGACAAAATATTACATCTTCAAAAACTCATCATGTCTCCTACTAAATACCTCAGACTGTCTACTTTCCAAAAAGAGGTCATTTAGGGGATGTTTGTACTTTCCTGACATTTAGGGCCTCAAGAAATGAGATAGGCAGCCAGTACACCAGGAATGATAAATTTTCAAACATATATACAGTATACCATAGTTTGTAGACTCCATAACTTTCACACAAACCAAGTAGTAGACACTTATTAAGATTTTTTTTCTTCCAAAGACATGTAGCAGAATACATTTTGGCCTAAATTTATGAAGAAAACAAATTTTATTGGATATATTTTATAACATAAAGTAGAAATAAAAAAGTTATATAACGAAAAAAAAACAACAACCCAGTGGTGATCAAATACCACCAAAAGACAGCTCTGTTTGTGTGAAAATTATATAAATGTAATTTACGAACAATGTTGCATGACCACGTAATTTCCAGTTAAAGTGCAGAATGGCAAACAATGGTCTAGTCATGAAGGGGGTAAAACCTTCCCGGAGGTCAAGGCGGTTAAAGCCGTACCCAAGCCAAAGATATCATCAATAGTCTATTAAAAGAAAAAATAAAACAACCAGCTTTTTGTGCAATATTCATCTATATTGCAGAGATTTCTCCCACAGTACTTTTTTTTTTCTGCGCTAGATAAAATCAGTCTGATGGCCAGCATCGTTCAAACTTCTTCCTCTGAGCCCAGGTTGGACCTGACCCAGCCTGTGACTGGACATTGAAAAGAGAAGCAGCACAGTGATGATGAGCTTATCTCTTTGTCACTCTGTTTTTTCCTAATCACTTGCTGACCGCCCTAAGGCAGTTTTTCTGCTACAGGGCGGCAGCTGTGTGCCAGATCACGTATATACAGTATATCACAAAAGTGAGTACACCCCTCACATTTTTGTAAATATTTTATTATATTTTTTCATGTGACAACACTGAAGAAATGACACTTTGCTACAATGTAAAGTAGTGAGTGTCCAGCTTGTATAACAGTGTAAATGTGTTGTCCTCTCTAAATAACTCAACACACAGCCATTCATTTCTAAACCGCTTGCAACAAAAGTGAGTACACCCCTGAGTGAAAATGTCCAAATTGGGCCCAAAGTGTCAATATTTTGTGTGGCCACCATTTTTTTACATTATTTTGCAGCACTCCTAACCCTTTTTGGCATGGAGTTCACCAGAGCTTCACAGGTTGCCACTAGAGTCCTCTTCGACTCCTCCATGATAACATAAGAGAGCTGTTAGATATTAGAGACCTTGCGATCCTCCATCTTCCATTTGCGGATGCCCCACAGATGCTCAATAGGGTTTAGGTCTGGAGAAATGCTTGGCCAGTCCATCACCTTTACCCTCAGCTTCTTTAGCAAGGCAGTGGTTGTCTTGGAGGTGTGTTTGGGATCGTTATCATGCTGGAATACTGCCCTGAAGCCCAGTCTGCAAAGGGAGGGGATCATGTTTTGCTTCGGTATTTCTCAGTACATGTTGGCATTCATGTTTTCCTCCATGAACTGTAGCTCCCCAGTGCCGGCAGCACTCATGCAGCCCCAGACAATGACACTCCCACCACCATGCTTGACCGTAGGCAAGACACAATTGTCTTTCCACTTCTTACCTGGTTGCCGCCACACACGCTTGACACCATTTGAACCAAATAAGTTTATCTTGGTCTCATCAGACCACAGGGCATGGTTCCAATAATCAATGTCCTTAGTCTGCTTGTCTTCAGCAAACTGTTTGCGGGCTTTCTTGCGCATTATCTTTAGAAGAGGCTTCCTTCTGGGACGACAGCCATGCAGACCGATTTGAAGCAGTGTGCGGCGTACGTTCTGAGCATTTACATGCTGACCCCTCACCCCTTCAACCTCTGCAGCAATGCTGGCAGCACTCATATGTCTATCAAATAAATTAATGTAGTGTTGTATCACAACAAATGGCCCTGTCAAGAAGGGGGGGGGGGTAATGTTAGCTTGCATCTTGTCAGCACAGGAACTGATTGGCTCCTTGTGCTGCTTTTTCCTCTCAGACTCCATCCCTGCTATACTGGGATTACATATCACTGATACCAGGTCAAATTTAGGTCATTGCTTTTAAGAAATAAATTAAAGGTATATTAATGATTACAGAAATTTAGAAGTCAACTTATATTGTTTGTTAGCGCGGTGACCCCCCCGGTGATAAGTGTTGCGCCCTCCTAGGTAGGTGCTAGAGTGAGTGTATTATAGTTGTTGGTTTCTCTGCCTAACATAGAGACAGTAGGCAATGTGCCATCTGCCTAACAGAGAGCTGTAATTGTTTAGTAGAGTCTGCTCAGTGTGTTCTGGTGCTGCTCATTTTGTCTTGCAAGTTTCACACTGGTCTGGTACTATTGGATGTACTGAACAGTGGGAGGAAACCTTGAAGATAAGAGCATGGGTGTCTATACAGCCCTGGCCAATTAGAAGGGGATGTGCCCCAAGGCATGCTGGCTAACTGTATTTATATCTAAAGAGCACATGAGCTCTGGGTCTTCCTCTACATAGAGGGAGGTCCAGGAGGGGAGGGGGCTGCGGCCTCTCCTTGGCACTGGCTGTCATGTGGCCTCAGGTGGGCAATCTGAGGGCCTGAAGCACTGAAGCTGAAACTCAAGGTTCTCTTGAAAGCTGACTGAGGGCGGATGTCCATGGATCCTGTCTGGTATCAAGGAGGATAAGGAGAGAGTTGTCATCACCTGTGAATAGTTAGTTTTAAGTATCCTACTAATTCCCTTCTCCTATCCAAGTTCTCCAAATAAAACATAAAAAAACACATCCCCTAGGCCAGTGATGGCGAACCTTGGCACCCCAGGTGCTTTGGAACTACATTTCCAGTGATGCTCATGCTCTCTGCAATGTAGTTGAGCATCATGGGAAATGTAGTTCCAAAACATCTGGGGTGCCAAAGTTCGCCATCACTGCCCTAGGCTGATTATTGGAGACAATGTGTGCATGCACCTGGCTGTGTGAAAATACCCTGTAACTGTCCATGGAATAATTAGTGGGAGACCCGGGCAAAAATGATCAAGCGGCTCCTGCAGGGGTAGCGCTACACATGGTAACATGGGGAACACTGCTGCAGTACAGACCTCCACTAAAAATCTCAATTTTCTTGATTCAGTATCAAAATCTTAGTACAATAATCAGTAATATCTTCCATAGTGTGTGGATGTGCTGTGTGGTTAAGTAGAAAAAGCTGCCCAAGTCTTGGAAGGATTTCAGTTGTGTCCCGCACCAATATTTCTGAGCCTAATGAGTTCCACAGCTGTCAGCGCAGACAGGGCCCCGGAGCGCATTGGAGGCACTCCGCTTGTTTACTACCTACGCTTTGTTATATAAACAGCCGGCAGCAGATAGCTTGTATGGAGATCAAAGTGTGTCTCTGTAAAGAAAAGACAGATTTATCCCAAAATCTTACTGCCTGAGCGTGCCAGTAATATCTCGGCACATCTGCTTGAGCATAAAACGTATATCTCTAGAGAAAAAGGAATCGGCAAATAAAGCTGTTTTATAAACTTTCTTCTATTTCACCAAACAAAGCGGCTGCCTAAAAATCTGAAATGTAACCATTACAATGGAAGAGTGCATCTAACTTTATATACAATAGTAACTTGCTGTGTGAGAACTCCACTACAGACCCGCAGTTCTGTTCCTGCAGATTTTTTTTTTTTCGTCATCAGTGTCATCATTTGCTCATCAGTGCCAATATTTTAGTTCTTGATATACCGTATTATGGCACAGGTTTGTTTTGGTACAAGAAATGTTTGGCTGAGGAGTGTGGTAGGATTACAGCAATTGTAAAGCCATGCTTATAAGAAAGGATTGGATTTGGGGTTCAGGTCAAGAGCAACTTTAGATCAAAGGTGACACAGTGTCTGTCTACTGGGGTCCTTTGTTCAAATCTTAGCCAGGACATTATGCATGGGGTTTGCATTTTCCTCCCACACATCAGACCTGCAGGGTAACACTTGCCATCCATGTAATCAGGGCTGCTGTTAGAAATCACTGGGCCCCGTACAGCCTACCTGGCAGGGCCCCCCCGAATTTATCAAGACAGTATTTTTACTAAAAATACACTACAATCATTAGCGGACACAAGCATAGCAGACAACCTGTGTGAATTAGCCTTTTTTTTATTGTTTTTTACATCAAAACTTATAATTTTTTTTTTTATGTGAACATTTTTTAGAATTATTTTATTTTTCAATTTTTTAAATTATCTATTACAGCCCATTCAGACAGGGGCGACACGACTTGGTGGGGCAACCTGTGAAGTCGCGGTGCACAGCGTGCACCGCGACCTCGGTGCGACTTGCACGGACTTATAATTGAAGTCAATGCAAGTCGCCTCCAGGTCACCCCAAAGTAGTACAGGACCCTTTTTCTAAGTCGGAGCGACTTGTGTCGCTCCTATTAGAACGGGTCCTGTGCTAATCAATGGCCCGCGACCGAGCGCGACTTGTCAGGCTGACAAGTCGCCTGACAAGTCGTGCTAGTCTGAATGGGCTCTTACTATGTTTAATTTGTTTTGTTTTTGTTTTGTTTTTTACAATTTGTTATCTTTTTACAGGACAGGGAAGCCTACAGTGCTGCGGGAGGGCAGCACAGTGAAAGGGGGGCACACGGGGAGGGGGGGATAAGAAGCAGGCAGAGTAGGGAGGAGGATCGATGTCGGGAAGCAATGCCCTGTGTCTGTGTCTTTCTCTGCTGAAGCTGAAAGCTGGCAGGAGGGAGAGAAACTGGCTTTCAGCTGCTGCAGAGAGCCCCACAGGGCTTCTTTCTATAATTGCCCCTCCTCCCAACTGCACCGATTCCTCATGCTGATGGGGCCCCCCCTGTGTGCCCGGGCCCCCTACAGGAGGACTGGTGGTCCCCCCCTATCAGCGGCCCTGTATGTAATGCTTCCTTTATGTGCAATGGCAAGAAGTCTGCGCACCAGTGTGGTCCCACCTATCATGGATCCATATTTCAAACAATTTCATATCTGTCAAAGTCAAAGTCAAATCTACTTTATTGTCAATTCTTCCACATGTACAATACATACATACAGAGAATCGAAATTACATTACTCTTAGACCCCCGGTGCATACAGATAACACTAACAATATAGCCTAAAAATCTAAAAACACAAAAAATAAATAAAAATAAAAGTTAAATAAAAACAGCGCAAGGCACATGATCCATATTTTAAACAATTGGACAATCAGAGTTGTCACTTTACCTATTCTATCTGGATATCTGGATATCTTACCATGAACTTTTCACATGGACTTTTATTCTTGGTTATATTTATATAACTTTTTTTGTTCTATTGCATAACACTAATATGTTAAACAGTATCTCACAAAAGTGAGTACACCCCTCAAAGTTTTGTAAATATTTTATTACATCTTTTTATGTGACAACACTGAAGAAATGACACTTTGCTACAATGTAAAGTAGTGATTGTACAGTTTGTATAACAGTGTAGATTTGCTGTCCCCTCAAAATAACTCAACACACAGCCATTAATGTCTAAATAGCTGGCAACAAAAATGAGTACACCCCTAAGTGAAAATGTCCAAATTGGGCCCAATCAGCCATTTTCCCTTCATGGTGTCATGTAACTCATTAGTGTTACAAGGTCTCAGGTGTGAATGGGGAGCAGGTGTATTCAATTTGGTGTTATCGCTTTTACTCTCTCATAATGGTCACTGGAAGTTCAACATGGCACCTCATGGCAAAGAACTCTCTGAGGATCTGAAAAAAGAATTGTTGCTCTAGATAAAGATGGCCTAGGCTATAAGAAGATTGCCAGGACCCTGAAACGGAGCTGTAGCACAGTGGCCAAGACCAGACCATAAATCGGTTTACCAGGACAGGTTCCACTCAGAACAGGCCTTGCCATGGTCGACCAAAGAAGTTGAGAGCATGTGCTCAGCGTCAAATCCAGAGGTTGTCCTTGGGAAATAGACATATGAGTGCTGCCAGCATTGCTGCAGAGGTTGAAGGGGTGGGGGGTCAGCCTGTCAGTGCTCAGACCATACGCCGCACATTGCATCAAATTGGTCTGCATGGCTGTCATCCCAGAAGGAAGCTTCTTCTAAATATGATGCACAAGAAAGCCCGCAAACAGTTTTCTGATGACAAGCAGACTAAGGACATGGATTACTGGAACCATGTCCTTTGTTCTGATGAGACCAAGATAAACATACAGCATTTGGTTCAGATGGTGTCAAGCGTGTGTGGCGGTAACCAGGTGAGGAGTACAAAGACAAGTGTGTCTTGCCTACAGTGGAGTATGGTGGTGGGAGTGTCATGGTCTGGGGGCTGCATGAGTGCTGCTGGCACTAGGGAGCTACAGTTTATTGAGGGAACCATGAATGCCAACATGTACTGTGACATACTAAAGCAGAGCATGATCCCCTCCCTTCAGAGACAGGGCTGCAGGGTAGTATTTCAACATGATAACAACCCCAAATACACCTCCAAGATGAACACTGTCTTGCTAAGGAAGCTGAGGGTAAAGGTGATGGACTAGCCAAGCATGTCTCCAGACCTAAACCCTATTGAGCATTTGTGGGGCATCCTCAAAACGGAAGGTGGAGGAGCCCAAGGTCTCTAACATGCACCAGCTCCGTGATGTAGTCATTGAGGAGTGGAAGAGGACTCATGCCTTAAGAGGGTTAAGGCAGTGCTGGAAAATAATTGTGGCCACTGGTATACAAGCTGTACACTCACTACTTTACATTGTAGCAAAGTGTAATTTCTTCATTGTTGTCACATTAAAAGATATAATAAAATATTTACAAAAATGTGAGGGGTGTACTCACTTTTGTGAGATGCTGTAACTGATGCACTGAAATGTTTAATATTATATTTATGTACTTAGGAGAATTTGCACAACTGAATAACTGACTAGAAGCACAAACATATTGTGTATATTGATCATTGTTCATTGGGTTTTGGCACACTGGGTATATCCAGATACAGTATACGTTGACCACGCAATATCTGTCTTTGTGCTTGTTGGTTGCAATCATTTTTTTTTTCTTTTTTTGTATGCACTGCACTCTGGAGGGTTACAAAGTCATTACATAAGGCTTGGAACTTGTTTTTAACAAATCCATGGATCCCAGACCTTTTCAAACTTGGCCTTTTTGTCTCGTAAGATGCCTACGATTTTCTTATTAAAGCTGAACTTTATATTTAGACTATTTTGCATTGTTGCATTGGTCTAGCTTGGATCAATGTAAGTATGCATGTGCTGTAACTGGACAATCACTGTGGAAGCTTGAAATCACTGTAGTAGAAATTGCTATTACATTGATTGCAGTTAGCTACCGGGTCCCATCCCGAGCAGCTGCCCTTTTGCTTAGTGAACATAGGAGGCTACTCACTGTACACCTCGTCCAATCAGAAAACACTTTACATTCATTGAGAAAATGCAAAATATTGTCTAAATGGCACTTATGCCGAGCAAGCGACCTCCTGTGTTCAATAAGCAGCAGGACAGCAATGTGGCACTTGAGTTGGGAGCTAGTGGCAGACACTGTAGTAGTAGCAGTGCCTACCACAGTGATTTCCAGCGTCCACAGGAATTGGCCAGGTACGGCACATACACAGTTACATTGTTCTAAGCTGGACCAATGTAAGTATGCAAAATAGTCTATACCTAAACTTCAGCTTTAAGCATGATCCAAGTGATCTTACATTTTGAGATTGCAATATCAATCACCAAAGACTTCCATGCCTTCTTGATTAACAGTTTTGCAGCTGAAAATATGTGAAGTTGTGGTTCTGAGAATGTCTAGGGACTGTCATATATTGGCTCATTCAAAAGCACTGTGCGTGCATTCTTATGGATTGTGATTATGGTAACAGAGTAGACAGTGCATGAATTCTAGTCTAAAAGTGTCAGGCCCACCTAATCTGGAACATTGTACCCATTTGCCCACATCCTCTGAAACATAGAGAAAACGTCTATGAGATGGCATGGTAAGAGACAGCCAAGAATAACTGGTACAGCATTGAGATGCTACCCCTCTGATTCCTGTCTCGTATACATCAATTTTCAAAAGCCATTCTCTTGGTAAAGTTGGCCTTTCTTTTTTTGACCGTATGAATAAAATGTAATATTTGGCCTATATGGAACGTTTCGGAAGGGAGCATTTGAGCTGTTAGAGGAAATGATCTGAATGTAAAATGTCACTATGATCAAGGAAGTGGCCAATATGATATAGGGCAATTTCTATCCACCATTGAAATGGCTGGGTTTGTAGACCGAGTGGAAATGCAGGGTTGCCAAGCAATAGGACCACTGGCACATAGAGTATATAGATTGCTATAGCCTTTATTTTCAAACCTTAAAGCAGCATTAAACCAAAAAGCAAACATTTTTAAATTGCAGCTTACCAATTTTGTTTAATATCTTCATAAGTGATATTGCAAAAGGCCTCGATGGTAAGGTTTGTCTTTTTGCTGATGACACAAAGATATGTAACAGGGTTGATGTTCCTGGAGGGAAACGCCAAATGGAAAAGGATTTAGGAAAACTAGAAGAATGGTCAGAACTCTGGCAACTGAAATTTAATGTGGATAAGTGCAAGATAATGCACCTGGGGCGTAAAAACCCAAGGGCAGAATATAGAATATTTGACACAGTCCTGACCTCAGTATCTGAGGAAAGGGATTTAGGAGTAATTATTTCAGAAGACTTAAAGGTGGGAGGACAATGTAATAGAGCAGCACGAAATGCCAGCAGAATGCTTGGATGTATAGGGAGAGGTATAAGCAGTAGAAAGAGAGAAGTGCTTATGCCGCTGTACAGAACACTGATGAGACCTCACTTGGAGTATTGTGCGCAGTACTGGAGGCCATATCTCCAGAAGGATATAGATACTCTAGAGAGAGTTCAGAGAAGAGCTACTAAACTAGTACATGGATTGCAGGAAAAAACTTACCAGGAAAGTATAGCTTGGAAGAAAGAAGAGACAGAGGGGATATGATAGAAACGTTTAAATACATAAAGGGAATCAACTCGGTAAAGGAGGAGAGCATATTTAAAAGAAGAAAAACTACCACAAGGGGACACAGTTTTAAATTAGAGGGGCAAAGGTTTAAAAGTAATATGAGAAAGTATTACTTTACTGAGAGAGTAGTGGATGCATGGAATAACCTTCCTGCAGAAGTGGTAGCTGCAAATACAGTGAAGGAGTTTAAGCATGCATGGGATAGGCATAAGGCTATCCTTCATATAAGATAGGGCCAGGGACTATTCATAGGATTCAGATATATTGGGCAGACTAGATGGGCCAAATGGTTCTTATCTGCCGACACATTCTATTTTTCTATGTTTCTATAGTTGTGATGGCTGTATGAGTTTCCTTTTTTAGGCTTTCTTTCTTCTATTTTCATCCAGAGATCCAGCCAGCAAGCCTGTTGTTTTTCACAGCATAAACTCTCCAGTAGAAAGTATCAGTTTACATGGATGATACAAACCACTTAACATTGGCATAGCTGATTACAATGATCATATTTTATTTATTCACGTAAAACCTTTAAGCCAAAAGGAAAAAAACTGTCTGCTGTAACTGATTATAAAGTGTGAGCTGGAATTTGGCTTCATTTAACACTAACACTACTAAGTTCAAATTTAATACATTTTTGGTTTTGGGTTTATTACAGCTTTAAATGAATAAGCTAAAAATGTGAATTAAAATTCTGATTTGGTTTCCATGTACAGCTGATTCAAATTCTGTTTGCCCCAGTTTTGGTAAATTCCCTCTATACTATATTGTCACAATTGCCCATTTGTTGCCTGCCTATTTGTTGCCCATGTATTGTAATTGCTTGCTTCCGAAAAGCGTCCCTGGCTTCACTGGCCATTGCCTGCCTTGTCTGGTCCTTCAGACTGTCAGCTCCCCTCGGACTGTTCCCCCCAGCAAGTTAACATTTGCTCCCCCTGGACCATTCGGGACTGCACATCCTCTACTGTTCTTCGCCTGCTTCCTTAAATATCTTGTGAGTGCATTTTGTTGTTCGTTTTACTTTTTTATATTAAACTGTGCTACACCAGAGCCTGTGTGGCGCTTCTCCTTCCTTCCCCTCTTCAATTGTACACAATGAATGGCTTTGATTCAATCCATTCATTGTATACCATTGTGTTATTTCTCTGTTATCGGTCACAGCAATCACATGGTACACAAAGGGCAAATCACAGCCCATCTGTACCATGTGATTAGCTGTGTCACAGCTAATCACAAGAGTAAACACGGAAGTAACAGTTTTCATTCTGAAAAAAAAATGGTTGCTTATAACAGTAAAATTCACTGTTATAAGCAATCATAGTGTATAAAAAAATCTCCTCCCCAGAGAAGTACAGTGTTACTAGGGTAACACTGTATAGCTATGGTCACTGTATGATAAAATAAAATGTAAAAAAAAAAGAAGAAAAAATATATTAAAAATTGAAAACAAAATGTATTATTTTTTTTTACATACTGTCCCCAGTCAGTGTCCCTGATCACCACTATGCCAGTTAAATGATAATGCTGTACTGCACTGCTGACCGTATGTAGAAAATAAAACAAATTGTGAAAAAAATATATAAATGTCTTCATTTTCCAAAAAATTGGGGAAAAAAAATTACAACTTTAAAAATTACCATGCCTCTTACTGAATACCTAGACTGTCTACTTTCCAAAAAGGGGTAATTTGGGTGATATTTGTAGTGTCCTGGCATTTTCGGGCCGCAAGAAATGAGGCCATCAGTATATCAGGATTAATCGATTTGCAGATAAAGTATATACCATCGTTTGTGGACTCTATAACTTTCATAAAAAATATACACTGATTTGGATTATTTTCACCAAAGAAATGTTGAAGTATACATTTTGTCCTACATTTATAAAAAAGTAATAAGCAAAATTTTATAACAGAAACAAAGAAAAATCCTTTTAGTTTCAAAGTTTTTAGTATTTTTTAATTTATTTAGCAAAAAATTCAAAGCCGAGAGTACCACCGCAAGAAAGCTTTATTTGTGTGAGAAAAATTATAAAACTTTCATATGGGCGAAGTGTTGCATGACCGTGTTACTGTCATTGAAAATGTGACAGCGCTGAAAGCTGAAAATTGGCCTAGGCAAGAAGGGGGTAAGTGTATGTAAACCATAAATCTTTTTCAGAATGTTTGAAATTATAGCGCTATTTTTATTTGTTTTTTTTTTTTTAATCACTGCCATGATTTTATTTAGGAGGTTCAGATTAAGAAAATGTTTACTTTTTTATGTTTTTTCTGGAAATAATTAAAATGTATTTAATTAAAGATGACCAATAGAGAATACCTCATTACATTTTAAGCATCAGCTTCAAGAATATTTATTAATAATGGCAATAGTTTGCTGTCATAATCTGTTTGTAGAACTTCTTACTACATGCCATCTTTTATCTGTTCTCATGACCCTCACCAGGTTTTCCTCTAAAGTTCACATCAGACTCATATCAAGAGGAAACATATTCGTGTTTGCACAGTGATATGATCTAGGGCTGAGCTATTAGAGGAATTTGTCTTGGCCAAACGTTCAAAGAATTACAAAAAGGTAAAGCTGAACATTTCCGAATAAACAAGGCTCAGCTCTCCTTCCACAACTGCACATCAGCCTTTTACTGTAAACAGGATTGAGGTTTCATTATATCCCAGTGTCTGTACAGCTGATGCACAGGCCAGATTCCAGTCTTTGTGCTGTGGATTTTTGGATCATGGTGTATTGTGCACACAATGAAACAGGGGAGGACTGGGGCAGGGGACAGGTGGGCAATTGCCTCCCGGGCCGCTCTGATTCTCTGCAAAAAGGCTGCACCGCTTCTGCCACAGACATGCCTAAAAGATTCCTGGTGAAGAGAAGTAAAAAGTCCCCACTGCTGACCTACTCAGTGAGGGATGAAGACCGGGACAGAGCGCATGCCTCCCCCCCCCCCAGCATGGATGGTGTAAACTGAGCAGAGGCCGGTTCCATGCCCCACTGGAGACTCTCCTCCCCAGGCAGCCCCAACCAAGCTGTCCTAGCTCCCACCTACTGCCCCCTGCCGGCCAGGTTGGGAACCCAGATTCTTCCGGTGAGTAGAGAGTACCTGGAGTGGAGCTTCAGCCTGAAATGGAGGTCAAGAGGAGGCAGGGAAGAGAGAGAGAGAGTGGGAGGGGGGAGCCAAGCTGCTGCACCATGCGCCTCTGGTTTGTAAGTTTGAAAGTTGCCAGTCAGCCCCTGCTATGAAACGGGTCCGGATGGCTTCCCTATTACATGTGCACCGCGAAAGCATAAAGTAAGGGATTTGGTTCATTCACTATTTTAACCAAGTGACATTTGTCAAATTCAAAAGCCTGTTAAAGTCAATCAAATAATAAGCCATTCATAAACATTTCATGTAAGTTTTAAAGGTTCTTGTTCAGGCACCTCATGTTATCAATGCTCTGTCCATGTCTTGTAATTGTGCTCCTGCATTATCATTCTGTCACATGGGCTCTGATGGAGACTACAAGTGACAGTTTAAACACATTATGCAGGCGTGGTCTAATGTTGTCACTGGAGCAGAGTGCTCCTTTACTTCCTGTACCGTTCCTGTACTTGGCGAGTAGGTTGTTCCAAACATCTAGGAGAGCTAACCACAGATCTTCTATGGATGTCGTCTGCCTCAAATCCTTCTGTGTCTTTATGTAATCCCAGACAGACTCCATGATGATGAGATCAGGGCTCTGTTGGGACCAAAACATGACTTCCAGGACTCCTTGTTCTTCCTTACACTGAAGATAGTTGTAAATGACATTGACTGTATGTTTGGGGTTATTCTCCTGCTGCAGAATACATTTGGGGCTATTCACACACCTCCCTGATTGTATGGCATGATGGATCAGTATCTGCCTGTATTTCTCAGCATTGAGGACACCATGGACCGTAGACGCAGTGGTCGCCCAAGGAAACCTAAAGCAGCAGATGAAAGACACATCATGCTTACTTCATTAAGACATCAGAAGATGTTCAGCAGTGCCATCAGCACAGAACTGGAGGAAACCAGTAGGACTAAAGTATACAGAGTTGCGGCCAAAAAGCCATACCTCTGATGTGGAAACAAGGCTAAGCGACCAAACTTTGCATGAAAACATAGGGACAGGGGTGCAGAAAAATGGCAGCAAGTATTTTGGACTGCTGAGTCAAAATCTGAAATATTTGGCTGTAGCAGAAGGCGGTTTTTTGCTACAGCAAAGTTTTTTGTTCATTACATTTTGGAAATGCTGCTCTGGTCTGTCCTCCAGAACACGCGTTGTGCCAGGGAGCCGCTGGAGATGGAGGAGATGACTGGAGCGACCAGTGGTCACCAGGAAGTCCGAAGCAACCAACGTGGAAAGCACGATGGATATGACCTCACCGGAAAAAGAGAGATGGCTGGAAGAGCAGGCTACGCGCTCGGAGCACCAGCTCATTCTACAGGCCTGGGGGGGGGAGGGGGGTACGGGTGCATGCATGCATAGGTACCGGCCGTAGGAACTTCCTGGTGGTCACAGGACACTCCAGTCATCTCCTCCATCTCCAGCGGCTTACTGGCACAACACGGGTTCTGCAGGACGGACCAGAGTGACATTCCCATGATTTGATGAGCGTATTTACTACACAATCTTGTGAGTGTTTTTAACCTTTGTGCATTAAAATATCTTTTAACTGCTACACTTAGCTGGAGCTTCCTTCTCTCTTCCCTTGATTTACCCCACATAGCTGGCTATACTCTGAGGATAGCTGCTGCCTTTTGCCCCAATTGATCAAGGACCTATGGACTTGTTTGTGGACAGACACTAATTATATTACAACTGCGTTTCCAAATGGACTTTTGATTTCCAAGATCATGCACTGTCCTTGAGCCAGAAATTACTGTTTTTAGTTTTTTTGCCAAAAGACTGGAGAGTGGTACAATAATGAGTGTCTGCAGGCAACAATGAAGCATGGTGAAGGTTTGTTGCAAGTTTTCGGGCTGCATTTCTGCAAATGGAATTGGAGATTTGATCAGGATCAATGGTCTTCTCAATGCTGAGATACTGTATATAGGCAGATACTTAGCCATCATGCCATACGATCAGGGAGGCGCATGATTGACTTATTTAGTGACATCAAGTTGCTCATCTGTGTTTGCCTGATCATTTGGCTGATACTGTTACATAACATCCCCATAAGGAAATCAGACCTAAGAAATACCATGCAGCCATCACTGGAGTATGTGGAGAACAGAGGTGGCAGCCCAGAAGCCTTAGGCTCTGTTTACATCTTGGCATCCAGGATCGTGGGCAGAATCGTTGCGACTCTGCCCGCAATCCCAAATCAAGGTAAATCGTGGGATGCCCGTGCAACTCCCGTCACTTCCAATGGCACCCCAAAGGCGTCGCCCGACAAATCACAGTAAAATTTTGCAAACAGAATCGCGGGACGCCTGTTGCCCAAACTAAGAACTTCTTTTGGGCGGCAGGCATCCCACTATTATTTTTGCGTGATTTTACCGCGATTCGTTAGGTGACAAACGCAACAATATCGCGCCGCATTTGGGGTGCCATTGGAAGTGATGGGAATCCTGACGGGGGTGTCCTGCCATTTTCTATGATTCGGGTTTGCAGGCAAAATCGTGGTGATTCTCCCACGATCCGGGATGCCAAGGTGTGAACGGAGCCTTAGGAGTTTAGAATCACTGAGATGTAACAAAGGATGAATGAAAAAAATGGTTAAACCAAGTATTTTATTAAATTTTTATTTTTTAAAAGCCCGTAGCGTGTGAAACACACTCAAAAGACTTCACCCGGTGCATAAAAAAGTGCACACACACAAACGTGAGGAACACAAAAAGTGCACAGGGTGTGCGAACAAATGGTCTTCCCTCCGAAGAGGTAGGACCCGAACCTCGATCCCCCGGGGCGCAAGACTCCTGACAGGGATTTAAGGTACTCATGGTCTGTCTGGCCGGAACCAGACTGACCCCGTTCTTCAGGGGGACTGCCGAAACAGCCCCCACCGAGTACTAAGTGGGGCTCCCCCGAAGGGAGACCCCATGAGAGAGGGCAGACCAGGCCAAAAGGCCATATCCACCCCCTCCCAAGACTCAAGGTAGGGCCCGAGGACCCACACCCTACAAGTCGTGCAGGTGAAAAAAGGTGATAGAAAAGTGACAAACTACAAAGAAAAAGACACACACAAACAAAAAGGTGGGGAAGGGGAAGTGGAGAGGTGAATTAGTGCCTAAGTGAAAAACAAAGGCAGGCCTTCCGGCCGGAATAAAAATTCCTCTGGTCAAAGCCAAAAGGCCTTGCCCAAGAGGCAGGTGCTTAAAAAAGTGTGCGTAGGTGCAGTGACCATGGTGCCGAAAAACTCAAGGCGAGCTGCCCCTCACCAGTGAGAATTAAGGCACCCCTGGGCTGCCACCCCAGGGGCACATACACTACGGGCTTTCTCTACCCCGGCCCAAAGGCCAGACCGAGTGTAGCCCTATCCTACCAGGAGGCATCAGAACTTTGGACAGCTTAGGGAGAACCTGCCTTCAACTGGGGACAAGCCTTTTGCAAGGCCAGATTCAACCCAGGAGGAAAGGCTCCCCCACCGCCACCGCCGTTCCTTACCAATCACATCCAGGAGCAGTACTAACTGGCCGCAGATCCAGTTTTCTCGCTCCCTTCAAACTGGTAGGGGCGGACCCATTCAAATCAGGAAGGCATTGGAACCCTCCAGCTTTCTCTGGTTTGGCCTACTCCGGTCCTCCAGTTACGCCCAGAGCGCCCCGGTTAACTTCGGCCACCACCGATACTAACCTTCAGGTTCTATTCCAACACTGATAAGAACAGATACTACACTTGATCTTAGCCAAAAGGCCGAGAAGTATTTTATTAAAGGCTAAGTTCATCTCTATAAAAATAAATAAATACAAATGTGCATTTTTTTTCTTCTGGAGCTTGCAGAGCATTGCACCCATGTTCACCAGATTACGGTGCAATGTCAGGCTCCTGCAGAAGCTCAGTATAGCAGTCTGCCTGTACCTCCTGTATGGGCAGACAGTTTCTGGAAAGCAGGAAAACCAACAAACTATGGGAGCGCTCACCAGCGCCCTCACAGTTCTTTGAGATCTACAAGCCATCTGCCGCAATGGTAGTTCTAGTTCATGCTGATGCAAATTTGTTGCAAATTTGATGCGTTACAAAAAGCCTAGATTTGCATGTCATCCAAAAAAACATTGTGTTAAATGACTGTCATTTACATCTATGAGTTGTGATTGCTCTGTGAATGCGATTCGGCAAAAAAAAGGGTCCTGTGCGAGTTTATTGCATTGCCGTGCAATTTTTCTCTCCATAGACATCAATGGAAACCGACATGAAATCGCATCCCGTGTTCAGATGTGTGGGAATACTGCTTTTTCTGTGTAGATTTTTTATGTATTTCCCCCCCTCGCAGAAATCTCAGCTGCGCCCAATCCCATCCGAAAACGCATTAAAATTGCACTTTTTTTATTATCACAAATCGCAATGCAAAATGGCACTGAACTCCAGCAAAAATCTGCAGAAGTGTGAACCCAGACTAATTCACAGAACTCTGTTTATGACTCAGGCATGTGGGCAGCGCCCCGCATGGCTGTGCACTTTGTAAATTTTGATAGCGGGTGACAGGAGAAGAACTCACGTCCACTGTCACAGCAGGGGATTGGAGGAGCACAGGCAGGAGCTTTGGTAACATACTACATGCTACACCTTAAATACGGGTGTAGCATAAAATGTTACCAAAGGTCAACTAATTATTATATTAAAAAAAAAATCCTTTATAATACTCAGTATTTAACCCCTTTGCTACTGCCTTGTCAGGGGGTGGTGGGCAGGAAGGATCAGCGATCATGTGACGTCTGTCACTGTCACATAGTGGGAAGTTGGTCCCGACAGCTACCAGTCCTTAGTCCGGACCGAGAGCTGTCCTTGACAGCTTGGTCTTTTTGCTAGAAGTACACAGTGAGAGTGCTCTCAGCACATAAAAATTGGCTGCCCATCAACACATTTTGTATATCCAGAGTGTGGGCATTATAGCCCACCCTTTTTCCATTGCACAAAGGTATTAAAGCGGAGTTCCACACAAAAGTTGATCTTTCCCCCCCCCCCCCTCCGGTGCCACATTTGGCACCTTTTGGGGGGGGGGAGGGTACCGGTTTGTGCTGTTGTGAGGTCCGTCAGAAGTTCAGCCCCCCACCTTCTTCCCTGCTGCCAGGCCATTCAGAAAGTGCAGCGCGCTTTGCGCATGCGCAGTACAAAATCGGCTGTGAGACTGCAAGGCTTTACTGCCGGTTTGCATTACAGGCTATAGCGGCGGCAGCACTCGAGAGCTGATGAAAACATCAGCTAGGGTGCCAACATCACTGGATTTCGGGACGTTAGATGTCCTAAGATTAAAAGTCAGAAGCTACAGTATATGCAGCTGCTGACTTTTAAAGGAGTCCATGCATTATGATAAACAACCTTCTGTGTGCAGTAGCCCCCTCATACTTACCTAAGCCCTATCTTGATCCAGCGATATCCATGACGGTCTCAGCCATCTGGAACTCCCCTAATTGGCTAAGACACAGCAGCGGCGCCATTGTCTCCTGCTGCAGTCAATATAAGCCAGATATCCAATTAGGAGAGAGAGGAGGTGAGGCTGAGCTGCAGCTCCATGTCTGAACGGATACACAGAGCCGTGATTCGGCTCAGGTGCCTCCATAGTAAGCTGCTTGCTGTGGGGGCACTCAAAGAGAGGGAGGGGCCAGGAGAGCCAACGAGGGACCCAAGAAGAGGAGGATCTGGGCTGCTCTGTGCAAAACCACTGCACAGAGGAGGTAAGCATGGTTTTTATTCCTATTGAAAAAAAAAAAACAGACTTTACAATCACTTTAGTTTTTCTATGGGAGGGGGCACCGCTTTAAACTCAAAAACAAAAATGTAATATGTTGCATCTGACCGACCCTGAATATAGTGGGACGGGAGACCCGGGCATCCTACCTCCACCGCCGCTGCTGCCGAAGAGAAGATCCGGTGTACTGCGTCTCCATGTAAAATACCCGGAAGTGATGTCATGACAGCACTTCCGGGTACTCGGCACCGAATTAAAAAAACTGACAGCATTCAAAACAGCCAAACTTATCATTTTGAATGCTTTTCAGTGCCGAGGAGGGGTCTTTTAGACCCCCAGGTCCCTCCACAAGGGTACCTTTAGAAAACAAAACAAAAAAAAAAATGTTTTACATGTCCAAAAATATCGGCAGATACCTATATCCGATGACCAAAATATCGGTATCGGCATTAAAAAAAACGATATCGGTAGATCACTAGTTCTGACATTGCTCCAATATTCCTGAACTCCATACCTGATCTGGGTCAGTGACTGAAAAGATAAAAGCATGTGGGCAAGTATAACAGCCAGACAACTAGCATTTTCAGAAGGAGGTCACAAATGATATCCTATTTTTTTTCTGTCAGGGAAGATTTACAATCGGTACAGGTAAAATCCTGAAGTGAATGCATATGTAGAACTTGGACTGTTGGTAGAGATCTCAGTGAAGATTGTTTTTTAGCTTCCCTAGTTAAGCATAATATTTTATGAGCAGCAGAAGATATTTTAGGCTATTGCTCCCTCTAGTGGCCTGTACAATTAGCTGCTTTTTTCAGGGTACGAACAATAGCTGTAATGGTTCACAGTCATTAGTTGTGACAATGCCTTGCAAGTTTTACATACTTTATAAGAAAAAAGTTGTACAAAATAATGTTTCCTAATTGTTATTATGTATGCTTCATTATGAACCTTCATGCAATTTGCAAATCTTAAAAAGAAATGTAATTGACCTCTTAGGACTAGTGTGTACAGGTCTTAGAAATTAGTCCTTATTAAAGTGTTACTAAACCCAGGACCATAGGCGTGTGCACTGGTCTGTGTAGATTCCTCCTGCGGCTTGGCTGCAGAGAAAAGGACTGGGGAATTTCAGTCCTCAGTCCTTTTCTCTGTCTCAAAAGTGAGACATCAGGGGTGATATTTAACCAAAGCCCAAATATTTCACCAAATTGAGCTCCTAAAAAATACTGTAAAAAAAACAATAATAAAAAATGATTGTAAAAATTAATATAATTCCAAAAAAAGTAATAATAATAAAAAAAAATAAATAAAATAAACTGCTGCTCTACCGACACTGTCTATTGCCTTACTGCCATATATCATATACAAACCCAATTCCAAAAAAGTTGGGACACTGTACAAACTGTGAGTAAAAAAGGAATGGACTAATTTACAAATCTCATAAACTTATTTTTTATTCATGATATAGATAACATATCAAATGTTGAAAGTGAGACATTTTGAAATGTCATGCCAAATATTGGCTCATTTTGGATTTCACGAGAGCTACATATTCCAAAAAAGTTGGGACAAGTAGCAATAAGAGGCCGGAAAAGTTAAATGTACATATAAGGAACAGCTGGAGGACCAATTTACAACTTATTAGGTCAATTGACATCATGATTGGGTATAAAAAGAGCCTCTCAGAGTGGCAGTGTCTCTCAGAAGTCAAGATGGGCAGAGGATCACCAATTCCCCCAATGCTGCAGTGAAAAATAATGGAGCAATATCAGAAAGGAGTTTCTCAGAGAAAAATTGCAAAGAGTTTGAACTACAGTGCATAATATCATCCAAAGATTCAGAGAATCTGGAACAATCTCTGTGCGTAATGGTCAAGGCCGGAAACAGTGGCGTAGCGTGGGTTGTCAGCGCCCGGGGCAAGGCAAGTAATTTGCGCCCCCTAACCTGCAGACTTTTAGCACTCCCTGAGTCCCTTCCTACAATAGTACTGACCAGCCTGATTCCTATACTGACCTACCAGTCCACTACGCTAACATACCTGATTCCTGTACTGGCCACTATACTGACCTACCTGTCCATGACACTGACCCTTACACTGACCTACCTGATTCCTACCTGCCCACTACACTACACTGCCCACTACACTACACTGCCCACTACACTGTCAACTACACTACACTTCACTACACTGTCCACTACACTACCCACTACACTACACTGCCCACTACACTACACTACCCACTACACTACACTGTTAACTACGCCTCCTCCCCAGGCTGTGTCTAGTCCTTCAGCCAGCAAAATGACTTACCTGTTTTCATGATCCATCAGCTCTGTCACATGGTGAAGACGAGCCTTACAGGGGGCGGGTCAGGGAGGATTGTGAGAGCTTAGATGCGGGGGGACGGAGGCACATGCAGAGCTGACTTAGAAGACAGCGAGGCGGGCTCCAGAAGCGAGGCGGGGCTCTGCCACTGGCCAGCCCTGCTGCTGCACATGACAATGTTGGCCCAATCACAGGGCGCCGGCCATCGTTTAGCCTGAAGATGGCGGCGGCTGGAGTGACACGCTAGGAAGAATTTTTAAAGTTTGCTAGAGTGACACTGGTGCGGGATGCGCCCCCCCCAAATGTTGCGCCCGGTGCGGCCCGCCCCCCCTGCACCCCCCACGCTACGCCACTGGCCGGAAAACCATACTGGATGCCCGTGATCTTCGGGACCTTAGACGGCACTGCATCACATACAGGAATGATACTGTAACGGAAATCACAACATGGGCTCAGGAATACTTCCAGAAAACATTGTCAGTGAACACAATCCACTGTGCCATTCACCGTTGCCGGCTAAAACTCTATAGGCCAAAAAAGAAGCCATATCTAAACATGATCCAGAAGCGCAGGCATTTTCTCTGGGCCAAGGCTCATTTAAAATAGACTGTGGCAAAGTGGAAAACTGTTCTGTGGTCAGAAGAATCAAAATTTGAAGTTCTTTTTGGAAAACTGGGACGCCATGTCATCCGGACTAAAGAGGACAAAGACAACCCAAGTTGTTATCAGCGCTCAGTTCAGAAGCCTGCATCTCTGATGGTATGGGGGTTCATGAGTGCGTGCGGCATGGGCATCTTACACATCTGGAAAGGCACCATCAATGCTGAAAGGTATATCCAAGTTCTAGAACAACATATGCTCCCATCCAGATGTCGTCTCTTTCAGGGAAGACCTTGCATTTTCCAACATGACAATGCCAGACCACATACTGCATCAATTACAACATCATGGCTGCGTAGAAGGATCTGGGTACTGAAATGGCCAGCCTGCAGTCCAGATCTTTCACCCCTAGAAAACATTTGACGCATCATAAAGAGGAAGATGCGACAAAGAAGACCTAAGACAGTTGAGCAACTAGAAGCCTGTATTAGACATGAATGGGACAACATTCCTATTCCTAAACTTCAGAAACTTGTCTCCTCAGTCCCCAGACGTTTGCAGACTGTTATAAAAAGAAGAGGGGATGCCACACAGTGGTAAAGATGGCCTTCTCCCAACTTTTTTGAGATGTGTTGATGCCATGAAATTTAAAATCAACTTATTTTTCCCTCAAAATGATACATTTTCTCAGTTTATACATTTGATATGTCATCTATGTTGTATTCTGAAACAAATATTGAAATTTGAAACTTCCACATCATTGTATTCTGTTTTTATTCACAATTTGTACAGTGTCCCAACTTTTTTGGAATCGGGTTTGTATATATATATATATATATATATATATATATATATATATATATATATATATATATATAGAGAGAGAGAGAGAGGAAGAGCACGCATGAGTGTTTGAGATTTGGAGTGCACACCACCCGAATGTAATAGGCTGCGCACAACTATGCCCAGGAGCCTGCATTTACTATATCTGGTTTCCCACAGTACAGAGAACTTAGAAATGCAATTATGTTAGTAAATATAAACTGCTAAATACCTTTTCTCATCAGCAGTATATAGCAGTCTTGTGACTTCTACCAGTGTCTGGTTAAAGCTAGGAGGAGGAGTTTTCATTCTACTATGACTATCCTATGAGGTTGCAGGAACCCTGACCCTCTGTCTGGACAGTGCTGATTGGTCCTGTGCTGATCACATGCACCCTCCTAAGAAAAGAAAAGGCTCTCTAGCAATACACACCAAACTGAGCACGTGCAGAGTGACTACAAAGGCTCTGTCTTATTAGGAGATGGTTAGGGACAGTGGAAGAAGGGGAGGATCAGAGAAGACAGGATCAAACAGCCTTTTTACACAATGCAGAGAATTAACCTCTTAGGTTCCACAGTGAGTATAACAAGCATGCTTTACTGCATATACAGACTGATTTTACTGTTGTGGGTTTATTAACACTTTAAGGAATTTTTAATATTCAAAGCAAATTCAGCCATCCATTCTGTACTTCTTCCAGAGCCAACAGTTGTCCACACTGCCCTTCTTCTGTGTGACACCTTTGAGGGAAGAGGTGGCTTTATGCAAGGCAACTCAGCAAAACAAATTGGGTGCAGGAACGGAACCTGCTGTAGAGGTGCCAAAAATTGGGCCTTTTGCTGTTGGTGATGCCTGAACACCGTAACCAAGCCCTCGCAGTTACTCTTGCTGGATGCAGGAACGGGACCTGCTGGTAAGAATTCCATACTAATTTGAAATCGCATGTACTTGTCACTTGTCATAGAGGTGCAGAAAAATTGTGCCTTGCTGTGTTGGTGGAGCCTGAACACCGCAACTCCTCGCAGTTACTCTTTCTGGGCGCAGGAACAGGCCCTGCTGGTAAGAATTCCATACCAATTTGAAATCGCATGTACTTGTCACTTGTCATAGAGGTGCAGAAAAATTGTGCCTTGCTGTGTTGGTGGAGCCTGAACACCGCAACTCCTCACAGTTACACTTGCTGGGCGCAGGAACGGGCCCTGCTGGTAAAAATTCCATACTAATTTGAAATTGGCAAAGATCAAGTGTTGTATGTGTTCTTATCAGTGATCTAGTAAGGGAGCTGTGCTGTCATCTGACCTGGCCAAGGTTGGGTGGTGGCTATGCAAACTGGCTGGAGTGATGAGGACCTGGAAGGTTAGTATCGGCAGGAACTGAAACTGAGCCTTGGTTGTTGGTGGTGCCTGAACACAGCAACCCCTCGCAGTTACTCTTGCTGGGTGCAGGAACACTAAAAAATCCATACAAATTTGAAATCGCATGTACTTGTCATACAGGTGCCAAAAATTGGGCCTTTGCTGTTGGTGGTGCCTGAACACCGTAACCAAGGCCTCGCAGTTACTCTTGCTGGGTGCAGGAACGGGACCTGCTGGTAAGAATTACATACAAATTTGAAATTACATGTGCTATACAGGTGCCAAAAATTGGGCCTTTGCTGTTGGTGGTGCCTGAACACCGTAACCAAGCCATCGCAGTTACTATTGCTGGGCGCAGGAATGGGACCTGCTGGTAAGAATTCCATACCAATTTGAAATGGCATGTACTACACTGCTTGCCCTCTTTTCGTGGCTTGTGAGCGTCAGCCTCTCCTTGTCGGCCTTTCAAACATGATGTTGATACAGATCAATATAGGGTATACGCAACTGACCAATAGATACTCAATGACCTGATGTGATGTAATCAATAGCCCTGTAGATGAGATGTGCTGCTTATAGTATGTACGTAAGTGACCGATTAACAATACTCTCACTGATATATGATGTAATCTATAATCCTATAGATGGATGATCTGTGATGCTTATAGAATGTTCCACAACTGACCAATGAATACTCTGACTGATATCTGAAGTGATCTATAATCAAATAGGTCTGTGAATATTATAGAATATTTCACAACTGACCAATGAATAATCTGACTGATATCTGAACTGATCTATAATCAAATAGGTCTGTGAATATTATAGAATGTTCCATGACTGACCGATAAATACTGTGACTGATTTCTGAACTGATCTATAATCAAATAGGTCTGTGAATATTATAGAATGTTCCACGACTGACCAATGAATACTCTGAATGATATCTGAACTGATCTATAATCAAATAGGTCTGTGAATATTATAGAATGTTCCATGACTGACTGATGAATACTCTGAATGATATCTGAACTGATCTATAATCAAATAGGTCTGTGAATATTATAAAATGTTCCAGAAAATGACCGATGAATACTGTGACTGATATCTGAACTGATCTATAATCAAATAGGTCTGTGAATATTATAGAATGTTCCACGACTGACCAATGAATACTCTGAATAATATCTGAACTGATCTATATTCAAATAGGTCTGTGAATATTATAGAACGTTCCAGAAACTGACTGATGAACAATACTCTGACTGGTATCTGATGGAAAGAAAGAAGTCTCTCCCTACCTCACACAGGAACCTCACCCTCCCTACACTGCTAGCAATGTCTCTGCACTGTCTTACAAACTCCAAAAAAACTACTCTCTCCCTGCCTCAATCACGTGCCTGTCCTTGTCTCATCGCCCGCACAATGACACTACACGCTGCGGCTGCGTGAGCAGCCTTTATGCAGCGTGGGGTGTGTACTTGGCCCCTGAGCCATGATTGGCTAAAGGCAGCCTGCCTTTAGTCCAATCATGGCAGAGATCATTTTATTGGCCAAAGCATGAGGTCAGGGTGCGCGTGCAGTGCATTATGGGAAACTCGAATTTCCCACGAAGCAGCACATTTGTTCGTCATTCGACGAACAATCGAATGAGCAATGTTCGAGTCGAACTTAACTTTGACTCAAACTCGAAGCTCCTTCCTACTGACAAACAGTGCCTATCCCACTTGTCAAAGGCTGATTTTAACATCATGGCTAGGATAGGATTATTTCCGACTCTATTATTCCAATCTTACTCAGAGCAAGAAAATTCAACTCCTGTAAGATTATTGCACTTTGCTTACCTTGCCTGCTGTGAGGAGGACAGGTCAGTCCCAGGAAATACTATTTCACTCGACTTTCTTCAGTCTGGTCTTGACCAACATTTGGCCTTGAGTACTCTTAAGGATAGGTTTTGTATTATCCATTCATTTTCCCAAAACCTCTAGTCTTGCATTTAAAAAACAATACTTTTTTTCAGAGGGTTGTTCATATAAATTTCTCAATTTGATCTCCTGTGTCACCTTGGGATTTCAACCTAGTGTTCTCTGTATTTTAAAGACCTTGCTATTAGAGATATTTCATTAGAATACATCACTTGTAAGGTTGCCTTGCTCGTAACTAGTGTTGAGCGAACACGGACTGTATTATTCGTGTTCGTACCGAATAATTGGATTTTTTGTACCCGAACACGGACACGGACACTTTACTGTATGTTCGGGTAAAAATCCGTGTTCGGTCGTTTTATTTCCGGGTTTTGCATGCTTTGGCGCTCTTTTCATGGCGGGCTTTCAACAGCCAATCAACAATCGTTTAACTGGTGTGCCTTAAGCCATCCCAGCCATGCCTGCAAATGTCTCAGTAGCTGTGATTGGCCGTCTGAAGCATGTGACCAAGTCTTTATAAGTTCGAGGCAGCCGCAGCGGCGTCATTATGCTGCTTAGATTCAGGGACAGAGCACACATCAACGTGCTGGCTGCTGATTAGGGAAAGATAGGCAGGAAAAAACCATTTGTGTCCGGATAGAATTGAGGGACAGGTCGGAGTGTTTAGGCAGGGCGAGTTGTAGGCATTTTAGGGATAGAGTCTGCTGAATTATATAGGGTCAGTGTCTTCTACAAACTACAATCGATATTGCTGTGTGGGGGGTGGGGTCTGCACTCAATCCTGATCTACGATCTCTTCTCAATCCTGTTAGGGACAGAGTCTGCTGAATTTTAGGGAAACTGTGTTCTACAAACTACAATCGATATTGCTGTGTGGTGTGGGATTGGAGATAGGCAGGTGTCAGTGATCCACATCCATTTTTCTGTGTGTGAGCTGCAGTGAACACAATCTTTTTGGGCTGCAGTGAACACAATCTTTTTGGGCTGCAGTGAACACAATCTTTTTGGGCTGCAGTGAACACAATCTTTTTGGGCTGCAGTGAACACAATCTTTTTGGGCTGCAGTGAACACAATCTTTTTGGGGTGCAGTGAACAAAATCTTTTTGGGGTGCAGTGAACACAATCCTTTTTGGTGTGCAGTGAACACAATCTTTGTGGGGTGCAGTGAACAAAATCCTTTGTGGGGTGCAGTGAACACAATCTTTTTGGGGTGCAGTGAACAAAATCCTTTTTGGGGTGCAGTGAACAACATCCTTTTTGGGGTGCAGTGAACACAATCTTTTTGGGGTGCAGTGAACAAAATCCTTTGTGGGGTGCAGTGAACACAATCTTTTTGGGGTGCAGTGAACACAATCTTTTTGGGGTGGAGTGAACAACATCCTTTTTGGGGTGCAGTGAACAAAATCCTTTTTGGGGTGCAGTGAACAAAATCATTTTTGGGGTGCAGTGAACACAATCTTTTTGGGGTGCAGTGAACACAATCTTTGTGGGGTGCAGTGAACACAATCTTTTTGGGGTGGAGTGAACAACATCCTTTTTGGGGTGCAGTGAACAACATCCTTTTTGGGGTGCAGTGAACACAATCTTTTTGGGGTGCAGTGAACACAATCTTTGTGGGGTACAGTGAACAGAATCTTTGTGGGGTGCAGTGAACACAATCTTTGGGGGGTACAGTGAACACAATCTTTGTGGGGTGCAGTGAACACAATCTTTGTGGGGTGCAGTGAACACAATCATTGTGGGGTGCAGTGAACTCAATCTTTGTGGGGTACAGTGAACACAATCTCATACTGAAGGTTTGAGGGTGCTGCCTGTTCCATACTCCCCCTACTCCTCATCTAGCCTTTTAGGGGTACAAACAATAGTAATTGGGGCCTAGTGTGGTTGTGTACGTGTGATATACATACACTTTTTTGGGATCATATTTTCTATTCCGCTATTTAATCAAAAACCTTTGGGGATCAGTTAAATTGGGGGATAGTCTGTGTTGGTACGTGTGAGAGAGATCCACCTTTCCAAGTTGTTGGGGTTCATCTCATACTTCTGAAGGTTTGAGGGTGCTGCCTGTTCCATACTCCCCCTACTCCTAGCCTTTTAGGGGTACAAACAATAGTAATTGGGGCCTAGTGTGGTTGTGTACGTGTGATATACATACACTTTTTTGGGATCATATTTTCTATTCCGCTATTTAATCAAAAACCTTTGGGGATCAGTTAAATTGGGGGATAGTCTGTGTTGGTACGTGTGAGAGAGATCCACCTTTCCAAGTTGTTGAGGTTCATCTCATACTTCTGAAGGTTTGAGGGTGCTGCCTGTTCCATACTCCCCCTACTCCTAGCCTTTTAGGGGTACAAACAATAGTAATTGGGGCCTAGTGTGGTTGTGTACGTGTGATATACATACACTTTTTTGGGATCATATTTTCTATTCCGCTATTTAATCAAAAACCTCTGGGGATCAGTTAAATTGGGGGATAGTCTGTGTTGGTACGTGTGAGAGAGATCCACCTTTCCAAGTTGTTGGGGTTCATCTCATACTTCTGAAGGTTTGAGGGTGCTGCCTGTTCCATACTCCCCCTACTCCTAGCCTTTTAGGGGTACAAACAATAGTAATTGGGGCCTAGTGTGGTTGTGTACGTGTGATATACATACACTTTTTTGGGATCATATTTTCTATTCCGCTATTTAATCAAAAACCTTTGGGGATCAGTTAAATTGGGGGATAGTCTGTGTTGGTACGTGTGAGAGAGATCCACCTTTCCAAGTTGTTGGGGTTCATCTCATACTTCTGAAGGTTTGAGGGTGCTGCCTGTTCCATACTCCCCCTACTCCTAGCCTTTTAGGGGTACAAACAATAGTAATTGGGGCCTAGTGTGGTTGTGTACGTGTGATATACATACACTTTTTTTGGATCATATTTTCTATTCCGCTATTTAATCAAAAACCTTTGGGGATCAGTTAAATTGGGGGATAGTCTGTGTTGGTACGTGTGAGAGAGATCCACCTTTCCAAGTTGTTGGGGTTCATCTCATACTTCTGAAGGTTTGAGGGTGCTGCCTGTTCCATACTCCCCCTACTCCTAGCCTTTTAGGGGTACAAACAATAGTAATTGGGGCCTAGTGTGGTTGTGTACGTGTGATATACATACACTTTTTTGGGATCATATTTTCTATTCCGCTATTTAATCAAAAACCTTTGGGGATCAGTTAAATTGGGGGATAGTCTGTGTTGGTACGTGTGAGAGAGATCCACCTTTCCAAGTTGTTGGGGTTCATCTCATACTTCTGAAGGTTTGAGGGTGCTGCCTGTTCCATACCCCCCCTACTCCTCATCTAGCCTTTTAGGGGTACAAACAATAGTAATTGGGGCCTAGTGTGGTTGTGTACGTGTGATATACATACACTTTTTTTGGATCATATTTTCTATTCCGCTATTTAATCAAAAACCTTTGGGGATCAGTTAAATTGGGGGATAGTCTGTGTCGGTACGTGTGAGAGAGATCCACCTTTCCAAGTTGTTGGGGTTCATCTCATACTTCTGAAGGTTTGAGGGTGCTGCCTGTTCCATACTCCCCCTACTCCTCATCTAGCCTTTTAGGGGTACAAACAATAGTAATTGGGGCCTAGTGTGGTTGTGTACGTGTGATATACATACACTTTTTTTGGATCATATTTTCTATTCCGCTATTTAATCAAAAACCTTTGGGGATCAGTTAAATTGGGGGATAGTCTGTGTTGGTACGTGTGAGAGAGATCCACCTTTCCAAGTTGTTGGGGTTCATCTCATACTTCTGAAGGTTTGAGGGTGCTGCCTGTTCCATACTCCCCCTACTCCTCATCTAGCCTTTTAGGGGTACAAACAATAGTAATTGGGGCCCAGTGTGGTTGTGTACGTGTGATATACATACACTTTTTTGGGATCATATTTTCTATTCCGCTATTTAATCAAAAACCTTTGGGGATCAGTTAAATTGGGGGATAGTCTGTGTCGGTACGTGTGAGAGAGATCCACCTTTCCAAGTTGTTGGGGTTCATCTCATACTTCTGAAGGTTTGAGGGTGCTGCCTGTTCCATACCCCCCCTACTCCTCATCTAGCCTTTTAGGGGTACAAACAATAGTAATTGGGGCCTAGTGTGGTTGTGTACGTGCGAGATACATACACTTTTTTTGATCATATTTCCTACTCCGCTATTCAATAAAAACCTTTGAGGATCAATTGAATTGCGGGATAGTCTGTGTCGGTACGTGTGAGAGAGATCCACCTTTCCAAGTTGTTGGGGTTCATCTCATACTTCTGAAGGTTTGAGGGTGCTGCCTGTTCCATACTCCCCCTACTCCTCATCTAGCCTTTTAGGGGTACAAACAATAGTAATTGGGGCCTAGTGTGGTTGTGTACGTGTGATATACATACACTTTTTTTGGATCATATTTTCTATTCCGCTATTTAATCAAAAACCTTTGGGGATCAGTTAAATTGGGGGATAGTCTGTGTTGGTACGTGTGAGAGAGATCCACCTTTCCAAGTTGTTGGGGTTCATCTCATACTTCTGAAGGTTTGAGGGTGCTGCCTGTTCCATACTCCCCCTACTCCTCATCTAGCCTTTTAGGGGTACAAACAATAGTAATTGGGGCCCAGTGTGGTTGTGTACGTGTGATATACATACACTTTTTTGGGATCATATTTTCTATTCCGCTATTTAATCAAAAACCTTTGGGGATCAGTTAAATTGGGGGATAGTCTGTGTCGGTACGTGTGAGAGAGATCCACCTTTCCAAGTTGTTGGGGTTCATCTCATACTTCTGAAGGTTTGAGGGTGCTGCCTGTTCCATACCCCCCCTACTCCTCATCTAGCCTTTTAGGGGTACAAACAATAGTAATTGGGGCCTAGTGTGGTTGTGTACGTGCGAGATACATACACTTTTTTTGATCATATTTCCTACTCCGCTATTCAATAAAAACCTTTGAGGATCAATTGAATTGCGGGATAGTCTGTGTCGGTACGTGTGAGAGAGATCCACCTTTCCAAGTTGTTGGGGTTCATCTCATACTTCTGAAGGTTTGAGGGTGCTGCCTGTTCCATACTCCCCCTACTCCTCATCTAGCCTTTTAGGGGTACAAACAATAGTAATTGGGGCCCAGTGTGGTTGTGTACGTGTGATATACATACACTTTTTTGGGATCATATTTTCTATTCCGCTATTTAATCAAAAACCTTTGGGGATCAGTTAAATTGGGGGATAGTCTGTGTCGGTACGTGTGAGAGAGATCCACCTTTCCAAGTTGTTGGGGTTCATCTCATACTTCTGAAGGTTTGAGGGTGCTGCCTGTTCCATACCCCCCCTACTCCTCATCTAGCCTTTTAGGGGTACAAACAATAGTAATTGGGGCCTAGTGTGGTTGTGTACGTGCGAGATACATACACTTTTTTTGATCATATTTCCTACTCCGCTATTCAATAAAAACCTTTGAGGATCAATTGAATTGCGGGATAGTCTGTGTCGGTACGTGTGAGAGAGATCCACCTTTCCAAGTTGTTGGGGTTCATCTCATACTTCTGAAGGTTTGAGGGTGCTGCCTGTTCCATACTCCCCCTACTCCTCATCTAGCCTTTTAGGGGTACAAACAATAGTAATTGGGGCCCAGTGTGGTTGTGTACGTGTGATATACATACACTTTTTTTGGATCATATTTTCTATTCCGCTATTTAATTTAACTGGGCCTCCATGCGAGACCTGTGTGCCTTGTTGCGCTGTTTTGAGTACTCCACCAACATGGCCAGTGGCAATGACGCCGTTCTCAGCTTAACTATCCCACTTCCATGCCTCCTTGAAAAAACAATTCGGGCGATGATGGAAGAGGATGTGGCACAGGATGAGGAGGAGGAGGAGGATGAAGAGGTAACATTTCCAAGGCTTTCAGGGCAGTCATTCGCAAGGGGCTCCGAGGGTGGGTTCCTGCACACGCAAACGCCAGGGACGCAATTGTCCAGCAGGGGCACAGTTCTGGAGGATGAGGAGGATGAGGAGGAGGAGGAGCTGGAGGAGGAGATGGAACCATGTTCACAGCAGGGTGGCACCCAGGCCAGCTCATGGCCATCACTGGTGCGTGGCTGGGGGGATACAGAGGACACGGACGATACACCTCCCACAGAGGACAGCCTTTCGTTGCCTCTGGGCAGCCTGGCACACATGAGCGATTACATGCTGCAGTGTCTCCACAACGACCGCCGAGTTGCCCACATTCTAACTTGTGCTGATTACTGGGTGGCCACGCTGCTGGATCCCCGTTACAAGGACAACGTACCGTCCTTAATTCACTCACTGGAGCGCGATCGCAAGATGCGCGAGTACAAGCGCACGCTGGTAGACGCCATGCTGCTGGCATTCCCATCTGACAGCGGGGCCACAGTGGAAGCACAAGGCAGAGGAGGAGGAGGAGGAGGTCGCCAACGCAACCAGGGCACCGCCAGCACCTCAGAAGGCAGGGTTAGCATGGCCGAAATGTGGAAAAGCTTTGTCAGCACGCCACAACAAACAGCAGCACCAGCAGCTCAGATGGAACGTCTTAGCAGGAGGCAGCATTTTACCAACATGGTGGAGCAGTATGTGTGCACACGCCTACATGTAGTGAATGACGGGTCTGCCCCCTTCAACTTCTGGGTCTCCAAATTGGGCACATGGCTTGAGCTTGCCCTTTACGCCTTGGAGGTGCTGGCGTGCCCTGCAGCCAGTGTATTATCTGAACGGGTATTTAGCACGGCTGGGGGCGTTATAACAGACAAGCGCAGCCGCCTGTCCAGAGACAATGTGGACAAGCTCACGTTCATTAAAATGAACCAGGCATGGATCCCACGGGACTTTTCCGTACCTTATGCAGAATAGCAATGGATACCGACCTTACCCACCCATTGTTCCATTTTTGCTCTTTCTCACTCTTTTGGGGTGTACCCTCATTTAAAATTTTTGAAAAGAAGCAGTGTTGGCTACCTCGTCCTCCTCCTCAGGGCCAGATTAATGTAGGGGCTATTGGAGCTGCAGCTCCAGGCCCCTACCTTTTATATAGGCCCCGGGTTGGCCATATTCACTGTTACCGCTCTTCTGTCACTTGTAAACACAGAAGTCTGGCTTCTATGCTCGCTTCCCCAGGCAGCACCCTCAGAACCTCCCCACACAGCGTGAAGGCCGGACAAGGAGGGACAGTTGGCGATGCATGGATGTGTTTATGGGCTTCAGAGACAGCATCCCATGTTGAATTAGGCATGCATGGCTGCACCCTTCCTCCTCTGGGTGCATGGCAAGGCACGGCCCTTAAGGCCCTTCAAAATCCTCAGCACCAAGCCCATGATGCTGTTAATCCGGCCCTGGTCCTCCTCCACCGCCGCTTCCACCTACACCGCCCATAGGTGTGCGCAGCCTATTGCATTAAGGTGTGCACCCCAAAGTTGAAATACACATGCATGTGTTTGCCAGCAGGGAGAGTAATGTATCGGGGCCATGTACCTGTAGGCAAGGAGAAATAGAGCAGAGCAGGTCCCAGGGAGATCTTTCCCATCTCCTCACTGGCAATGCTATGTGCCCTAGGTGATTAGGGTGTGCCCAGGCACACCCAGCACACCCTGTGCGCACGCCTATGTCACCGCTAGGCTTGTGACGGTATCAGATTTTCATGCTGCGATTAATTGATTAAGGTTTTGCCACGGTATACGGTATTATCACGGTATTCTATTATTAAATTTAAATTATTAAATTTCCACCTCACTTCAATTTCATTGCTGAATTTAGGGGCTTTGGTTCACTTATGCACATTATTATATAGTCAGTCAGTACAGACTCTGTGAACCAGGCCTAAAATAGGTCATCAAGCAGTGTCTGGCCTAACTGGTGATAACTGGTTCTGGCGCTCGGCTCCGATCCGATGGCCTGGTCATTAAGAGGGCAAATCCTTGTGGTCAAGAAGTGGTTAAACCTGAAGGAGGTGTTGTTTATAAATTACTTTACTATTGCTTTAGGCCTGGTTCACATGTATGCGGGTTGGTGGTTCACATTTGCACAGGCATAGCAGCCCATTGATTTGAATGGGCTGCTATGCCCTCATTTTCCGCAGAAAAAAGGTGCATGCAGCATTTTTTTAAAATTCAGTGGCCTTGAAATCCATCCTGCTTTTGCACCATGCGACTAACCTGCAGTTCCTGCTCTGGCAAGCTTTCTGCATTTTTTGTATACGTGGGCACGGCATTTAAAAATAAACAGTTTGCGTGTGCAGCAACGGCAGGTAAGTCGCATGGTGCAAAAGAAGGATGGATTTCATGGCCACTGCATTTTTTTAAATTCTGCATGCACCTTTTTTGAGCTGAAAACGCAGGCATAGCAGCTCAAGCCCATTCACATCAATGGGCTGCTATGCCTGTGCAAATGTGGGCCCCCAACCCGCATACATGTGAACCAGACCTAAAGCAATAGTAAAGTCATTAATTGGTTAAACCTGCAGGAGGACCGGTGTTTTTATCTATTAATGACTTTACTATTGCTTTAGGCCTGGTTCACATGTATGCGGGTTGGGGGCCCACATTTGCACAGGCATAGCAGCCCATTGATGTGAATGGGCTTGAGCTGCTATGCCTGCGTTTTCAGCTGAAAAAAGGTGCATGCAGAATTTAAAAAAATGCAGTGGCCATGAAATCCATCCTTCTTTTGCACCATGCGACTTACCTGCCGTTGCTGCACACGCAAACTGTTTATTTTTAAATGCCGTGCCCACGTATACAAAAAATGCAGAAAGCTTGCCAGAGCAGGAACTGCAGGTTAGTCGCATGGTGCAAAAGCAGGATGGATTTCAAGGCCACTGAATTTAAAAAAAATGCTGCATGCACCTTTTTTCTGCGGAAAATGAGGGCATAGCAGCCCGTTCAAATCAATGGGCTGCTATGCCTGTGCAAATGTGGGCCGCCAACCCGCATACATGTGAACCGCCAACCCGCATACATGTGAACCACCAACCCGCATACATGTGAACCAGGCCTAAAGCAATAGTAAAGTCATTAATAGATAAAAACACCGGTCCTCCTGCAGGTTTAACCACTTCTGGATCGCAAGGATTTGCCCCTTTAAAGACCAGGCCATCGGATCAGAGCGCCAGGACCAGTCATCACCAGGTAGGCCAGACACTGCTTGATGGCTATATAATAATGTAATGTGGGCTGCTAGGCGTGTGTGTGTGTATATATATATTTATTAGAGCTGCACGATTCTGGCCAAAATGAGAATCACGATTTTTTAGCTTGGAATAAAGATCACGATTCTCTCACGATTCTCTGTGTAACAAAAAAAAAAAAAATTGGGATAACTTTACTGTTACGTTTTTTTTTTTTTTTTTATTCATTAAAGTCTAATCATTGCGTTTGAAAGACTGCTGCGCAAATACAGTGTGACATAAAATATTACAACAATCGCCATTTTATTCTGTAGGGTCTCTGCTAAAAAAATATATAAAATGTTTGGGGGTTCTAAGTACTTTTCTAGCAAAAAAAAAACTGATTTTAACTTGCAAGCAGCAAGTGTCAGAAAAAGATCCAGTCTTTAAGAGGTTAAACTTCCTTTCTCCCTGGCAGAGGGAAGGAAAAGATACAAATGTAATCATTTTTGTTTATAGTTAGGAGACTTAATGCTGAAAGGTGTTAGCTGAGTGAGTGAATGAGTCATCCAGCTCACTGAAATGTATCAATTCACAAGTCAGGCAGACTTGACAGAGAAACTCGGTATTTTAAAAATGCCACAATAACAATACCGTGGCTATGCAATACCGCGATATATCGAATTACCGAAAACCGGCATATGTCTAGTCACCGCCACATCCACCACCACCTCAACCTCCCTCCTACTCCATATGGGCCTCGTCCTTCAGAGATGAAGAAGAACATTGTTTTATTTTTCTGTTTTTTTTTGTTGTTTTAAGTTATTTCCCTATCCACATTTGTTTGCAGAGCACTTGCCATGCTCTTAATTACGTTTTGCTGCCATTTGCAGCACTCTAGCCCTTTCCTTTGGTGTTTTAGAGCCATTTTAGTGCCTTAAAGTTCGGGTCCCCATTGACTTCAATGGGGTTCGGTGTCCGGGAAAAGTTCGGTAAAAGTCCGGGACACGGACCCGGACTTTTTTTTAAAGTTCGGCCGAACCCGTCGAACACGGACATCTAGGTGTTCGCTCAACCCTACTCGTAACCATTACATCTGTTAGGTGTGTTTCTGAGTGGGCAGTTCTTTCCTGCAGAGAGTCATTTCTTGTATTGGACAAGGACAAAGTGGCTTTGAGACCAGAATCTTTCTTCCTACCTAAGGTGGTCTCTTCCTTCCCATTGTTCTGACCTGAAAAATGACAATGCTATTGTCTTACATATTTAAAGGACCTTTCCTTGCATTGCCTAGATGTGGTTCAAAATGTGAGGGTCTATCTCTTATCCACTGCTTCTTTCAGAAAGACAGATTCCATTTTTATCATCCAAAATGGTTCCCGTAAGGGTGCATTGGCCTCTTGTTCCACCCTCTGTAGATTGCTTAGACAGACTATCATCCAAGCTTATGGTCTCAAGACTGAAGAACTCCAGCGTTAAGCTGACTTCTACAAAGTTGAAATCTTTTTGTTCCTTTTATTTTTTAAAAGGTCTGATTGACAGAGACTAATGCCTCGTACACACGCAACGATTGTTGGCCGACCGATCGGCCGTCTTTTGTCCAGTGTTGGTTGAAATGTGCTCTAGACTGCACACAAATTTTCTCGGCCAACGAAAACCAACTTCAGAAGTGATGTCATGTGCTGGTTAACTTTCCGTGTTTTTTCTTCTCTGAGCATGCCCAGTCTTGCTCATCTGATTTTTGTCTCCCGAAATCTGTACTGACTGACGGAAAATCAGCCGTTCTGTTGACAGCCAACAAAAATTTTATAGCATGCACACCAGATTTTGTTCGGCCGAAAAGTCGCAGTTGGTTGGTCGGAAGCATCATACTAACAAGCCGACAATCAGCTGTTGGCCAAAAATTCACGGCCAACAATCGTTGCGTGTGTACGAGGCTTAAGGTATTGCCTAATCTTCCACAGAGTGCCTAGAGGTGGATAGGTTACTTTGCAGAGGATATGCAGGACGCAGTAATATTGGGGGGGGTCCCTGGAAATAGGTTGCATGGGTGTTTAAACAACAAACAAGTGGCCAGCTGCAGCACGCAGGAAATCACAGGTGCTGAAATGTAGGTATTGTACTGGCAGCTCACAGACAGTAGAACATTAGGATTACAGGAGCAGGCTTGGGAGTCACAAGCTTGATTAGAAAGGAAAACATTGGGGCTGCACTACTGGAAGAACACTGGAAATCACTAGGTCAAAGGCAATACAGCGGAGGCACTGGGAAACCAGACGTCCCTTGTGAAAACGGGGTACAGCCACACGCTAGCCTCTTAACCACTTGCCGACCGCTCACATTGAGCGTACTGCGGCAAAGTGGTTCGTTATCGTCCAGCGACGTAGACCTACGTCGCTGGACTCCTCCCCCTGTAGGCGGCGTGCTCCCGCTGTTTTCATTCACAGCGGGAGTCGGGCCAGGGGAGGAGCGGCGGCGATCGCCGCTGCTCTTCCCCGATAGACGGGGAATCTAGTTTGGAGATCCGCCCGCCTGTGTAAACAGAGCGGGTGGATCTCCTAAGTGACAGATCGCAGTGTCAGCATAGCTGAACATCTGATCTGTCCCTGACTCACTCAGTCACCTCCCCCCATGCACATCAGTAAACACCAGGCATACATTAACCCCTCCCTCTCCAATAAAATTAACCCCTTCCCTGCCAGTGTCATTTTTATAGTAACAGTGCATATATATATATATATATAGCACTGATTACTGCAGTAATGTCACTGGTACCCCCAAAAGTGTCAAAAATGTCAGTCAAGGGTCCAATCTGTCCGCCGCAATGTCGCAGGCCAAAAAAAACCAAAAGCAGATCGTCACCATTACTCGAAAAAAAACAAAAAAAAAAAGAACACCAAAAATCTTTCCCTTAGTTAGTAAACGCAATAACTTTTGCGCAAACCAATCAAAATACGCTTATTGTGATTTTTTTTACCAAACCTAGGTAGCAGAAAACAAATTGGACAAAAATTAAAAAAATTTGATATTTCCATTTTTTTGGGGGGGAATTTCATATAAAATATGTTCAAAATATATTATTTTTTCAAAATAAACGCTCTTTTGTTTATAGCGCAAAAAAGTAAAAATCGCACAGGTGATCAAATACCACCAAAAGAAAGCTCTGTTTGTGGGGAAAAAAAAAAAAAAAAAAAAGACATAAATTTCGTTTGGGTAAGGCGTTGCACGACTGCGCAATTGTCAGTTAAAGTCGCACAGGGCCGAATTGCAAAAAGTGGCCTGGACGCAAGACAGCAAAATCCTCCGGGGGTAAAGTGGTTAAGCTTGCATCCTCTCTAGGATTGAGGATTGTTGGCAACAGGGCTTTTTCAGTGGGACCGTGGGGAAAAGCAGTTTTGGCACTGAATGTACATAATGGCAAGGGGTTCAGGGTCTTTTTCTAGCTACTGAGGGAGGAACAGGTCTATGGTTTGTTTTTTTTGGGGGGGGGGGGGGGAGAATCTGTTGCTGGCAGGGATCTAGTGAAGCTAGTTGCAGGGAAATCTGTTGTTGCTGCTGGGAGGGTCTATTTTGTTGTGCGTGATCCATTGTTGCTGGCTGCAGGAAGAGCTGGTATTGTTGCTGGGGCTATAGTTGCAGGGGGGGGGGGGAGGGGGCATTTGTTGCAGGTGGTCTATTGTTGCTGGCTGCATGGAATCCATGTTACTGCTTTTCCTTTTATTACCACAATTGTTACTTGGTTCTGTATGCTCTAAAAAGGGGAGGTGGATGGAACCAAGGAGTGGTGCAAGAGGTGGGGGTGGAGACAAGGGGTGACTCAGAAGGTGGAGGGTGGAGTTCCTGCACCCATGTCAAAAATGACAGCTGGTTGGCAACACTAGCAGAAGCAGGCAACCACACACACTGGGGGAGGCCCAGTGATGGGGCAAGAACAGTAAAGAAATAAAGGTTTCATTGCAGCAAAGGAAAAGAAATCGTGTTGCATGAGTAATTCACACCCCTTATTCTCCTTCCAAGACAATACTGTACTAGATCGAGCATCTTCAGATGCAATTACAAATCCCAAGGTGTTTTTTGGGATAGGGGCGAACAAACTTAATGATCAAAGTTTTACCTATTCTATTAAGAAATGTTCCCTGTGTATGGATTCCTCTGTTGGGATTGAAGGGAACAGTTGATCCTGTTTTGATCATCATACATCCTGAAACCAATTTGAACCTCTCAGATTCCCCAGTGCAGCCATGACTGCATTTTTAGCCATTGTTGTGGGACACTGATAACCTCCATCTCAGTCTTATCTTACATTTTAGGTTAGTGGATTATGCCAATAAAAGCAGTCATACAGACAAAGCATTCACACTATCACCACCATGGGGACGTTGTGCTAAAAAAAACACCCCAACTTGGTCTCAGACCAGAGAACCTCTCATTCTCCCTCTATCATGACTTGTGCTTAAGATGCGATATAGCTCTGCAACAGCTCCCCCCCTTGACACTCTTTAAGCCCAGCTTTATGTAGCATCAAAGTTGTGGTTGGCCCAGGGATTGGATTCCCCCCCCCCCCCAATCCAAAATGAAAATGGGGACCAGTGAAGTTTTATTTAGAAATTCCCCCCACATCAGCAACACTTTCCTCTAGGGGTTGCGAATACCTTTGCAAAATACAACATTAAGAAATCTTTTGCATCTCTATGGATGCTCAGATTACCTAGCCAACCAGCTCGCTCCCCAACTAAAACATTGCTGCATCCAGCCTGATGACATTTCAGAAAGTGCCCCTTTAACCAGCCATTATAGGGTAACCATTTGTAGGCCAACAAGAGAAGGATAAGTACTTTTTGCCTATGGTTTTGGAAGTGCAATAATTTCCTTGTAAGTCATTTTTATCTTCCCAAGACATTGCATTGAGTGCAAGGACTAGTGCTGGTAGAAAGCTTTTGGGGAACCATTGTGAAAAGTAAACGCTGATCTGGGCAACTACATTTACTTAGTTCACTCTGTGCAGAAAGCATGTATATAAAAAAAAAAAAAAAAAAAAAAAAAAAAAAAAAAAAAAAAGGAAGACTGTAGGTGTGCCACTTAAGATCACCACCACTTTGTTATTTAGCAAAGAAACAAACATGAAGACAAAGCAATAGCAAACCTTTATTTTGAATATACAAAATAATTTTTCCTTTATACAAAAAGGTTGGTCTTTGTAGGGCATTAGCAACTTAATATTTGGTCTAACATTTACGTGGCTGCTGGAGAAGGTAGACTCTCTTCGGAAAAATGATCTTCTCCACAGTGGGGTGAGGTTTCTGGTGCGCAACCTGTACCGCTTCTGGATAGTAATTCCTCAGCTGCAGAAACAAACAAGACAAGCTTTGATTAGTGGCAGATAGTTACAATTAGCAAGGCGATCTACCACACTGGCCATGAAGTGAATTTTCCAATTGGCTCCTGCATTCAGCTTACTTCAGGGAAAGTAACATCTAGTGTGTACTGCAGTACCATCTTTCATACCATACATCACTAGTTAAACACTAGCTTCGCCATTACCAATTTATTAGGGCCAAGCTGGCCCACACAAACCACTTGCTTCACTAAGAAGCGTGGCTGCTGTGTGCTATATAAAACTGACAAATGGGTATATAAAAAAAAAAAAACATTTTGTTGCTTTGCAGCCTAAAATGAAGACAGGCAGTTTGTTTTATCCAGCTGTAGCTAATCCCCTTCTCAATGGCATACAAAGCCATTTGACTGAACTGATCTTTGATTATAGCTCAGCATAGAGAGCTTTCCTGGAGCATTTCAGTCTCTGGTAGTGCAATGAACTATGGGTGGCAAGGCACAGTCTCTGGGATAAGTCTTGAGGCCTCTAATAACAGCTCAAAAGGGTTCTCTGACTGCTTTTAAACACAATAGGCAAGTCCCATGTCAAAATATGACAAGGTACTGGCTGTAATCTTGAAGCTGCTTTAAAGAATCTGCTTATGAGGGAGTCCTGCTGCAAGGAATATTGTCAAGTAAACTGATGGGGCTGCAATCTGTACCTTAATCGCACTTTAAGGACAGGCCCTTATCAATACCCTCCTGTAGAAACCACCTTTCCAAGTTGTTGGGGTTCATCTCATACTTCTGAAGGTTTGAGGGTGCTGCCTGTTCCATACTCCCCCTACTCCTCATCTAGCCTTTTAGGGGTACAAACAATAGTAATTGGGGCCCAGTGTGGTTGTGTACGTGTGATATACATACACTTTTTTGGGATCATATTTTCTATTCCGCTATTTAATCAAAAACCTTTGGGGATCAGTTAAATTGGGGGATAGTCTGTGTCGGTACGTGTGAGAGAGATCCACCTTTCCAAGTTGTTGGGGTTCATCTCATACTTCTGAAGGTTTGAGGGTGCTGCCTGTTCCATACCCCCCCTACTCCTCATCTAGCCTTTTAGGGGTACAAACAATAGTAATTGGGGCCTAGTGTGGTTGTGTACGTGCGAGATACATACACTTTTTTTGATCATATTTCCTACTCCGCTATTCAATAAAAACCTTTGAGGATCAATTGAATTGCGGGATAGTCTGTGTCGGTACGTGTGAGAGAGATCCACCTTTCCAAGTTGTTGGGGTTCATCTCATACTTCTGAAGGTTTGAGGGTGCTGCCTGTTCCATACTCCCCCTACTCCTCATCTAGCCTTTTAGGGGTACAAACAATAGTAATTGGGGCCCAGTGTGGTTGTGTACGTGTGATATACATACACTTTTTTGGGATCATATTTTCTATTCCGCTATTTAATCAAAAACCTTTGGGGATCAGTTAAATTGGGGGATAGTCTGTGTCGGTACGTGTGAGAGAGATCCACCTTTCCAAGTTGTTGGGGTTCATCTCATACTTCTGAAGGTTTGAGGGTGCTGCCTGTTCCATACCCCCCCTACTCCTCATCTAGCCTTTTAGGGGTACAAACAATAGTAATTGGGGCCTAGTGTGGTTGTGTACGTGCGAGATACATACACTTTTTTTGATCATATTTCCTACTCCGCTATTCAATAAAAACCTTTGAGGATCAATTGAATTGCGGGATAGTCTGTGTCGGTACGTGTGAGAGAGATCCACCTTTCCAAGTTGTTGGGGTTCATCTCATACTTCTGAAGGTTTGAGGGTGCTGCCTGTTCCATACTCCCCCTACTCCTCATCTAGCCTTTTAGGGGTACAAACAATAGTAATTGGGGCCCAGTGTGGTTGTGTACGTGTGATATACATACACTTTTTTTGGATCATATTTTCTATTCCGCTATTTAATTTAACTGGGCCTCCATGCGAGACCTGTGTGCCTTGTTGCGCTGTTTTGAGTACTCCACCAACATGGCCAGTGGCAATGACGCCGTTCTCAGCTTAACTATCCCACTTCCATGCCTCCTTGAAAAAACAATTCGGGCGATGATGGAAGAGGATGTGGCACAGGATGAGGAGGAGGAGGAGGATGAAGAGGTAACATTTCCAAGGCTTTCAGGGCAGTCATTCGCAAGGGGCTCCGAGGGTGGGTTCCTGCACACGCAAACGCCAGGGACGCAATTGTCCAGCAGGGGCACAGTTCTGGAGGATGAGGAGGATGAGGAGGAGGAGGAGCTGGAGGAGGAGATGGAACCATGTTCACAGCAGGGTGGCACCCAGGCCAGCTCATGGCCATCACTGGTGCGTGGCTGGGGGGATACAGAGGACACGGACGATACACCTCCCACAGAGGACAGCCTTTCGTTGCCTCTGGGCAGCCTGGCACACATGAGCGATTACATGCTGCAGTGTCTCCACAACGACCGCCGAGTTGCCCACATTCTAACTTGTGCTGATTACTGGGTGGCCACGCTGCTGGATCCCCGTTACAAGGACAACGTACCGTCCTTAATTCACTCACTGGAGCGCGATCGCAAGATGCGCGAGTACAAGCGCACGCTGGTAGACGCCATGCTGCTGGCATTCCCATCTGACAGCGGGGCCACAGTGGAAGCACAAGGCAGAGGAGGAGGAGGAGGAGGTCGCCAACGCAACCAGGGCACCGCCAGCACCTCAGAAGGCAGGGTTAGCATGGCCGAAATGTGGAAAAGCTTTGTCAGCACGCCACAACAAACAGCAGCACCAGCAGCTCAGATGGAACGTCTTAGCAGGAGGCAGCATTTTACCAACATGGTGGAGCAGTATGTGTGCACACGCCTACATGTAGTGAATGACGGGTCTGCCCCCTTCAACTTCTGGGTCTCCAAATTGGGCACATGGCTTGAGCTTGCCCTTTACGCCTTGGAGGTGCTGGCGTGCCCTGCAGCCAGTGTATTATCTGAACGGGTATTTAGCACGGCTGGGGGCGTTATAACAGACAAGCGCAGCCGCCTGTCCAGAGACAATGTGGACAAGCTCACGTTCATTAAAATGAACCAGGCATGGATCCCACGGGACTTTTCCGTACCTTATGCAGAATAGCAATGGATACCGACCTTACCCACCCATTGTTCCATTTTTGCTCTTTCTCACTCTTTTGGGGTGTACCCTCATTTAAAATTTTTGAAAAGAAGCAGTGTTGGCTACCTCGTCCTCCTCCTCAGGGCCAGATTAATGTAGGGGCTATTGGAGCTGCAGCTCCAGGCCCCTACCTTTTATATAGGCCCCGGGTTGGCCATATTCACTGTTACCGCTCTTCTGTCACTTGTAAACACAGAAGTCTGGCTTCTATGCTCGCTTCCCCAGGCAGCACCCTCAGAACCTCCCCACACAGCGTGAAGGCCGGACAAGGAGGGACAGTTGGCGATGCATGGATGTGTTTATGGGCTTCAGAGACAGCATCCCATGTTGAATTAGGCATGCATGGCTGCACCCTTCCTCCTCTGGGTGCATGGCAAGGCACGGCCCTTAAGGCCCTTCAAAATCCTCAGCACCAAGCCCATGATGCTGTTAATCCGGCCCTGGTCCTCCTCCACCGCCGCTTCCACCTACACCGCCCATAGGTGTGCGCAGCCTATTGCATTAAGGTGTGCACCCCAAAGTTGAAATACACATGCATGTGTTTGCCAGCAGGGAGAGTAATGTATCGGGGCCATGTACCTGTAGGCAAGGAGAAATAGAGCAGAGCAGGTCCCAGGGAGATCTTTCCCATCTCCTCACTGGCAATGCTATGTGCCCTAGGTGATTAGGGTGTGCCCAGGCACACCCAGCACACCCTGTGCGCACGCCTATGTCACCGCTAGGCTTGTGACGGTATCAGATTTTCATGCTGCGATTAATTGATTAAGGTTTTGCCACGGTATACGGTATTATCACGGTATTCTATTATTAAATTTAAATTATTAAATTTCCACCTCACTTCAATTTCATTGCTGAATTTAGGGGCTTTGGTTCACTTATGCACATTATTATATAGTCAGTCAGTACAGACTCTGTGAACCAGGCCTAAAATAGGTCATCAAGCAGTGTCTGGCCTAACTGGTGATAACTGGTTCTGGCGCTCGGCTCCGATCCGATGGCCTGGTCATTAAGAGGGCAAATCCTTGTGGTCAAGAAGTGGTTAAACCTGAAGGAGGTGTTGTTTATAAATTACTTTACTATTGCTTTAGGCCTGGTTCACATGTATGCGGGTTGGTGGTTCACATTTGCACAGGCATAGCAGCCCATTGATTTGAATGGGCTGCTATGCCCTCATTTTCCGCAGAAAAAAGGTGCATGCAGCATTTTTTTAAAATTCAGTGGCCTTGAAATCCATCCTGCTTTTGCACCATGCGACTAACCTGCAGTTCCTGCTCTGGCAAGCTTTCTGCATTTTTTGTATACGTGGGCACGGCATTTAAAAATAAACAGTTTGCGTGTGCAGCAACGGCAGGTAAGTCGCATGGTGCAAAAGAAGGATGGATTTCATGGCCACTGCATTTTTTTAAATTCTGCATGCACCTTTTTTCAGCTGAAAACGCAGGCATAGCAGCTCAAGCCCATTCACATCAATGGGCTGCTATGCCTGTGCAAATGTGGGCCCCCAACCCGCATACATGTGAACCAGGCCTAAAGCAATAGTAAAGTCATTAATTGGTTAAACCTGCAGGAGGACCGGTGTTTTTATCTATTAATGACTTTACTATTGCTTTAGGCCTGGTTCACATGTATGCGGGTTGGGGGCCCACATTTGCACAGGCATAGCAGCCCATTGATGTGAATGGGCTTGAGCTGCTATGCCTGCGTTTTCAGCTGAAAAAAGGTGCATGCAGAATTTAAAAAAATGCAGTGGCCATGAAATCCATCCTTCTTTTGCACCATGCGACTTACCTGCCGTTGCTGCACACGCAAACTGTTTATTTTTAAATGCCGTGCCCACGTATACAAAAAATGCAGAAAGCTTGCCAGAGCAGGAACTGCAGGTTAGTCGCATGGTGCAAAAGCAGGATGGATTTCAAGGCCACTGAATTTAAAAAAAATGCTGCATGCACCTTTTTTCTGCGGAAAATGAGGGCATAGCAGCCCGTTCAAATCAATGGGCTGCTATGCCTGTGCAAATGTGGGCCGCCAACCCGCATACATGTGAACCGCCAACCCGCATACATGTGAACCACCAACCCGCATACATGTGAACCAGGCCTAAAGCAATAGTAAAGTCATTAATAGATAAAAACACCGGTCCTCCTGCAGGTTTAACCACTTCTGGATCGCAAGGATTTGCCCCTTTAAAGACCAGGCCATCGGATCAGAGCGCCAGGACCAGTCATCACCAGGTAGGCCAGACACTGCTTGATGGCTATATAATAATGTAATGTGGGCTGCTAGGCGTGTGTGTGTGTATATATATATTTATTAGAGCTGCACGATTCTGGCCAAAATGAGAATCACGATTTTTTAGCTTGGAATAAAGATCACGATTCTCTCACGATTCTCTGTGTAACAAAAAAAAAAAAAATTGGGATAACTTTACTGTTACGTTTTTTTTTTTTTTTTTATTCATTAAAGTCTAATCATTGCGTTTGAAAGACTGCTGCGCAAATACAGTGTGACATAAAATATTACAACAATCGCCATTTTATTCTGTAGGGTCTCTGCTAAAAAAATATATAAAATGTTTGGGGGTTCTAAGTACTTTTCTAGCAAAAAAAAAACTGATTTTAACTTGCAAGCAGCAAGTGTCAGAAAAAGATCCAGTCTTTAAGAGGTTAAACTTCCTTTCTCCCTGGCAGAGGGAAGGAAAAGATACAAATGTAATCATTTTTGTTTATAGTTAGGAGACTTAATGCTGAAAGGTGTTAGCTGAGTGAGTGAATGAGTCATCCAGCTCACTGAAATGTATCAATTCACAAGTCAGGCAGACTTGACAGAGAAACTCGGTATTTTAAAAATGCCACAATAACAATACCGTGGCTATGCAATACCGCGATATATCGAATTACCGAAAACCGGCATATGTCTAGTCACCGCCACATCCACCACCACCTCAACCTCCCTCCTACTCCATATGGGCCTCGTCCTTCAGAGATGAAGAAGAACATTGTTTTATTTTTCTGTTTTTTTTTGTTGTTTTAAGTTATTTCCCTATCCACATTTGTTTGCAGAGCACTTGCCATGCTCTTAATTACGTTTTGCTGCCATTTGCAGCACTCTAGCCCTTTCCTTTGGTGTTTTAGAGCCATTTTAGTGCCTTAAAGTTCGGGTCCCCATTGACTTCAATGGGGTTCGGTGTCCGGGAAAAGTTCGGTAAAAGTCCGGGACACGGACCCGGACTTTTTTTTAAAGTTCGGCCGAACCCGTCGAACACGGACATCTAGGTGTTCGCTCAACCCTACTCGTAACCATTACATCTGTTAGGTGTGTTTCTGAGTGGGCAGTTCTTTCCTGCAGAGAGTCATTTCTTGTATTGGACAAGGACAAAGTGGCTTTGAGACCAGAATCTTTCTTCCTACCTAAGGTGGTCTCTTCCTTCCCATTGTTCTGACCTGAAAAATGACAATGCTATTGTCTTACATATTTAAAGGACCTTTCCTTGCATTGCCTAGATGTGGTTCAAAATGTGAGGGTCTATCTCTTATCCACTGCTTCTTTCAGAAAGACAGATTCCATTTTTATCATCCAAAATGGTTCCCGTAAGGGTGCATTGGCCTCTTGTTCCACCCTCTGTAGATTGCTTAGACAGACTATCATCCAAGCTTATGGTCTCAAGACTGAAGAACTCCAGCGTTAAGCTGACTTCTACAAAGTTGAAATCTTTTTGTTCCTTTTATTTTTTAAAAGGTCTGATTGACAGAGACTAATGCCTCGTACACACGCAACGATTGTTGGCCGACCGATCGGCCGTCTTTTGTCCAGTGTTGGTTGAAATGTGCTCTAGACTGCACACAAATTTTCTCGGCCAACGAAAACCAACTTCAGAAGTGATGTCATGTGCTGGTTAACTTTCCGTGTTTTTTCTTCTCTGAGCATGCCCAGTCTTGCTCATCTGATTTTTGTCTCCCGAAATCTGTACTGACTGACGGAAAATCAGCCGTTCTGTTGACAGCCAACAAAAATTTTATAGCATGCACACCAGATTTTGTTCGGCCGAAAAGTCGCAGTTGGTTGGTCGGAAGCATCATACTAACAAGCCGACAATCAGCTGTTGGCCAAAAATTCACGGCCAACAATCGTTGCGTGTGTACGAGGCTTAAGGTATTGCCTAATCTTCCACAGAGTGCCTAGAGGTGGATAGGTTACTTTGCAGAGGATATGCAGGACGCAGTAATATTGGGGGGGGTCCCTGGAAATAGGTTGCATGGGTGTTTAAACAACAAACAAGTGGCCAGCTGCAGCACGCAGGAAATCACAGGTGCTGAAATGTAGGTATTGTACTGGCAGCTCACAGACAGTAGAACATTAGGATTACAGGAGCAGGCTTGGGAGTCACAAGCTTGATTAGAAAGGAAAACATTGGGGCTGCACTACTGGAAGAACACTGGAAATCACTAGGTCAAAGGCAATACAGCGGAGGCACTGGGAAACCAGACGTCCCTTGTGAAAACGGGGTACAGCCACACGCTAGCCTTTTAACCACTTGCCGACCGCTCACATTGAGCGTACTGCGGCAAAGTGGTTCGTTATCGTCCAGCGACGTAGACCTACGTCGCTGGACTCCTCCCCCTGTAGGCGGCGTGCTCCCGCTGTTTTCATTCACAGCGGGAGTCGGGCCAGGGGAGGAGCGGCGGCGATCGCCGCTGCTCTTCCCCGATAGACGGGGAATCTAGTTTGGAGATCCGCCCGCCTGTGTAAACAGAGCGGGTGGATCTCCTAAGTGACAGATCGCAGTGTCAGCATAGCTGAACATCTGATCTGTCCCTGACTCACTCAGTCACCTCCCCCCATGCACATCAGTAAACACCAGGCATACATTAACCCCTCCCTCTCCAATAAAATTAACCCCTTCCCTGCCAGTGTCATTTTTATAGTAACAGTGCATATATATATATAGCACTGATTACTGCAGTAATGTCACTGGTACCCCCAAAAGTGTCAAAAATGTCAGTCAAGGGTCCAATCTGTCCGCCGCAATGTCGCAGGCCAAAAAAAACCAAAAGCAGATCGTCACCATTACTCGAAAAAAAACAAAAAAAAAAAAGAACACCAAAAATCTTTCCCTTAGTTAGTAAACGCAATAACTTTTGCGCAAACCAATCAAAATACGCTTATTGTGATTTTTTTTACCAAACCTAGGTAGCAGAAAACAAATTGGACAAAAATTAAAAAAATTTGATATTTCCATTTTTTTGGGGGGGAATTTCATATAAAATATGTTCAAAATATATTATTTTTTCAAAATAAACGCTCTTTTGTTTATAGCGCAAAAAAGTAAAAATCGCACAGGTGATCAAATACCACCAAAAGAAAGCTCTGTTTGTGGGGAAAAAAAAAAAAAAAAAAAAGACATAAATTTCGTTTGGGTAAGGCGTTGCACGACTGCGCAATTGTCAGTTAAAGTCGCACAGGGCCGAATTGCAAAAAGTGGCCTGGACGCAAGACAGCAAAATCCTCCGGGGGTAAAGTGGTTAAGCTTGCATCCTCTCTAGGATTGAGGATTGTTGGCAACAGGGCTTTTTCAGTGGGACCGTGGGGAAAAGCAGTTTTGGCACTGAATGTACATAATGGCAAGGGGTTCAGGGTCTTTTTCTAGCTACTGAGGGAGGAACAGGTCTATGGTTTGTTTTTTTTGGGGGGGGGGGGGGGGAGAATCTGTTGCTGGCAGGGATCTAGTGAAGCTAGTTGCAGGGAAATCTGTTGTTGCTGCTGGGAGGGTCTATTTTGTTGTGCGTGATCCATTGTTGCTGGCTGCAGGAAGAGCTGGTATTGTTGCTGGGGCTATAGTTGCAGGGGGGGGGGGGGAGGGGGCATTTGTTGCAGGTGGTCTATTGTTGCTGGCTGCATGGAATCCATGTTACTGCTTTTCCTTTTATTACCACAATTGTTACTTGGTTCTGTATGCTCTAAAAAGGGGAGGTGGATGGAACCAAGGAGCGGTGCAAGAGGTGGGGGTGGAGACAAGGGGTGACTCAGAAGGTGGAGGGTGGAGTTCCTGCACCCATGTCAAAAATGACAGCTGGTTGGCAACACTAGCAGAAGCAGGCAACCACACACACTGGGGGAGGCCCAGTGATGGGGCAAGAACAGTAAAGAAATAAAGGTTTCATTGCAGCAAAGGAAAAGAAATCGTGTTGCATGAGTAATTCACACCCCTTATTCTCCTTCCAAGACAATACTGTACTAGATCGAGCATCTTCAGATGCAATTACAAATCCCAAGGTGTTTTTTGGGATAGGGGCGAACAAACTTAATGATCAAAGTTTTACCTATTCTATTAAGAAATGTTCCCTGTGTATGGATTCCTCTGTTGGGATTGAAGGGAACAGTTGATCCTGTTTTGATCATCATACATCCTGAAACCAATTTGAACCTCTCAGATTCCCCAGTGCAGCCATGACTGCATTTTTAGCCATTGTTGTGGGACACTGATAACCTCCATCTCAGTCTTATCTTACATTTTAGGTTAGTGGATTATGCCAATAAAAGCAGTCATACAGACAAAGCATTCACACTATCACCACCATGGGGACGTTGTGCTAAAAAAAACACCCCAACTTGGTCTCAGACCAGAGAACCTCTCATTCTCCCTCTATCATGACTTGTGCTTAAGATGCGATATAGCTCTGCAACAGCTCCCCCCCTTGACACTCTTTAAGCCCAGCTTTATGTAGCATCAAAGTTGTGGTTGGCCCAGGGATTGGATTCCCCCCCCCCCCCAATCCAAAATGAAAATGGGGACCAGTGAAGTTTTATTTAGAAATTCCCCCCACATCAGCAACACTTTCCTCTAGGGGTTGCGAATACCTTTGCAAAATACAACATTAAGAAATCTTTTGCATCTCTATGGATGCTCAGATTACCTAGCCAACCAGCTCGCTCCCCAACTAAAACATTGCTGCATCCAGCCTGATGACATTTCAGAAAGTGCCCCTTTAACCAGCCATTATAGGGTAACCATTTGTAGGCCAACAAGAGAAGGATAAGTACTTTTTGCCTATGGTTTTGGAAGTGCAATAATTTCCTTGTAAGTCATTTTTATCTTCCCAAGACATTGCATTGAGTGCAAGGACTAGTGCTGGTAGAAAGCTTTTGGGGAACCATTGTGAAAAGTAAACGCTGATCTGGGCAACTACATTTACTTAGTTCACTCTGTGCAGAAAGCATGTATATAAAAAAAAAAAAAAAAAAAAAAAAAAAAAAAAAAAAAAAAGGAAGACTGTAGGTGTGCCACTTAAGATCACCACCACTTTGTTATTTAGCAAAGAAACAAACATGAAGACAAAGCAATAGCAAACCTTTATTTTGAATATACAAAATAATTTTTCCTTTATACAAAAAGGTTGGTCTTTGTAGGGCATTAGCAACTTAATATTTGGTCTAACATTTACGTGGCTGCTGGAGAAGGTAGACTCTCTTCGGAAAAATGATCTTCTCCACAGTGGGGTGAGGTTTCTGGTGCGCAACCTGTACCGCTTCTGGATAGTAATTCCTCAGCTGCAGAAACAAACAAGACAAGCTTTGATTAGTGGCAGATAGTTACAATTAGCAAGGCGATCTACCACACTGGCCATGAAGTGAATTTTCCAATTGGCTCCTGCATTCAGCTTACTTCAGGGAAAGTAACATCTAGTGTGTACTGCAGTACCATCTTTCATACCATACATCACTAGTTAAACACTAGCTTCGCCATTACCAATTTATTAGGGCCAAGCTGGCCCACACAAACCACTTGCTTCACTAAGAAGCGTGGCTGCTGTGTGCTATATAAAACTGACAAATGGGTATATAAAAAAAAAAAAACATTTTGTTGCTTTGCAGCCTAAAATGAAGACAGGCAGTTTGTTTTATCCAGCTGTAGCTAATCCCCTTCTCAATGGCATACAAAGCCATTTGACTGAACTGATCTTTGATTATAGCTCAGCATAGAGAGCTTTCCTGGAGCATTTCAGTCTCTGGTAGTGCAATGAACTATGGGTGGCAAGGCACAGTCTCTGGGATAAGTCTTGAGGCCTCTAATAACAGCTCAAAAGGGTTCTCTGACTGCTTTTAAACACAATAGGCAAGTCCCATGTCAAAATATGACAAGGTACTGGCTGTAATCTTGAAGCTGCTTTAAAGAATCTGCTTATGAGGGAGTCCTGCTGCAAGGAATATTGTCAAGTAAACTGATGGGGCTGCAATCTGTACCTTAATCGCACTTTAAGGACAGGCCCTTATCAATACCCTCCTGTAGAAACTCAGGATCAGAATGTTAGACTCTTTGCCTGATTTGGATAACCATAAATTAAAACCTCCGTCCGCCAGACCTAAAAAAGAAGTCCTAATTTCAGGCTGCAAAATCATCAACACAATGATTTTAAAGGGGGCGATTTTCTATACCCACTGTATCTACAGTGCTGAATTCAGTGAGTGGTGGGGGTTTTTCCTGTCCTCAGAACAAATACCAACTCGGGTTGACTGCTGCTTAGCCAGCCATTCATAGGAAGCTTTGCACTTTTATGAATGAATCACAACTTAACCATTCAAACACACATGGCCTCCATGAGGCAGTGCTCAGCCCAACTCAATTGTTCCCAGAACAGGATGTCCCTGTAATGCAGCACACTATTAGGTTACAGAAGTATGTAGTTGATGCATATTGTACTGACAGATATAGATACATAGATACATAGATACATAGATACATAGATACATAGATACATAGATACATAGATACATAGATACATAGATACATAGATACATAGATACATAGATACATAGATACATAGATACATAGATAGATAGATAGATAGATAGATAGATAGATATCTCTATCTATCTCTATCTCAAAGCTGGAATTGGGCTCTAAAAATGTATTCAAAGCAAACATTTAGATTTCATCTTCATAAGAGTGATGTACGGTTAGAACCCAGTCAGGCCGCGCCCCCCCACAGTGTCCTGGTTAGGGACAATTTCACATTTGTCAAGGTGACCACTTACTAGAATGGAAAGCAATGAAAAAACCCCAAGAACAGGACTAGAGAATTTTCATGGGACACCCATTCCAGGGACAACGGTCTAAGAGGGCATCTCAGATTTTCCCAGCACTTCCTGTTGGGTCTACAAAGTAGAGTGAAGTAATGGAAAAGTATCCCCAGAGGGGCACAGATGAGCTTAAAACCCCCAAAAATGTTACCATTCCTTACTTCATCCAAATGAATGCTATGGCTTTATGGTCAGCAAGGAGTCATATTTAATATATGTAGACTGCAAATGCTGACCTTTTGAAAATGGCTTATCTGCGGTTATGCTTGAACATTCACTTGGCTTGAATACTGGTCAGATACCTGTTCCAAACTTCTTTGGTCAGAGCAAGAGTTCTAGATCAGCAATTTAAGATATAAAAAAAAAAAAAAAAAAAAAAAAAAAAAGCAGACAAGCAATGGAAGCCTCCATATATTGCATGACAATATTTAAATGAAAAGTCACTTAGAATTTGCACTAACAAGTCTATCTAGTAAGCATTAGATGAGATGGCAGCCAGAGTTCTGTTAAGGACTGCAGAAACATCTAGGACTGCAGAAACATCTAGCCAATGTTTATAGACATCCAGCAAACAGCTACCCTTGTTGGCATATTCCATTCCACGATATCTGGAAGGGCCTTCCCCAAATGGTCCAAAATGTCTTTAGGATACATCATTCACAGTACCCTTAACTGGAAACACCAGAACTCAATATGGAAGGGTGTCCATACAAGTTTAGCCATAAAGCATAGGCAAGGTTTGTGCCGATGGATGAAGAGGGGTGAGACTTATGCCCCATACACATGTGCAGATTATCTGCAGACTTTTGTCTGCAGACTTACCTTTTCTATGTAGTGCAAGGGCCTGCCGGATTGCATACAAATTTAAAGTGTTTAGGTTTGACCTCATATTATATGGTTTTGGTAAGTCTGCAGATAATCTGCATGCGTGTTTGACCTCATATTATATGGTTTTGGTAAGTCTGCAGATAATCTGCATGTGTGTTTGACCTCATATTATATGGTTTTGGTAAGTCTGCAGATAATCTGCATGTGTGTATGGGGCATAAGAATTAAAAAAAAAAAAAAAAAAAAAAAAAAAAAAAAAAAGTAATCTTAGTGAGAGCACTGTTCAGACCAATACGACCAAAGAAAAAATAAAAAAAATTTAAAGGATTACTTTTAGTTCCACAAAGCCACATGACTTCCCCCCCCCCCCCTTTCAAGTCCAAGCTTGAACATAAACACATGTGGCAGCAGCTTAGTCTACCCATACAACATTTGCAATCTTGCCAAGAGTGAGCAATCCCTTACTGTGCATGCATCCCATCTTCACTAGAGTTGAATGGAGTGGCCAAGAAAGGAGTCGACAGTCCTCAAAACCCCACACTGCAGTGGTGCCTGACATGAGGATCACTATATCAGTAGCACTGGGCTCCAATCAAGCAATCTGTCAGGGATATGCCTCTGATTTGCCCAGTCTCACAGGCAAAAAATTCCCATTGAAGTCAACATGATCATGGCAACGTTTTTGACCACCGATTTAGCATTGACTGAAACACCAGAAACCACATAGCAGTAGTATAACAACTGCTGAGATGAGAATGCTGGCCTGCAAATAAAATCACACACTTTAGGGCATGTTGAAACACAATGTCAACTAGTGGTGCTACAGATTAGGTCATAGCTCCCTTGCCAGCAACACATACCTTCCATACTACAAATATATGAGGAAAGGGCAAAACATTACCCAGTTAGCGAAAATTTAAAAATGCCTGTATTTCATAAAAACGTTAAGAAGCCCTTTGTTGAATAGGCAATGACACTAGCTTGTTCCTAAATGGGAAAAAACATTATGTAAAAAGTAAGAGAAGTTGTTGCACATCTATCAGAGATAATCTGCCAGTCTGCAGAACGATCAAATGTTCCATACACTGTCTGAAGGCCAGTGTCTTGCCTTGGTGATAAAACAGACAGCTGATGGATAGACACTGCCTTGTGCCATTCTGCAACTGTGAAATAAAGTCAGGGCAGCCCCAGCTCCCAAAATGACAGGAAATTAGAGCGAGCCACTGTTCCGCTTCTCACAGGTAACAGCGCCTGTGTTTTGTTCTCTTCATTCTTTTCCGATACCTAACAGACAGCTCGCAATGAGGAAAGCATCACATCAAACCCAATCCAATCTTCTGTGGCTGACGGCTGGTGGATGGAAATGGCAGTGTAATCTATCTTGCTAGAGAAGAGAAACCGTGCTAGCCAAGACTCCAACCAAATGTAACCACTGCCATCGGTCACAAAAAATATATTTTTAGATTAAAAGACATTAAACTAGGTCTGTACCAACTTTACTACAACCCAAGAAAGAAATGAAAAATTATTTGTATTTAAAAGTTGTATATGGTAAAGGAACTAAATTTTCTAAGCAATTGCATACAGAATCTCAGAGTTCTGGGGACAGAATGTCCAACATCCCATTACATATGCTGAATGATTTAAGGTCACCAAAATAGGCATTTTGAAGAATATCTGGTCTAATAATACAACACAACATGGAGACCTCTACATGTTCTGTCACTCACCAAGGAGCCCCTTTAGTTAGCCAAAGACAGGACATGGGAGCTTTATATTCTGCAATAGGAATCCCACTGAGCACATGAGAGGAGCAGTTGCAGAGATTACAGAGCAGGTGTCTAGATGTGCAAAGCAGAATAGTTACTACAATGTCATTGTTAGAAGTCATCAGTCTGATTACAGTAGCAACCTCCTCCTGCAAGTTTGGGGTCATGTCATTTACAGTATCTCACAAAAGTGAATACAACCCTCACATTTTTGTAAATATTTTATTCTCTTTTTATGAGACACTGAAGAAATTACACTTTGCTACAAAGTAAAGTAGTGAGTGTACAGCTTGCTACAAAGTAAAGTAGTGAGTGTACAGCTTGTATAAGAGCCGGTCTACACTAGCGCGACTTGTCAGCCTGACAAGGCACGGTCCATTGACCGCTGCAGGACCCGTTCTAATAGGAGCGACACAAGTCGCTCCGACTTAGAAAAAGGGGTCCTGTACTACTTCGGGGCAACCTCGGAGTGACTTGCATAGACTTCCATTATGTGAAGTCCCTGCAAGTCGCTCCGAAGTCGTGGTGCATGGTAATGCACGAGTCGCCCCCCAAGTAGTAAGGAGTCGTGTCGCCCTAGTGTAAACCAACTCTAACAGTAAATTTGCTGTCCCCTCCAAATAACTTTAACACATAGCCATTAATGTCTAAACCACTGGCAACAAAAGTGAATATACCCCTAAGTGACAATGTTCAAATTGGGCCCAATCAGCCATTTTCCCTCCCCGGTGTCATGTGACTCGTTAGTGTTACACTGTCTCAGGTGTGACTAGGGAGCAGGTGTGTTAAATTTGGTGTTGTCGCCCTCACTCATACTGGTCATTGAAAGTTTAGCATGGCACCTCATGGCAAAGAACTGAGGATCTGAAAAAAAAAAAAATTAAGAATTGTTGCTCTACAAAAAAGGTGGCCTAGGCTATAAGAAGTTTGCCAAGACCCTGAAACTGAGCTGCAGCATGGTGGCCAAGACCATACAGCAGTTCCACTCAGACCAGGCCTCGTTATGGTCAACCAAATGAGTTGAGTGCACGTGCTCAGTGACATATCCAGAGTTTGTCTTTTGGAAATAGATGTATGAGTGCTGCCAGCATTGCTGCAGAGGTTGAAGGGGTGGGGGGTCAGCCTGTCAGTGTTCAGACCATACGCCGCACACTGCATCAAATTGGTCTGTCGTCGCAGAAGGAAGCCTCTTCTAAAGATGATACACAAGAAAGCCTGCAAACAGTTTGCTGCAAACAGTTTGTTAAAGACAAGCAGACCAAGAATATGGATTACCGGAACCATGTCCTGTGGTCTGATGAGACCAAGAGAAACTTATTTGGTTCAGATGGTGACAAGCGTGTGTGGGAGCAACCAGGTGAGTAAAAAGACAAGTGTATCTTGCCTACAGTCAAGCATGGTGGTGGGAGTGTCAGGTCTAGTGCTGCCAGCACTGGGGAGCTACAGTTCATTGAGGGAACCATGAATGCCAAAATGTACTGTGACATACTGAAGAGCATGATTCACCTCCCTTCAGAAACTGGGCTTCAGGGCAGTATTCCAACATGATACCGACCCCAAACACCTCCAGGACGACCATTGCCTTACTAAAGCTGAGGGTAAAGGTGATGGACTGGCCAAGCAGGTCTCCAGACCTAAACCCTATTGAGCATCTGTGGAGCACCCTCAAACAGGAGGTGGAGGAGTGCAAGGTCTCCAGAGCCATGCCAATGTAGTAGCCTGCCCAGTGCCCTACTGCCTGGCCTGCGGTCACTTTGCAGCAGGACAGGGTACTGAAGCAGGCTATGGGGGGGGGGGCTCTCCACCTTCACTGCAGGGCTCTGTGGTAGGCTAGATAGTAGACCCAGCCGAGGAAGTAGTAAACAAATCTGAACTACAAATAGTGCATAGTATTTTCAATGTGCTTAGCCAGGATTTGCTTCTATCCCTTCTGATCCCGTTGTCCTGCCAACTCATTGTCCTTTGGGTAACAGTTAAGTACACAGCAAGTGAAACTCCAACATGGTATTTGCATTCTACAATCAGGGCGGGCACTACCACTAGGCAAGTTAGGCAGTCGCCTAGCCGCTGATTTCCCCTTCTTAGTCTCTCCCTCTCCCCTGTGCAGCCAGCCGCTCTGGTCTCTGTATCATCTTACAGTCAAGTGATCAGCAAGTGAGCCAGGTCCGGACATTTTTTTTTGTACTTCAGTCGGATGTCTGTCAGACTGTCACTAGACCCTCTGACCCCCCTCCCCCCAGATGCGATGGCTCGGTCAGCCTTGGCTCCCTCCTGTAGTGTAGGTCCGTCCTCTGTGCTGCGGGGTGTTAAGGTGGTTATTTCAACTATTAAGTGCTGGTTCACACTATTGCGATGACAGACATGCAATGTGATGCGGAGTGCACTGCTCCTAAAATCACATGCGATGTGTGCAGTGCGAATTCAGCCATATGGCTGAATTTGCATCTGAATCGCATTGAACTCGCACAGGACTCTTTTTGCTCCGCAGCAGAATTGCATGGTGGTTCACACCAGTGCAATCGATTCATGTGCGAACTGTCAGATCGCACTGCGATAATGCGCCCTGATCTGGGGGTGGCGTTAACTTTGAATTGACACCCCAGTGATTCACATATGGCAGTGTGAACTGCCTGTGCTGCGAATGCGATGCAGGAACACAGTAGATTCGCAGTGTTCCCGCATCGCAATAGTGTGAACCGGCATTAAGTTAGACATTTGATCTCAGTAAAGCTGGCCATATACAGTACAAAAGATTTTTTTGTTCAGCTTGCAGACTTGGTGCTGATTCACACCATTGCGATGCAGGAACACTGCGAATCTACTGTATCGAATTCGCACCGCACAGACATTGCATGCGATTTTAGGAGCAGTGCGCTCCCAAATCACATGCGATGTCTGCCATCACAATAGTGTGAACTGGCACCGAATAAAAAAAAAAAATCTAAATTATTTCTTTATTCACTCAGCGGATTTCGATCAGTGCACGGCCAGCTTTAGGTTTAATTAGTGAACATTTCCAAAACCAAGGGAAAAACACTTGTGTGACAATCACAAGTGATCTCCACCCTGCGCCATATCACAAATAAAAATATGAGTTACGCAAATTTACTGTGTTCCCAGGTATTGCAGACATCTCAAGTCTCCTGCATTTCGCCCTGCACTCAGGACACCCGCGACGGCGATATCCCGGCAGGGCTGAGGACAGCAATGTCAGCGGCAAGCTCAGCTGTCATGACTGAGAACGGAGCCGCTATTTAGGAGTGATATCAAGTGCACTTCGCCTGTGGGAGGAAGAGCCATATAGAGGAAGCATGCAGCTCTGCTCTACTGCAGCTGTGCGCTTCCTCTGTATGACTCCTCGCAGGCGAAGTGCACTTGATATCCCTCCGCCTGCGAGCCAGTACTATGGAGGAAAAAGCAGCTCCATTCTCAGTCTTGACAGCGGCACACTGCAGAGACAGGCACACTGCAGAGCCCAGCTAGGTTTTGCATATGAGAAAATGTTAAAAATCAACCATTTTAAAATTAGCTGGTCTAGCAAAGCGTTGCATTTAAAATGGTAGCAGTCATTAAAAAGGTGGGGTATACATGTGCAGGGCAAAGTAGGTGGAATCAGGGCGGAGCCAATGGGTGGCAAAATTAGGTTTCGCCTAGGGTGTCAAAAATCCTTGCACCGGCCCTGTCTACAATGGTACAGTCAAGGCTTTCTGAATTGTGATATCAGTTGAAACTGATTTATTGAAGAGCATTGGTTTTGGAGGTTCACAATTTGCAGCTGTGTAGGCCAGGAAAACAAAGTTCTGATTTAGTTGAGATGTGTACTAAATGGTTGTGTATTAGTTCCTGCCCATTTGTGTTTATTATTTCACTACAAGTTTAAAGCTAAATTTTTTTTTTTTTTTTTTTTTAAAGTTTAAACTTTGAGTTCCATTTTCACATGACATTGTTGGGGTGCATGTTTGGGTGACCACACAGAATGAGGCACAGACTGGGCCTCTAAAAAAAAGGCCACAGAACAGTGGAAGCTAAAGATGTGGGGGGGGGGGGGGACCCACATAATCCAGGCCTTACTAGCCTCCTTTGTATTGGAGCAAAAATTCATGAAAATGCATGGCAAGCATAAATCCATCTTTCCTATAGGGCTGGTTCTCATTTATGGAATGCAGTTTAGTGTGAAAGGTGTGCGTATATATGCAACATTGCACTCTGCATGAGCATGAACAGCGTTGTCTAGCCTAAAGGGGCACAGAGCAGACCAGTCTGGGTGTAAACTGTTATTTGTTTGAGTTATGCACACCCGCTTTGACTTACCATTTTCCTATAGCAGGTCACCCTTCTGACTGCCAAATCTACTAGCCCAGGACAGTTGTGTGTATGGACCAGTTACACACTGCACATTTATAGTACACACACCAGATACAGGGTACTACAACTATGTACCCTCTGCCCTGCCAGACAGTTTAGAATTCACCATCCTCAATGTCTCCCCCCTGTGCCGATAAGATTAAGGCGTTTATAGCTAATCCTCTTCTGTTTTGATTGTGGAGAGTTGTGGGGGGGGGGGGGGGGTAGCATAGTGGCCATATGAACATTCTGGACACCATTATAGGATGTAGAAGAATTGCCATATGGCAGCAGGAACTAAAACGTGCCAGTACTGTAAGGCAGTGTGATCTTTGCCCCACAGTACAAGTATAGTTCCAACCTGATGTCCTGGGGAGATTACTGCATGAGAGTGTGATCAGGTAATAGCCACTGAATGCCAATAAAAGAACTGCTGCAACACCAGTGCCGATTATGGCTGACATGGATACCAAACAATGGGGCTTGTTTACTTCCACTTTCTCTTCAAGACACCCTTCGGTCCATTTTATTGTCTAAAAGATGGCAGAGGGGGAAGCTGCAGCATATGGCTTATAGTGCAGTAAAGTGGCACCCACTGCATTTTTAACAATCATGGCCAGGGGACATCCCAAGATGCTGTTTGAAGAATTCAGATTTAGTTTGGGAGTCATTTTTACACATCCATGCCTACAAAGTGTCAAGTGCCCTTAAAACCTGCAAAAAAAAAAAAAAAAACTGCTTCCAAAGCACCCACAACACTCCTTGCCCCTTCCCACAGAGAACACTATGCACCCCATGTACTGTTCTTTGTAGGTTTTAACATGCTGATACAAACTACAACAAGAAGCAAAATAGTTATGAAAATTAATCCAACTTCAACCTCCCAAGTAGTATTTGAGGGTTTTTAAAATCATGCATTTATGTAGCCAAGTGCTGCCAACTATGTTCCCTAGCTCGCCCACCACCCCCCCAGCTCATACTGCATACATATCAATTACCATGTCTCAAATCTGTACTGCTCCCATACCATTGGTCTACTGACCAGTCAAGCATCTACCTTCATATGTGTACCAATGCTTCCTGAAGAGTCCCAATAGCCAGCAGAAACACCCCAAGGGCAGCCCCTGTCACTAAACCTAACCACAAATCCCCTCTCTGTTTACCTAAACCCATTTAGTTTTAGATTGTTTAGGTCTAGCATAGCCACCATTAGGGCAATATTTCTCCAGTAGTTGATTTAGGCCAATTCTCATTACTGCACTTCAGGCGCCGTTTATGCTATACAAAATGGGTGCTTCAAAAAAAAAAAAAAAACCCCTCTCCCTTGCATCAATCAAAATCAGTAATACCAACCTTTTCCAGAGTCTCAGCCAGAACATTCATAGCCTGCATCTTCCTTAAATTCACCATAGAGCTGTTGGATTTAAAAAAAAAAAAAAATTACATTCCTTTGGAAGAGGCATATGATTCATATCAGTACAGTTATGATCAGTCACCACACCCCCCTCCAAGCCACCAAATTGCACCAAAGAAATCCCCTGCCACAAACTATTATATTCCAGTGGAAGTAGTTACCTCGAGTTGAAACCCAGGTAGTGGCCTTTGGCCTTTGGCAAGAATGACAGCCCTGAGGACAGTCCAGTAAAATTTGCAAACATTAGAATGTATATTACTGACAAGGATAAGGTAGGGTTGAGGTCTCAGCAAAAGTTAATCTAAAAAAGGCAGCATTAAGAGCCGTTTCACACTGGGGCGACTTGTCAGGCGACCTGGTCGCCTGACAAGTCGCCGTGGATTGCCTGCCATAGATTAGCACAGGACCCGTTCTAATAGGAGCGACACAAGTCGCTCCGACTTAGAAAAAGGGTCCTGTACTATTTTGGGGCGAACTGGAGCGACCTGCATTGACTTCAATGATATGAAGTCCGTGCATATCTGAGGTCGCGTTGCGCGCTGTGCACCGCGACTTCACAGGTCGCCCCCCCGGCAAGTCGGGTCGCCTGTATGTGAACCGGCTCTTAGGGTCCTTTCACATGGGCATCACCAGTCCAGTCACTTATTTTGGCAAAAAAAAAAAAAAAAAAATAAACACAAAACTGATACAGGTTTAAGTTTCTGCACATCTGTCCTAAATCCACAATCCCATAAGGAATTGCTGTCCCATTTCTCAGCTGAAAAATGGATGAATGAAACACCTGCATTAAAGGACCCTTAAGGCCTCTTTCACACATGCTGTCCGTTTGTCCGTTTTTCATCCATCCGTTGACGGATGAAAAACGGACATCAATGCATCTCTATGTAAAAACGGACGACAACGGATGATCATCAGTTAACATCCGTTTTCATCCACTTCCGTCAATGTCCGTTTTTTTGAACGGATGAATGCCCTATTTTTCATCCGTCAAAAAAACAGATCGGACGACAAACTGACGACAAACTGACGACAAACTGACGACAAACTGACGACAAACTGACGACAAACTGACGACAAACTGACGACAAACTGACGAAAAACTGACGAAAAACTGACGACAAACTGACGAAAAACTGACGACAAACTGACGAAAAACTGACGACAAACTGACGACAAACTGACGAAAAACTGATACATTTGACGTGACTGAACTGATGAACTGAACGGACTGTATGTGTGAAAGGGGCCTAAGGCCCCTTTCACACATACAGTCCGTTCAGTTCATCAGTTCAGTCACGTCAAATGTATCAGTTTATCATCCGTTGCCGTCCGTTTTTCATCCGTTGCCGTCCGTTTTTCATCCGTTGCCGTCCGTTTTTCATCCGTTGCCGTCCGTTTTTCATCCGTTGCCGTCCGTTTTTCATCCGTTGCCGTCCGTTTTTCATCCGTTGCCGTCCGTTTTTCATCCGTTGCCGTCCGATCCGTTTTTTTGACGGATGAAAAATAGGGCATTCATCCGTTCAAAAAAACGGACATTGACGGAAGTGGATGAAAACGGATGTTAACTGATGATCATCAGTTGTCATCCGTTTTTACATAGAGATGCATTGATGTCCGTTTTTCATCCGTCAACGGATGGATGAAAAACGGACAAACGGACAGCATGTGTGAAAGGGGCCTAAAGGTTTCACAAATATATTTAAAGGGCTAATTTTGTGAATCTTAGAGGCACATTGAGGCTGCCAACTCATTACCTCCTGTTGAAGATGCCATTCGCCAGTATAGTACTACTGACCACTAGCCTATTACAGGGTCAGTGTAACAGTTGCCTGCCCTGATAACTCATCCAATACTTTGTCAGTGGCCTAGGATTAGGGTTCAGACTTCCATTTTTCAGATTTCAATGACAAAGTTCATGCCAGTGGGCGACAGCCAGCAAGCATCTTCAGAAGGTTGGCTGGTGCACCCTACATATTACTCTCTTGACAGGTGCCTTTAGCTGAACAAAAACTTGTGTCATAGTAAGCAACATTTTGGTGGAGCTTCACCCAAAAGGGAAAAAAATTCTGCTTTAAGTCCTTCTCCCCCACTCCTCTCACTTCCACTCAGATTGCCTGGGCAATCCCAGCGAAGTATTCCTTTCCCCCTCCCTACAGTCTTCTGGGACAAATCACAGGTCCCACAAGTTTGCAGGACCATTCACAATGCAGTGTGGGAAAAAAAAAAAAAAAAAAAAAAAAAAAAAAGGATAGACTGCATCAGAAGGTTGGAAATTCTGACAGCATTTGTGGTGATCTTAAAATGATGGAATCATGACTTGGTCTCTCCCAACCCATTTTCTATTCAGGAGTTGTCCTGTCCCTCTGGGAATCATTTGTGAGCTCCCTGAGGATTCTGAGATTGCCATTCAAGAGCAGCTAGAAGTACCTTGGTTTGTCGGCTGTGGATATCTTCTCTGGTGCCCCACCGTCTTCATTTCCTTGTTTTTTGGAAACCCTCATTCCTCCCGCTTTTACTGGATGGAAAAAAAATAAAATAAAAAAAAACACAAAGAAGCCAGTCAAAGACAATCATAAAAGGCTGAACTTTAGCTGTAGGCATGTCTGAACTAGTTTGGTTAGATACACTTGTACACACTTGTATAGAGTGTTAAAAAAAAAAAAAAAAAAAGGGCGGTTAATAGGCAAGAGCACCTGTGTGTACATTAAAATAGATATCAGCAGACACAAGCACACTGCAGAACGTCACATAGCAAGATGCCTGTGTGAGAAGCAGCCCCCCCCTCCACTTGTGTGGTGGCTCTGGATATACAGCCAGCATAGGCATGCGCAGGGGGTGTGCCAGGTGTGCCTGGGCACACCCTAATCACCCCATGGTGGTACAGATTCCCCCTGTTTGGACCCCTGATATTTCACCAAAGCCCCCTAACAAAATTGTGAAGCAAAAAAAAAATAAAAAAACAAAACAAAAAACTGCTGACACCATCCACTCCCATACTGACACCAATCTCTGCCCTACTGACACTGTCAGTATATATACACATGCATATGTGTTTGAGCTTTGAGGTGCACACCCTAATGCAATAGGCTGTGCACACCTATGACAGCCAGGAAATTGTGGCTTCCATGACAGTCTCACACCAATAATTTCCTTTTAAAAGTATTAATCATGGAAAATAAAAAGTCCTGTAGTGACCCTAATAAGCAGCAAATTCTACTACAAGCCATTTTGTAGAACAGACATTCAGTAGTCTGATCAGACTACGGCTTCAATCAGTCACTGGATTCCATCTGGTGATTGGATAATCATCAGTGACCAGTGTAAATGGATTCACTCAGCAGAAGAAATTAGGATGACAGCTAGCTTATTAACTGCTTACATAAGCACAGAAAATGCTTCAGGCAGCTCTTAGAAGTGTACCTGTCCAACATCTGCACAGTTGGTAGACATAGCTCAACAGTAACAGGCCACGAAATTACTACCGCACCAACCCCAAAAAACTGCTTCCTCCACTGTATACAAATATGAAGAGATGCAACTAGAAACTAGTCAAAGTGTCTCAACTTAATGCAAATAGACTGCACTTTACAAGTGCAGTTGCTCTAGAGCTTAGTAAATGACAGGACTTCACTTTGCAAAGAATACTCAGTCACATGCAAGGAAAATCCAAAGCATTTTTGCTTGCATGATAGAAGCCAGCAGAGCTTCTCATTTACCAACCTCTAGAGCAGCCTTTCTGAACAGGGTGCCACAGGATCATGGTAGAGAAAGGCTGTCGGATGAGCCCAAGCTCCCAACCCGCAGCCAAACTGTGCATGGGCACTGGGAGAGCTCAGTCAGACTCAGGAAAGTAATGGTAAAGGGAGGGGGGATGAGTGCTATGCTCTCTGCCTCCCTCTACAGTGCAGTACCCTGCTGTGTGAGGGAAGGTACTGTACTACAACTTTTTAAAGGGCCATGTACATCTCCGTGTCTTACTTTTAATCCTGCCCCCCCCCCCCATTACTTTTTAGCTGCTGCATGTGTACAACCCCTGCTGGTTTTATAACTAAGGGGGAAGCAGTTGGGGTTGGTAAAACTGTTCAAACATGTGGCTTTACTGTCCTCTTACCCCACACGTTCACATCTGTGTGGAACCATGCAGCACACTTACTTTTCAATGGGCTGCCCTACCTGCAGAAATGCAGGGAAAGTCATCCCTGACCCTTTCCTAAAAACGGCCTACATTTACCAATGTGTGGGGTACCATTAAGAATTAATGGCACCCCTGAAAAGCAGAGCCTTTGGCTGCATGTCAGGAATTAGTACATTCCGCAACAGTAGCGTGAACCAAGCCTGAATATACTTTTAAGGGTGTCCCAACTGGAAAACCGTTGCGAAACCCTGCTCTAGAGCAACTGCACAGTTATTTGTGGTTAGTAAATCCTCCCTATGAGTCAAAGTGTTATTATAAAAAGCTCTTCTGCAAAATCTGAAATGCTACTTCCAACTAGTCCCAACAGGCAGAAAGATCACTCCGTGCCTAGCAAACTCCTTCATATACCATTCTACGCAATCACCACATTTTAGTGGAGCTTTAAGATGATTGCTTGTATGTGGCATTTCCAGCCCACTAAGACCCCGTTCACACTGGGGGCGACGCTACTTGCCGGGGCGACCTCACAAGTCGCGGTGCGCTGCTCGCACCGCGACCTCGGAGCAGCCGGCACGGACTTCATAACATTGAAGTCAATGCAGATCGCTCCGGGTCACCCCAAAGAAGCTCCGGACCCTTTTTCTAAGTCGGAGCGACTTGTGTCGCTCCTATTAGAACGGGTCCACAGCTTCTCTATGGCAGGCAACCTGTCAGGCGACCCAGTGTGAACGGGCTCTAAATGTGCCAAAACTCATTTATCACTTCACAGGTTTGAAGGTACCATGCATTTTTTTTGTTTTGGATAGACTTGAGAAGAGTAGTTCCATTTTTTTTGCAGCCTGTGATCCTGCTTGGGAAAAATGTATCTTCTGTTCCGTATGTACAATGCTAGGACGAGATAAGTGGAGTGTTTGTCATTGGGACAGAAGACTGACAGGGTTTTATTTTCTCATTTTAGACACACACACACACACACCTTGTGGTGTGTAATTTATCCCTTTCTAAAATACCTGGCTGATCCTGCTCCTCCCTGTAAAAACGGACTGCATTTATCATGGCTGCTGAGTCCTGACCACCTGCTGATACTGTGGTCAGTTTACATGCCTCCATCCTGCCCTGGTTTCATAAAAATGAAGCAGCGCAATACCTTAATAAAGAGCATCGATGTGCAGTCACATGACTGCCCACTGCTCTCCTCCCGGCTGATATCGGAAGGAACCCCAGTCCCTCCCTCTAGTCCTCAGACCAGGGAAGGGGAGCGTTGGGATGTCAGCTCAGCTGACTGCAACACAAGATATTGCTCTGCATCATTTTTTTTTTTTTTAATAAAAAAAAAAAAAAAAAAAAAATATATATTAAAAAAAAAAGGCACTGAGCAATATAGCAGGATACAACCAAGTGGATTCTACGAAGTACAGATAGTAATTTTACAGCCACTAATGCAGAAGGAATCAAAGATGTCCCACACCCACCTACGCATGTAGCTGCCTCGACATACACTTCCGAGAATATAGGCATCACCCAAAAAAAAAAAAAAAAAAAATCCCCCATTGGACCCCTTTGCCTGTTAGGCTTTGGTGCTTAGGGTTCTAACCTTTCAATATTGCATCCAAAAATAAGCTTTTAGATATAAAGCAAAACTAGGATTACTGGAGCCTATAACTGAACCATAAAGAGCAAACACGATTGGCTACAAAAGCACACAGACCGCATTACAGAATAATGGCAACAAACATAAGCAAGTCTGCACACCAAGGCTGGCCATACACTATATACATTTCCCTTTAAACTAACCAAAACAATATAATGAGGTCAAACCTAAGCAACCATTTTTACTTTGTATGCAATCAGGCAGGCCCTTGCACTACGTAGTTGAAGGTAAATCTAAAGGAAATTGAATAAGAACATTTTATAAGTGTTTGGCTAGCCTAATCAGAGAATATTCCGGTGTGTAGAGCTTCCAGCAACGTTTTAGCAATCAATAGATCAGGCAAACATTGTAGGGACATATCCATGCTGCGTAGTAAAGCTAACAGAATATTCCAGGAGATGAGATCTGCAAACACTGGAACCATCCTAAGAACACATCAAAGATTAGAAACACTTGTTCTTTGCATCAGAAATAAAACTGGATTCCCAGACTATTACACTACTTACCTGCAGGAAGGTGGCCTCCTTTTAATTGCAGATCCTGAACAATCACTTCTGTAGCCATGATGATTCTCTCGCACTTTGTTTACTGCTGACACACAGCCTGCTTTCAGTTTATATAGAGAGCAGGGAGGGGCCCTATGGGACTTACCCAGAGGGCCTTGTTTTGATTGTCATTCAGATACAGCTGGGGCCGCAATCTCCAGCCCTGCCCAGCAGAGCATATAGAAAGCACTGCGGTAAAAGGTGATGTGTAAAATAGAAATAGAAGAATTACAAGAAATATTTTTATATTGACGGAGATGGTGGGAACCCCCCTGTGGGGGCCCCGTCTGCCTCTGGTTGCAGTAGCATGGAGAAGAAAGAAAGTGTCTTGTGCAGGAAATGGAGGGAAGTGATTGCTGCAGGTGACTGGCGGCCAGGCATGAATTGTTATTCATGTTTATTTCCGGAGTCACTGCTATTTTCTGCTAGGAATGGTAAAAATGTGTAAATATAATAACCAAAGCTCATAAAAAACAAACAGAAATTGTAAAATAAAGTGTATAAACCCAAAAACTGTTTTAATATATCACAGTCTTTAGATGTGGTGGCTGCATTCAATTTTTTTGTTCAGGCTTTTATTTCCTTATTTGTTATTATTTCTTTAGTGCACGGAGATAGCTGCAAACAATGGTACCTGATAGTCACAGTGTGTACAGGAAGCTATCACAGAAATCAGCAGTCACAGTGCGTACAGGAATCTATCACAGAAATCAGCAGTCACAGTGCGTACAGGAAGCTATCACAGAAATCAGCAGTCACAGTGCGTACAGGAATCTATCACAGAAATCAGCAGTCACAGTGTGTACAGGAAGCTATCACCTCGGCGGGATCAATGGGTATTTTTTTTCACTTAATGAATAGATTTAAAAAAAAACACTTTTAATTGTATATTTAAAGTGGAGCTCCAGGCTCCTTCAGAAAATACTGTAGCTGCTCACTTTTAATATAAGGACACTTACCTGTCCACAAATCCAGCAGTGTCCTCACCCCACCTGGTGCTGCAGCCGCCATTCCTTGTAAGGGAAACCGGCAGTGAAGCCTTGTGGCTTCACAGCCAGTTCCCTACTGCGCATGCACGAAGCACGCTGCGCATTGAGAATGGCTTGGTGGTGGGGGGGAAGAAGAAGGGGGGGCTAAATTTCTGGGTGACTTCGCTGGGGCAACGTCACCTGGAAGTGTGACCGGGTACCTATAAAAACTAGGTACCTGCTCCCCCCAAAATGTGCCAAATGTGTCAGTGGAGGGGGGGAGGAAGCAAAAAAGTGGGGTTGCCCCTTTTGGTTGGAGCTCTGCTTTCATAGACCAAAGGGAGCAAATAAGAAAAGTTCACTGTTAGGGTTTGCATACACTAAGGCAGGGCTCAACAAACCCCAGGCCCTAGGTCACAACGGCGACTAGAAATTCCTTCTTGGCGCCTGGGCTGCTGCCAAATGCACCCCCCCCCCACTATGTATCCTGGGTTCGGCCTGCCCATCTGTGGAACCCTGACCACCATAGCGAGTGCCACCGGATAGAGGGGAGGGAGGATAGCGGACACACTTCTGCTCGCCTCCCCTATTTGTTGTTCACGGTTTCCTCACTGTTGTCAGTTTCGGGAAAGAATGTAATGCAGTGCGATGTGCATTACTTTTAACCACTTAAGCCCCGGAGGATTTTCCTGCTAAACGACCAGGGGGTATTTTGCGATTCGGCACTGCGTGACTTTAACAGACAATTGCGCGGTCGTGCGACGCTGTATCTAAACGAATTTGGCGTCCTTTTTTTCCCACAAACAGAGCTTTCTTTTGGTGGTATTTGATCACCCGTGCGATTTTTACTTTTTGTGCTATAAACAAAAAAAGAGCGTACATTTTGCAAAAATAACAATATTTTTCACATTTTTTTATATGAAATTCCCCCCCAAAAAAATGTAAAAATCAAAATTTTTTAAAATTTTCGGCCAATTTGTTTTATGCTACCTATGTTTGGTAAAAAAAATCGCAAAAAGCGTATTTTGATTCGTTTGCGCAAAAGTTATCGCGTTTACTAACAAAGGGAAAGATTTCTGTCATTTTTGGTGTTTTTTTTTTTAACGTGTAATGGCGGCGATCTGCGATTTTTTTTGCGGTACTGCGACATTGGGGCGGACAGATCGGACCCTTGACTGACATTTTTGACACTTTTGGGGTTACCAGTGACATTTCTACAGTAATCAGTGCTATATATATGCACTGTTACTGTAAAAATACACTGGTAGTGAAGGGGTTAACTTTATTTGGGAGGGAGGGGCTGTGTGTGTCCCTAGGGGCGTGCTTTCTACTGTGATTGGCTGTGGCTTGAGCTGTAAGGACACTGATCAACGGATCTACATAGTAGATCCATGTGATCAGTGTTTTTACAGCGAGGAGAATGACAGGTGGCTTGTTTACACAAGCTGCCTGACATTCTCCCTCTCCCCCGCCGATCGCCGAGTGACCGGCGGACATCGGGTCCGCTGGTCACACGCGCGGGGGGTCCGTGACCGCGCGGGAGCGCGCCTCCGCGGGCGCGCGCTCGCTCCCCAGAGCCTCACAGGCGAGCGACATAGACCTACGTCACTCTGCCTGTGAGGGGCTGACTGCCGCAGTAAATATACTGTGAGCAGTCGGCAAGCGGTTAATGGAGCACAGGGGAGACACTTGAGGTCTTTTAGACCCTGGATGTCTCAATAAAGAGAACCTGTCACCAAAAAAATCATCACAATGTTTTTTTTTCTAATTGTAAAAAATGTAATTTACACCCAAGCACATAAAATCTCTCCCCAAAAAAATTGAGGCCTTCCCCCACATAAATGCACGTACAAACGTAAACGCACTGGCCGGGCGCCTACGCCTGAAAATATTGATTGCGATACACATGCACGTCACGCCAGAATGAGAACAAAAATTCTAGCACCAGACCTCCTTAGTAACGCTAAACTGATGACCAAAGGGGGGCTTTTAAAGTGTTTCCTATGAAAAATATAGGGTACTGAAGTTTGTAGCCATTTCATGGGCGCACACAAATTTAAGGTTTGACATGCTGGGTATCTTTTTACTCGGTGCAACCTCGGCTTTTATATTTTACCAAAAAATTGGGTAACTTATTGTGATTTTTGGGCCCACTTAAATGAACTTTTAATGTGCCTTTTTACTAACATTTTGCGGTAATATTGTGTGACATAAAAAAATTGCAACTACCACTATATTTATTCTGTAGGGTTTTATGTAATTTTCAGGCCTATAATGATTTTTTTAAACGTGTGCAAAAAACACAAAGAACTGCTCTAGCTATGAAAGGTTTAAAGGATAAGTTCACCTTCGGGAACATGTTACTTGTTCCATCCATAATCTTTGTTAGTTAAAAAGAACTGTCTCCTAGATTAAAAGCAAATTTGTCAAGCCTTTACTAAGGTGTGTATTTATAATACATTTTCACAGCTACTTGTCCCGTGAAAAACAAATGTTACTAGGCCTAGTCAGATCTTCATAAAAATGGCATGTGTGGAAGGACTGATAGTTGTGCCATTGATCTTGTCAGAGAATTCAGGGGAAGGGGCATGTGGAGGAGGAAATATTATGAGCTCGGTTTTAGATGGATTCAGTGTGAGGAAGTGGTGTGACATCCAGGCTGATATGTCTGTTAGCCAATCAGTGATGCGTGAGGAGAGTGATGGGATGAGCTGAGGGGTAGAGAGATAGATTTGGGTGTCATCAGCATAGCAATGGTAGTGGAAGCCATGGGAGGCTATCAGTTGACCCAGAGAGGAGATGTAGATTGAGAATAGTAGAGGTCCAAGGACAGAACCTTGGGGGACTCCAACGGTAAGAGGAGTTGGAGAGGCGTAAGTGGAGTTGTAAGTGACACTGAAGACGCAGTGAGATAGGTAAGATTCAAACCAACCAAAAGCGCAGCCAAGGAGACCAAGCAAAGTTTTTTGAGGAGGAGGGGGAGATCAACTGTATCAAAGGCAGCGGAGAGGTCCAAGAGTAGGAGTACGGAATAGTGACCGTTGGTTTTAGCTGTTAATAAGTCGTTTGTGAGTTTTAGGAGAGAAGTTTCTGGGTAGTGTACCTGGTGAAATCCAGACTGAAGGGGATCAGGAAGGTTATTCTCAATGAGGAGAATGCTCAGTCGGTTGTAGACTAGATGCTCAAGGAGTTTGGAGGCAAAAGGGAGTAAAGAGATGGGTCTTAGTTTGTTAAGATTGGTGGGGTCTAGAGAGGCCTTCTTTGGTATGGGAGTGACTAGTGCATGTTTTAGAGGGTTGGGGAAGAAGCCAGTGGAGAGGGAGAGGTTAAAGATATAAGTTAGAGAGTGTAGGATAGAGCCAGAGGGCGACCGTAGTATTTGAGAAGGAACGGGGTCCAAGGGGCAGGAAGTTAAGTGAGCGAAAAAGTTTAGAAACTTCCTCTGTAGTAGATGGGTTAAACAAGGGAAGTATTGATTGTGCAGGGGGACAAGGAGTGTAAGGTGAGGGAGATATTTGTAGAGAAAAGATCTCATCACGAATTGTATCAATCTTGTTTTTTAAGTGATTGGCAATCTCCAGGGCAGTGAATAAGTTAGTGGGTAGAGGTAATGGAGGCAGGGTCGTCTTTAATATTGATTGGACCCTGGGCAAAACATTTTCTTGGGCCCCCCATGCAATTTTGCTCTCCACCTTCTCTGAGACATACAATGAACAGCAGCTAGACTCAAAATTAGTTTACTTAATCAGATCAGGCAGCAATTGCGATTGGTTGCCAGAGGTTACAGTGTATCATTACTGCTCACTGACTGAGAGGGCAGCACAAGAAGGAAAGTCAGATTCTTGAAGCCTCCTCCATTAATGTCCTTAGACTCCCCCTATTAATGTTCTCAGCCCTCCCTCCATTAATGACCTCAGCTACCCCATTAATGTCCTCAGCCTCCCCTCTCTATGAATGTCCTCAGCCCCCCTCTTCCATTAATGACCTCAGTTCCCTCTCCATGAATGTCCTCAGCTCCCCCCGGAATGTCCTCAGCCCCCTTCCATTAATGTCCTTAGCCACCCCCCTCCATCAATGTCCTCAGCACCCCCCTTCCATAAACTTCCTTGGCCTCCCTCCTTGAATGTCTTTAGCCCCTCCTTCCATGAATGTCCTCGGCCACCCCCCTCCCTTCCATGAATGTCCTCAGCCTCCCCCCCTCCATAAATGTCCTCAGCTCCCCCATTAATGTCCTCAGCCCCCCTCTATTAATCACCCCAGCCCCCTCCTCCATTAATTATCTTAGCCCCCCCTCCAATGAATGTCCTCACCCCCCCCCTACCCCACATTAACCCCTCCTCCTGTCTTACCTTACACAGCAGGCTCGAACAGATCTGAACCCGATCTGTCAGTGCCTCATCTGTTTGACAGATTTGCAAAGCTGCAACCTGGTCTTCTGTTCATATGTTTAGGTTTTACCAGGTAAATGTTTTCATTTCTAGCTTCCAGGGTCATTGGCCAGGTATGGAATATACAGTACATAGTTACATGGGTCCAAGTATGAAGAAATGCACCTGTCCTGCACGACACCACAACACTATAGATAAATACACTGTAAATGTATTCTGCATTGTGGGGTGCTGCTTTGCCTAAAGATAGTGCAGATACTTTTTTTTTCTTTTTCTTTTTTACATATTGATAGTCAATGCACACTGGGCTTAAAAAAACTTCTTCTGGCACAAAAAAAAACACGTTTTTGTACAAACATATAGGTGTGTTTAGGAGCGTTTCAAGTTTTTTTTTCTGCCAGAAAACTCCTCTCAAAAACACAAACCAGAAGGGTTTTTTTTCTGTCTCTAATGGCTAAGGTTTACATATGCCTCTAAATGTCCTATGTCAGTATGCATGCACATGTTTATGCAAGTACTGTACTAGGGTGTACCAACTGCTAATTTTATGTGTAGCTGTGGCTTCCAGGTAGGAAAACACCTGTATATTCTGTTTTTAGGGTCCCAGGCTCCTTTGTTCATGGGGTCTTAATGCATCATGTGTCAATGCATAAAAAAGAAAAAACTCTCATAGGTGCGAATAGACTTAAGGCCCGTACACACGTACCGATCGTCGGCATACAAACGTCGGTGGACGAAGGATCTGCCGATTGTACGCGTGTTAGTATGGTGCCTCCGACAGATGTCTGCGCACAATCCGCGGACAAAAGTCTTTCGTGCAAACATGAAAATATTTGTATGCCGACACCAGAACGGACGATTGTTCGCCTGTCAGTACACAATTCGGCCGACAGACCGCAGATTTGCAAGACTGGGCATGCTCAGAAAATAGAAAACACAGGGAAAGTTAACCATTACATGACATCACTTCTGCAGTCGGCGGACAAAATTCTTGTGCTGTCCTTGTGCTGTCTTTGCACTTTTCAGCAGACACCGACATCCCGGGGAGAAAAGAGGAACATTTGTAAGCCGACCATCGGTACGTGTGTACGGGGCTTTAAACAGCACATGATGTCTAAAATGTTCACGGTCTTGTTTGAACCTTCAAGTCTGTGGAAGAGAGTGTGGACAACAAAGCATACCTCCCAACTGTCCCTCATTTGCAAGGACTGTCTCTCTTTTGGAACCAAGTCCCTCTTTTCTAATTTCCTTCTCAGTTGTCCCTCATTTTGGACAGTTGTGTAGGCCTCTATTATAAATACAATACTTAGCTGCCAAAAGTGTTACACTTTACTAATCCATTCACACAAGCCTTTTTATTATCACAATATTGTTTTAAAATGCCATTAAAAGGGAAACATAGTAATGAAAAAAGCATTTTTGGATTTAGCCAATCAATTTTGTTTACTAATTCTTTGTGGGCCACATATCTGGGGGTCTATCCTTTGTCTACACACCTTGTACTAAATGGTTCCCATCTTTCCCATGTTAGAAAGTTGGGAGGTAGGAGCAAAAGTATATCAGGTAACTTGTATGTAAGCAGGGTAAAATAGCCAACTAGGAACTGTCCCAGATGGGAGAGAAAGAGATAATGCCAGAGATAAAACGCTAATCCGCCCACTTTATAAAACTCTAGCTCTGACGCATCTAGAGTATCCAGTTCTGGTCTCCAATCCTCAGGAGGGATGTGTTGGAACTGGAGGGGTTCCAGAGAAGGGCAACAAAATTATTAAGGGACTAGAGGGCCTCAATTACAAGGAACGACTACAGGCAGTAAACTTTTTCTCCTTGGAGAAGAGATGCTTGAGAGCAGATAGTGATATACAAATACCTCAATGGTGATCTCAGAATAAATAGGAAACTATTCAGTCCCAGGAAGTGTAAGAGCACACGGGGCCAAACAATGAGAGTGAAGAAGAAGTGGTTCAAATTTAAGTTGCGTAGGGGGTTTTCTGTCAGGGCGATAAGCATGTTGAACTCTCTTCCACAATCGGGGTGTTTCAGTAGGAAATATTGATAGTTTTAAAACACTCTTGGACGTGCATCTTAGTGAACACAATATACAGGGATACGGGAAATTATTATCGACACAAACACACACACCCACACAGGTTGAAATAGATGGACTAGAGTATTTTATCAACCCTACTAACTATGAAACTATGAATGCCTTTCCCAGTTCTTTTATCTTTTCGGCGTGTTCTTCCCTGGGTCCGGCCCACTAAATCTGTGACATATATATATATATATATATATATATATATATATATATATATATATATATATATATATATATATATGGGACAGTGGTCCAGTACAGAGAGTCCCATGGGAGCCCCCAAGGGGGAAGACAGAGAGCTCACAAGTGTGGAGCCAGAGTTCCCTGAGAGAGCTGGCCTTGTAAAGGGAATGAGACGTAGAAGACAGGAAAAGAAGGATGTCCCTCATCACTGTCTGGATGTAAAGTCATCAGAACCTAGGGTTTGCCCCGAAGACAAACACATGCTGTGTTTGAAATCCCTTACTAAAGAAGGTATAATGCGACCCCAAATGGTAATGTTAAAGTAATAAAATGCTTTATTAAGGACTATATTAAAACTGTAAATAGACAAAAGGTGACACATGCATGCCAAAGACCACCTCCATTCATCACCAGAATAGCGACGTTATTGATAAAAACAAAACCAAAACCGAGTCCGGACTCAAATGGCAACAGATAATGTACAAAGTAGCAAACAAACTGTTGCAATCACTCATGAGTCAACAACTGTATATATAAATAGCTCAACAGGGAGCTATTAAAATAAAGATGCACACAGTGCTATAAGGGGATAACAGGTGATAGTGATACAGGGATCAACAGAATTTTCAATAATTACTACACTGTTTGGACCACAAATATTACAGTATATGCCACATTGATAGCTATATTGGCATGGTAATGGCAGGGCATAGGTCATGTGCTGCATACTTAAAGTTGAAGCTGTTGGCAATCCCTGAGTGAGGAGTGTGTCTATTGAAGTTCTGATAAAGAGCTGTTAATGCTGAATGTGTTCAGCTGATTATTAGAACTAACTCGCTGTAACAAAAAATCAATGTGGATGTAAGCCGCCTTATTCTGGGATTATTGACCATATCAATATAATCCTCCACCACACAGTAAGATCATCAGTGTGTGCACATCACAGACTAACCACATCAGGGCCGATCCTGGGGTCACAGGCGCCTGGGTGCAGAAATATTTTTGGCGCCCCCACGTGGGCGTGGTCATCTTACTAACTCCTCCCCTTTAAACTGTTTTATGGCAACAACTCCACCTCTCCATCTTTAAGCCCCACCACTGTTTGTAATCTTAATGCTTGGACAATAATTTAGTCAACCACTTTGACAAGTCAAAATAAATGTTTAATTTACTGACAATTCTGTAAAGTGCATGTAAATCAAATAGTTGTAGCACAAAAATCTTGGAATATAAATATGAACTTCACAATATTAAACTTTTGAACAGAAAAGAGAACCTGTGGGGTATTGTCGAGAGAGAGAGAGAGAGAGAGAGAGATAGAGAAAAAAGACAGAGAAAAAAAAGAGAGAGAGAGAGGGGGTTTGACAGAGAGAGAAAAGGGGGGGGGTTGACAGAGAAAGGGGGTGACAGAAAGGGGGAGAGAGAGGGAGGGAGAGAGAGGGAGGGGGTGACAGGGAAGAGTGAGAGAGGGGGGACACAGAAGAGTGAGAGAGGGGGTGACACGGAAGAGTGAGAGAGGGGGGGGACAGAGGGGGAGGGGTGACGACAGGGACAGAGGGGGAGGGGTGACGACAGGGACAGAGGGGGAGGGGTGACGACAGGGACAGAGGGGGAGGGGTGACGACAGGGATGGAGGGGTGACGACAGGGACGGAGGGGGTGACGACAGGGACGGAGGGGTCACGACAGGGAGAGTGAGGGGGGTGACAGGGAGAGAGAGGAGGTGGGGGAGACAGGGACAGAGGAGGTGGGGGAGACGGGGACAGAGGAGGTGGGGGAGACAGGGACAGAGGAGGGGGGGAAGACAGGGACAGAGGAGGGGGGGGAGACAGGGACAGAGGAGGGGGGGAGACAGGGACAGAGGAGGGGGGGAGACAGGGACAGGGGGAGGAAGACAGGGACAGGGGGAGGAAGACAGGGACCGGGGGAGGAAGACAGGGACAGGGGGAGGAAGACAGGGACAGAGGGGGGGGGAGAAAGAGACAGGGGGGGAGACGGGGACAGAGGAGGGGGGGAGACAGGGACAGGGGGGAGACAGGGACAGGGTAGGGAGGAGTATGTCCGGTCACAGTTACTCAGGTCACCATGTAGCTGCCGGCTGCCTGAGTTAAACTTTCAGGGAGAGAGAGAGGGGGGCGGGAGAAGGCAGTGCAGATGCAGCCTCTCCCATTCCTGTAGGGGGGGGGAACTGCTCACTGGAGAATGGGGCACACACACACACATACACAGCCACAGGTTGAAGGAAGGAGCCACACTGCCTGCTGCCAATCACTATGGAGGCAGCTTAGCCCGGCGCCCCCCTTTTCAGCAGTTTGGAGGCACCTGGGTCCGGTGCACCCCTTGCACCAGCCCAGGATCGGCCCTGAACCACATGTATGTCAAGCTAGTGAGGCCGATCTAAGAGCAATCTGTAGCTAACAGAGCAGTGTGTGACCACAGGCAGTTGTTCTCAAGTCACTGGGGGAGAAAGCTCAATGAGAGAGCCAATCACTTCTTATATGCAGGACTTTGCCCGACCTCCATTCAGAGCAACACAGAAGCCAACGGCTTCAAACAAGCATATCTGTCTCACCCATGCTCAGCATTTTGAAAGTGATAATGCACCCTGAGTTGCAGTGTACTCCAGGGGAGATGCAGACTAACTGTTAGCTGGTTTTCATTACTAGACTGCTCGCAGTAGAGTGTGTGTGGTGATGTGGAGCAGCGGCCAGCTGAAATCAGTCCCACAATAGAGTGATGAGTCTGTCTGTTCCTTGTTACTTCCCATTCCCATCTCAGCTGTGTAAACCTGCACATGCACAGTAATGACCATGATGGTATTTAGCCCATCAGCCAATATTCATACAATAACTGTAGTTGCATCATGACTAGGACTCTGTAGCTACAGTCAGTCAACGCATTTCGCCAGCTTCCTATGACCACAGACTTCATCAAGACCAGTAGGGGGAGCCCCTGACACAGTTAATTTTATTACCTGTTCGACTAGTAGAATGATCAACATGATCAAATGTCCCTGTAAAAAAACTTTACGTAGGGAAAACTAAGAGACCACTCAGGGTCCACAGTGGAGAACACCTACCTATGATAAAGAAGAAAAAAGAACTACCCAGGAAAATCAGGAGGAAAAGGTTAACCCTATGATGCAACAATTTAGGGAGAGCCATGTTGGTAAGTGGATGGCCCGTGCTTTAAAGGTATCTTTGCCCTGAAACTATCCCAAACAAGAGGTGACCTTGACAAGGTCCTCCAGAGGATAGAAAAGAAATGGATATTTGATCTAGGTACTTTGTCCCCGGGGGATCTGAACATGGAACTTTCCCTAGGAGTCTTCTTGGAAAAAATAAATGCTAAGTGTATATAAGTCACTTTTTCTTAAACAGGAAACCTGTATATTAAAGTCATACTAGCCCTGAAATCCTTTCAGAAAAAGAGTTGAGTCTAGTAAGGGGTTTCGAATACAGTGGGGTTGATTTACTAAAGGGAAATCCACTGTGCACTGCAAGTGCACTTGGAAGTGCAGTCGCTTAAGATCTAAGGGGAAGCTCTGAAATAAGGGGAGGCTCTGCTGATTTCTATCATTCACTCATGTGCAAGCAAAAATGCTGTTTTTATTTTCCTCGCATGTTCCCCTCAGATCTACAGTGACAGCACTTCAAAGTGCACTTGGTGTGCACTTGTAGTGCAGAGTGGATTTGCCTTTAGTAAATAAACCCCTATGTCTGTTGTATATAAAATGACTCTGCTGCTTTGGATATAATGCCTGCTATACATAAAATGACCCTGCTGAAAAACTGAAAGCAGCATAAGGTTTATCTGTTTTGAAATAACTAGCTTAGGTGGTCATCAGCCACTTCACACTTGTCACACACTGAACAGTATATGTGGTTTTATTCTAATTTGCTAGGGGCCACCTGACTTAGTAGGCACAATCATGATGAAGTAAACTATTTTCTGCCGTGTCTTTCCTGAAAGTACATGCGGATATTGGGCCTTCCTGCTCCTCCCACAGAAAATGCAAACATGCATAGGCGGGCACCCATGGAGGTGCCTTTAATTGATGATAATACTTTCCAAGGAACTGAAGAAGTTGTGTATAAGGACAAACTCCATCAGCTCTATAAGAAATTAATTTTGGGCACCCATATCTGGATAGTGGTTCCATAAGTAATAGGCAACGGCCTGGAGACCCCACTCGTGGGGGATAGATGTATAAAGGGATTCAACATCAACCCCCATGAGTAGGGCCCCCTCAGGGAACACCGAATCTCGTGTTTTCTTCAAAACATCTCTGGTATCCAGGACATAGGAAGGGAGCGAGACTTCCATTTCCTTGATCAATAAGTCAAGGTAATTACCCACTTTTTCAAGTGGACCATTGATGGCCAATACAGTTAGCCTCCCTGTAGGTTTCAGTGGGTCCTTATGGATCTTGGAAATGATGTAGATCACCAGAGTATTGAAAGTTTCCACCTTCAATTACTCAAATTTCTTTTTTGATAGTAGTCCCATCTTTACAGCAAGAAATAATTTCTCATTGAGCCATTGTACCAGTTCTGGAAAGGGGTTATGTGGCATTTTACAATACGTTTTTTGGTCCCTTAGTTGTCCATTCACCCTCGCGATAGTCATCCTCGTTCATAACTTCCACATTACCTCCTTTGTAACTACTCTTAATAACAATATTTGGGGTAATTCCATGAGGATTTTACATTCTTCAACTGGTCAAATGATCCTTGTTTCGTTTAGTCCAGTCAACCTTTTTAAGATCTACATGTACTAAGTACAGAAATAGACTTACCCATTTATTGTTTTGCAATAATGGCATCCTGGTAGATTTTATCTTTAGTTTGGCATCCCTTTTCCATTTCTGACTACTCTTCTCTTCATCGCTTGTTTCAAAATCCTTATTCTCATCTAGGAGGCTGAACAAGTCCTTTAAAATTTGTTCATTCTGACTGGGTAGGGTCAAACTTATATCACCTGTGTCTTAACCTGTACCTTGTCTATCAAAGTGTGTTCTGTAAATTACTGTCCTGAGAAAGATATTAGGGTCTTTTAACCACTTTAACTCTGCTCACTGTGCCTCTACTGCGGCACAGTGGCTCGTTATCGTCCAGCGACGTAGACCTACGTCGCTGGACTCCTCCCCCTGTAGGCGGCGCTCGCGCTGGTTTCATTCACAGCGGGAGTCAGGCCGCTGCTCTTCCCCGATCGTCGGGGAATCTAGTGTGGAGATCCGCCCGCCTGTGTAAACAGAGGGGGCGGATCTCCTAAGTGACAGGGAGTGACAGATCGGAGTGTTCAGCATAGCTTAGCATCCGATCTGTCCCTCACTCACTCAGTCACCTCCCCCCCCACACGTCAGTAAGCACCAGGCATACATTAACCCCTCCCTCTCCAATAAAATTAACCCCTTCCCTGCCAGTGTAATTTTTATAGTAACAGTGCATATTTATAGCACTGATTACTGCAGTAATGTCACTGGTATTTTTACCAACATAGGTTGCAGAAAACAAATTGGCCAAAAAATTTAAAAAAATCTGATTTTTACATTTTTTTGGGGGGGAATTTCATATAAAAAAAATGTTAAAAATATTGTTATTTTTTCAAAATAAACGCTATTTTTGTTTATAGCGCAAAAAGTAAAAATCGCACAGGTGATCAAATACCACCAAAAGAAAGCTCTGTTTGTGGGAAAAAAAGGACGTAAATTTCGTTCGGGTATGGCGTCGCAAGACCGCGCAATTGTCAGTTAAAGTCGCACAGCGCCGAATCGCAAAAAGTGGCCTGGACGTAAGACAGCAAAATCCTCCGGTGGTAAAGTGGTTACAGACCACAAAATCACTTATAATGTTGGTAGGGGAGAAGGACAACCCTTTTTGGAGGAGTTTTTTATGTCTTGTTTGTAAATCAAAGCTGGATAAATGATTTACCTTCCGAAGCTCTGAGTTCCTATCTATTTCAGTTTACTTCTATTTCTTCTGACTCCTCATTAATCTCACTTACCCTCCTTTTTGATGAATTTATTTTCCTTTTCCTTGATCTTTCTCTTATGTTTCCTCTATTGGGCACCTTTTTCTTTTTGTTCTTGTTTTTGGTACCTTCCTCTGTACCCCCCCCCCCCAGTCTTTAAAAAAGAGACTGATTCGGAGGATGTCCCTTCTTTACTATCTGATGAGGAGGTCCCACTCTTTGCAGGGGTGGGATGTCTATGTCTCGGTCTACTCCTTCCCCTGTTTATAGCTATCCCTAAGACACCAGCTCTGTAGGAATGCCTCTGTTAGACTTTGTTAAACAAACACTACCTTTGCAGGTATGCTGGGGCAGTGCACAGCCTGAAGTTAGAGTTAGGGAAGAATTATGTCTTTGAATGTTGAAACTCTGTATTTGCCTTTGTACTTTTCTAAGTAAAGCATTTGAAACATTGACCCTACCTGATCTGAAGTTACAGAAAGGGGTGTAATGCAAGTAACTGTTATACACATAGTCTACCAAGTGGGTCTTAAACACATTGGGGTATGAAGACATTGGTGTAGAGTGGAGTAGTGTAAAGACACAAGTAATTATTCAGAGTAATGGAAGCTTTACAGCAGCCTATCAATACCGTGTACCTGTTATAGGTGGTAGGGCCTCTAGCAGCGAGAGAGATGTTGCCGGCACTCCTTCTGCCAGCGGTCTTCCAAAGCAACGGGAGTGGATTCGCACCACAGAGGTCCCCATCCTGTACAGAGGTACAGAAGTTCAAGAGTTAAGTTAAATTGCATGTGTGGAGCTTGTGCACGGTGCACAGAGGGACCCACACTGCTACTGGGGAATAGTAGTGGAAAACGCTGGACAGGTGGATGTGGACAGGGTTCAGCATGTCCCTCCTGAATGCAGATAACAGAGAAGGTGTACGTTGTCATGGAAACCCAAGAGTTAACTGGAGAAGAGTTGCAGTGCAAGCGTGCATAGTGTATGTTCATCTTTAAGAGCAGAGGCCCATCTTAAGGTCTCGTATTTCCCCACAGCAGCCTCAGCCTTGTCCCAGGGCATTGATGAAAATGGCACATAGCAAAGGCACTCCATGTGTAGTAAATTGACCCTGTACAAGGTGCCTAGCATAGCCCAGAAGAACCCATCCCAGGGTAGGCCTCTTATGTAACTCTTGCTTAGGACCCAACGAGGAGGGAAACATGGAGGATGTGACAATTAGACCACGAAGGAGCCAATCATACACACAATGGGGGAAATTTACTAAAATTGGTGCAGCTGTATATAGTAACCAATCAGCTTCTAACTTCAGCTTAGTCAATTAGGCTTTGACAATAAAACCTAAAAGCTGATTGGTTACTATGTACAGCTGCACCCTATTTTATGTGCCTCAGATTTAGCAAATCTCCCCCAATGAGTGCTATTTTGCTAAAATATGTGAAGAACTGGGTGGATTTGAGCAGGGCAAATGAACCTTGTCAGCAGGCATGTGCCCAGAAATTTGCTTCACAATTGAGTGCAGGAGGACTTTTGGAGTGAAAAAAAGGAACAAAAGACATTGTTATTGACCTCCTACAATGTTTATTTGTGGTTTGTGTGCACCTTCAGTGCTTTCCTGAATCACCTGACCTGGAACAAGCAAGACATTCAGTAAAAGTTGAGTAACATCAAAACTTCTGATCTGCGTGTTTTAGGTCAGTAAAGGCAGGCAAAACAGATTTCTTTTATTTCTTATGGGATTTGTTTTTAACTGTAGGTCATACCAGAATGGCACAATCATAGAATAAAACATGGCAATAAGTAAACAAATGAAACAACCCCAATTCAAATGTCGGCATACATTTAGTTCTTCCTACTGTGTATTGCCCCCTTTAGCATCAATGACAGTGTGCAGTCATCTGTAATAGTTGTCTATGTCTGAATTCCTGCAGGTGGTATAGCTACCCATTCATATTGGCAAAACAACTCCTGGTCATGCAAAGTCTTTGGTCATCTTGCATAAATTGCACTCCAGAACCTTTACCGTTTTCTGCTGTAACCACTGGAAGGTCAATCTGGCCATGTGCTTATGCTTATGAGTCATTGCTATGCTGGAAAGTCAAGAGCATCCCATTTGCAGCTTTCATGCAGAAGAATGCAAATTGTCTGTAAGTACTTTCTGATAACATGCTGTATTCATCTTGCTATAAACAAGATTCCCTGTGCCTTTAGAGCTCACACACCTTCACAACTTCAGTGAGGCACCACCATGCTTCAAAGTGGGGATGGTATTCTTGTCGCTATAGGCCCTGTTGACCCCTCTCCAAACACAGCGCTTATGGCTGTGACCATAAAGCTCTATTTTGGTCTTGCTGCTCCAGATTACAGTGTGCCAGAAGCTGTGAGGTGTGTCAAGGTGTTGTCAGGCATATAGTAACTGGGCTTTTTTGTGCCATTGGCATTGTAAGGGCTCATTTACACTTGCTTCTACTTCAACACACATTAAAGCGCCTATCGCTTCTACTTTTTTTGAATGTGTTTTGATGCTTTAGTGATGCTTTTTTAAGCTTTAATGAAGCTTGGCAGATGCCCTGTGTGTGTTGAGGCCCAGTAGAACTCCAGCTCAACAGATCCCCAGCTCCTTAGTATTCTGTTTTCACTGCTGGCACCCTCGTTCAGCAGACCCCCAGCTTATTAGTGCCCTTGTTCTGCAGATCCCCCACTCAGTAGTACCCCCAGCTTTGCTGATCCCCGGCTTAGTAATAACCCCCAGCTTTGCTGATCCCCAGCTCAGTAATAACCCCCAGCTCTGCTGATCCCTCAATCAGTAGTAACCCCCAGCTCTGCTGATCCCCCACTCAGTACTAACCCCCATCTCTACTGATCCCTCACTCAGTAGTACCCCCAGTTCTGCTGATCCTCTGATTTTCTGATCCTCTTCTTCCTCTGGTCCCCAATCACCTCCCACGATATTGTAAGGGCTCATTTACACTTGCTTCGATATTCAACACACATTAAAGCGCCTATCGCTTCTACATTTTTTATGTGTTTTTGATGCTTTAGTGATGCTTTTTTAAGCTTTAATAAAGCTTGGCAGATGCCCTGTGTGTGTTGAGGCCCAGTAGAACTCCAGCTCAGCAGATCCCCAGCTCCTTAGTATTCTGTTTTCACTGCTGGCACCCTCGTTCAGCAGACCCCCAGCTTATTAGTTCCCCCTGTTATGCAGATCCCCCACTCAGCAGTACCCCCAGCTTTGCTGATCCCCGGCTCAGTAATAACCCCCAGCTTTGCTGATCCCCAGCTCAGTAATAACCCCCAGCTCTGCTGATCCCCCAATCAGTAGTAACCCCCAGCTCTGCTGATCCCCCACTCAGTACTAACCCCCAGTTCTACTGATCCCTCACTCAGTAGTACCCCCAGCTCTGCTGATCCTCTGATTTGCTGATCCTCTTCTTCCTCTGGTCCCCTGATCACCTCCGGCGATATTGCTTCCAATGCAGTGCACCTCATGTGACGTTGCTAGTTTTGCTTGCTCTAGTCTGCCAGCTCTGCTGATCCTTCACTGCTCAGTCCTCTCTCCTGTCCCCGCTCACCTTCTGCTATAGCATTCACATGTTGCACATCATTTGTGCCGTCAGCTAGTTCCTCTGCTCCAGTCTGGACCCTGATCACCTTCCTGCTGTTCCATGCTGAACACCAGATGTGACTTCTGCACAAGACACTTCCAGAATATATACATATGAACCTGAAGTGACTGCTGATGGCATCTTTTGGGTTCGCTAGTTGATCTCCCAGTGCATCCTGGGGTATCTCATACCTGCAATACCTCCTAAACAAAGAAAAACCAAAGCTGAATAAAAGCCTCTCAAAAGCTGCAGGTGCTGTAATCAAGCTTTGTCATAGACTTCTATAGAGGCTTTTTGAGATGCTTTGAAGCACCATTAAAGAAACATGTGGTATCATTTTTGAAGCAAAGCAAAGTAAAAAAAAACACAGCATGTGAACAGGGCTGTAAGCCAACCATTTTATTTAGTAAAAGGGGCAAGTGTAAACGAGCCCTAAAGGCAACTCGACCATGCAGCTTATTTTTGTTCAACTATCATCGTATTGTGCTCCTTGAAACATCCACACCATCTTTTTTAAGAGCAGCCAGTATTTCTCCTGAGGTCACTTGTGGGTTTTTCTTTGTATCCAGAACAATTTTTCTGGCACTTGTGGCTGAAATTTTTCTTGGTCTACCTGACCTTGGGTTGGTATCAAGAGATTAACTAATTTCCCACTTCTTAATAAGTTAGTGGACAGTACTGACTGACATATTCGAGATGACACCCCATTAGTGCTTGGCCTTTCTTGCAGTGGTACTCCGTTTCTTGTGGATGACACTGCGCTACTAGTGGATGCCACTGAGCTACTGGTGGATGCCATGGAGCTGCTGGTTGATGCCATGGAGCTACTTGTGATAGCCTGCTCCTAGCCAGAACGCCTTTGTTATGTGGGCACACTTTCCTCTTCCTTGGATTCTGTAGCAGACCCACTGCTTAAAACAGGTTCAAATGCCAAATCAGATTCGGACTCCGAGAGCTCCCCACTGGTCTCGTCGCTCAAGTTAGAAGCTGGTATGCCTCCTCACTGGAATACAATTTTTTAGCTGGTGACTGTGGGCTGTGCTGCGATAGGAGCTCTAGGATAGATGTGGCTTCACTGATGGGTGTTGATGAGGCTGGTCTATTGAGGCTGCACTGCTGGGTGTTGCAGAGGCTAAACTGCTGGGTTCTGATGAGGGTGCATTAATGGGTGCTGATGAGGGTGAACTGATGGCACTGCACCGAGGCTGCACAGATGAGGTGTCACTGATGTGCACCGATGAGGTGGCACTGATATGGTGGCACTGATAAGCACTCACTTATGAGCATTGATGTGCACTATTGGACACTGTAGTGGCACTAACAAGCACTGTAGTTGCACTGACAAGCACTGTAGTGACACTGATGGTACTGTAGAACACTGTAGTGGCCCATATTAGCACTGATGGCACTGTAGTGGCACTGATGGCACTGTAGGGGCACTGTAGAGCACTGTAGTGGCACTGTAGGGCACAGATGAGCACTCACTGTAGTGGCACTAATATGGCACTGATGGGTTCTGTAATAGCACAGGTGGCACAGATGGGCTCTGTAGTGGCACTGATGGACACTCTAGTGGCACAGGTGGCATTGGTGGGTACTGTAGAGGCACAGACAGTTAGCACTGATAGGCACAGTAGTGGCACTGATGGCACAGGTGAGCACTGTAGTGGCACTGTAGAGCACTGATGGCACAGATTAGCACTGTTGTGGCACTGATGTAGCACTGGTGGCACTGTAGTGGCACTGGTGGCACTAATGAGCACTTTAGTGCTGGGCACTGTAAAAATTGCTGGACTTACGGTTCTGAGCAAAATATCTCTCCTCTCTACACAGGCTGTATCGGTGTGAGGAGAGGAGTGAGCTTGAACCCCTGCATGACCCCTGTTTGTTTACATTGTGATCGCTTCGTCATTGGACAGAGTGATCACGTGGTAAGGACCGCTGTCATTGGCTCTTTACCAGGATCTGTGATGCACACGGTCCATCACGAACATTTCTGTGTGCATGCCCCAGAGGGGTGCGCGGCAAGCGTGATTCTGGGAGGATGTCATTGTACCCCTCCCAGAATAAGCCAACCGCACTGTAGCCATCATTCGGCTATGGCCCGGTCGGCAAGTGGTAAAAAATGTAAAATAAGGCAACATAAAACTAGAGCAATATTTGCCACTGTTTTTGATACATAACATAACACATCAATATCTGGTTGGATGGATGGAGTAGCAGTTCTCAATTAATTCTCAAGGTGCTCATTCGATATTTTGATTCTGATTTTGCCCTTCCTGTGCTTCACCCTTGAAAATAGTTGCTCACAAATATAGAAAGGGGTGAATCTATGCGCTACCACTAGGAAATAGAGGAGGCAGTAAAGGAAACTGGTATAAGAAGTGGAGCAACCGGACTCTGCTGCTAGTTCCTAATGCCCCGTACACACGTACCGATCGTCGGCCGAATGATCGGCCGTCTTTTGTCCAGGGCTGTCGGTGTCTGTTGAAAAGTGCAAAAGACTGCACAAGAATTTTGTCCGCCGACTACAGTCGACTGCAGAAGTGATGCCATGTAATGGTTAACTTTCCCTGTGTTTTTTCTTTTCTGAGCATGCCCAGTCTTGCAAATCTGCTGTCTGTCGGCCGAATTCTGTACTGACTGGCGAACAATCGGCCGCTCTGGTGTCGGCATACAAAAATTTTCATGCTTGCAAGACAGATTCTTTTCGGCCGAAAGTGCGCTGTCGGAAGCATCATACTAACAAGCCTACAATCGGCAGATCAGTCGTAGGCCGAAGCTTTTCGGCCGACGATCGGTACGTGTGTACGGGCCTTAAGTGTCACCACATAGAAAACAAATCGAAATAGAGAAGAACCAGCGCAAAAATCCCTACTGGGTGAACCAGATAAGAGAATAAATACCACAAAAATTATTGTTCAATAAGCTGGGTAATAAAAATTATATAACATCAAAGTGGAGTGAAAATAAGAAAAAATATCGTGCCCTCTGAAGGGTAAATCCCTAAATGAGCTCTTCAGTGAAAAGTAATAAATAACGTGCCCTCTGATAAGTGAACCCTTAATGAAAAGAGATAACACTGTGAAAGTAAAATAATAGATGAGAAATAAAGGTGACTGTTCAAGTTGAACAAAAAATATAAGGGACAGTGTCCTCTGAAGAGTGAACCCCTGTCCCCTCACAAATATAGGTGCTGCCGAAAACTGATGACCTGAATAAGGTGATTATGAAGAGTGGCATATGTTTCCTAGGGAAGATAAAACCTATAAGGTTGCATTCACACCTGAGTGTAGCGTCTTTGAGTATTTTCCAGCATATTTATACTGCGTTTTTTAGGTTTGGTATTTTTTTTTTTTTTTTAGCTAATAGAGAAAACTATCATCTGCTGCATGATTTGTTGCTGGGTTTTTATAGCTTTTTGAGCTTTTCTATCAGCTTTTATCTATTTTTTTTATTTTTATTATTCACTTATTAATATTATTTTTTTTTGGGGGGGGGGGTAAGGGGTTAGAGTTAAGGTTAGGATTAGGGGTTTTATTTAAGACAATTTATTTATTGTCTTAATATTTATTTATTTTGTTAGGGGTAGGGTGTTAATAATACTACTACTACTACTACTACTACTACTACTAATAATAATAAGGAAAATAAAAAAATAAAGGCACAAATAAATAAAAATAACCATAAATAATAAATAAATACAGTAAATAAATTCTATTTAATAATAAATAAACCCCTAACCCTTGAAAAAAAAATCAATAATAATTATAATCATAACATTAAAAAATAAAATTATTAATAAACACCCTAACACAAAAAATAAATGATTATTATTCATATTATTATTATTATTATTATTATTGATAATAATACAATTATTATTATATTTACAGTAAAACCTTGGATTGCGAGCATAATTTGTTCCAGAAACATGCTTGTAAGCCAAAGCACTCTTGTCTTGCAAAGCGCTCTCAAACCAAGTTACTCTCAAACCAAGGTTTTACTGTATTTTGTTCTGTTTTTAGGTGTTTATTTATTATAATTTTTCTGTTTTTAAAGGTTAAGCATTAATTATTATTTAGGGATTATTACATATAATTTATTTATTATTTATGATCATGTTTAGTTATTTGTGTATTTATTTTACATTTATTTAATCATGTATTATAATTTTTTTTTTTTACATTTGAGTAGAAAATCGCGCAAAAACACATGACAAAATGCACAAAAAGTGCACAAAAATGCTCAAATCGGGCGTTTCCATTAATTTCTATGGGAATAAATATGTGCCAAAATGCGCAAAATCTACCCAATTTGAGCTACAAAAAAAGCTCCAGAACTTTTTTGAGCTTCAGGCATTTGACTTAACCACTTCCTGACCAGGCCCTATTTTGTGATTCGGCACTGCGAGACTTTAACGGACAATTGCGCAGTCGTGCAACGCTGTACCCGAATGAAATTGATGTCCTTTTTTCCCACAAACAGAGCTTTCTTTTGGTGGTATTTGATCACCTGTGTGATTTTTACTTTTTTGCGCTATAAAAAAAAAAAGAGCGTCAATTTTGAAAAAATAACAATATTTTTCACATTTTTTTTATATGAAATTCCCCAAAAAAATGTAAAAATCAAAATGTTTTAACATTTTAGGCCAATTTGTTTTCTGCTACATATGTTTGATAAAAAAAAATCACAATAAGCGCATTTTGATTGGTTTGCGCAAAAGTTATTGCGTTTACTAACTAAGGGAAAGATTTCTGTCAATTTTGGTGTTTTTCTTTTTAACGAGTAATGGCGGCGATCTGCGATTTAATTTGCGGGGCTGCGACATTGCGGCGGACAGATCGGACCTTTGACTGACATTTTTGACACTTTTGGGGTTACCAGTAACATTACTACATTAATCAGTGCTATACATATGCACTGTTACTGTAAAAATGACACTGGCAGGGAAGGGGTTAACTTTATTGGTGATGCAGGGGTTAAGTGTGTCCCTAGGGGCGTGCTTCTAACTGTAAAGGAGTGTGGCTGGTGATGTAAGCACAGAGACCTACGATCCTACATAGCAGGATCGTATGATCTCTGTTCTTACATCAGGGAGAAGGACAGGAAGCCTGCCTTTTTCCCTCTCCATGGGGAGATCTCGAGTGGCCGGCGGACATCGGGTCCGCCGGTCACACGCGCGGACTTCTTAGGGAATGAGCGGGGGCGGAAGCGGGCCTCCGGCGGCGCACGCTCACCCCCTAGAGGCTCACAGGCTAGCGACGTAGTCCTACGTCACTTTGCCTGTACGGGGCTGACCGCAGCAGTAAATAGTCGTGCGTCGGCCGGCAAGTGGTTAAGGCAACTTGGAGTGGAGATGTGAACCAACTTCATACAAAATAATTAATTTTTTTCTCCTCCAGCGATTTGGAGCTTCAAGCTACAAAACGTTGACGTGCAAATGGGGCCTAAAAGTCCAGGAAAGAGATACTGTTACATTTTTCTTTTGCCACATGTGTTTACTAAATGTAATCACATTTTTACAAACCATTCCAAAAAAAAAAAAAAAGTTCAACATTTTTAAACACGTTTACGATTTTGTGTTGGGCCGCATTCATAGCCACTGTGGGCCGCAGGTTGAACACCCCTGCTTTAAAGCAATGCTTTAGGCTAGACAGGTGTGAAGGAAACCCTGTCCCCCCCCCCCCTCTGTCAGAACCCCTGTCAGGCTTTTTGTTGTTTTCTGTGTCCCTATACCAGTGTAAATTTGCTGTCCCCTCAAAATAACTCAACACACAGCCATTAATGTCTAAACGGCTACTCACAGACATAGATGAAAATATATCATATCGAGCTAGATTGCTCAAATGTCCAGGTTATATTTTCATCTATGTCTGTGAGTAGCCATTTTTAAATGTTACACAAATAAAGCCTGCTATTGGAGGATAATGCGCTAGGTCGGTGCGCCCTTTCTTTGTTTTCTTTGCCTTTAGTATCGGTGGACTACCCCAATCTGTTATGGGCAGCAAGACCTTAGCCATCTGAGAAGCCAGGTGCGAGTCCCGTGAGGAGTGTGGTCGGGGGGCTTGGATACCAAGCGCAGGAGAAAGGTGGTCACACCTTATTGTTTTTTGGATTAATGTCTAAACCGCTGGCAACAAAAGTGAGTACACCCCTAAGTGAAAATGTCCAAATTGGGCCCAATTAGTAATTTTCCCTCCTTGGTGTCATGTGACTCATTAGGGTTACAAGGTCTCAGGTGTGAATGGGGAGTAGGTGTGTTAAATTTGGTGTTATCTGGTCACTGGAAGTTCAACATGTCATCTCATGGCAAAGAACTCTCTGAGGATCTGAAAAAAAGAATTGTTGCTCTACATAAAGATGGCCTAGGCTATAAGAACATTGCCACAACCCTGAAATTGAGCTACAGCATGGTGGCCAAGACCATACAGCAGTTTAACGGGACAAGTTTCACTCAGAACTGGCCTCGCCATGGTTCGACCAAAGAAGTTGAGTGCACGTGCTCAGCGTCAAATCCAGAGGCTGTCTTTAGGAAATAGACATATGAGTTCTGCCAGTATTGCTGCAGAGGTTGAAGGGGTGGGGGGGTTAGCCTGTCAGTGCTCAGACCATATGCCGCACACTGCATTAAATTGGTCTGCATGGCTGTCTTGCCAGAAGGAAGCCTCTTCAAAAGATGATGCAAAAGAAAACCTGCAAACAGTTTGTTGAAGACAAGCAGACTTAGGAAATGGATTACTGGAACCATGTCCTGTGGTCTGATCAGATGTGGTTCAGATGGTGTCAAGCGAGTGTGGTGGCAACCAGGTGAGGAGTACAAAGACAAGTGTCTCCTACATACGGTCAAGCATGGTGGTGGGAGTGTCATGGTCTGGGGTTGCATGAGTGCTTAGGGAGCTACAGTTTATTGAGAGAATCATGAATGCCAACATGTACTGTGACATACTGAAGCAGAGCATGATCCTCTCCCTTCAGAGACTGGGCCGCAGGGCAGTATTCCAACATGATAACGACCCCAAACATACCTCCAAGAGGACCACAGCCTTGCTAAAGAAGCTGAGGGTAAAGGTGATGGACTGGCCAAGCATGTCTCCAGACCTCAACCCTATTGAGCATCTGTGGGGCATCCTCAAATGGAAGGTGGAGAAGCGCAAGGTCTATAACATCCACCAGCTACATGATGTCGTCATGGAGGAGTGGAAGAGAACTGCAGTGGCAACCTGTGAAGCTCTGGTGAACTCCATGCCCAAGAGGGTTAGGGTATTACATAGTTACATAGTGAGGTTGAAAAAAGACACCAGTCCATCCAGGATACTGCTGGAAAATAATGGTGGCCACACAAAATAGTGACACTTTGGGCCCAATTTGGACATTTCCACTTAGGGGTGTACTCACTTTTGTTGCCAGCGGTTTAGACATTAATGGCTGTGTGTTGAGTCACTCACTCACACACAGGATTTACATAGCACCAACAGTTTGTGCAGCAGTAACCATTTCCTAATCTATCCAACTACTAAAATATTGTTGCACTCAAAGCCATAAATAATGTATTACCTTCAAGTACAAAAATAAAAATTGGATAAATAAGTTCACAGTCCACTAGTACAGTGTTTTTCAACCTTTTTTGGGCAAAGGCACACTTGTTTCATGAAAAAAATCCAGAGGCACACCACCATTAGAAAATGTGTGTGGAGAGGGAGATGTCAGAGCCCCGCTGCTCTCTATGGGGAATCGGATGAGAGCGGACCGCCTGTCCTCTCTCATCCGATCCCCACCCAGGACGGATGGAAAATAGGGTTTCCATCCGTCCGGATTTCACGGACAGGATCGGATGCGGATGGCAGCGGGTGTCAGCAGACATGTCACCGCTGACGCTGACATCCGCTGCTCCATAGGGCTGAATGGGGCATCAATCAGATCTGACAAGCGGATCTGATCGGAAGGCCCGTGTGCAAGAGGCGAGCCCTTACTTTTATTCGATAAATAATAAGTACTGAATAATAAACTTTCCAAACTACTGTATAATAAAAATCATAGTAATAGTCAGAAAAAATCACAATGGTTTGTAAAGTGTTATTGCTATTTTGAATTTTTTTTTTTTTTCATCTTAAATTGTCTCACAATATTATATGAATGAATGCGTGGTGGTGGGGACAAGGTGCCTTCCAAGGGGGAGGCTGCGCAGAGAGCATGGGGTGGCAGCATACCCCCTCCTTCTGAATCATACCCAGGCCACATCCCTTTTAACACTGCGAGGGTACCTTTCAAAATGAAGCCCCCCCCTCTTTGGATGATGGTGATGGAATAGGCATGGCACAGGTGATGGAATAGGCATGGCACAGGTGATGGAATAGGCATGGCACAAGTGATGGTATAAGCATGGCACAGGTGATGGAATAGGCATGGCACAAGTGATGGGATAGGCATGGCACAGATGGTGGAATAGGCATGGCACAGATGGTACTGGCATGGCACAGATGGTACTGGCATGGCACAGATGGTGGAATAGGCATGGCACAGATGGTATAGGCATGGCACAGATGGTGGAATAGGCATGGCACAGATGGTACTGGCATGGCACAGATAGTATAGGCATGGCACAGATGGTATAGGCATGGCACAGATGGTGGAATAGGCATGGCACAGATGGTATAGGCATGGCACAGATGGTACTGGCATGGTACAGATGGTATAGGCATGGCACAGATGGTATAGCCATGGCACAGATGGTACTGGCATGGCACAGATGTTACTGGCATGGCACAGATGGTGGAATAGGCATGGCACAGATGGTATAGGCATGGCACAGATGGTACTGGCATGGCACAGATGGTATAGGCATGGCACAGATGGTGGAATAGGCTTGGCACAGATGGTATAGGCTTGGCACAGATGGTATAGGCTTGGCACAGATGGTACTGGCATGGCACAGATGGTATAGGCATGGCACAGATGGTGGAATAGGCATGGCACAGATGGTACTGGCATGGCACAGATGGTATAGGCATGGCACAGATGGTGGAATAAGCATGGCACAGATGGTATAGGCATGGCACAGATGGTACAGGCGATGGAATAGGCATGGCACAGGTGATGGAATAGGCATCAGGAGGACTGACAGGAGGACTCACTTACCGGGCTGCTGACCGACTGGTTCCAGGAGACCTCCTCACGCTGCGCCTGCGACCTGGTCTGGACCCGGATGCGGTCTCTCTGCAGTGCCGACTCCCGCGAGCCCGAGTCCTGGTCTCCGTCCGCTCCGGTCCTCCTGGTGACTCGCGACGTCTTCTTCTCTCCGCTGCTGCGCACACTGTGCTCGGGCGGGAAGGAAGTCGGAAGGCGGAAGATGATGTCCTACTGTGATTGGTCCAGGCTGGAGTCTGGACCAATCACAGCCTGGACATCAGAAAAGTGGGAGTGTCCCCCTGAAGAGCGCCAATCGGCGCCCCTGCTGGTTTTTTACCCCACCCCCCCCCATACCCAGGACACAGTCCGGCGCCCGCCAATGGGCAAAAGTTTTACTTTTTTTTTTTTTTTTTAATCTTATTAATTCTTCAATTGTTCCCACGGCACACCAGGCAACATCCCAGCTTTGTGTCATAACACATAAAGGACTGAAAAGCATTTCCGAACATTTTATTATTCAAAATACACATAGGATAACAAATTGTAAAAATTTCAGTAGCGTGTAAAAACTTTACTACCCCTGTATATTTCCCTGGAATCTCTCCTAAAATGAATTATACATGAAATGAGAACCCCTACTTTCAGTATAATATATAGTACGCTGCTGACATCCCCCTTAACAGATTCATTCAACTTAATATTCACCAGTGTTGACATTCAAGAAACAATACCCTGCAGATCGTTGATCCAATGAATGAGATCAGTATGAGCTACATCATAAAGTACATTGCAAATATCAATATATATTGATGTATATACTATACATATGCACAACAAGAACGTAAAATGAAATTTCCTTCCGAGGTGGAATTTTCATTGTTTGTTCTTGCTATACAGATGTGTGGGACAACTATATGTAGAATAAGGTAGCTTCACATCAGAAGTTCTACAGTGTTCTCCCTGCTTAGTTGTATGGCTATGGATATATATATATATATATATATATATATATATATATATAGATATTTGCACAGTACTTTATAATATATTCGATATGGATCTGAACCACTGGATCATTGATCTGCAGGGAATTGTTTCATACATGCCAACAGTGGTGAATAGTCAGTTGAATCGACCTGTTTGGGGGGATGTCAGCAGTGTACTACACAGTATTTTATATTGAAAGTAAATAATTCTCATGTTTAACCACTTAAGCCCCGGAAGATTTTACCCCCTTCCTGACCAGGGCCTATTTTGCGATTCGGCACTGCGTGACTTTAACGGACAATTGCGCGGTCGTGCGGCGCTGTACCCAAATGAAATTGATGTCCTTTTTTTCCCACAAACAGAGCTTTCTTTTGGTGGCATTTGATTACCTGTGCGATTTTTTGATCATGCGCTATAAACAAAAAAAGAGCGACAATTTTGCAAAAATAACAATATTTTTCACATTTTTTTATATGAAATTCCCCCAAAAAAATGTAAAAATAATTTTTTTTAACATTTTAGGCCAATTTGTTTTCTGCTACATATGTTTGCTAAAAAAAAAAATCACAAAAAGCTTATTTTGATTGGTTTGCGCAAAAGTTATTGCGTTTACTAACTAGCGGAAAGATTTTTGTCATTTTTTATTGTTTTTTTTACATGAGATCCTCACAGGCTAGCGATGTAGCCCTACGTCACTTTGCCTGTGAGGGGCTGACTGCCGACGTAAATAGTCGTTAGGCAGTCGGCAAGTGGTTAATTTAATTTAAAGCTGAAATCCATGCACAAAAGCTTTCATGGTAATATATCCTTAACTAGCCACAAAAGATATACTGTAAGTCCACTTTGTGCGCACTAAATGAGTTACATAATGGGTTCATGTGAAATCTCCCTTAACAGCTATAAATAATATTGTAATAAGAAATCTATTTCAGTTAGAAGGAAATATAAAGTATTGAGTGTTGTGTTGGTGTTCCTGTAATTAGTTCCACTTCAAAGGTTGGCATTTTGTTTTTCCCTGATTACATCTCACATGGGTAGGAAACAGTAGCCTTCTTTGATTTATCCAATCAGGCTGTGCCCAATATACATTTACAAGGTACAGCGACCAATTAGGGTGAATTATATTAGCCACAGTACAGAAAGGAGGGAGGGAGCGGGTTTAATGCTTTGACACCAAGCTTTGGTTCTCTTTTTGTGTGGGGACACATGGTAGTCACTATGTCCCGACCTGAAGTGGAAAAGTAAACGAACTCCATACTTGTACATTGTATTGTATATATGGTTGTTGAAATTAGTTTGTAAATATTATGTAACTCTATCAATAAATGAGTATAGCGAAAGGAACTACCTCTTTTGTGTAAGATCTCTCATAATACATAGTTACATACATAGTTACATAGTAGTTGAGGTTGAATAAAGACATCGGTCCATCCAGTTCAACCTGTACAGGTGTGTGTGTCAGTGGCCTGATCATTTCCCATAACCCTAAATGTTGTGATCTGTGAGATGCACGTCCAAGAGTCTATTAAAAGTAGCCATACTCCCCAATGATGGTACAGTAAACCCCCCTCCATTGCGGGGGTTACGTTCCGGACCCAGCCGCGAAAAGTGAAAATCCGCAAAATAGAAAAACCCTATTAAAATGCATTGTAGGCATGTTTTTTTTATTGTCACTGTACGTGTAAAAGCATTTTAAGGTCTTTAAACACACTTTTAAAACAATAGAAACTCATTTAAACACATAAAAGATACTGAGAGACATAGCAAGAGCTATGGAAAACACAAAAATATTTCATTTTTAATGATTTATATAGTAAAATAACATTACAAAAAAAACCGCAATATACCGGGACCGCAAAAACTGAACCGCGATGGAGCGGGGGTTTACTGTACTTCCATCTCTACTCCACATAATCCCTCCCTTGCCCTGTCAGGCACACCGATCAGACTCTGCTTTTTTAGAATTGCTCCTCTCACGCACATTATTGACACACATGACGCACAAGACAACAACAAGTTAACAAAGCAACAGTAGCACAATATGATTACAACCTTAGAGAAAGGGACAAGGGGGATAGAAAGGGGGTTAAAATACGTAATAGCAACTGGCAATTTAATATATAGGTACGGTCATACAGATCCACATGTAATATAATTATTGTAGCCAGTTGTAAAATGTAGAAATAAGGCAAAAGAAGGTAAAGGGGGAGATTGGGACTTTAAATGAGGTGTGTGGAGATGATTGATGTTTTGACAAGATAATAAAGGCGGGTCTCACATGGTAGTATAAAATAATTTAACCACTTTACCACCGGAGGATTTTGCTGTCTTCCGTCCAGGCCACTTTTTGCGATTCGGCGCTGTGCGACTTTAACTGACAATTGCGCGGTCGTGCGACGCCGTACCCAAACGAAATTTACGTCCTTTTTTTCCCACAAACAGAGCTTTCTTTTGGTGGTATTTGATCACCTGTGCGACTTCTACTTTTTGCGCTATAATCAAAAAAAGAGCGTTTATTTTGAAAAAATAACAATATTTTTCACATTTTTTTATATGAAATTCCCCCCCAAAAAAATGTAAAAATCTAATTTTTTTTAAATTTTTGGCCAATTTGTTTTATGCTACCTATGTTTAGTAAAAAAAATCACAATAAGCGTATTTTGATTGGTTTGCGCAAAAGTTATTGCGTTTACTAACTAAGGGAAAGATTTCTGTCATTTTTGGTGTTTTTTTTTTAACGTGTAATGGCGGTGATCTGCGATTTTTTTTGCGGGACTGCGACATTTCGGCGGACAGATCGGACCCTTGACTGACATTTTTGACACTTTTGGGGGTACCAGTGACATTTCTACAGTAATCAGTGCTATATATATGCACTGTTACTGTAAAAATGACACTGGCAGGGAAGGGGTTAATTTTATTGGAGAGGGAGGGGTTAATGTATGCCTGGTGCTTACTGACGTGTGGGGGGGGGGGGAGGTGACTGTGTGACAGAAGGACAGATCGGATGTCCAGCTATGCTGAACACTCCGATCTGTCAGTCCCTGTCACTATGGAGATCCGCCCGCTGTGTTTACACACAGCGGGCGGATCTCCAGACTCGATCCCCGACGATCGGGGCAGAGCAGCGGCAATCGCCGCTGCTCCTCCCCTGGCCCGACTCCCGCTGTGAATGAACACAGCAGGAGCGAGCCTCCGGCGGCGCGCGAGCGCCGCCCACAAGGGGCGGAGTCCAGCGACGTAGGTCTACGTCGCTGGACGGGATCGCGGCACTTTGCCGCAGTAGCCTCCATGTGAGCGGGGCTAAAGTGGTTAATATAAATTGTTTTAATCAATTACATATAAAATATAGAATAACATCGTGGCATATTGGTAAATGATACATCAAATAAATAATAACAAGACATAAATTTATACATCATCAAATGCAAGAGCTAGTAAGGGGGTCCCTAATTCCACATTCACAAGACCAAAAAGATAAAGTATCAAAAAATGGATAGAATAATAAATTGTAGTCATAATGTGGGTAGATCCAATAATCGTATAGTGGGAGAATAATTAATTATATCAAAGCATCGTAGACTCAACATGTTTCGTGGACCCAAATCGCCACTTCGTCAGGAGTGGATGCATGATATTGATCTATAAAATGAATGAAAAATTGGAGTGATGATAATAAATCGAAAGAGGGAAGGATGAAAAAAATGGGGGAAGGGAGGGAAAGACCCAAAACCCCCAAAAGAATGCCAACTTACATAGCAACCAAAAGGGTAGACAAGCTCACAGAGATTATTTATAAATAAAGAAGCACCACGTCCCTATCTGAATGTCAAAAGAAAAAAATGATTTTGGGCATATAGCGGGACTTTTGATATAGGGGTGCTTGGTATGTGTGTGGTACAAGAGAAGAAAGGAAATATATATGAAAAAAAGTCAAAAGTTTATTTAAGCAAAATGAAGGAAATTCATAAAATTGTATACTGTAACAACAGAATACAAAAAACAATATATACAATATTGCAATTAAAAGCATTTGCAGTAAACAGACATTTTTGCATATGTAACAAATTACAAGTGATTTACAGCTCCTACATTGGGATAGATGATAGATATCATATACCCTAGACTCATCCAGAAGGAGGTGTCTATGCAGGATAGCGATGAAACCCACAATGTCAACCCGACATGTTTCACGGCCTTATAGCCGCTTCCTCAGGGGTATTTTTTCTATGGGGTATCACTTTGTAAATATTTCAATTCACAACACTAAAGTAAGGAAAAAAACAAATAATGAATATATATATAAAGAAACATCGTATATAACACACCATATAAAATTATACACAAATCTATATACATTTTGTGATGTATCAAGCTTGTAACAATAACAAATATATTAGAATATCTATAGTCTCGCACCTGTCTGGTAAACCATCGAGCCCACAATGATAGAGGTCCTGGACCACAAGGTAGGGGGAAGATCCCCCCGGGGGCGAACACGGGAGCTCAAACCAAAGAATCAAAAGATAGTACTGCAATTAATGGGTGTCACTATCTGAAAATTAAAGAGGAAATAAACCATACATAAGTATAAATCCGGGTATATTGCATATAGGGTGTCTCCACCCTCTAGTGGTGGCTCACCCACAATGCAACCAAAACCCACATATAGGCCTTACAGAGTTAAAAAGGAATCTCAAATGCATAGCCTTTGATAAAAATAGGGTATAAAGATATACTCTTACCCGAGTGACTCCGGATAAGAGGTATGGACAGGGAACGGGTATGATAGATATAATGAACCTAGGACCGTGTAGCATCCAATATCCACAGCAAGATCCTTTGCACATAACCTATAGGGTATAAGTAACAAATTGGAGAGAAACGGATTCCAAGATGTAGCTCATTTGGTAAATAAATACGGTATCATCTTAGTGCAAAAGTGGCCCTATAAAGCAAACAAAAAGTTTACCTGCGGTAGTTCATATATCGGCGTCCCGTCCCTGCAGACTGCACGGAGGGAACGCCGAAGAACCGCTATATATAGTGGTTATTGAGCTCCACCCGAGATGACGTGCAAGCGCTGCGTCTTGCCTTACATCCGGGCTGGCGTCAGGAATGCGCATCGCTAACTGCGCAGGCGCATCCGCCGGGCGTCCGCCCGTCAAACCTACGGCTGCAACGTGCGTCGCAGGGGAGCGTCGTCACGGAGCTGAGCCGGAAGTGACGGTGTAAGTCCGGCGTATCATCCCAATCCCCAAAGGGGAGTAAGGGGCGTACCCAACGTCACGTGTCCGCCATAGGGGGAGGCACCCGAAGTGGTCCTTCCTGAAAAAGGAAATGGGTCCGTTCATTGGTGCACAGGAGAGGCTAAAACCAGAGTGGCGCGAGATATAGACCCAAAAGGAAAGAACAGACAAAAATAGATATAAATCAGTGGACATATATATCATTTCATATACATATGAATCTAACAAGCATAGCAAAGATTAACATGTAAGAACATATATAGAAAGTAAACGGCATATGCCAAAGAGTATATATAAACAATTTATTCAAACATGGGAATTACTCTCATGGAAAAGCCTGGGTGTTGCCGTAGTAGTTATATCTAAGGAATCCAACTCCCAGGGTGTAAATCAATGTAGACATATTGTAGGCATATTGTAGGCAAAGATATGTGGTGAAGGGCAGAATAAGAAAAAATGAAAAACATAAGGGAACGAGAGGGACTGGGGAAGGAAAACAAAACAGGAACAAAAAAGGGGGGGAGGGGGGGAAAGGCGGGGGGAGAAGGGGAAAAGGGGGAAAGGAAACAAAGAGGAAATCCAGCTGACAACGTTGTGTCACAAAAAAGATTTATATGAGTGGGCTTCATTCAGTCCGGGAGGAATTGTGGCATTGAGCCTTTCTATCCACAAAGCCTCCCTTTGTAAAATACGTTGGTCCCAATTGCCACCTCTAGGGTCTGGGGGTATAATCTCCAAAACCCTAAAGGAGACACATGAGCTGTCAAATCTGTGATGCAACCCGATGTGTCGAGTCACCGGGGTGAGAATTTTGCCACCACCGGAATAATACACATGGTCACCTATTCTTTGTCCGAGCTGTCTGAAGGTTTTACCAACGTAAAACGCTGAACATTGGCATTGCATTAAATAGATATGCATAGCCAGAGAGTCTGTGGTTGTTTCCATTTGGCAGGTATGTGATGGAACCCTCCTCAATCCAAGGACGGCAGGCACAATTCCCACATTGGTATGTCCCAAATCTTGTCCCGGGTTCAGGGGGGTTGAGAGTATAGGGACTCTTAGTAAGCAAGTCCCGAATCGAGGTCGCTCTTTTAAATACCACTTCTGGAAATTCTTTGACATATTTAGACAGTGTGGCTTCCTCGCTGAGGAGATGCCAATGTCTCTGGATAAGGGCTCTCAATTGTTGATGGTTATCTGAGTATTGAGTAATTCATTTTACAGTTTGATTAGCATTAGTCTTATTTTTCTTTTGCAAAATGTCACCTCTGTCCAGTCCCTTGGCCTTATTAAAGGCCTTTCTCAGAATTGTCCGAGAATAGCCTCGTGCAAGTAGTCTGGTTTGTAAATGCTTGGCCTCCCGAAAAAAGTCTGTGTCCAACGAGCAGTTTCTACGTATGCGCAGATATTGCGCATACGGAATGCTGTTTTTTAAGGGTACAGGATGAGCGCTCGATGCATGCAACAGCATGTTACTGGCGGTCGGTTTTCGGTAGAGGCAGGTGGTGATGTAGCCATTGGTGTCCTTACTAATTTCAACATCCAAGAACACAATGTGTTCAGGGTGGAAATTATAGGTAAATTTAAGATTGAATGAGTTGGTATTGAACGAGGATAGAATTTCCTCAAGTTCAAACTTAGAGCCTGTCCATATAAGGAGTAAATCATCAATATAGCGGAACCAGCGGGTTACATATTTAAGCCAAGAGGCCAGGGAGTCGTCAGAGAAGATGTGCTGTTCCCACCTTCCTAGGAACAAGTTCGCATAGGAAGGTGTGCAACATGTTCCCATGGCGACTCCCTGCCTTTGAAGATAGGTGGTATCCATAAAGGTAAAGAAGTTATGTGTTAGGATGAACCTCAACAAGGACAGAATGAAAACATTATGTGCCCGTGTGTGTTCATATTGGTCCTGTAGAAAAAATTCAACCGACCAGATGCCCTCCTCGTGTGGTATGCTTGAGTACAATGCCTCAATGTCAACCGCCACGAGGAGGGCATCCGGGGGTGTCTGGATCCCCTCGATGTGTCTTAGTAAATCAGGAGTATCCTGTATGAAAGAGGGCAAAGACTGGACAAAGGGACGCAAAAAGAAATCAACGTACTTGCTAGCATTTTCTGACATGGAGCCTATGCCAGAGACAATGGGTCTCCCTGGAGGCTTGTTAGGATTTTTATGCACTTTGGGTGAAGTGTATAGTGTGGGGGTGCGAGGATGTTTGATCATTATGAAATCATATATATCTTTGTCAATAATGCCCGACCACAAGGCTTCAAGGCACAGGTTCCTTAGCTCTTCCTGAAAATGAGTGGTAAGATCTGGATGGATAGGGGTGTACCATTGGCGATTATTTAGTACATCTAGGCACATAGTTTGATATTGATTATGTGTCATTATGACTAGGTTACCCCCTTTGTCGGAGGGTTTTATCACATAGTGAGAATTGTTTTCTCACTTACATAGCAACCAGATGGTGTATGGTATTAGAGATATCGAAGGCCCCCTCGTAAGTCCCACCCGGGAGCTGAGGGCACACAGGCAGGCGGGCAAGGCGGGATACGTTGCACAACCAATGATGAGTGTGGGTTGAAGGGAAGTGAGGTTTCTCCTTTTTGCACATTTCCTTTGGGTTATATGTGGTCATGATTTTCACCCTATCTTGTCCTATTCCCACTTCACTTTTCGGTTTCTGGTACTTGTTCAACAGATATAGACTACCTAGTTTTATCTGTTTCAAGTCCTTTACCTCTCTCTTTTTCTTCCTTTTCACATCTATATGTAGCACTATGATAACCCAACATGAACAATTATTTATGAATATTTTGTTCACTATAATTATTATTCCTTTACCTAACACACAGATCCTATCTTGTTGCTACACCTCTTGGTTCGTACTTCACTTCCCTTCAACCCACACTCATCATTGGTTGTGCAACATATCCCGCCTTGCCCGCCTGCCCTATGCTCCCGGGTGGGACTTACGAGGGGGCCTTCGATATATCTAATACCATACACCATCTGGTTGCTATGTAAGTTGGCATTCTTTTGGGGGTTTTGGGTCTTTCCCTCCCTTCCCCCATTTTTTTCATCCTTCCCTCTTTCGATTTATTATCATCACTCCAATTTTTCATTCATTTTATAGATCAATATCATGCAACCACTCCTGACGAAGTGGCGATTTGGGTCCACGAAACATGTTGAGTCTAAGATGCTTTGATATAATTAATTATTCTCCCACTATACGATTATTGGATCTACCCACATTATGACTACAATTTATTATTCTATCCATTTTTTGATACTTTATCTTGTTGGTCTTGTGAATGTGGAATTAGGGACCCCCTTACTAGCTCTTGCATTTGATGATGTATAAATTTATGTCTTGTTATTATTTATTTGATGTATCATTTACCAATATGCCACGATGTTATTCTATATTTTATATGTAATTGATTAAAACAATTTATATTAAATTATTTTATACTACCATGTGAGACCCGCCTTTATTATCTTGTCAAAACACCAATCATCTCTACACACCTCATTTAAAGTCCCAATCTCCCCCTTTACCTTCTTTTGCCTTATTTCTACATTTTACAACTGGCTACAATCATTATATTACATGTGGATCTGTATGACCGTACCTATATATTAAATTGCCAGTTGCTATTACGTATTTTAACCCCCTTTCTATCCCCCTTCCCCCTTTCTCTGATGTGATCAATAGGGATGGAAGCAATTTTTCCCATATGGACAAATGCTTCATTTAAAGTCCCAATAGACTCCAATTGATTGTTTTATCAATCATTTTTTATACATATGATTACAACCTTGTAAATCTTTCATCACACACACTTTCACAGGACGAAACTGAGACCCTCAAAAAAACGTCTCAGTTTCTGCCCTAATGAAAATGTCGACAAATTCGAACTAACAAAGGATCTTGAATTATTTATTCGTAAATTTATTCTAAAAGACCTGTATCAGAAAAAGATCAGGGTAGAACTTTATCGTTAAAAGAAAATAAGGCAGTCGATCAACCCATCTCCTTATTACAAAAGAGTGACTCGACTGACCTTATTGATCGTGTAGATCTCTCACAGCTCTTATTGACAGCTGAGATAAGCACCACCCCACACAGGGACACATCTGCCAGATCACAACTAAAGAAAAAATCAGACAGATTTCCAGCCCCTACTGTAGCTCTAATCCCAATGTCGCCACCTTTCTAAAGTTAGTCAACAAAGAAAGTCTACGGATTTACTCTCGACTTCCTGCCTGAGGGAACAGACCGGATAATTTTCCCCACTACCAGTGGGTCTGGTCTACACCTTTTGGGGATTACGTGTATGCCATAAGGAGACTTATGAGGCTGACCATCCTGTTATGCCACCTGCAATTTAAGCACATCTTCTGGTGTTTATGAGGGGTCGTTCTGTGTCCATTCTGGTGAGGATCCTGGAGGATATTTCTCTACAGGCTGAATTTGACCACTATATTTTGAGGGTCAAATTGTTCCTGTAAGCTGTTTACTTGAGCACAGTGGTGGAGTGATTCCTGGATGTGACATCCTTTCTGGGTGTGGGATATTTATCTCTCATTTCTCCTTTCATCACCTTACCTGCAAGCGGACTTACCTGAATTGTATTATTCCCTCATTGACTGTTTATTAACATTTTTTGATATTGGCGCTGCACTTTTTTGCTTATTATATCTTATAGAATTCCAATCAGATTCTTTGGTGCTGGCAGCCTTTACGTTTGTATTACATCGAGATCAGACTATATGTGTTCTTGGACTGAGCGCGGTTAATTTATTTATTTATTTTTACTACGGATATACACGCCAGCCAACACCAATATCCATAATAGAGAATTAAATGCCCCCAAACAACTTGCAGTAAATCTTGCGATTACCGTTAAACCAGCGGATAAGGGAGGCAATATTGTCCTTATGGACAATGATAAATATATAACCATGTGCAATAAATTTCTAAAAAAATTGCGCTTGGTACCGCCATATCACTGCTAATATAGTAGAAAAATTAAATAGGGAATACTACGAACTCACAGATACAGCCTTTCTAAAAGGCATTATCACCAAATCCACCTGGGGGTTCATCAGAACAAATTTTCCCATCATTCCTACTTTCTATTCCCTCCCAAAAATCCATAAAAACACCACAAACCCACTAGGTAGACCAATTATATCTGGAAAAGGATAATTTACGGACAATGCCAGCAGAGAAATTGATGAGTATCTTCAACCACATGTAGTTTGTATGCCCCCTTATGTACCGGACACCATCCACTTTCTCCAAATTATAGACAATTTACACATTCCGCAGAGTGCCCGTCTAGTTACTATAGATGTAGAGGCACTTTACAGTTCCATTCCCCACGATAAAGGGTTAGCTGCCGTTAGACACATTCTATACCAACAGGGAAAGGAGGATTGGGCATGCAATGAGTTTATACTGTCCCTTGTCGACTTCATTCTCCATCACAATGTTTTCACCTTCAATGGCTCCCACTACCTCCAGGTACAAGGTGTAGTGATGGGGACTTGCTGTGCCCCGTCCAATGCCAACCTGTACCTGGGGGAGTGGGAGCGGATGTTCCTCATGGACGAGGGCATGTTGATGTACACGGACCATATTCTGGTAAGGCACCGGTACATCAACAATGTGTTCATCGTATGGGATGGCCCTCAGGATCTCCCAATGCAATGCATTGAGAGAATAAACAAAAATGAATTCAACCTTATGTTCACTATGTTGAGGTATGTGGGGGGTGAAGACAATACCCTCCGCAGCAATTTGTACAGAAAGTCGACAGCAGGGAATGCTATTTTGCATGCCTCCAGCTTCCACCCAAAAACTTTTATCCAATCGATCAGAAACAGTCAATATCTGAGAGTAAGATGTAACTGCTCAGACGATATCACCTTTAAGACTGAAGCCAACAAACTTTGTGACAGACTGCTGCTGAGAGGCTATTCCCATACCTCTTTAAAAAAAGGCCTATAAACGTGCCTTTTCATAAACCCAACACAATCTATTATATCCAGCAAAAATAAAGGACAAGAAAGACAATACCATACCCAGGATCATCACTAAATTCTCTAACCAACACGAACAAGTCAAGAAAATGATAGGGAAGTATTTGCATATCCTTACCATGGACCCTTCTTTTGGTCGCTTTGTCCCAGAGACCCTACTTTTTACATTCCATAGAGCCACCTCAATTAGAGACAGGCTAGTGAAAATCAAGTTTAACCACTTAAGCCCCGGAGGATTTTGCTGCCCAAAGACCAGGCCCTATTTTGCGATTCGGCACTGCGTGATTTTAACGGACAATTGCACGGTCGTGCGACGCTGTACCCAATTGACGTCCTTTTTTTCCCACAAACAGAGCTTTCTTTTGCTGGTATTTGATCACCTGTGTGATTTTTACTTTTTGCGCTATAAACAAAAAAAGAGCGACAATTTTGAAAAAATAACAATATTTTTCACATTTTTTTTATATGAACACCCCCCCCCCCCCCCCCAATGTAAAAATCAAAATTTTTTAAAATTTTAGGCCAATTTGTTTTCTGCAACATATGTTTGGTAAAAAAAATTGCAATAAGCTTATTTTGATTGGTTTGCGCAAAAGTTATTGTGTTTACTAACTAAGGGAAAGATTTTTGTCATTTTTATTGTTTTTTTTTTTAACGATTAATGGCGGTGATCTGCGATTTTTTGTTGCGGGACTGCGACATTGCAGCGGACAGATCGGACCCTTGACTGACATTTTTGACACTTTTGGGGGTACCAGTGACATTACTACAGTAATCAGTGCTATACATATGCACTGTTACTGTAAAAATTACACTGGCAGGGAAGGGGTTAACTTTATTGGTGATGCAGGGGTTAAGTGTGTCCCTAGGCTTCTAACTGTAAAGGGGTGTGGCTAGTGGTGTAACCACAGAGACATACGATCCTACATAGCAGGATTGTGTGATCTCTGCAGTTAGATCAGGGAGAATGACAGGCGGCTTTGTTTACATTAGCCACCTGCCTTTCTCCCTCTGCACCGGGAGATCGCGAGTGACCGGCGGACATCGGGTCCACCGGTCACACGCGCAGGACATGTTAGGGAACGAGCGGGGGCGGGAGCTGAGGGGGGCTACCCCTAAGTGTAAGATAGTCAGTGGACGGGTGTCAGCAGTGAAGAAGAAAGAGGATGCTAGTGAGAGTGTCCTGAAGATAATTGTCAGTTCACCCAAGTCGTCTTAAGGAAAGAGACTCAATCCAAGTTCATCCATAGTGGAAGGGTGAATCAATAGCCTGGCTGTATTATGAGATTGGAGTCCTCAAGCATTGTCTATAGTTCATATTGGAGTATCCCACTATTCCCTTCTCCCATTTAAAATGAAACAAAAACAACAACCAAATACCCCATGGACTGGATATTGGAGCGAGCAAAGGAAGGAGAAAGTAAGAACTTGAAACTGTCATTAGCCACTTAACGCATATCCAGGTATCCCTACGTCAGCTGACTTTAAGGGGTTGTACCGGCAGGGCCGATCCCAGGGTCACAGACGCCTGGGTGCAGAAATATTTCTGGCGCCCCCGCGTGGGCGTGGTCATCTTACTAACTCCTCCCCTTTACAAATGTTTCTTTGGCAACGACTTAAACACAGAGATGCTCCCCTAAGGAGTCTTCCTTACCCCCGGACCCTGCCATGATCTCTTAACAATAAACAAATTACAGGAAGAGAAGCAGAGTACTCTAATAGGACCTGGAGGGGGGTCTCTCTAATGGACACAGAGAGGGCCTCTGTTAGAGAGTCTGTTAGACAGAGCCCCCAGACATACTGTACTATAGGAGATGGTCAGAGACTGCAGACTTGATACAAGAGATGGTCAAAGACTGCGGATATGATAAAAGAGATCAATGTATCGATGCAGCCTCACCAGTGCCCATCAAATGCAAGCTTATCAGTGCCCATAAAATGCTGCCTTATCAGTTGTGCCCACCAAATGCAGACTTATCAGTGCTCACCAAATGCAGACTCAACAGTACCCACCAAATGCAGACTCAACAGTACCCACCAAATGCAGACTCAACAGTGCCCACCAAATGCAGCCTTCCAGTGCTCACCAAATGCAGCCTTACCAGTGCCCACCAAATGCAGCATACCACAGCACACCAATTGCAGCCTTACAGTATATTGTGCAATGGCAATCCTCAGCCGACATTAAACTGGCTAACCTGAAAGACACCTTTACATTAATTTAGTTGTTGCTAATGATTACTTGTAGTATTAATACAATGTAAATACAAACCCAATCCCAAAAAAGTTGAGACACTACAAATTGTGAATAAAAACAGAATGCAATGATGTGGAAATTTCAAATTTCAATATTTTATTCAGAGTACAACATAGATGACATATCAAATGTTTAAACTGATAAAATGTATAATTTTAAGGGAAAAATAAGTTGATTTTAAATTTCATGGCATCAGCGCAGCTCAAAAAAGTTGGGACAAGGCCATGTTTACCACTGTGTGGCATCCCCTCTTTTTTTTATAACAGTCTGCAAATGTCTGGGGACTGAGGAGACAAGTTGCTCAAGTTTAGGAATAGGAATGTTGTCCCATTCTTGTCTAATACAGGCTTCTTTTTTTTTTTTTTTTGGTTAAACGTTTTTATTTATCCATAACACTAGCAGCGCTAAAGTTGGCTTGTTAAAACCATGCATAAAAAATCGTATTACTATAAATCATATAAATATCATATAAATGTTAAAATCGCACCAGACATCAAAAGCAGGGAACAACATCACAACATCCCTGCTTTTGATGTCTGGTGCGATTTTAAGCGTTTTAAGTAATTTTAAGTGATATTTTTATATACTTTTAATATATTTATTATGCACTATTTATATTGTTTTAGAATATATTTATATTTATATTAGTATATTCATAAAAATGTGTTTAGGACAATGTACTACTGGACTGTTGTTTATTAATTTATTAGGATTTCATCCTTTGTATAGATATCTATGTTCCTGCGTATTAATGCCAATTTCTTTGCTATTATTATTATTGTCATTGGTGTATAAGTACTGTTTTAGTACAATTATGTCCCATATCAATTTTTATGGTATGGATATGCATTTATGAGATGATTTTTTAGCCTTGTTTAATCCTTTATTTTTAATTATATGTATACAATGAAAGGCATTGGCAAATGCATTGGTATCGGGGAGTGTATCATTGTAGATTGGAGCCGATGTATGCATATAGTTATGATCCGCCCTCTATGCTGATCTAATGTTATCGGAATTAGTCACGCCTCATACCCACTTTTTGTGTGTATAGTGAGCAGGGAGGATGTTGTCCTTTTCAGCTCCGAAGGATGTGACTTAATGTGTGGGCGGAGGTTTTAAATTGATGCCTAGGTACGCAGGGCGGAAATATGAGAAGTTCCGGTTTCCAGTCAACGCCTGTGCGTTCATGGCTATAAAGATTGGTTGACCGCGCCGCACACTCACGCCCTCAGTTGAAGTCCGTGATGACGAAACGCGTCAGGACGTGAGTGCGCGGTCGCCATAGTGACGCTGGAAGCCGAGCCCGAGCCATGCTACAAGCTCCGGACGCCAGATCTACGGGCTACACGGACAGCAGCGTTGGCACACTGCGTGAGATGCATTCAATGCCTTCATTACCTTCCTTTTTGTAAGTAGGATTGGGATGGGAGCGGGGGATAGTGTGTGACCTGTTGATTTTCAATAAATATACAGAATTACGCTATGTGTCCTCGCTCTGCTTTTGTCTGTTCCATGACACGGCGTATGTGAGTGGAATGCTTTTGGAGGCTGGATTTAGTTCTGGAACCACAGTGCAGCAGATGTGATGTCAGTCTAAGAGCATTTTTCTGATATTGCCAGGCGATTTTATGGCAGCGGTCTGGTGAGTGTCCATTGTGAGGGGGAGCACAGCTTGATGGTGGAGGCTTATAGGGAGACTTAGGAATCCTTCACACCCTCCCCCCTGCATGATATTTATCCGGACTGGACTGTGTTAGTTTCCTATGTGGGACTTTGTTCACACTGCTTTTTTATACAAGTGGTCATTCACATGACATTTATATGATATTTATATGATTTATAGCAGGGGTACTCAAATGTAAACTTGAAAGGTCCACTTACAAATTTTCCATTCAATCCGAGGTCCGGAAAAGTGACCGTCAAATTCCAAATACAGAACGCCAACAACAAAAAAAAGGCATTCCCCAAAACTTGCCCCCATCCAATGCAGAGTGACCAGCGTGCGTGCCCCCATTAATGCAGAGGGACCATGTGCGTGCCCCCATTAATGCAGAGCGACCAGTGTGCGTGTCCCCATTAATGCAGAGCGACCATGTGCGTGCCCCCATTAATGCAGAGCAACCAGTGTGCGTGCCCCCATTAATGCAGAGCAACCAGTGTGCGTGCCCCCATTAATGCAGATTGACCAGTGTGCGTGCCCCCATAAATGAAGAGTGACCAGTGTGCGTGCCCCCATTAATGCAGATTGACCAGTGTGTGTGCCCCCATAAATGAAGAGTGACCAGTGTGCGTGCCCCCATTAATGCAGATTGACCAGTGTGCGTGCCCCCATAAATGAAGAGTGACCAGTGTGCGTGCCCCCATTAATGCAGATTGACCAGTGTGCGTACCCCCATAAATGAAGAGTGACCAGTGTGCATGCCCCCATTAATGAAGAGTGACCAGTGACCCATGCCCCCATTAATGCAGAGCAACCAGTGTGCGTGCCCCCATTAATGCAGATTGACCAGTGTGCGTGCCCCCATAAATGAAGAGTGGCCAGTGTGCGTGCCCCCATTAATGCAGATTGACCAGTGTGCGTGCCCCCATAAATGAAGAGTGACCAGTGTGCGTGCCCCCATTAATGCAGATTGACCAGTGTGCGTGCCCCCATAAATGAAGAGTGACCAGTGTGCGTGCCCCCATTAATGTAGATTGACCAGTGTGCGTACCCCCATAAATGAAGAGTGACCAGTGTGCATGCCCCCATTAATGAAGAGTGACCAGTGACCCATGCCCCCATTAATGAAGAGTGACCAGTGACCCATGCCCCCATTAATGAAGAGTGACCAGTGCGGATTAGAGCAACGCATGATTATAAAAAGTCAAATCATCAGCGGGGGGGGCAGAATGGAGAGGATCGGGAGGATCGGAGTGGCTGTGTCTTACACTGGCAGCGCTGCATGATTACAAAAAGCCGAGTTCTTCTGCTTACCCGGCGGAGAGGATGTCCTACAAAGTCCCGCCTCCTGGACACCGGCTCCTATGATAGACGTCACCAGTGTTCTGTCTATCATAGGTAAGAGCCGGCCCAGGAGGCGGGACTTTGTAGGACATCCTCTCCGCCGGGTTAGCAGAAGAACTCGGCTTTTTGTAATAATGCAGTGCTGCCAGTGTAAGACACAGCCACTCCGATCCACCCGATCCTCTCCATTCTGCCCCCCGCTGATGACAGAAGGAAGGAGACCAATTCGGCGGTCCAGATTTAAGTCCGTGTGGGTCCGGAGGCGGCCCGGAGTCCACCTATTGAGGACCCCGGATTTATAGTAATACGTTTTTTTATGCATGGTTTTAACAAGCCAACTTTAGCGCTGCTAGTGTTATAGATTTATCTATTATAGTGATTCTATTACACCTTTCCACATTGATCCTTTTATAGCAGCTGCTGTGACCATCTGAGAGGTGGTTTATTGATCTTAACCTTATTATTTCTTTATTTAGCGCTGGGTGAGTAAGAATTACAATATTTGAGGTGATTGTTCTTTTCTTGCTCCTTTTACACAGTTTTTATTTATCCAATGAAAAACAAGACAATAATACAAAACAGTATACAGCTAATACAGGCTTCTAGTTGTTCAACTGTCTTAGGTCTTCTTTGTCGCATCTTCCTCTTTATGATGCGCCAAATGTTTTCTATGGGTGAACGAACTGGACTGCAGGCTGGCCATTTCAGTACCCGGATCCTTCTTCTACGCAGCCATGATGTTTTAATTGATGCAGTATGTGGTCTGGAATTGTCATGTTGGAAAATGCAAGGACTTCCCTGAAAGAGATGACATCTGGATGGGAGCGTATGTTGTTCTAGAACTTGGATATACCTTTCAGCATTGATGGTGCCTTTCCAGATGTGTAAGCTGCCCATGCCACACGCACTCATGCAACCCCATACCATCAGAGATGCAGGCTTCTGAACTGAGCGCTGATAACAACTTGGGTTGTCCTTGTCCTCTTTAGTCCGGATGACATGGCGTCCCAGTTTTCCAAAAAGAACTTCAAATTTTGATTCGTCTGACCACAGAATAGTTTTCCACTTTGCCACAGTCTATTTTAAATGAGCCTTCGCCCAGAGAAGATAGATATAGTTACAGTTAGATATGGCTTCTTTTTTTGCCTATAGAGTTTTAGCCAGCAACGACGAATGGCACGGTGGATTGTGTTCACCGACAATGTTTTCTGGAAGTATTCCTGAGCCCATGTTGTGATTTCCATTACAGTAGCATTCCTGTATGTGATGCAGTGCCGTCTAAGGGCCCGAAGATCACGGGCATCCAGTATGGTTTTCCGGCCTTGATCCTTACGCACAGAGATTGTTCCAGATTCTCTGAATCTTTGGATGATATTATGCACTGTAGATGATGATAACTTCGAACTCTTTGCAATTTTTCTCTGAAAAACTCCTTTCTGATATTGCTCCACTATTTTTTGCTGCAGCATTGGGGGGATTGGTGATCCTCTGCCCATCTTGACTTCTGAGAGACACTTCCACTCTGAGAGGCTCTTTTTATACCCATTCATGTTGTCAATCAACATAATAAGTGTCACGGACCCTACTCTTTCTTTTGTCTTCCCTGCACCCCCAGGACTTTGCCATTTAACCAGCATGGGATTTTCCTCCCCCCTGACCACTCACTCCATTGCCTGCCCCCCCCCCCCTTGTGCTGTCCTTCTCCCCTCCCCAGCCAGGTGCCTGGAAGTCTGCTTCTCCGCCTTCATGCTCACTGTGGACAATGAACACATTCCTTGTGTGGGCTCGAGTAGAGGGGGGCGGGGCTGGTTGCTGGGGAAACTGGATGCCAGGCTGGGAGTTGCCTGGCCCACCTGCTGGGACACAAGTCCTAACATATTTAGCTGAGTGAGAGTCTCTCCTGTGGGTAGTTCATCTTTGCTGTTTGGAAGAGAGTGTGTCTCTCTGAGCTGCGGCCAGAGAACACAGAATCCCCTATTGGTTCCTGTGGGCCTCTTCAAACCTGCCTGACAACCTGGATTTTGGATTTACCCTGTCCCTTCCTACAACCTGGATTTTGGATTTACCCTGTCCCTTCCTACAACCTGGATTTTGGATTCATCCTGTACCTGCCTGCTGGTGAGTGGATTAACACTGGGCCTACCAGAACTCTGCCTGGACTTTGTCACCTCATTGTTTGCCCAGCTCTGTGTGTGGCCCAATCCCTCGCTGGCCAGGACTTTGCCCATTCTATTGGGAGCCCCCTGTTACGGACTAACCCGGTTATCTGGAACTCTGTCCTACCCACGTTGGGTCTGACCCTGGGCACCTTTGTTTGGCCCCTTTGTGAGCCTAACCGCTACCAATCAATAAAGGGCTTTGTTGGCACTCCTGCTCTCCGTGTGCGTTCTGTCTTACCTACACTTCCGTCACAAACTGGTTGGCAGCGGCGGGATCAGAACGCTGAAGAGGATGGAGAGCAGCCCCCTCACACTGGACCTAACCCGGGGTGGGGAGTACAGGAATTGGACTGTGGCAAGTTTGCAAGAAAAGGCTCGGGAGTTAAGCCTTACCTATAAGGGACTGTCCAAAGAAGAGCTGGTCACCGCTATTGAGGAAGCCGGCCTTCAGAGAACTGAAAGCTTGAATGCCCCGCCACCAGAGAATGTACAGCTTGCATCTGCTGTATCAAGTCCCAGGAGCCCTTGGAACGAAGAGGAGATGGCTATCCTGGGGCCCGAGCCACCTTGGATGACAAGAGGGAGGCTATCCGAAGGGCCCATGAGCGAGAAACAATGGGAGGCCTTAGAAGACGGGACCCTCTTCCCAGCCCACGAGTAAGTGGGCCTGATCTACCAAGAGTGACTCGCAAAGATTTCAAGCCATTTTGTGAAGCTACAGGGGATGTGGAAGGGTTCTTCCAGGATTTCGAACACTTATTTCAGCTGCTGGAAGTGCCCTGTAGAGACTGGGTACGCCACCTAGTGGGCCTGCTGGAAGGAGGTGCGGCTGCTGCTTATCGGACAATGGATGCACAGTGGAATCGAGATTACAGTAGGATTAAACAGACTGTACTAGAACACTACGCAGTAACTCCAGAAACCCTCTGCATCCAATTCCGGGACCTCTCCTTTCATTCTGAGCCTTCCTTCAAGATGTATGCGCACAAAATCTCGCGGGCCTGCAGACGCTGGCTGGAGGGGGAGCAGGCCTTTACTATTGAACAAGTTGTCCAGACCTTTCTGAAGGAACAATTCTTTGCCAAATGCCCAGCAGAGGTGCGGGAGTGGGTGAAGGAGAGGGACCCTGGCACCCTTGAGCGGGCTGCTGCACTGGCAGACGAGGCCCTTGCCATTAAACCCCATTGGAAGAGACTGGTAGTCGAGCCGCCCAAAGCCCAGAACACAGGCAGACCACTTCCCAGCAACCCCCTGCCACTCCTCCGGCGCCCTGTCGCCCCAACACCATCCACAGCCCCTCCCTACTGACCTCGTACTTCTGGGCCGTTTCTGGACCGCCGGTGCTATGGGTGCAACCAGCCCGGGCATCTTCAGGCCAGCTGCCCTCAGTACCGTCGCACCACGTCTGCCAGCCACAGTCGCCCAGTCAACTACCTAGAGTTGACCCCAGAGGAAGAACCACTACCCCCCACCTCCCAGTGACTGGCTGACCCCCACTGTTGCCAATCCTCCTCGGGGAGTCTACGGTGTTCATCCCCTTGTCCCATCCTACCCAGAGCAGAGGCAGCGCCACCTGCAGGAGGTCCTTATTGATGGAGAGAGAAATACGGGATTTCGGGACACTGGGGCCTTCCTCACCATTGCTGATCCCCGCGTGGTAAAACCCAAAGCCATCAAGCCAGGCCCCGGGTTCTTTATTGAACTGGCAGGTGGTGCTACGAAACACATCCCCAAGGCGTCGGTTCGCCTTGACTATGGGTTTGGGGAAAAGCGCTGCCAAATTGGAATCATGGCTGGACTACCTGCGGACATTCTGCTTGGAAATGATTTAGGAGAGCTACAGTGTCAATACGTCGGAGCTGTGACCAGAAGCCAAGCCAGCCACGGCCTGCCTGCCGAGAAAGCCCAACGGGACTCCCCTTCTGCCCTGGATCCGGTGAGTGTTACCAACCCTGACCAGGATACCACCCTGACCTGGGACCGTGAGAAATTTAAACAGGAACTAGACTCTGACCCCACATTGAGCAAATTCCGGGCCCAAGCGGATGCCGGACCATTCGGGGAGGGTGGGGAACGAACCCTCTGGGAACGAGGACTACTATACTGTGTTACAGATGCTAACCGCCCAGACCAGCCCTGGACTGCAACCAAACAGCTGATTGTCCCCCAGCCATTTAGGTTCCTGCTGCTCCAAATCGCCCATGACATTCCCTTAGCTGGACACCTGGGGAAGAGAAAAACAGAACGAAGACTAACCCAAGCATTCTATTGGCCTGGCATCTCTCAGTCTGTTGCTAACTTCTGTCGGACCTGTGACATCTGTCAAAGGCAGAGGCGGCCTGGGGACCATCCCAGGGCCCAACTCTGCCCTATGCCCATCATCGAGGAACCCTTTCAGAGGGTGGCGGTGGACATCATTGGCCCTCTGGCCCGGCCCAGTAAGTCAGGAAAAAGATATATCCTGACCATAGTGGACTATGCCACCCGCTACCCGGAGGCGGTAACCCTGTCCAGCATTTCAGCCCTCAAGGTAGCGGAAGCGATTGTCACCGTCTTTTCCCGTGTGGGGTTCCCCAGTGAGATTCTGACTGATCAGGGTACCCAGTTCATGTCAGATGTAATTCAATCTCTGTGGCGCGCATGTGGGGTACGGGCCATCCGGACCACCCCCTACCACCCCCAGACCAACGGCCTCTGTGAACGCTTTAACGGGACTCTTAAAGGCATGCTGAAAGCCTTTGTGGACAGTGAGGCAGACTGGGAAAAGCTCCTTCCCCATCTTCTGTTTGCATACCGAGAAGTGCCGCAAGAATCCACTGGTTTTTCACCCTTTGAGCTTCTATACGGACGGAAGGTCCGAGGCCCTTTAACTTTATTACGGGAAAATTGGGAAGGGGAGGTGGAAGATACAGGAATTCCGGTTGTACCGTATGTGCTGGAACTGCGGGAGCGGTTATCCCAGCTGGCTGGCATGGCCCACAGCCACCTCCAAGCGTCTCAAACACGGCAGAAGACATGGTATGACCGAAGAGCCCGTGGGCGGGAGTTCACTGAGGGCCAGCAAGTCCTCAGTCCTCCTAATTGTCCCAGAACAAGCTCCAGCACGTCTGGGAAGGGCCCTATAAAATCCTCCGCAAACTTGACGAGACTAGTTATGTACTCAGCCTAGACGATCATGACCGACGACAGCGCACAGTCCACATAAACATGCTCAAAGAGTACCATGACCGGACCTTGCCCATCCTGGCCATATGCCTTACCCCCACAGGTGAAGCTGACGAAGGGTCCCTACCTGACCTCCTACAAGCCACCAAGGCCACCCACTCCCTGGATCAAATCCCCACTGGGGCCCAGCTAAGTTCCCAGCAAAAGGGTCAGATGCGGGACATGATAGGGAGCAGGGCCATCGCCTTTTCAGCTGTCCCGGGACGTACAGATTTGGCCTTTCACCATGTAGTAACACAGGGACAAAAACCCATCCAACAGGCCCCCTACCGAGTCCCCGAGTCAGTAAAAGCAGCTATACGAACAGAACTCACTGAGATGCTCCAGATGGGCATTATCCGTCCCTCTCACAGTCCCTGGGCTTCCCCGGTGGTATTAGTGCCAAAGAAGGATGGGAGCACTCGGTTTTGTGTAGACTACAGACGACTTAATGACTACACAGTTAGCGATGCGTACCCCATGCCACGCATAGACGAGCTGTTAGACGGGCTGGCTGGGGCCCAATACGTTACAACCCTGGACCTCAGTAAGGGCTACTGGCAAATTGCCCTTACCAAGGATGGCATAGAACGCTCTGCTTTCATCACACCTTTCGGGCTGTTTGAATTCCTGGTCATGCCCTTTGGGATGAAAAATGCACCCGCCACCTTCCAGCGAGTTGTAGACCAGTTGTTGGAGGGATGCCAAGGATTTGCATGTGCCTACTTAGATGACATAGCCATCTTTAGCAACACATGGGAGGAGCACCTGCTGCATGTGGGGACCATTTTGGACCGCATCTGCAAGGCAGGACTGACCATAAGACCAGACAAATGTCAACTGGGAATGGCTGAGGTGCAATACCTGGGTCACCGAGTAGGGGGAGGGAAAGTGAAACTGGAACCTGCAAAAGTTCAAGCTATCCATGACTGGCCTACCCCTCAGACAAAAAAACAAACAATGTCTTTTCTTGGAACTGCAAGTTACTATCGCAAATTTGTCCCCAATTTCAGCACTGTGGCAAAACCTCTGACTGACCTCACCCGGAAGAACAGCCCTAGGATGGTACACTGGACCCCGGCCTGCGACTCTGCCTTCCATCAGCTCAAATCCACCCTTGCAAACAACCCTGTTCTGACTGCTCCGGACTACAACAGACGTTTTATAGTGCAAACCGATGCTTCTACCTATGGCGTGGGGGCTGTCCTGAGTCAAGTGAATGAGGCAGGAGAGGAACACCCCATTGCCTTCATCAGCCGAAAACTTCTGGACAGGAAGGTAGCCTACTCCACCATTGAAAAAGAGTGTCTGGCCATTGTCTGGGCCTTGAAAAAGCTTCAACATTATCTGTATGGCCGAGAATTCACCATCCTCACAGATCACAACCCGCTCACATGGCTAAATAGAGTATCTGGAGACAACGGGCGCCTCCTGAGGTGGAGCCTAGTGCTTCAACCATACAACTTTACCATCCAATATCGGCGTAGGAGCCCACACCAGAACGCTGACGGGCTGTCCCGGCAGCAGGACCCTCAATAGGTGAACTCTTTGCCACAAGTGCCTCCAAGGAGACCTGCTGAGGTCCCCTTGTCTGCACTTGTAAAATAAAAGGGGGAGGGGTTGTCACAGACCCTACTCTTTCTTTTGTCTTCCCTGCACCCCCAGGACTTTGCCATTTAACCAGCATGGGATTTTCCTCCCCCCTGACCACTCACTCCATTGCCTGCCCCCCCCCCCCCTTGTGCTGTCCTTCTCCCCTCCCCAGCCAGGTGCCTGGAAGTCTGCTTCTCCACCTTCATGCTCACTGTGGACAATGAACACATTCCTTGTGTGGGCTCGAGTAGAGGGGGGCGGGGCTGGTTGCTGGGGAAACTGGACGCCAGGCTTGGAGTTGCCTGGCCCACCTGCTGGGACACAAGTCCTAACATATTTAGCTGAGTGAGAGTCTCTCCTGTGGGTAGTTCATCTTTGCTGTTTGGAAGAGAGTGTGTCTCTCTGAGCTGCGGCCAGAGAACACAGAATCCCCTATTGGTTCCTGTGGGCCTCTTCAAACCTGCCTGACAACCTGGATTTTGGATTTACCCTGTCCCTTCCTACAACCTGGATTTTGGATTTACCCTGTCCCTTCCTACAACCTGGATTTTGGATTCATCCTGTACCTGCCTGCTGGTGAGTGGATTAACACTGGGCCTACCAGAACTCTGCCTGGACTTTGTCACCTCATTGTTTGCCCAGCTCTGTGTGGCCCAATCCCTCGCTGGCCAGGACTTTGCCCATTCTATTGGGAGCCCCCTGTTATGGACTAACCCGGTTATCTGGAACTCTGTCCTACCCACGTTGGGTCTGACCCTGGGCACCTTTGTTTGGCCCCTTTGTGAGCCTACCCGCTACCAATCAATAAAGGGCTTTGTTGGCACTCCTGCTCTCCGTGTGCGTTGTGTCTTACCTACACTTCCGTCACAATAAGTTTCAAATTGGTCCGCCAGCTGTTCCATATATGTACATTTAACTTTTCCGGCCTCCTATTGCTACTTGTCCCAACTTTTTTGGAATGTGTAGCTCTCATGAAATCCAAAATGGGCCAATATTTGGCATGACATTTTAAAATGTCTCACTTTCAACATTTGATATTTTATCTATATTATATTGTGAATAAAATATAAGTTTATGAGATTTGTAAATTAGTCCATTTCTTTTTTTACTCACAATTTGTACAGTGTCCCAACTTGTTTGGAATTGGGTTTGTATTATGGTTAAATTGGAAAGTGGGATGAAGCAGAAAAGTTAGTTAAAAGGTAGGAAAAATACTTTTTTTTTTTAAGGAGACTCTGGGAAGTATGGAGTTCAAACTGCTTCCGATATGAAGTGCAGGTACCTAGAGGTGTACACACCTGCAGCAGCTTTCCAAATTCTCCTGTCATGTCCAAACAGTGGGTCCTTCTGACATGTGAAGCGCCACCACTTTCTGGTAGTGTTACTAAACCATATCCTCACATACTATTAGCCATTAACTATGATGGGCAGTCATGCTAGCCAATAGAAATGTGCAGGAGGTTGGAAGTTGTAGGTACACTTTGACACTATCATAAAGTACAGAAGCTTTGCCTATCAAAACGGCCTGAAATCCTACCCTTATACCTACAGCAGTTCACCTTTACAAAATCAGGCAAGGTTTATTTATTTTTTATTAAGTTTCAACATTTGCTTTTAATATATTCCTCCTTACTCCCTCAATGCTTAAAGGGAACCTGCTATGTATGCCCAAGACACTGACCCTTCATAAGTCCAGAGGTAAGCTAAGGCTAGCTATATATGCTTCATTTTCTCTCCACTCACTCAATTTTCAATTGATGTTTGTTGAGCTGGACGGTGTTGACAGGGCCACCCATGGCACCAATTTTGGCCAATTCAGCAGGAATCAGGCAAAATTCAAGCTGTGGGTGGATAGCTTTTGGCAGGGGCCTGGATCTGCATGCTTGTTTTGGGTAAGTTTCAAAGGCAGAATAAAAGGCAGATATGGACAAAGAGCCTGCACATTTGAGTTTACTTATAGTGTATGGAAAGCCACAAATTGTTTAACACTATCAAATGTTTTTTTTTTGGGGCTGTCTTCCTTCCTTTCCTCTCTTGAGTTACAAACAGAAATGTTGTAACTCAATAAAAATAGTTACATTCGTGGAATGCTGTCACTCATTTGTTTGTGTCCTCAACCAAACTGTTTAACCATCAAATGGCTGGTGTCATAACTGATCACATGTGCAGCATCATGGAAGTTGCGGATGAAATAGAAGCAGCTTCCTTGGCTGTAAAGGATAGGAGGGTTTCAACTCCGCTTTACTGCTGTCAGCGGATCGGCCCCTACAAACGCAGCAGTGCTTAAAAATAGAGAGCAACAGAGCATGTGCAGAGTAGAGTGAGACAGTGTATTACTGAACTTTAAAGAGCATTGGCATTTATTTTTAATGTTTTACATAGCTATACCTGCAAAAGGGACCAGCATGAAGTCATCTAGCAGGGCTTTATTTTCTAACTAAAGGAACATAGAATGATGTATTGAGATATATTGGGATGTGCAAAATCAGTAAACTGATCGGTGGGCATCACAACAATGAAAGGCTAACGGACCCACAAAAGGTTAACAGAGGTGGCTTAACGGTGCCTACAGAGCCACCTCAGCTGAGGCCGGATCAACCTAGTCGCCCTAAAGTGCGACCTTTGTGACCCTGGTAGTTCCACCATTGGTGTCAGCAGTTTATTTTTGTGGTTTTAATTATTATTTTAGTTACCATTTTTTTTTTACTTATTTTTTTTAGGAACCCCATTTGGGGGCTTTGGTGAAAAATCAGGGGTCTAAACAGACCCCTGATGTCTCACTTTTGAGACAGAGAAAGAGACTGAGGACAGATTCATCAGTCCCTTTCTCTGTAACCTCAGCTGCACAGAATGAATGAACAGGACTAGCTCTGTTCATTCATAAATTGAATCATAGTAAACACAGTTTACAATGTCTCAGCTATAAATTAATAAAAAAAAAATACAACCAGAGTCAGTGTTCGGTAAGGCAAGTAAGGGGCTGGTAAATGACACATTTGCCAGCTTCTTCCCCGCTCTCTATCCTGATAGATCCCTCGCAGCAGCCGGCAGGGGAGGGAGGGGGGAAACACTACAGCAATGCAGGGGGCGAGGGCAAGAATATCTGCGGAAGGGAGAGGAGGAGAAGCGAGCATTCAGCGGCTGCATGAACTGATCAGTTTCTCTACATGCTGTCACCCCAGGTGTACAGAAGGGCTGCATGGGCCCCCTGGAGTATTGGGTCAGGTCCCAAGGGCGACCCCTGTATGTACGCCCCTGCTCTACTTGTTGGGAGACATAAGAATCTTGTCATGGTAGGTCCAGGATCCCGAGACATTACCTTTGACCAGACACTTAGGGTCTGGCAGATGAACATGGCTGCAATGGCAAGCTGCAGGGTAGCCTCTGCGAGGGAGAATAGGGACTTAAAAAGGGCTTCTGGCCCTTTTTCCACCAGTGGTTTTCAGCAAAAAGTGAGATAGTGATTTTTTTTGAGCCACGAGCTGGAGAGTCTTCCACTGTGAGGAGGTAGGTTGCTTTAGACCAGTGATGGCGAACCAATGGCATGCGTGCCAACGCTGGCACGCAGAGCCCTCTCCCCGGGCACGCGAGCTATAGTTCTCTGAGTTGCTCCGGCCGGGCACACAAAAGCTCCATGCACTGTCCCGGCACTGCCCTTCCTCCTCCAGATCACTCACAGCACTTTTACTCAGAGAACAACTCTTTGGAGAAAATGCCGCGGGACCAAATCACAGACCCAGCAGGAAGGGCGGCCAATCACCTCCTCCAGCAGTGGGATGAACAGCCAATCGACTGGGCAGCCAATCACCTCCCACGTCCAGGGAATAAACAGCCAATCGATTAACGTGGGAGGAGAAGTGGATGTTTGTTTGCCTGGAGGTTGCCGAATGCACCCGCTTCAATCCATTGGGGAGAAAGCCCAGAGATGAGTTCAGAGCTGCTGGTAATGAACTGTGCCATGTGACCGTTTTCTGTGCTATGGGCGTTTGCTATAGGTGTGTGGGCAGAGGGAGCATAATGGGCTACATGAGAGTCACTGCACCACTGCCGTATCCCAGCAGAGGGGGGAGGGGGTGGTGAGCTGCAGAGCGGGGACCAGATGTGTGATGGAGAGGAAAGTGTGCCATCAGCTGTATGGAGGGTGGGATGCATTGTGAGTAGGTGTGCTATGAGTTACATGATGAAGTGTAATGTGTAGCTCACTGATGTGATGTAGCCGGACAACAGAGTTGTAAGCTGAAGGGCAATACATATTATGTACTAGATTCGTTTACAGTGTGATGGAGTAGTGCGATGTGCTGCATGGCGATGGATGTTGGCACTTTGAAATAAATAAGTTGGTTTGGTGTCGCAGTTTAGGCACTCTGGCTCAAAAAGGTTCGCCATCACTGCTTTAGACTATCTGAAGAACCATAGAAGATGGAAGTATGGTGACCTATAGGAAGTAAAGGCTAACTCAACTTTCGTGGAAAAATAATAACAAATAATTAAAAACAAATAAATAAATAATATAGCGCATACAATTGCGATACAAGTCATATTTTAATTGAATGTTTCTGTGTTTCCCCAAAAGTAAGACATCCCCCAAAAAAAAGACCTACTAATAGTTTTGCCTCTCGCTGAAATATAAGGATTCCTCCCCGAAAACAAGACATCCCCGATAATAAGGCCCCCGAAGCTTACCGGTACCGTAACTCTGGACCTTAGCAGTGGGCGCCGCCGTGCAGCTCACTGTAGGCCGCAGCACAGCCGTAGCAGACAGGACAATCAGAGAACCCGCGCTGCCGCCTGCTGCTCGCTCCGCCGTGACAGTGAGTCGCGTGGGGAACAGTGTGTGGACACACAATCGGGCACTGAGCACTGGTGACTGAGGTAGGAAATGTCTGATTAAGTTGTGGGGAGGATGACTGGCACAGGGGTGGGGGATCACTTACCATAAAATGACACAGGAGGATCAGAGGGGGCAATCAAAATGACACAGGAGGATCAGAGGGGGCAATCAAAATGACACAGGAGAATAAGACCTAGCGCATCTTTGGGAGCAAAAATGAATATAAGATACTGTCTTACTTTCGGGGAAACACGGTATTAAAAACCTTTCCTTTTATATCTGCAGTGCTGTAATTTTCAGTAAATTGCAATGCATTATGGCTGGCAACCTACAGGTGTTCAGTAGACAGATGGTATATGTAGCGCCCCCTGGAAATGTAATTTCCTGCTTGTGTGATGGCCTTATTGGCTTACTGATTTTCCTAGAAGTCTGTAACTAAGATACAAGTCAAATTTTCAGTATCCTCTGCAACAAAAATGGCATTTTTGGTGAGATAATTCCAAAGGGAAATCACGTCTAAAGGGATGCAGACCCTGCCATGTTCCTCATTAGAGCTCTGCAGGTGCAGCAGCTGATTGATAATTATAAAACCACTCCCATACAGATTCACGCCTGAAAGATTGTATTAACATGCCTTATCACATTCCATATATATTTAAACTTATGCACATTCCATGATGAAATATGGGCCCTTGCATTTACATAGTAACGAGCTAAGACGGACAACCATTCATCCACCTTGGACAGCAGACAGCTATGTTTTGCATTTAGACGACATGTAAACACCTGTTCATTCATTCATTGGGACACTTGACAAAGTTAAGTCTGCGCATGGAAATTACTGACACCACCTAAACACATTTGACAATTGCTTGCATTAACACATGACAGCTGAGTAGAGGAGGAACAGCCCTTGTCCACAAACACCATCTCAGACACAAGACACCCCATATTGACACAGATGTATAGGACACAAAATCCTTTTCATGTAACTGTTTCTATGAGTGATATTGTACTGTTCAATTGACTTACGAATTGTAAACCAGTTTCAAGCAGTTTTTGTCGCCGAAATATCCTTTAAATGGGAGCACGAAACTTGAAATAAACAGTTGTGACTGCACTAAGTTTGAGTGCTGTGTGTCGTCATAACTCCCGTCCGGACGAGGGTGAATTCATTATCTATTAGGGGGGTTAGCAACTGAAGGGCTGTAATATCATCGTGATTGCCTCCTGACAAGATTTGAGCTAACAACGCCCATACAGATTCAATCTGCACATGGACATAGACAAAAAAAACGCTATTTCTTCGGAAAATATTTAGGGTCCTTTCACACGGGCTTTGCGCCTGGCAGACTTCGTTTTGCTATGCGGGAATCGATCCCTCGATCCCCGCTGAGCAGCGAAGGACAGGTCCGTCTCTGCTTACTTTGCAGAGACAGACCTGTCAGATTCCTGCTCTCCTCTATGGGAGATTGGATGAAAACGGACCGCCTGTCTGTTTTAATCTGATCCTATCCTCCAGACGGATGGAAAACATGGTTTCCATCCATCTGGATTTCACTGACAAGATCCGAATGGATAGCAGCGAGTTTCAGCGGACGTGTCACTGCTAACATCCGCTGCTCCATAGGGCTGCATGGAGCATCTGATCAGGTCCACCTGAAAAAAACTGACAGGCAGACCTGATCGGAAAGCCTGTGTGAAAGGGGCCTAACAGTTCGCAATCTTGAAACCAAGTTTGTTAAAATCCCTGCAATGTACATCGATCACCTAGAGGGGAATGCTGTTTTTCTCCACAAAAGTGGAGGTACTCTTTTACCTCATAAAGGGTAAAATGCAGCAAGACCTATTTTTCCATATAGGTCAATATCTCCAGGTGAGAGTATAAGATGACAGGTGGTGGAGCACATAGGATTTACATCACTGGATATATTCATTGGCACTTGTGATGAGCAAACACTGTGGACTTTTATGTTGATTTCACTTGTTGTTTTGATAGTACACAGTTATTTTATATAAAATTTCCAGCACACGGGTTTATTTTTTGTAATATTTCATTATGTAATCTTTTTGGTGAACAACTGTGTTGTATAGCTGCAAAGCACTTAAATGGTATAAATATTGGATGTAGGTTGTGAAAATTGCTCAGATGATATTTAATAATACAGGACCCAGTGAATGTGCTGCTTGGCTAGACTTTGCCTCACTGGGGGGCCATACCCCATAAGGGTTCTTCGTGGACAAGGTTCCATCATAGCCCTGGACCTGTAAAGCACTATGCAACTGTCTCAAACATTGCATGAGTTCCTAAACTTACCCCAAACCACAGGACACATTACAGGCCAGCCCTGCTTCTTCTTCGCAGCAGGTTATGGGCTTCCATGATAATGCTGAAGATGAGAAAATCTAGAAAGCTGCAAATGGCTCAACTAAAGAAACTTGCTAACTGAAAAGGAATCGAGATCAATACAAAAAAAAAAAAGTTTTTTCTTCTTTCAGAGGTAAGAAGTTGTCAATTTTCTTAGGACACTAGCAAAAAAATGGAGGCTGGCATGGAGTGGGAGGGGTTATATAGTGCTTTTCTTACAGCTTAGTTATGGCAGTGTCCAATCCAGCAGTGTAAACCAATGCAACCTGAATACCTAATCTTGTGTCCATTCATTCACAAATAAAGTGGATGAAAACCCTTGCATATACCCAGTGAAGTGAACAGCCTCAGATGATACACAGAGATAAAACATACTTAAGTTTTACTTGCATATCTGCTGTGTTCAGCTTTCTACACTGTTTAGAAAGTGCACATTGTGTTACAAATTTTATTTCCTCATTCAGCATTGGGAGGGGGGTCCAGGCATACAGTGTGCGTGTAAGATGATTGGAGGACAGGTTCACACACCCCACCTCCACATAGGCAGAAGAAGGAAGAAACTTGCAGAGCTGTGCTGTGAATAGACAAGCTCTCTGATTATCTGTCTCTAAGCTCCCTCCGTGACACAAATTTCAGCTGCTTCTATCTCCTGTGTCAAAGAACTCGTTAGAAGTTATGCGGTTAACAGAGGAACAGAGCAGTAGAAAGTCACAGGACTTAGAGCTTTGGAGAGAGATAAGTAAACGCTACATCTATAAGTGCATAGGTGAGACTTACATCCTCCTTAAGACATGCTAATTGCCTGCCTAACTCTGCCATCAATGCTTTACTTGTCACTGACCTGGGTGAAGGATGCAGCCTGCAAAGTCAAAACTCCTAAGAAACATAATTACTGTGGGTCTGCCGGCTGCTATAAGCCCGTGCCAACATCTTCCCTTCCTACATCAGGAGCTGGTGGTCTCTTCTGGGAATTTGTAGTTAGCCTCTGATAATGCATTGCCGGGTCAGTTCTCCAGCCATTTTGTCCCTGCTCTCGCAGCCTCCTGGGATATGTGACAGGGATATCCCAGGGGGCTGCAGAAGCAGTACACATTAATCTTGCCTAGGCAAGTATGGAGACAGGGCAGGCCAGACTAGAATAGTAGTGAAAAATGCTTGTAATATAGACTGCATGCGTTCAATGCATTTGTCCCTAAACATACCCCAAGCCACAGGACACATTACAGGCCAGCCCTGCTTCTTCTTCGCAGCAGGTTATGGGCTTCCATGATAATACTGAAGATGAGAAAATCTAGAAAGCTGCAAATGGCTCAACTAAAGAAACTTGCTAACTGAAAAGTAAGTCAGTTCTCCAGCCATTTTGTCCCTGCTCTCGCAGCCTCCTGGAATATGTGACAGGGATATGCCAGGAGGCTGCAGAAGCAGTACACATTAATCTTGTCTAGGCAAGTATGGAGACAGGGCAGGCCAGACTAGAATAGTAGTGAAAAATGCTTGTAATATAGACTGCATGCGTTCAATGCATTTGTTCCTTAGGAACAGAATAGGAGCAGTTTAGTCATACCACATATGGGTATTATGTAGGGTTTCTTCCAGCCTTCAGGTAGAGCTCTTGGTTCCATTAATTTCCCTCTCCAACTACATGCTTAAAAAAAAAAAACAAACACTCTACAAAAATTAGTAGCTTAAAGGTGAAATTTCCACACAGTACTAAATGACTCATGGTACTGACTGCTCCCTAATTTAATAGCACAGTACTAAGTTTCTAAGAGAGACAGTTTGCCTGTGTGCAGCTGTACCAACTCTTTAGCTACCCATACCACTTCAGAGAAGAAGTTAGAGGATTTGAACAGCTGAACCAGTCCTGCAGCACTGGCTCCTGCTGCAGCCCTCATCCCCACTGCTGGTAGCAGACATAGTGGACTCCTCCACACCTGTGCACTCCCAGCATAGAATGCTGGGGGTTATTCTGCACTCTCCTCTCTTTCACTTTCACCATCTCTGCAATACTCACAAGAGCACTTACCTATACCTCCTGTAGTGAGTACTAACTGCTTGTCCACAGCAACCCCTCTCCCTGTTACTCTGTATTCATGCAGGGGAGAAGTAATTCTTAGTTGTACATTGGCCTGTGTGTTCCCTACTCTCCTTAGCTTTGTCTAATACATGTTCCTGAACCCTGCACCATACTATATATACAAACCCCGATTCCAAAAAAGTTGGGACACTGTACAAATTGTGAATAAAAACAGAATGAAATGATGTGGACGTTTCAAATTTCAATATCTTATTCAGAATACAACATAGATGACATATCAAATGTTTAAACTGAGAAAAAAATTAATTTTAAGGGAAAAATTTGTTGATTTTACATTTCCTGGCATCAACACATCTCAAAAAAGTTGGAACAAGGCCATGTTTACCACTGTGTGGCATCCCCTCTTCTTTTTATAACAGTCTGCAAATGCCTGGGGACTGAGGAGACAAGTTGCCCAAGTTTAGGAATAGGAATGTTGTCCCATTCTTGTCTAACACAGGCTTCTAGTTGCTCAACTGTCTTAGGTCTTCTTTGTCGCATCTTCCTCTTTATGATGCACCAAATGTTTTCTATGGTTGAAAGATCTGGACTGCAGGCTGGCCATTTCAGTACCTGGATCCTCCTTCTACGCAGCAATGATGTTTTAATTATGTGGTCTGGCATTGTCATGTTAAGCTGCCCATGCCACACGCACTCATGCAACCCCATACCATTAGAGATGCAGGCTTCTGAACTGAGCGTTGATAACAACTTGGGTTGTCCTTGTCCTCTTTAGTCCGGGTGACATGGCATCCCAGTTTTCCAAAAAGAACTTCAAATTTTGATTTGTCTGACCACAGAACAGATTTCCACCGACAATGTTTTCTGGAAGTATTCCTGAACCCATGTTGTGATTTCCATTACAGTAGCATTCCTGTATGTGATGCAGTGCCGTCTTAGAGCCCGAAGATCACGGCATCCAGTATGGTTTTCCAGCCTTGACCCTTACGCACAGAGATTGTTCCAGATTCTCTGAATGTTTGGATGATATTATGTACTGTACAGTGGCGGCTGGTGCTCAAAATTTGTTTTTGGGGGGGGGGCGCAAAAAGAAAAATGTAATAGGTATTGCTTCGCGCTTTGAAGTCATGGTACAGGCATGGCACAGGTGATGGTATAGGCACGGCATAGGTGATGGTACAGGAGATGGTATAGGCATGGCACAGATATGGTATAGGCATGGCACAGATATGGTATAGGCATGGCACAGATATGGTATAGGCATGTCACAGGTCATGGTACAGGAGATGGTATATGCCCCCTTTCAATGCAGAGACCAGCGTACATGCCCCCTTTCAATGCAGAGACCAGCGTACATGCCCCCTTCAATGCAATGAACACTGTGCTGTGCCCCCTTCAATGTAATGAACACTGTGCTGTGACCCCTTCAATGCAATTAACACTGTGCTGTGACCCCTTCAATGCAATGAACACTGTGCTGTGACCCCTTCAATGCAACGAACACTGTGCTGTGACCCCTTCAATGCAATAAACACTGTGCTGTGACCCCTTCAGTGCAATAAACACTGTGCTGTGCCCCCTTCAATGCAATAAACACTGTGCTGTGCCCCCTTCAATGCAATAAACACTGTGCTGTGCCCCCTTCAATGCAATGAACAATGTGCTGTGACCCCTTCAATGCAATGAACAATGTGCTGTGACCCCTTCAATGCAATAAACACTGTGCTGCGCCCCTTCAATGCAATAAACACTGTGCTGTGACCCCTTCAATGCAATAAACACTGTGCTGTGCCCCCTTCAATGCAATAAACACTGTGCTGTGCCCCCTTCAATGCAATGAACACTGTGCTGTGACCCCTTCAATGCAATAAACACTGTGCTGTGCCCCCTTCAATGCAATAAACACTGTGCTGTGACCCCTTCAATGCAATAAACACTGTGCTGTGCCCCCTTCAATGCAATAAACACTGTGCTGTGCCCCCTTCAATGCAATGAACACTGTGCTGTGCCCACACAATGCAGAGTTCAGCGTGCGTGCCCCCTTCAATGCAACTGTGCTGTGCCCCCTTCAATGCAATTAACACTGTTCCGTGCCCCCATCAATGCAGAGTTCAGCGTGCGAGCCCCTTTCAATGCAGAGCGCCACAGCATTGTCCCCAATCACTGCAGAGCGCCACAGCATTGTCCCCAATGATTGTAGAGTGCCACAGCATTGTACCCCAATGATTGCAGAGTGCCCACAGCATTGTCCCCAATCACTGCAGAGCGCCACAGCATTGTAGCCCAATGATTGCAGAGTGCCCACAGCATTGTACCCCAATGATTGCAGAGTTCCACAGCATTGTACCCCAATGATTGCAGAGTGCCATCAGCATTGTACCCCAATGATTGCAGAGTGCCACAGCATTGTACCCCAATGATTGCAGAGTGCCCACAGCATTGTATCCCAATGATTGCAGAGTGCCACAGAATTGTACCCCAATGATTGCAGAGTGCCACAGCATTGTACTCCAATGATTGCAGAGTGCCCACAGCATTGTACCCCAATGATTGCAGAGTGCCCACAGCATTGTACCCCAATGATTGCAGAGTGCCACAGAATTGTACCCCAATGATTGCAGAGTGCCATCAGCATTGTACCCCAATGATTGCAGAGTACCACAGAATTGTACCCCAATGATTACAGAGTGCCACAGAATTGTACCCCAATGATTACAGAGTGCCATCAGCATTGTACCCCAATGATTGCAGAGTGCCACAGAATTGTACCCCAATGATTGCAGAGTGCCACAGAATTGTACCCCAATGATTGCAGAGTGCCATCAGCATTGTACCCCAATGATTGCAGAGTGCCACAGCATTGTACCCCAATGATTGCAGAGTGCCCACAGCATTGTATCCCAATGATTGCAGAGTGCCACAGAATTGTACCCCAATGATTGCAGAGTGCCACAGCATTGTGCTCCAATGATTGCAGAGTGCCCACAGCATTGTACCCCAATGATTGCAGAGTGCCACAGCATTGTACCCCAATGATTGCAGAGTGCCCACAGCATTGTACCCCAATGATTGCAGAGTGCCACAGAATTGTACCCCAATGATTGCAGAGTGCCATCAGCATTGTACCCCAATGATTGCAGAGTGCCACAGAATTGTACCCCAATGATTACAGAGTGCCACAGAATTGTACCCCAATGATTACAGAGTGCCATCAGCATTGTACCCCAATGATTGCAGAGTGCCACAGAATTGTACCCCAATGATTGCAGAGTGCCACAGAATTGTACCCCATTGATTGCAGAGTGCCATCAGCATTGTACCCCAATGATTGCAGAGTGCCCACAGCATTTTACCCCAATGATTGCAGAGTGCCACAGCATTGTACCCCAATGATTGCAGAGTGCCCACAGCATTGTACCCCAATGATTGCAGAGTGCCACAGAATTGTACCCCAATGATTGCAGAGTGCCACAGCATCGTACCCCAATGATTGCAGAGTGCCCACAGCATTGTCCCCCAATCAATGCAGAGACCAGCGTGCGTGCTCCCTTCAATTTAATGCACTTACCTGGCGGCGGCGGGTTCTCCCCTCCTCGATCCAGTTCGTCCTCTTCTGCGGCGGCGGCACGGAAAGGTGAGCAGCTTCTCCCTCGTCCTCCGAGCGGCGGTGACGGTGAGTGACTGACGCACGTACCGACACCGCCCCTGACGTCAGCGATCGGATGTCCTGGATGATGATTAGTCCAGGCTGGAGACTGGACCAATCACAGCCAGGACATCACGAAGGTGGGGGTGGCCAAGCGCTCTTTCCGGCGCCCAGGTTACGCCCCCAGAAGGCAGCCAATCGGCGCCTTTCTGGGTCGTAAACCCCACCCCCCTTTAGCCACCACATAGGCCGGTCAGGCCGGCGAACCGATTTTTTTTTTTTACGAACTTTATTGTTCTTTTTTGTAATTTTTTTTTCCTTTTTTTAAGGGGGGCGGCGCCCTGGCGCCCCCTATGCACGGGCCGCCACTGGTACTGTAGATGATGATAACTTCAAACTCTTTGCTGATATTGCTCCACTATTTTTCGCCGCAGCATTGGGGGAATTGGTGATCCTCTGCCCATCTTGACTTCTGAGAGACACTGCCACTCTGAGGGGCTCTTTTTATACCCAATCATGTTGCCAATTGACCGAATAAATTGAAAATTGGTCCTCCAGCTGTTCCTTTTATGTACATTTCCGGCCTCCTATTGCTACCTGTCCCAACTTTTTTGGAATATGTAGCTCTCATGAAATCCAAAATGAGCCAATGTTTGGCATGACATTTCAAAATGTCTCACTTTCAACATTTGATATGTTATCTATACTACATTGTGAATAAAATATAAGATTATGAGATTTGTAAATTAGTCCATTCCTTTTTTACTCACAATTTGTACAGTGTCCCAACTTTTTGGAAATTGGGTTTGTACTTTATTGTACATTTCATACTCCTAACCACTGCATTCTGTACACTGGGAAAATGTGGCCTCTGTATACAGCAAGAAGGTTTTATTGAGGCTGGGTTCACACTGCCGCACGGAGCGGCTCACAGCAGGGCTCCAGGGCCTCCGTGTTCACCGTTTCAGGTCCGATTTCAGTCTGAATTTTGGGCTAAATTCAGACCTGAAATGGACCAGAAGACGCACAGGACTGTGCAATCCGCATCAGAGCTGCTCCATAGAGAGCCGGTCACCATCTCCTGACATGCGAATTGGATGCAGGGAAACCTACATCCAATTCACAATAGTGTGAACCCAGCCTTAAAGCTGAACTCGGGGATAAGCAAATGTATAATTAGCCTTTCTCAACTGGGGTGCTATGGCCTCCTGGTTGAGAAAGGGTGTAGATTTAGCTCCCACTGTGCTAATGTACAATTCAGAGCTCTGCCAGTCTCAGCCCTGTACAGATAGAGCACAGCAGAGTGGAAGCTCGATCAGGGGAACAGTACAGAGCAGTGGATAGGGGAGGTGTCTTCCTGGGTTTGGACCTGCTATGCCTCCCCTTCAGTGCTCTACTAAACAAAGTTCATCTGGCAGTGCAGGTACAATCTGCATTGGTAACAGTGTGTGTGAGAGTATGTACATTACTTTTAATCCTGACTGCTAATCCTTTACGATCAGAATTGCTTTTTTTTTTTTTAGGGCTTGCTCACCCTAGCGGCAAGGCTGGCCACTCCTCTAAAATGCATTCCATACTTGTATCACTTTTCAGACGCATTGTGACAGGCATTAGGGAGGCAATATATTGCTGTCTCGTCACCTGTTTTACCCCCTAACCATATGCAATGCATGCGGTTGTGGGACAGTTGCAGCATGACCCCATTGACCTGAATGAGTTGTATGTGGCAGGCGCTAATGCCGCCGAATGCAGCAGGAGGTATAATTTCTGTAGCAGCCACAAAGCATCTCAGCCAGAGCATGTGCCCCTAACTGCTGCCTCTGCAGTTAAAGGGGACATTTAAATGGTGGTAAAAACATGGCTAAGCTTTGGTTTTTTCTTTCCATTCCCCAACCTCATGTGTGAACATGCCTTTAAAAATATTTTTAGTTTTGAGGTTCCCCATTTTATAAGTGTGCTGTGACCAAAAAAAAGTTAAGGAACACTGTACTAAATAAATGAGTCATGTGTATTCCTACACACAGCACAACAAGATTGAAGTATTACTTCCGTTTCTGTGTGAAACTTTGCCTTTGTGCTTCCTGTAATAATGACAGGTCATAACTGCTCTCTCCTTTAGCAGGGTGGTCTTGTCTCCTCCCCCCTCCTGTAGTTTTCTGCAATAGGTGGATCGGCTGGGCCCCTGCTTTAGTGTTGTTTCTGTACAGGCTATGTACAGCACAGTGATGTTGTCACTGATACTAAGGTAATAAAATATCTGGGTGTGCAAAGGCATTTCTTACACACAGAGTTTGATTTATATTCTTTGTGGCTATTTTAGAGTATATTTCAATGAAAGTTGTTGTACCTGGAGATAAGCTTTAACTTTGTCTAGGCCTTTTTTTCTGCTGGAACTCCCCTACTGGCACTGACCTTCTACTTGCCTCTGTCACTTACAAACACAGATGAGAGTTGAGGACGTTTTCCACTTGTTGCTTCCTCTGCCGTCTTCTGTATTTACAGGTGGCAGGAGGCCTCTCTGGGTGTCCCAGATGCAGAACTCTTCCAGCACCTTCCTGTAGCACTACTCCCAAGAGCTGCTTGATGCAGATTCCCCTGGGTTACCCATAGCAACGACTTGTAGATTCCTAGTACTTTAAGTCCTTGGCTCAGTCAGTAAACAGTCCAGGGGATTTGGTTTGGAACTGTGATAGGAGAAGGGATGATTGGGATACTCCAACTATGAACTATGAACAATATTCAGGACAACTAGCTGTAGTGTGTGCGGCAAGGCTGCTGCTTCACCCTGCCACTAAGGTGAAGATGTTTAGTAAAGCTCCTGTTTTAGTTACTCTCTTCAGGGTTCTGAAACTGGCACCCCCTTTACTCTCAATGCTGGTGTGCTGACACCTGACGGCTGACCCTAGCTTCTGGAATGGTCCCCTTCCTGGCAGACCCCTGGGCAAGTTCCTCTGTACCAGTGTTAATTTTGGCAGCAAATTTCAATTTAGTTTTAGTCTTAGGACTAAAATGGCATTTTAGTTTTAGTCCCATTTTAGTCTTCTGCAAGTGTTTTAGTTTTAGTCGTATTTAGTCGACTAAAACTCCAGTACATTTTAGTCGACTAAAACGTCCTACATTTTAGTCGGCAAACTCATTTTAGTCATCTAAATGGTCATGGTCAGGTCAGAGAGGAGGCCTGTAATGCTGCTGCCTGCAGTCAGTGCAGTTAGTGAACACAGTGCTGCTCAGAGTGTTGGATGGGGGTCTCAGGTTTAAGGGTGGTCTCTGGTCTGACTCTGAACTGAAGTTGTTGAACAGGATGGGCCGAGCGGGCCTCAGCGGCCTATATGCACGCACACAGTCCTGGATGGATGGCGGAATCGGATGTCAGTGGTGACTGGTGAGTGGTCTGAGGGGACTCAGGGAGGCAGTAATAGCTGGCCTGGCTGTTAACTCACAGTGGGTGCTCTGCTCTGGATGTGGTGGTGGCCCGGTGCCAGTGCCGTGTGATGAGTCGGGCCTGGCGCGTCTGGCTGTAGTGCTGCAGCTGCAGTGCTCTGGTGAGGTCAGGTGACTGGTCTCGAGTCGACGACTCTCTTGTAGTAGTCCACTCCTCACGTCGGACGTCACGGGGCACACCACGCCAGACACCACACAGGCGGAGCTCCGTGAAAACCGGAAGTTGGGTAAACGTCCCTGCCTCGCATTCTCGTTTAGTTTTCGTTCTTTAACGAAAACGGATTTGATTTTTGTCATAGTTGTCATCATTTGACGAAAATGTGCTATACTTTTCGTCTCCTTTTCGCAGTTGAAAAATGCGGGTGACGAAAACTTTATCAATGGCGAAATTAACACTACTGTAAACTCCATTGGCTGTAATGTCATTGCACATATTACCTGAATATATTACCAACATTAAATATTAGGGAAAGATATAAGAAAAGCCTTTTTCTTAACTGTTTAGTTTTCAGCAGCTTAGCAATGCTCCTTACTTATGCATATGCGGTGGTGCAATACATGTTTAAACTTTAATGTGCAATTATTACAGGCTCTGGATGGAATTCTGTTGCCGATATAGAAATGGCCAGCAGAGGAGTGTTAATTTTGATGATGTCAATTTATTTCGTTTTAGTTATAGTCTTAAGACTAAAATGCCATTTTAGTTTTAGTCATCTGAATTGTTTTAGTTTTAGTAGTATTTTAGTCAACTAAAATTGTGTTAATTTAGTCGACGAAAACGTTTTAGTCGGTTTTAGTCTACGAAACTAACACTGCTCTGTACTCACAGACACTGTTTTTCCAGAGTCACCATTGCCTCAAAACTCCTCTTGTCCGCATCCACTGGACTTCTGTATTCAGCAACACCTTCAGGTTCACCAGGCCAACTGCCTGTCACCACCTTTTCCAGCTGCAGGAGGAGACACAGCGTGCACTCCTTCTGGGACTTAGCTTCGCGCCCAAAGACACCCTGTCACATGTGCCCTTGGCTTTTATGGTCAATTCCAGAATGCACCACTGTTGCCACAAAAGCCTGTGTGTCACTGGCTAGGTTTCCTCCACTGTTCAACAGGCTCTCCTATTGGATACAGTGGGGACACTCCCTCAGACCAAGTGAATCACACCTGGACACATGTAACAGGCCTAACTAGAAATCCTGCTCCCTGATAAGCAGGAAAGCACCTGACTATCAGGGGAGGAGGTAGGAAATACAGCTGCACCATTCCCACAGGAATATTACATACATATTACACATTATGCACAATTATTAGGCAAGTGTGTACTTGGACAATATGCATAAAAATTATGATTTGGTCATATCAGGTGATGTGTATTTGTGCAATTAGAGATGGTTCAACCTAAGGAGATCAACACCCTATATCAAGGTGTGCATAATTATTAGGCAGCTTCTTTTCCTCAGGCAAAATGGGCCAAAAAAGAGTTTGAATAGACTTTGAAGAGTCAAAAATTGTAAAAAGTTTTGCAGAGGAATGAAGCACTTTTGAAATTGCTAAGATATTGGGGTGTGATCACAGAACCATCAAACATTTTGTTGGAAATAGTCAACAGGGTCGCAAGAAATGTGTTTAGAAAAAGACACAAATTAACTGCCAAAGATTTGAGAAGAAACAAACGTGAAGCTACCAGGAATCCATTCTCCTCCAATGCTGTCATAATCCAGAACTGCATTCTAACTGGAGTGCCCAGAAGTACAAATTGTTTAGTGCTCAGAGACATGGCCAAGGTAGGGAAGGCTGAAACCCGACGACCAAGGTGGAAGACACACAAGTTGAAACGTCAAGAATGGGCTAAGAAATATCTGAAGACAGAATTTCCAAAGGTTTTATGGACTGTTGAGAGGAGAGTGACTTTTGACAGACCAGAGGGATGGGCTTATGGCTGGATCAGTAACGGGCACAGAGCTCCACTTTGACTCCAACAAGATGGAGGTGGGGTACTGGTATGGACTGGCATTATTAACCACTTGCCGGCCGCCCGCGATGCATATACTGCGGCAGTATGGATTCATTGTGCCAATCTACGTACCTGTACGTCGTTTCATTCAATAGCAACTAAATGGCGCAATCGCAATGCGATTGGCTAATGGGGCTGTCAATCCATGTTCCCCGGATGTCAATGTCCGCATGACACCTGCCATCATCCCCAGGAGAGAAGGATCTCCGTTCTGTCAGGCATGAACACAGTGATCCTGTGTTCATCCAGTGAGTCCACCCCCACACAGTTAACAAGCATCACCCTAAAGACACACTTAACCCTTTGATTGCCCCTGTTAACCCCTTCCCTACCATTGTGTCATTAGTGCAGTGACAGTGCTTTTTTTTTTCTTAGCACTGATCACTGTAATAATGTCACTGGTCCCCGAAAAGTGTCAAAAGTGTCAGATGTGGCATCCCTGCATCAGGGGGATTTTCTTGCCTCTATTAGCATCAAGGATGCTTACCTTCACATTCCAATGTGTCGGTCACCAGCACTTCCTCCGCTTTGCGGTGGGAGAGGAGCATTATCAGTTTGTGGCATTACCCTTTGGTCTTGCCTCTGCTCCTTAGGTCTTCCCAAGAGTGTTAAGCCTCGTACACACGCATTGAAAATCAGCAGGGAATTTTCGTCCGACGACCGATCTGCCGATTTTCAGCTTGTTTGTATGATGCTTCCGACAACCGACTCCGACATTTCGGCCGAAAAAAATCTGGTGTGCAGGCTATAAAATTTGTAACTGCCGTCAAAACACGGCCGATTTTCGTGCAGTCAGTACAGATTTCGACAGGGAAAAATTTAATGAGCAAGACTGGGCATGCTCAGAGAAGAAAGAACACAAATATAGCAAACCAACACATGACATCACTTCTGAAGTAGAATTTTGTCGGGCGAGAAAATTCATGTGCAGTCTAGGCACATTCCAACCAACAAAACACCACTCTGGACAAAAGACGGACGATCGGTCGGCCGATAATCGTTGCGTGTGTACTAGGCTTTAGCCATGGTGCTAGCGTTGTTAAGCCAACAGAGGATTGCGGTACAGGGCTACTTGGACAACCTCCTTCTGCGAGCAGAGTCCCCTACTGCTCTGGTGGAAAACCTGGAAATCACCATACGAACTGTGAGGGAGTTCAGCTGGATTCAGAATTCTGCTCTGTTTCCGTCCACAAAGTTGGACTAGCTGGGCCTGACTCTGGAATTGGCCTTAGCCAGAGTGCTCCTTCCTCCGGACAAACTCCAGAAATTGCAGGCTGCAATTCATCTCCTGCTGTCCCAGCAGATGGTCATCCCTTCAAACTTGCATGCGGGTGCTGGGCCTGATGGTGTCTACCTTTGAGGCGGTTCCATTTGCACAGTTCCATAGGAGGTCGCTGCAAAGGGATATTCTGGCCAAATAGGACAAGGCTCCACAGTATCTGGAGAATCAGATTCGGCTAAGCCGGGGAACAAAGGAGTCCCTGATATGGTGGCTTTGTTCTCCAGGGCTTCGGCTGGGCAAATCCTTCCTCCCCTGATATTGGACAGTGGTCACCAGGTATGCCAACCTGTCCGGATGGGGAGGCTTCCTGGGCAAAAATTCTGCTCAGGGGATCTTGAAACTGGAAGAGTCCAGACTACGGATCAATGTCTTGGAACTACGAGCGATCAGACTGTGCCTGGACCATTGGACAGATAATCTTCAGGGATATCCAGTGCGCATTCAATCGGACAATGCTACGGTCGTGGCTTATGTCAATCACCAAGGGGGCACAAAAAGTGTCCTGGCAGCTCGGGAGGTAGCCGGTATTCTAAGGTGGGCAGAACGGTTCGTTCCAGCCCTCTCCGCCATACACATTCCTGGGGTGGAAAACTGGCAGGTGGATGACCTCAGTCAGCAGGCGTTGGACCAAGGGGAGTGGTCCCTTCATCCAGAGGGGTTTCATCAGTTGTCTCCCCGGTCAGGCATCCCCGAGGTGGATCTGTTGGCGTCTCAGCTAAACAGAAAGGTGCAGAGGTTTGTGGCTTGGTCAAGGGATCCTCTGGCAGATGCCACAGACGCGCTGGTGACCCACACATACAGTGCCTTGCGAAAGTATTCGACCCCCTTGAACTTTTCAACCTTTTCCACATTTCAGGCTTCAAACATAAAGATATAAAACTGTAATTTTTTGTGAAGAATCAACAAGTGGGACGAAATTTATTGGATATTTAAAACTTTGTTAACAAATAAGAAACTGAAAAATTGGGAGTGCAAAATTATTCAGCCCCTTTACTTTCAGTGCAGCAAACTCTCTCCAGAAGTTCAGTGAGGATCTCTGAATGATCCAATGTTGACCTAAATGACTAATGATGATAAATAGAATCCACCTGTGTGTAATCAAGTCTCTGTATAAATGCATCTGCACTGTGATAGTCTCAGAGGTCCGTTTAAAGCGCAGAGTGCGTCATGATGAACAAGGAACACACCAGGCAGGTCCAAGATACTGTTGTGGAGAAGTTTAAAGCCGGATTTGGATACAAAAAGATTTCCCAAGCTTTAAACATCCCAAGGAGCACTAATATTGAAATGGAAGGAGTATCAGACCACTGCAAATCTACAAAGACCTGGCCATCCCTCTAAACTATAAATAAATTTCAAAAAATTTCCGCGCTGAATGTGATGAGTGAAAGAATGATAAATGTCAGCAGCCAACACAAAATCAACCAACAATGACTCAAATTAATAATAAAACGTAAAAGTGTAGCGCTAGAAGTATAAATGAATCACAACAAATGATATATAGTGTCCAAATTAATAAAAAACTAATAATCACAATGATGTGGATATAGGAAAAAAGGAAAAAATAGGTGTAGTGTCCAAATGAATAAGTCCCAAAAAATGATGTGAAGTCAAATCATGAATCCGCATGCACAATAGTCCAAAAAGGGGGGGGGGGTTTCCCGTGACACCAAGGGTATGTGGAGGAAAGGAGCACCTCTGTGATGGGGTAAGTAAAGCAGCTTACCGGATTTCTATGGCTGCTCAACTTAATGAGTCAGCCTCTCCCAGCTATTAATCAAGACCACTGAAGATCTGATGTTACGTGGATACTTATTCAATTCAAATGGACCACCTCTCAATATGCGTGAAGGGATCAGTACAGGATGAACACTCCTCAATATTTTTCATCGGTCATAAATGAATATGTAAGGAAAAAGAAAGCGAAGCCCATAGCGTGATCCCGTTTAAAAATTACAATCTTATTTATTAAAAAATGGTACTCACAATGTAGCATAAATAGACAGGCTTGTCAAAGGGTTGTACAAGGGATGAAAGTGCGGCGTCCCGCAGACTGTCCCAGGCAACAAAATAGTAAAGGCCGGCGAAAGTTTCAAGGGGCGTGTGGACGTTGCATCTGGAGTCGCCAACGTCTTGTCTCAATAGACTTCGTCTGGGCGTGACCCCAGACGCAACTCACACGCCTAAGTACCCCCATGTCTCAGCTCACTGGCCGTGAGGTCCACCGCAGCATGTCCACAATTGGCTATGGCGACGAGCGTCTACCAATCCGCAGTCGGCGGAAGTGACGCTCGTCAGCCAATCCGGTATCGGCATATCCGCAATTGGTTGTGGCGACGAGCGTCTACCAATCCGCAATGAGCGGAAGCGACGCCCGTCTGTCAATCCGGTGTCAGCGGAAGTGACGTTCGTCGCTCCCGGCAGCCAATCCAATGCCGGCGGAAGTGACGCTCGCCACCTCCGGCGGAGTACCCTAGTAATGAACACCAGCGGAGGCCACATGACCAGGCAGCGGAGGAAGTGGACAACATATGGCACATCGTTCCTCCCGTTATTGATATTAACAAGGGAATGAGCGTTTGAGAGACATCATATCAGTATTTTCATCATTAATGCCTGAACATCCCCGCAATGTTGATTTCCCTTAAAATAGAACAACATTAATGTGCGATACTGGTGATACCCATAGTGGGAAGTCCGCCCATCAGTTGTTCATGAGAGGCACCAACAGCGGGAATTGTATGCATTATTGCAAGAGAACAGACATAGAAGAATTTATATAATTGCAACAAATTTAAAACAATCTCATAATAAATCATTATAATGAGATTTTAGGGCAGTATGTCTATTTCATCCTAGCTGTAAAAAACGCCATCTAGTGGCCAAAAAATAGTGTGACATTTAAACACCTATAAAATATATGTGAATTCACTAAAAACATGTGACAAAAAACTAAAAAAGGAATATTAAAAGTGTTCACGAAAATGAGAAAAATATATATATGAGAATGACCCCGTATGCTAAAAACAATATATATACAAGGTAAATACAAAGTGAAATATGAAAAGTGAAATATAAAAAAGATCAGTGACGATCACACATAAACCATATAAAGTGCTAGACAAAAAATGGCCAATGACGGCCTTATCTAAATATATAAAGTTCTAATTTATGTAAAATATACAGCAAGATGTATGTCACAACAAAAGTAACATATAGACACACTACCACAAAGATCTCATGACAAAAAATTCAATACATAAAAACATGAAAAATTGGACAAATTTAAAAGGATAAAATATGTTAAAATCAACTATTATTAATAAAAGCATTTACATCCCATTCCACATTTAACCCATAGGGAGTGTAAGTTTTAAGGATATAGATCCAGCGAGTCTCCATTTTTGATATTTCTCGTTTTCTTGCATTGGATCCCCTCCAATGAGGTGAAAACTTGTCTATCCCTATGAATAGTGTATTTTTAGGGTTATTGTGGTGACACTGGTCATAGTGTTTTGATACACTATGGCCTGGGAAGCCCTTCCTAATATTGCCTGCATGTTCACCCAGCCTAATCTGCAATTTCCTCGTCGTGCGGCCCACGTACTGTTGTCCGCACTTGCATTGAAGCATATATACAACATTAGTGGACGAGCAAGTAATAAGTGAATCAATCTTATACTCTCGTCCTGTTGCAGAGGATGTGAATTTCTCAACTTTCCTTCCCTTGAAGGAGTTGAGAGCACAAATTTTGCATCTATGGCATGGATAAAAGCCTTTAAAATCGCCAAAGAAGGTAGGTTGGATGGGTCTTTCAATAACATTTTGGGCAATTTTGTGTCTCAAGGAAGGCACATCCCTGAAGATGATCTTGGGATGTTCGGATAACAAAGGGCCCAGAATCCGGTCGTTTTTTAAAACCGGCCAGTGTTTTTTAATAATTTTCTTAATCAAAAAATGTTGAGTGGAATAGGAAGTGACAAACGAGTTCTTGAAACCTTCGTTATCATTTCCCTTCAATTTTGGGCGCAGTAAAGACGACCTATCTACAGCTACTATATCTTTAATAGTAGCATCCAATTGATTGGCATCATATCCCTTTTCTATAAATTTAGCCTTAAGGGTGTTGGCTTGTAGTAGGAAGTCCTCCCGTCGGGTACAGTTTCTGCGTAACCGCAGAAACTGGCCTTTTGGGACGGCATTAAGCCATGATTGATAATGGCAGCTGTCACATGGAATAAAGCTGTTCCGGTCTGTTTTCTTGAAATGAGTGGTGGTTATAATTTTGTTACCCTGTACCACCAAGTTCAAATGAAGAAAGGTAATGTCAGTAGAGCTGCTGGTATGATCCAGTTGATCCAGTTTAATGCCTCTATTGTTGACATTTAAACATTTAAACAAGAGATAAAGGAGTCAAGCGACGGGGCACTGCCATCCCATAGGAGGAGGATGTCGTCGATATACCTCCGCCACAGAATTAATTGCGGCAGACGGTTAGTAAGGACGACATACTCCTCCCACTTGGCCATAAATAAATTGGCCAAGCTGGGGGCAAATTTAGCCCCCATTGCGACTCCCCTATTCTGTAAATAGAAGGTGTTGTCGAACCAAAAGAGGTTATGTGACATAGCGAATTTAATCATGTCAATCACAAAACTCTTTTGTTCCTGAAGCAACGGGCTCCAAAGATCTAGGTAATGTTTTACAGCTTCTAGTCCCTGTTCATGGTCTATTACGGTGTACAGCGACGCTACATCGGCTGTAGCCATAATGTACCCTTCTTTCCAGGAGACTTCTTGTAGAATATTTAGGACGTGAGTAGTGTCCTTAAGATAAGATGGAATTTGCTTAACTAAGGGCTGCAAGAACTCGTCCGCATATTTGCCAATCAGGGAGCACAGGGAATCGATCCCACTAATTATGGGGCGTCCTGGGGGCTTTGTGGGATTCTTATGTACCTTAGGTAAAAAATAAATAACGGGCAAACGAGGGGCTGAGGGGATTAAAAATAATTTCTCCTTTTTACTCAAAATTCCCTCCTCATACGCTTTGCTCACCAAAGATTGTAATTCTTTTTTGTATCTATGGGGTTAGAGGCAAGAATCTTGTAGGTGTCTATCATTTAAGATATTCCTCATCTCAGAAATATAGTCATCTTTATCTAAAACGACTATGCCGCCCCCCTTGTCGGCGGGGCGGATAACAATATCTTTGTTGTTACAGAGGGTTTGAAGTCCTGTGTGAACTGCAGAGATCTACAGCTGAGGTGGGAGACTCTGTCCATAGGACAACAATCAGTCGTATAATGCACAAATCTGGCCTTTATGGAAGAGTGGCAAGAAGAAAGCAATTTCTTAAAGATATCCATAAAAAGTGTCATTTAAAGTTTGCCACAAGCCACCTGGGAGACACACCAAACACGTGGAAGAAGGTGCTCTGGTCAGATGAAACCAAAATCAAACTTTTTGGCAACAATGCAAAATGTTATGTTTGGCGTAAAAGCAACACAGCTCATCACCCTGTACACACCATCCCCACTGTCAAACATGGTGGTGGCAGCATCATGGTTTGGGCCTGCTTTTCTTCAGCAGGGACAGGGAAGATGGTTAAAATTGATGGGAAGCTGGATGGAGCCAAATTCAGGACCATTCTTGAAGAAAACCTGATGTAGTCTGCAAAAGACCTGAGACTGGGACGGAGATTTGTCTTCCAACAAGACAATGATCCAAAACATAAAGCAAAATCTACAATGGAATGGTTCACAAATAAACATATCCAGGTGTTAGAATGGCCAATTCAAAATCCAGACCTGAAACCAATTGAGAATCTGTGGAAAGAACTGAAAACTGCTGTTCACAAACGCTCTCCATCCAACCTCACTGAGCTTGAGCTGTTTTGCAAGGAGGAATGGGCAAAAATTTCAGTCTCTCGATGTGCAAAACTTATAGAGACATACCCCAAGCGACTTACAGCTGTAATCGCAGCAAAAGGTGGCGCTACAAAGTATTAAATTAAGGGGGCTGAATAATTTTGCACGCCCAATTTTTCTGTTTTTTATTTGTTAAAGTTTGAAATATCCAACAAATTTCGTTCCACTTCATGATTGTGTCCCACTTGTTTTTGATTCTTCACAAAAAATTACAGTTTTATATCTTTATGTTTGAAGCCTGAAATGTGGCAAAAGGTCGCAAAGTTCAAGGGGGCCGAATACTTTCGCAAGGCACTGTACATTGCGTGGTGTGAGTCTCTTGGGGTTCATCCTTGCTCCTTCTCGGTGGCTCGGATCTTGACCTTCCTTCAACGGGGGGTTGAACAGAAATTTGCATTGAGTACCATCAAGGGCCAGGTGTTGGCTTTGGCGGCCTTCTTCCAATGATCCTTGGCCCCACACTCCCTGGTGTATACCCTTCTGCAGGGTGCCCAACATTTGGTTCCTCTAGTGGGGTCTTTGTTGCCGCCTTAGGACCTCAATTTGGTGCTTTCAGTCCTCCAGAAGCCTCTCTTTGAGAATCTTCTGGAGATTCCCTTGCTTACGCTGTGTCAGAAGGTGGCCCTTATGGTGGCTATCACCTCTGCGTGCAGGGTGTCGGAACTGGCGGTTTTATCCTGTTGTTCACCTTATTTGGTGATTCACAGAGATACGGTGGTTCTTCGCCCATGTCCGTCGTTCGTCCAAAAGGTTGTCTTTGATTTTCATTTGAATGAAGACATTGTGTTGCCTTCCCTGTGTCCCAGGCCGAAACATCCGAATTAAATTGCCTTGGATGTGGTCCAGGCAATTAGGGTGTACCTGGCAGCTACGGGGTCTTTTAGAAAGTCAAGCTCACTATTTGTGCTCAGGGATGGGCCTCAGAAAGGGTTGTCCACTTCCTCTGCGACCATTTTCAGATGGATCAGATGGTGATTCAGGCCTATTCCATCAGGGGTCAGGTTCCTCCTTTACCAGTCAAGGCGCACTCTATTCGGGCACTTAGTGCCTCCTGGGCTTTCGGTCACCAGGCGTCAGTGATGCAGGTTTGCAAGACAGCCACCTGGTCGTCAGTGCACACTTTCACAAAGTTCTATAAAGTGGATATGTTGGCATGTAGATGCTTCTTTTGGCCGCAAGGTTTTCCAGGCTGCGATTTAGAGGACTTGATCTTTTTTGAGGGTATATTGTTTTTTTCAAGTGGGCTCCAGTTGTTTTGGTTGAGCTATTGTTTAGCCTGGGGAACTTTTTTTCTGTTAATACTGCTTTGGGACATCCCAATGGTTATGAATACCAGTGACTGTGTCCGTCAATGAATGAAAGAAAAAATGGGATTTTTGACTTACTGTAAAATCCATTTCTCTGATGATCATTGACTGACACAGCACCCACCCCTCTGTAGAGTTTTAATTCTTCTGAAACTGCTTGTAACAAAACTAAGTACCTATAGCAGGGAGGGGGAGTATACCCCCTGGGACTGCCCATAGACGTAGCCAGATTCTTTTTCTCCCATGTGCCCTGTTCCTGTAGGGGGGAAGTATAACCCAATGGCTATGAAGATCAGGAGCTGTGTCCAATGAACATCAGAGAAATGGATTTTACGGTAAGTCAAAAATCTAATTTTTCCTTAAAATTCTACAAACAATACCCCATAATGACAACATGAAAGAAGTTTGTTTAAAAATCTTTATGAATTTCATAAAAAAATCCTATGTACATAAGTATTCACAGCCTTTGCCATGACACTCAAAATTGAGCTTAGGTGCATCCTGTTTCCACATATCATCCTTGAGATGTTTCTACAACTTTATTGGAGTGCACCTGTGGTAAATTCAGTTGATTGGACAGGATTTGGAAAGGCAGCTATACAAGGTCCCACAGTTAACAGTGTATGTCAGAGCACAAAGCAAGCCATGAGGTCCAATGAATTGTATAGAGTGCTGCCAGCATATTTAGACATTTTTACTTATGGGTGTACTCACTTTTGCTGCCATCGCTTTAGAAAGTAATGGATGTGTGTTGCGTTATTTTGAGGGGACAGCAAATTTACACTGTTATAGAAGCTTTACACTCACTACTTTACATTGTAGCAAAGTGTTATTTCTTCAGTGTTGTCACTTGAAAAGATATACCGTATTTAGGGAGTTCGATTAGAGGGCATTTACAACCTTACGGAAGTACCCCTGACAGATAAGGAACTAAACATCCTTCATGCTGGCCTAAAATGCGCTAAACACAGACCTGTTAATAAATTCAACGTCTATATTGATTTACACAAATTTGTGAGGAAAATTAATTGAAAGAAATATTATTTAAATCCTGCCCGTACATTAGGGGCCCCTAAAGCAGGTTTGACAAATTACACAGTGGGAATTGACAGTGGGCTTAAAAATAAATCCTGATTTAACCCACAGCAATCGTCGAATCAACACATTGAGGTGTTCAAAAACCTCGTGATTCGAGATTTGAAAGAAATCCCTGAGAAAAAGAGTGTCAATCCGAGACACATTCAGGAGGGCTTAGAGGCCCTTGAAAAAAGAAAGAACGTCATTATTAGGCCTGCAGATAAGGGAGGGGGGGGTGGTGCTCCTGAAGAAGGAGTATTACCACACCCAACTCTCTACAATGCTGGCAGATACGGACACGTATAAGATTTTAAAGAATGATCCCACAGCGCAATATAGACCTGAGCTTAGTGTCCTAGTAGAAAATGGGTATGAGAAACATATTCTATGTAAGAAAGAAAAGCAGTATTTGGTACCCAGTTACAGCCGTATACCAACAATTTATACATTACCAAAAGTCCATAAGGACATGATCAACCCTCCGGCTAGACCAATTGTTAATGGAATACAATCGGTAACATCAAGGCTGGGGGAGTACCTAGACTTTTTCTTACAAAACAGTGTGGTACATTTAAGATAATATTTACGGGACACTAAGGCTCTACCTAGGAGCATTGAAAGAGGTTACCTTACCGAGCAGTGGAGATGTTTTTCTAGTCACAGGGGATGTTTTGTCATTGTATACGATCATCCAACATGATGACGCGTTGCTCGCATTTAACTGGGCCTTCAGTAAAAGGGATGATATTCCCGATATACAGAAACGTTTTTTAAAAGATGCTCTAGTTTTTTGTTTAGCGCATAATTATTTTTGGTTTGACAGCAATTTTTACCAACAACAAAGGGGTGTGGCAATGGGCGCTAAGTTCGCCCCGAGTCTGACTAACATTTTCATGGGCGAATGGGAGGACCGATCCATTTTTGCTGCCCGATATGAACAAATGATTATGTACCGTCGATATATTGACGACTTGTTCTTTATTTGGGCAGGGACGGAGTCCCCCCTACAAAAGTTTTGTGAAAAGCTCAATGATAATACAAATAACATAAAACTTGACTTCAACTGGAGTCGGACTAAGATACACTACCTGGACGTGGAGATATCCCTTCTTGAGGGTGAGCTGAGTACACAAGTGTACTTCAAGCCCACCGATCGGAATGGATATCTCTCCGTCCAGAGTGGACATCATCAGCAATGGTTATCCAACATCCCTAGGGGTCAGTTCCTTCGAGTTAGAAGGAATTGTACTACCGATGATGACTTTCAAGCTCAGTCACAAATCTTAAAACAGAGATTCGTAGAAAAAGGCTACCAAGCCACGAAATTGGATTACACGATAGCGGAAATAGGCAGGCTGTCTCAAGATGAATGTCTGAGAGACACTGAGAAGTGTAACGTGCAGGGTCATGAATGGAGTTTTATTTCTCAATTCAGTGCCCAACACCGGGAGGTTGAACAGATCTTTAAAAAACATTGGCCAGTCCTGTGTATGGATAAAGTTCTGAGTGGAGTATTACCTGATACTCCAACATTTATATACAGGAAGGGTCCAACATTCGGTGATCAGATAGTGAAAAAGGTGTTGGATCCCCCTAAGAGGCCAATTATGTTCTGGGATAACACAGCTGGTTTCTTTGCTTGCAGGAGGTGTAAAACCTGCAAGCAGGTGAACACACATCTGAGAGTTTTACATCGCCCTCTAATGGTCAAACCTTTGCAATAAAGGACACAATAACCTGTAGTAGCACACATGTGGTGTATTGTATACAATGCCCTTGTAATCTGTTGTTAGGACCAAGAGAACGATTACAGTCAGGATCTCAGAGCACATTACCAACATCCGTAATGGATTTAAAGATCACAACCTGTCCCCGCATTTCCGCGACCTTCACAACAGTGATCCCACCCATCTTAAATTTTGGGGGGTGGAAAAGGTAGCACCAGTGTGGAGGGGCTCTAATCGGGTCCGTGAGATATCAAAACGTGAAACACACTGGATCTACTTAACTGAGTCATTACATCCTAAGGGTCTGAACGTGGATTTGGACATTAATTGCTTTATTAGCAATTATTGACATATAGATGTAGTCCTTCTCAGTGTACTGCCCATATAGATTTTTATAGTGTCTTTTTCTTAATGTCCGTTTTATAATGTATGTACACGTAAATATTAGAGTCTCTTTTAATTTAATTCATTTATGTGTATGATCTATGGTTATAATCATTTCGTCTTTATCCCAGTTTATTGATTCTGGGTGTAATGTTTTTTAACCATTTTATTGAGTGGTTTATTTGTTTTTAGTGCTTAGTCTTTACGAGATATGAATGTATTTATATTATCTCTTTTAATCAATTTTATATTTTTAAAGCTATCCTTTTATCCAGTATGTGTTATTAAAAATAGGCTTGTGATGCCATTTTAGCTTAGTTTTTACAGTGTCTTGTATGAATTAATATATGTACAATGAAAGGCATGTAGTCAAATATAATGATGCCGCACGCTAAGTTGCCAAAAGCACATTGTACCGATTGGGTGCAGTAGCTATACAAGGGGAAATGATATTGTTGAGTGTCAGTTTCCCTGTCTTAATGTTGAATCCGGATAGGCAACAATAATCGGTGTGGACGCCTATACGTCACCATCGGAGTTACATCCGGGGCGGATGTGAGGTGTGACACATCGCACTCAGTGACCCGGATGTTATCGCGACGCACTTCCGGGCGGACGTTAGCACTGTAGCTGGCGTTCCGGGCGGAAGTGAGGGATCGCCTCACAGATACCAGAAGTGTACGCATAGTATGTACTTCCGGCAGACCGCCCGAGCATGGCGCTGATGCGCATGCGTCGGCGTTCTTTTAAATGGAGACAGACCGCGCCGCGCACTCAAGCTCTTTGAAGAAGTCCTGACGACGAAACATGTCAGAGCTGTAGTGCGCGGTCGCTCTATATATATTTACAACACGCCGGACATCTTCCATATGGCCTAGAGGTCCCTTTGGATTAGGTGGCCATCCAGCGTATTTCACTATATGCCTTCATTCAAATGTTGTCTGCGGAATTACACTATTGTTGCCCCTACTTTGTTCATTTACATGCCATCTGAACCGAGTAACGTTTGAACGAGAGCGCTAAACAGTCCAATGTCCTGGAGCCGTGTATCCTGTTAGCGGTGGATGTGTTGAAGGGTCTTTTTTCACCTAGGTTCTGGTGAGTGTTTGGTACAAGGGGGGGAGCACCGTTTGGTGGTAGAAGTCTGGTCATTAAGCCAAGTTCCCTCGCTCCCTTTCCCTTAACAACGGACTCCCAAGACATGAGTCTCGGATTGGACTGTGCATCATATATATATATAGTTTATAAAATTTTATCTGAAGGACTATTTGAGAAGTCTTTTATGTCCCTTTATTTAGCGCTGCTAGTGTTTTAGATATATTTGTCTGTGGTCTTATATTCTACAACACCTTACTCTGTATACTCGAGTATAAGCTGATCCGAATACAAGCCGAAGCACCTAATTTTACCACAAAAAAACTGGAAAAACGTATTGACTCGAGTATAAGCCTAGGGTGGGAAATGCAGCAGCAACTGGACCACCACGAGACCCAAAACAGGGGCTGCCGGCATGGCACAGGAGATGGTTCAGGCATGGCACAGGAGATGCAGTGCTGCGGGCATGGTACAGGAGAATATCCTGTACCATGCCCGCAGCACTGCATCTCCTGAGGAGATGCAGGGGCTGCGGAATCTCACTTACCTCTCCGCCTTACATTTAAAAATGGCGCCAACACGTCACCGGGTATGCACCGTCTGCCCGGGAATAGCTGAGTGTGTATGGGCTTTTTCCCGAGCGGCGGCGGCGCATGCACACTGACCGAGGAAAAGGTAAGTGAGACCGTGACTCGAGTATAAGCCAAGGGGGGCTTTTTCAGCACAAAAAAACATGCTGAAAAAGTCAGTATCGAGTATATACAGTAATAATATATTTATAAAAATGTGAGGGATGTACTCACCTTTGTGAGATACTGTACATGTGAATGTTTTCATTTTTTACTTTTAATTAATTTGCAAAGATTTTCAAACATACTTCTTTCACGTTGTCATTATGGGATAGGATTTGTAGAATTTTGAGGCAGTGGCAACCCTAGGAACAATATACAGGGGGGCCAGGGCTTTTTTTTTTTTGCAGGAACCCACCCTCCCTAGTCAACTCCCTACCCTACCCAACCCCACCCCCATTCCTCAGGAAAGAGAAGTTAAGTGTTGCCAAACAATCAAATAGTAGATGTGGCCAAGGCTCACCTTGTCTCTCTCGTCCACAGCTTACCTCCCCCCATCCACAGCCCACATTCTCTCCTCTCATTCACAGCTCACCCTCTCCCCCCACATTTGAAAAATTCACCTTCGCATGCACCCCACATCCAAAACTCCCCTTTTTACCTCCCGTCAACATGTCACCTCTGCAACTCTCCCCTTTCTTTATCCACAGCTTACACCCCCAGTCCACAGCTTATCTCTACCCTCTAAATATTTCACTTCTACACCCCTATCCACAGCTCTCAACCTCTGCAACCCCCCATCTTTTACAATGCCATTAGGAACTGGAAAGACCCCTTTAGGGTACAAGGACATCCTCTATGTCAAGGAATGGGGGACTTGGTAAACAAATATAAACAAATGCTTCCACTGGGAAAGAAGTGCACCCATTATGGATCAGAAGCCAAAATTCTGAGCAACCCGCTGTCTGTTTCACAGCTGCTGCTGCCTCCTCCAGCACCTCCACAGACACCAATTTACCAACAGGATTGAAGCTATATAAAAGGTAATAAGAACAGCGCTTGCCCTCACAAAAAAATACAACAATCATAAAAATTATTCAGTAAAGTGTTCATATGCAAAAAATTCATATCATCAATAGAATGCTTACGTGTTCCGAAAATTTTCATAAAATTGCTGATCTGATGAGTGGGGATACAGGAGGGGAGTGAAGCACCCCGCACCACATGATCTATTTTGAAGCACTTTATTTTGAAGCAATTTAGCACATTTTGTGGATACTTCGGAGCACTTTCAGCAGCAATTTAATACAATTTTTTGGAACACTTAAGCACTTTATTGATGTTATGAATTTTTTGCACATAAACACTTTACGGAATAATATTTATGATGGTTTATTGTTTTATTTTTTTGTGAGGGCAAGCGCTGTTATTACCATTATATATCTATGAGTTTTTACTTGGTGAACAGCAGCTGCACATCATAATTTTTGTTGTACTTTTTGGATTATTGTATATGCCTAGCGGGGGGGGGGGGGGGGTATTTGGTTATTTGAGGATAGAAGCTAGCTCTTGAATACCCATTAAATGGCAACAGCTGTGGCTTCTGGGCCCAGTATAGGGGTACCCATCAAGCAGACAAGCAGATGTGGGGCATGAGTGCCGTCACTAGCATACAGAAGCCTGTGGAGGAAGTGAGTGGCATAGAAAACGTCTACTGACTTCTGCATTATGGGACAGGCTGAAGAGGAGAGGGCTGCCATTGGTAGCGGAACTGCATCCAGTCTCATTCCGGAAGAAAAAAAGCCAGAGGGGACACATATGATACCACAGTCAAAATGGGGGGGGGGGGCTAGGCACATAAGATACCACGGTCAAAACAGGGGGGGGGGGAGGCACATAAGACACCACAGTCAAAACGGGGGGGGGGGGGGTTAGGCACATAAGATACCACAGTCAAAACGGGGGGCACTCAATTTTCACCACTAAATTATACTAAATCTGAAAAAAACAAACAAAATAAGTATATATAAATAAGGTTTTAATATACTAGAACAGGGGTAATGAATTAAAATTCAAGGAGGTCCGGTCGCCAAAATTTTCTTTGGGCCGAGGTCCGAATCTGAAGTCTGTGCTAGGACTCAAAACAAAACGTGTCCATCAGCGTTGCTCTTAACATAAAATATGCCCATTAGAATGCCCCTTAACATAAAATGTGTCCAAGGGGATTTTTCCCCTTGTGCTCCACATACCAGGAGCCAGTAGTTGAGACAGGAGCCACGAGCAGCAGGGGGCGGGGCGCGCACATAATGTCTTTCTCAGGTATTGCTTCAGACCTAAGAAAAGAGGAACACTCAAAAGCTTTTCTTTTTATTTTAGAGCAATTTCAGCACAGTTTATTCAGTAACACCACCCAGTATTGGTGCCAGTTTATGCAGTAATAGCCCCTATTACTGATGTCCGTTTACAAAGTAATAAAGCCTAGTATTTGTGCCAGTTTACGCAGTAATAACCCCTAGTATTGGTGCCAGTTTACACAGTAATAAAGCCTAGTATTGGTGCCAGTTTAGGAAGTAATAACCCCTAGTATTGGTGCCAGTTTACACAGTACAAACCCCTAGTATTGGAGCCAGTTTATGCAGTAATAAAGCCTAGCATTGGTGCCAGTTTAAGCAGTAATAAAGCCTAGTATTGTTGCCAGTTTACACAGTATTAAAGCCTAGTATTGGTGCCAGTTTATGCAGTAATAAAGCCTTGTATTGATGCCATGCTCTCAGCGTGGAGGAGGTAGTTAAGAATAGTGAGACCCGCCAACCACAGTGATTAAAGTGTAAAGGCCAGTTTTGACAGTGGCCACGGTCTTAACACTTATCAACTTCGTGGGAGATCTTTATGATATCTCCGTGGGTCTCCTGATGCGCTACAGTCCTGCGCACCTCTCCATCTGTCCGCCACACACCATGGCAAAACTTAGGGGGAAGGCTGCTACAGCGCATCTCTCCATCCGGGACTCATGCCCCTACAGAAGGGGTCCCCCAACCTTTGGAGGAGCGAGGGCCATTTTAGCGACTTGGTAACCGGTCTCGGGCCACAATGAGCAGAGCTCATCATTTGCAAAGCAGACATGGACAAAGCCCGCTCTACTCTATGAGCTTTCCGATCCGCCCAGATAGAAGGGGACAGATCCCCTTCTGTATTTTTTAAGTGGATTAGATTGGAGATAGGTGGGTGTAAAGAGACAAGTCCAATTTCATCTGCCGCTCTATAGAGGTGAAAAACAGACAGGCAGACCCGATTGGACCAATCATGTGAAAGGGGCCCAAGGCTGCACTGTAGTTTTACCTGCACCTCAACTGACCTCAATCTTCACTTCTTCCTCTGGATTCCTGCAGGTATCGCTGGCTGCTGCTGTCCTGTGACCGGTCACACTGATGCTTGGGAATGGTGGGTCGGAAACCAGCCAGCAGTACCAGTTGTCCTCCAGGGCTGGTAATGCTGGTGGGTACTGCAGACTGTCACTGCTAGCTAGTACTGTTGGTGAGTACTGCTGGCTGGTTCCTGACCCAGCATTCCCGAGCATTAGTGTGCCAGGTCACAAGAGCCAGCACTAGAGGAAGCAGGCGGCTGCAGTAGAGCCGATGCTTCTTGTATCGCTCCTCTCACAGGCGGAGTGAATTTGATATCACTCCTGTGACAGGAGCTGGCGCTATACAGGAAGCATCAGCTCTGCTACCTCTAGTCCTGACTCCGTTCTTCATACTGATGCTCGAGAATGGCGGGTTGGAAACCCACAATCTGGGCTTACCGACCCGCCATCCCAGAGCAGGAGGTGGTGCCAGGATCCTGTTGGGAGGGGGGGGGCATGGCCCCACCTAGGGACACCACTGTTTTTAAGGAAAATAATGAATTTAATCCATTTTGGAATAAGGATGTAACATAACAAAATGTGGAAAAAGTGAAGCTCTGTGAATACTTTCTGGATGCACTATAGTTACTCTTTCACAGCCGCCTCTCTCTCTCTCTCTCTCTCTCTCTATATATATATATATATATATATATATATATATATATATATATATATATATATTTATTTAGGGAAATTTTGGGGTTGGGGGGATTTTTGGCTGTACATTGGCCTGTGTGTCATCTACTACTCCTGAGCCCTGCACTATATACAGCATTATGCTACTTTACTATTCTCCCCAGGGTGGTTTGGTGTTATGAGAATCTGCATCTGTTCTCTGACAAAAAAAAAAAAAAGGCATAACTAGTGCTACATCAAAAGGCTTAAGGTGAACTTGCTTGGGATATTTGTATTATATTAGTCAGGCTATTTATATCCCTCATTAAATGATATACTAACTTTCTTAGTCTGGTCTCATTTATCTCCTTCATTGAAAAGAAAAGCACAATCCATCTTTTCAGCTTTAGGTAGATATCCCAATTTAACATGACGCCTGGTGCAGTTTTGGAAAGATATTATTACAAGCACAATTATCTGCATGCTTTGCTTTTATCTCATAATGTTAAGTTCCTGTAGGTAGCTGAGCTGCGAGTCTCTGCAGAGGCAGATAACATAAGTGTTCTATATATCTATAAACAATGATCACAGAAATACACACGTGTTGTCTGCTATATACTTCATAAGCAGAGGCGCCATTGTCACCCTTATTTGTATGGTAATGGGGCCTGCACCGGCCATTTCTCTTCAATCTGCTTAGTGTGCAAGTCTAGAAAGTTGCAGAGCTCAGCGGGATGTAGCTTCTCCTCTACACCTCGCTATTCTCCGTAATGAGAGGAAAAGAATTCTAATTTCTAAAAGCTAAAATAGTGTGACAGTCTATGGTATCAGCTGATTTCTTAAATGACTTACTTCCTTTGTAGCTGTGCATTTTACGCTGGCAACACTGGTTCAGCCACGGTGAGGAATCAGCGGGGGATCAGACAGTCTCCCTAAATGCCCTCAGCGAGTGAGATTTCAGAATGTGTCAGCTCAGTGTTCATATTAAAATGTTATTAAACACTGCAGTGTGGAAGCAGAATAGTATGCAAGGTAACAGAAGCACCAATCATCCACAGTTCTTTGGTTACGGAGATTTTCCAAAATTAATGCGTTTGTTAGTTCTGTGCACAGGACTAGAAGTCACAGGGTGCAGTACATTAATGGCAGTTTCCAGCACAATGCCAAAAACTTGGCTACAACCTATCTTTAAGGGAAACCTGTTATTAGGAAGTGTAGGCTCTCTTTCCGAAGATGCTATTTGCCTGGCTGTTATGTTGACCATCTTGCTTTAATAATTTGAGCAACTCGCCTGCAACGGGAAAGTCGTCAGAATGCTTGTTTTGGGTCACTGATTCAATTACTTATTAAAGCCAGTTCACACTACTCCGACTTGTCAGGCGACTTGGTTGCCTGACAAGTAGCGCTTCATGCTGTGCAATGGAACCGTTCTAATCAGAGCGACTCAAGTTGCTCTGACTTAGAAAAAGGTTCCTGTGCTACTTTTTGGCGAAGTTGGAGCGACTTGCATTGACTTCTATTATGAGAAGTCGTTTGCAAGCCACGATGAAGTCATACTGCACGGGCGACTTCAAAGTCGGGGCGACTGAGTCGCAGCAGTGTGAACCGACTCTAAGTGCCGGTTCACATTAATACGACTTGTCAGGCGACTTGGTCAGCCTGGCAAGTTGTGCACTGTCGCGGTCATTGAGTAGTACAGGACCGGTTCTAATAGGAGCGACACAAGTCGCTCCGACTTAGAAAAAGGGTCCTGTACTACTTCGGGGCGACCTGGAGGCGACTTTCATAGACATACATTTTATGAAGTCCGTGCAAGTCGCGCTGCACGCGACTTCACAGGTCGCCCCCTAAGTCGGAGCGACCTAGTGTGAACAGGCACTTAGAGTTATGTTTATAAATAAAAAAAAAAAAGACACAAACATTGAATTTAACCAATAGAGAAATGAATAAATAAATTGAGAGCATGCAACTGCAGAACCATATATGCATAGCTGATCCATAGGAAGGAAAACCTTGAGGCTCCGTTCACATGTAGGCGTTTTGGGGCGTTTTTGGGGCGTTTTTCTGCTCTAGGATCAGCTCTCAAAACGCCCAACAAGACAAATCCTATTCATTTCAATGGCCCCTGTTCACATCTGAGCGTTTTGAAGCTGTATACAAAACGCCCAATGCTCAAAAAAGTACATGAGCTTCTTTTTGGGCAGATTACAGGCGTTTTCCATTGATCTCTATTGAATCTAAAAACGCCTGCACAAAAATCGCGGTAAAAATCGCGGTAAAATCGCGGTAAAAAACGCCGCAAAAATCGCGGTAAAATCGCGGTAAAAAACGCGCGAAAAACGCTACGCTCAGGTGTGAATGTAGCCTAAAGAATGATCCAATTTACTCCAAAAACTCATGATTCATCAAGGTAAAAAGATTCCTCCTTGATAAAACATACATAGTGTTACTCAAATATTAATAGCTAGTTACATTCTTTGGGGGGAATATACTAAAACTGGAACAGAGAGAATGCATAGTAACCAATCAGCTTCCATCTTCAGCTTTTTTAGTTAAGCTTTAAAATGAAAGGTAGAAACTCATTTGTTGCCATGCACAGCTGCTCCAGATTCTGGTCAGTCCTGGTAAGTTTCCCTCTGTGTATTTAGAAATATCTATATTTTTTTATAAAAAAAACCCCAAAAAACATAAAACACGCAACTCTTCTGAGCTGACGAGAACTAGTTCCTGAAAACAAATAGGACACATTTTCACAGCTCTTACTGTAAAGAAGCCTTTCTGTATGCAAAGGTTAGACCGTTTTTCCTCCTTATATGCAAAGAGTGCGCCCTTGTCATTTGCAATAAACTTTGTACCAAATTTACTTTATGAAAGATTAGCGATAGTCTAAATATATTAAAGAAGTTGTAAAGGCTCAGGTGTTTTTTGCTTTTAAATAACAAACATGTCATACGTACCGGTTCTGCATCCCGATCCCACGATTCTCGGATCCCCCCACCAGCGCTCCTGGCTTCTAAAACTGGCTCTTGTTATGGGGGCACTTGTAAATGCTTGCTCCCAAGCTCCATTTTGTGTGTCCACAAGATTCACAGACCTGGGCTCGGTCCCACCCCCCGCTCCCTCCTCACTGGCTGTAATCTACAGGAGCTGACGGCTCCTGCTGCTGTATCTGAGCCAATGAGGAGGGAGAGAGCTTCAGCTCTTGTGCACATTGCTGGATCAAGATGGGGCTGAGGTAAGAACAAGGGTGTGGGTGTGTGTGTGTGTGTGTGTGGGGGGGGGGGGGGGTCTGGGGAATGAGATGTCTCATCTCCAGGGAAAATAAATTCAGTTGAGAACTCTCTTCAGTTCAGAAACCTAATTTTTCTCACCTGGACATTGTAGCTGCGCCTGCTGACCCCTACATCACTATAAGATACAATAGTGACTAAGGGGTAGGTGTAAGGAATCACAGAGGGGGGGGGGGGGGTAAAGGAGGACAAGCTATTCAACATACTTAGAAGAGTCAGCCATAGAGGGGACCAGAATTAATAGAACAAAGATTCAATGCATTGCCCACTGGACACGCAAGTATAAAGATTCCTTTACAGGATTTGCTGTTAGTAAGTCCTTACACTCCTGAAAGGGTCACTTTTTTAGATTAGGAATATAGTTGGTCCTAATGAGCCTGAAAATAGCATAAATAGCAAAACGCATTAAAAAAAAAAAGAAAAAAAGAAATAGTAGCACTTATCGCAAAAAAAAAAAAAAAAAAAGATACCGTAAGACTCAAGTGCAGGTTAGAGAGTGAAATAAAGTATCTGACTGGCTACTCTTAAATGACACAAACATGACACACATGACAAGGAGCACACATGAACTAATTTTCTGTGGATGGTGTGTCCACATTTATTTGATCTTCCAATGTGCATAGAAAATGGCAGTGAGACCGTTATGAAATCGGCAGGGAATGGAGAGGAATGTAGAATACGCTCTACGATTCAGTGATGCTACGCTTAAAAATGTTAGCTCTTTAATATACTGATTTACATATCTCTGCTTTTCAGTGATTGCAAATGATACATGGCGTTACAAATGATGGCACCTGCAATCGGTAATGGCATGACTATTTACATGGGCGATAGGGAAATTTACAAGACAGGATAGCATACAAGGTCGACATTTAGTAACAGGGAAACAAAGAACGCATTCGCTTGATCCATAATTCTGTACAAACTAATTGTAACGAGACTTTATTCACATTAAAAAAAATATCAAGATTTTGATTTTACCATAGACATATTCCTCAAAAATCATTTTTGTCATCAATCTCATACCTTCACTCACATAGCTCGCACCATCACCAGACTAGCGCTACAAGCAAAGAGCTACACCCTAAAGAGCAAAAAAAAAAAAAAAAAATGAAAAATAAAAAAAAATAAAAAACCACCCTTGTTTAAATTTTGCCCATTCATGATTATCCTTCTGCAAAAAAAAATAACCGTGTACCAAGTTCCTTCCTATGTAATTCACTTTCTAATTCCATCTTTTAAAAAACAGCATAAGGCCATTCAAAAAAAAAAAAATAAAGTCAAGCATTACTGGTAGAGTCCATTGGGGGGCACTCTTCATATCACACCCAAGAGTCCGGAGAGCCTGGGTACTGTTCTGACCTGTATGAAGGCCTTCTAGTGGAGTAAAAATCCACATAGTTTGTGGTTGATTTTAGTCCATATTGCGCATTCTGATCAGAAGAGGATGTGAAGTGAACACGCTCATCAAAGTAGGGGTCTTCATAGCTGTGGGGGGACTGGAGATACAATCTGTAGGAGTCATAGTTTTTTCTGTTGGAGTCTTCAGGGCTATAATACAGCTGTTGTGGCTGGAGGACAAAGAAAGTGATAGGTTTAGAAATACAGATCTAATCTTGGGTGATTACAAAACAATAACACTCTATAATGTTCGGATTTGTTTTCTCAAAGGCCAGGTAAATAATTGTATAAGCTTGGTGAGCTGTACGTTATTCAAACCTTATGTCAAAGAAACACCTCAGGTATCATCCCCTCCATATTATACTTCAGAAAAACGTAGAGAGGAACATCACCCCCCCCCCCCCCCACTTGTATACATTTTTACAGTCATTCTCTGCTACTCCACTGTCCCAGGCTGCCACTGTCATCTTTCCTTCCTATGTCATCGGGAGTTGGGCCATCTCTTCTAGGTTCTTCAGTAGACCCCTGATGATGCACCACCAGGTCAGTCCTCCAGCCGCTTTGTGTCCCTGCTCATGCAGCCTTTTTTTATATATATGATATATAATAGGAAAATCCCAGGAGGCTGCACAAGGAACACAATTCCTGCCTAGATGAAAATGAAGGCAGGCCAGGCTACAGATAGAAGTGACAAATGTAAAAAAACTAACATTATTATTATTTTTATTATAGTATGTAGTGCTTCTTCCAGCCAGCAGGTGGAGCTGTTGGTTCTATTCAATGCCCTCTCCCCAACTACACGCTCAAAAAACATGTCTACAGAGATCAGTAGATTAAGATGAAATTAATACACATAAATAAATTACTCATGGTATTGAATCCTCCTTTATCTGATGGCTCAGTCCCAGGTTTCAAAGAGACAGTTTGCCTGGGTACAGTTGTGCCATCTCTTTAGCTAACTCATAGGCTATCTTCAAGTGTCCACAGAGGTTTACATATCACACTGTGGGAAGCTGGTAGCAGTTCAGTGTGACCCAAATTCAGGTGCTCAGAAGAAGCTCTGGACAACTTAGTTTAGTAGTGGCAGTTCAAACCCAGCATATTCACACTGCACTCCGCTAAGGCGCTAACAAAGAATACCATTCATGCACCATGTTTGAATGGCCCAAAGCTGCCTGCTTCTAAGCTAAGCAGGAGTTGGGAGAGGATTCACTAAGCACACGTGCAGATTAAACGTCCGCTAGGTGGTGCATTATTGTGAAATTCAGCCCAACCTGCAAATGGCAGGATGGAGAGGAAGTAGAGGCCAGCACTTTGTTCCTAAACATTTTCATCTGCAATGGGAGAACTTTCACCATTTCCAACAGGAGGAGCTATTGCATGTACTGTTCTTTGGATATAAACATTTTTTTCAGAACATCTTCCTGAAATTTGAATCTGCACTTTAAGACACTGTCTCAGCACAAGAATGTAGCAAATACAGTTTAAACTCCTGATCTGCATACTCGGTTTATCAGAAAATTATTGAAGCCATTGGATCGGGAAGACAGCCAGGCAACTAAAATTTTCTTCAACACACTGTGGTGTCAGCTTTCCCGGGCTTCTGTTGGTTAATTAGTTCCAGAGCTACTACAGGTTCACTTGAAATTCACAACACAATATCTAAATAGCTATACAACTAAGACATTGGATATGCAGATCAGGAGTTCAAACTGTAATTTGCTGCATTCTGAGACAGTACTGACACTGGAAACAGCCAAGTAAATAGCAATGGCTTTCTACATGTTTCTCCTCATCGATTGACAAAAAAGCAGATATGATGCTTAAAGTTGGCCATGCAGGTAGTGGTCTGTGATCAGTTTAAGTAGAAGAAATCGCTAAAAAGTGATAAACCATCAATTAAAATTTCGAACAATGTAGCAGATTCTGTATAGGTTGAAAATATGATCTATCAGAAATGATCAAATTGATCACTTGTTCGATCTATTTTAGAATCAGTTCCTTGACATACAGGTAGATATTCGTTTGATCACACGCATTAAACAAAATTCTACCATGGCGGATCAACCGCCCAGAGTTGATATCAATCAAGAACTCAATAAATTGATCAAATGGAGTCTAAGGTTTATGATTTTTATTCCATTTGATGTGTTTAATTGAATCAAATGATCAATTCAATGAACACAGCGATAGGTATTTGACCATCTTAACATTCTGCTGAAAAAGCTAAATAACTTCACAGCATTATCTTGGCTGTGTTAGCAGGGGGTCTTCTTTTTCAGAACAGGCAAATGTGGGTAAATATTTTTCAGATGTGGGGATAGCAGTGATTTTGCTGTGTTGAATAGTTCAGCACTGACCTTAGATCTATAAAGCATACATAAACACTGCAGCTTGCCACAGTTTTACAAAGTCACCACCAGGTGGCACCAATACAGCCCAGAATTTTGGATTTAGAACTGCAGATATGTTTTATATGGGGAATTCAAATAAATGTTTGATGAGCCATTCTTACTGCTTGTGTACTGAAATCTATAAGAATATTGATTCAGCATTCATGGGGAAGGTTCCCAGGGTAAACACCAGCCATGGCTTGTAAGTGCTTATCTTGGAGCAGCAGACTTTGTACTGAGGTCTGTTTAAACACCTATTGCTGATGGTTGAGGCTTTGGAGAGAGAAGTCTCATTAACAGTTACGTTCTGACTGGAGACAATGTAGGGTTATATCGCTCTTGCTGCACAGGAGAGACTGATCTCTGATAAACAGTTCAGAGACTGATCGCTACATAGACATCTGCAGCTGATCAGAAGAATTAGCTGATAAAACTATTCTATTCTGCATATTATTACTCCTAATCCTATAGAGACTGGGATTTACTGATCTGGAAATGTTGCAGGAGCTTCAGTTAAGACGATTTAAACAAACAGTACTTTATGGAGTTTTTAATCATTAAGCAACATTGGGAGTATAATGCAACAGCATTAAACAAAGTGGTTACTCTAGGGAAAGAACAAAGTAAAGTATTTCTGAAAGTTTTCCTCAACTGTTTGTTTTTGGTGATCAGCACTTAAAGATGACCTTGCAGAATGAGAACATAAAAAGACCTTTCCTTAGGAAAAATCCCTTCTGCATTTATTAGGACACTATAGAATTGCTGTTGTCTTTGTCTGTAATACATGGACTGCATTACCCGTGGACAGCGTTATTCTTTATCTGCCAATTTTATTTAGCTCACACTGTAGAGACAGATTATTGTCTGGTCTCAGACTGTCCTGGAATTCTGTTATCCCTAAAGAAATCGGTTATAAAAGAAAAGTAGTCCTACTTCTGAAAACAATAGCCGTTGTGATCATCACAAACCCAGAACAAGTAGGTTGCAAGTAAAGCTATAATTCCTGATCTTCATGTTTTTTTCCAGAACAGCGACTCACAAAGTGCTGAGGTCGGCGAATAATGTGTCAGTCAGGATTTTAGGCGGATAACAGTTGCCGTCCACATTTTTCTAAGACAAGTTATTGTGCAGGACAGAAAGGTATGAAGGTTTGCCTACACCCCTTGATCTGTAGAGCAGAAAGTCTGGGCTATCCAATTGGTTCTGCATTGAGATGTCAATTTGCAATTAACATTCACTGGGCACAGCAAGGCTCTTTCCATGACATGACAACATGTGTTTACATATTCCACTTACTATACTAAATGATGGAGCAGTGTAACAATTAGGGATCGACCGATTATCGGCAAAGCCGATATATTGAGGGCCGATATGCACTTTCCCCTATACATTGGAATTGGCCCCGAAGGTTACCGATATTTTGGGAAAGCGCATGTATCGGAGTGATGCCTGCAGCTAGAGGCATCACCCTGGTACCGATGTCCATAGCTGACGGTCGGCTGTCTTGTAATGACAACCGATGCGGCTAAGAAGGGGGCATCCCTCCCCCCTCCCGCGGCTTGCCCGGGAGACCTGGACAACCAGCCTGCACGGCCGCCGAAGACCTGATCAAAGCCGATTTCCGCTCTGATCGGGTCTTCATGCAAAAACTGGCGCCAGACAGCATTCAAAATAGCCAAACTTGGCGTTTTGAATGCTTTTAAGTGCAGAGGAGGGGTTTGGGGTCTTTTAGACCCCCATATCCCTCCACAAGAGTACCTGTCAAGAATTTTTTTCTTTTTTAAATGTATGCATTGGCCAAAATATTGGTATCAGCAACGAAAAACTGATATTGGTCTATCACTAGTAACAATATCTACATAATCTGCTCTGAATTGTATGTGGTGCTTTGGAGTTTCCCCGCTCAAGGAGAGCAGCATCGCTCTGAATATTACTAATGTACCATTGTGTGGAGTCCTTAATTTGTCAGTGGGGACAGACTGCATTTTTTATTTTGAATTGTGGACAGTAGCTTGCAGTCTCTGCCCGAGGCCTGCTCCAAACACATACCTAGAAATAAGGAAATGTGTGTGTGTGTATATATATATATATATATATATATATATATATATATATATATATATATATTTCTTTTTTTCAGGTATGCTTGAAGAATGGGAACACAAACATAGAATAGTATTTTCTCAAATTTTACTGAGTGGAAATACACTTTAAGCAACCATAAACTCCTAGACATTCCTCCATTTACATTAAACAGGGTGGATGGAGAAAACGTAATTGCTGGTTATTGTATTTTAGCATCCACAATGCCCATGGCTGTCTAAACACCTGATCAGTGACTACATCTAATAGGATGCAGTCACTGTTCGGCTGAGAATTTTCAAGCCAGCTCAGTTGATTTTTAAATCGACAATTGTCGAGCCATGTTGTACTGACATGACCACCTTACGGCTCAAATTCAGCAGGGATATGGCTAGCTTAAAAATGTTATTGCTACCTGTTTGGCAGTCATGTTGACCCTCAAACCCAGAACAAGAATGCAGAACAAATTCAGCATTAATGCTGGACTCAACCTACATGCATGTTCTGGTTTGTGATCTATAAAGTGCTGAGGACAAAGTATGCATATGAGGGGCAATGAGCATTTTTAGAGAGAACTCAGATGTAGATGAGTATTTGCCACATGACAGATTTACTTGAATTATGCAATATCGGACATTGTTTTATGGAAGATTCAGTCAAAAGTAAGGTATCTCACCTGCCGCCTGTTCTGCTCCCGTGCTGGTGATGAATAGGAACTGATGAACATAGGAGACTGCTTGCTGGACCCTGGAAAAAAAAACACACGTTTTATTCCCCTGGGCTATAGCTCTGCAGTGGTGTGCATTTTTCAAGTCCATTCATCATACACATGGAAATGCAGGTTGGCTTTTATCAGCAATAAAGAACTCTGCCTGGCACATCAAGAACAAACAGGAATATGTACAATTTAACTGTCACCAAACACAAGAGATTCTTAAATGGATGTTAGTTCACAGTGACTGAGCACTGCTCTCCCAGACAAAAGTGCTGGAGGATGCTAGGAATTCCAGAGAGCGATCGCTGAACACATGTATTATACATCTGGTAATGTCACAACTGATACCTGTAAGCACAGCCAGGTGGAGATGACATCTTTCATCTACACCGTGTAAACATGCTTCCACCAGGGGATGTCGAGGGGCAAATATGTGCTCTTCTCACATTCTTTTTTTTTTTTGGGTTGTAGTTGGGTAACATATGAGAGCTTTCAATTATAAAAGCTTACAATTATTACAGCTATTACATTACAATTCAATTATAAATGATTACACTGGACTATATGTAAAAATGTTAAAAATCCATCACAGATTCAGAGGCACCCAAGGGTCTGGATCAAAAAGCAGCAGCATTTTTATTGACATTTCTTTCTCATGACGGACAATAAAAATGCTGCGGCTTTGATCCATTTCCTCTGAAAGACCCGTGGGTGCCTTTGTACCGGTTTTGGATTTGAATTTCTTTGTGGGCGAGCACCTGGCATTTACAGAGCCAGTGGCTACCCTTGGGACTGTAAAAATTATACAGAGGTTATGAGGGACCCTGAAATATAATTCTTCCTTAACAGTAAAATGAACTATTGAAAGCATTTTTGCTACGGCTTTGTGATTTGGTAAGACAGACTTGTAATTTACATAATACACAGCTAGGAGAGTGACTTTTTATTTTACTTGACTACAGTTGAGTAATACAGCCTGGTCACCTCTCAGTCTGATTGGACATTAACCGTTTCAGTACCGGACACTTTCACTCCCTTACTGTCCAGGCCAATTTTCAGCTTTCAGCGCTGTCACAATTTGAATGACAATTACTCAGTCATGTAACACTGTACCCAAATTAAATTTTTATCATTTCTTTTGGAGACAGAACTTTCTTTTGATAGTATTCACTATGGGGCTTTTTATTTTTTTGCTAAAGGCCAAAAATCTTGAAAAAAACGATGCTGTACCCAAATAAAACTGATGTAATTTTTTCCCACAAATAGCTCTTTTGGTGGTATTTGATCACCTCGGTTTGTTTTTTTTGCACTATAAAGTAAAAAAACAGATAATTTTGAAAAGAAAATTTATTTATTACTTTCTGCTATAAAACGCATTCAATAAAAAAAAAAATGTAAAAAGAAAATCTAATTTTTTCATAAATTTAGATCAATATGTAATCTACATTTTTTTAGTAAAACAAAAATTCCAATAAGTGTAAATTGATTGGTTTACGTCAACGTTATAGCGTCTACAAACTATGGGATATATACTGGAATTTTGTAATTATTCTTTTACTAGTAATGGCGGCGATTAGCGACTTATAGTAGGACTGTGATATAGCTTCAGACAATCTGACACGAACCAGTGACACTTATACAGTGATCAATGCTAAAAATTTGCAATGTCACTGTACTGACACTAGCTGGGAAGGGGTTAAACATCTAGGGCATGTAAAGGGTTAAATGTGTGCCTAGATAGTGTTTGTGTTGCTTTTACTACGTTGAAGAGATGGATTCTAGTCCCTGCTTTGCAGAAACACAGAATCCATTACTTCCCCCCTGTCAGAACAGCGATCAGCCTAGTTTACACAGGCAGATCCCCGTTCTGTCTTGTTTACCAATGATCGGCAGGTGCTGGAGGACATCGAGTGCCAAGCATCCGCAAATCAGCTTCTGCTGTCAATATTTACAGCAGAAGCGGCGTGCGCACGCTCCCTGCAAGTGTAAGTGTGGGATTACATACATACACACACATATATATATATATATATATATATATATATATATATATATATATATATATATATACACACACACACACACACACACATACAGTGGGTACGGAAAGTATTCAGACCCCCTTAAATTTTTCACTCTTTGTTATATTGCAGCCATTTGCTAAAATAATTTAGGTCCATTCTTCTTCCTCATGAATGTACACATAGCACCCCATACTGACAGAAAAACACAGAATTGTTGACATTGTTGCAGATTTATTAAAGAAAAACTGAAATATCACATGGTCCTAAGTATTTAGACCCTTTGCTCAGTATTTAGTAGAAGCCCCCTTTTGATCTAATACAGCCAGGAGTCTTTTTGTGAAAGATGCAACAAGTCTTTCACACCTGGATTTGGGGATCCTCTGCCATTTCTCCTTGCAGATCCTCTCCAGTTCTGTCAGGTTGGATGGTAAACGTTGATGGACAGCCATTTTTAGGTCTCTCCAGAGTTGTTCAATTGGGTTTAAGTCAGGGCTCTGACTGGGCCATTCAAGAACAGTCACGGAGTTGTTGTGAAGCCACTCCTTTGTTATTTTAGCTGTGTGCTTAGGGTCATTGTCTTGTTGGAAGGTAAACCTTCGGCCCAGTCTGAGGTCCAGAGCACTCTGGAGAAGGTTTTTGTCCAGGATATCCCTGTACTTGGCCGCATTCATCTTTCCCTCGATTGCAACCAGTCGTCCTGTCCCTGCAGCTGAAAAACACCCCCACAGCATGATGCTGCCACCACCATGCTTCACTGTTGGGACTGTATTGGACAGGTGATGAGCAGTGCCTGGTTTTCTCCACACATACCGCTTAGAATTAAGGCCAAAAAGTTCTATTTTGGTCTCATCAGACCAGAGAATCTTATTTCTCACCATCTTGGAGTCCTTCAGGTGTTTTTTTTTAGCAAACTCCATGCGGGCTTTCATGTGTCTTACACTGAGGAGAGGCTTCCGTCGGGCCACTCTGCCATAAAGCCCCGACTGGTGGAGGGCTGCAGTGATGGTTGACTTTCTACAACTTTCTCCCATCTCCTGACTGCATCTCTGGAGCTCAGCCACAGTGATCTTTGGGTTCTTCTTTACCTCTCTCACCAAGGCTCTTCTCCCCCGATAGCTCAGTTTTTCCGGACGGCCAGCTCTAGGAAGGGTTCTGGTCGTCCCAAACGTCTTCCATTTGAGGATTATGGAGGCCACTGTGCTCTTAGGAACCTTAAGTGCAGCAGAAATCTTTTTGTAACCTTGGCCAGATCTGTGCCTTGCCACAATTCGGTCTCTGAGCTCTTCAGGCAGTTCCTTTGACCTCATGATTCTCATTTGCTCTGACATGCATTGTGATCTGGAAGGTCTTATATAGACAGGTGTGTGGCTTTCCTAATCAAGTCCAATCCGTATAATCAAACACAGCTGGACTCAAATTAAGGTGTAGAACCATCTCAAGGATGATCAGAAGAAATGGAAAGCACCTGAGTTAAATATATGAATGTCACAGCAAAGGGTCTGAATACTTAGGACCATGTGATATTTCAGTTTTTCTTTTTTAATAAATCTGCAACAATGTCAACAATTCTGTGTTTTTCTGTCAGTATGGGGTGCTATGTGTACATTCACGAGGAAGAAGAATGAACCTAAATGATTTTAGCAAATGGCTGCAATATAACAAAGAGTGAAAAATTTAAGCGGGTCTGAATACTTTCCGTACCCACTGTACATATATACATGCCCTGATGCACAGCTGTTGCCCTGTAGAAGTAAAACTGCTATAGGGTTTTCAGCAAGTGGTTCAATTTGGTTATTATATTTTGCAAATAGAATTTCTTTATAAATTCAGGCCAAAATGTATTCGGACACATTTCTTTAGTAAAGTAACCAATATCAGTGTATAATATTTAATCAGTAGGAAAGTCCACAAACTATGGTATAAACACTATATTGGCAAAAGTAATGGGACGCCTGAAATTTACACGTACATGAACTTTAATGGCATCCCAGTCTTTGTCCGTAGGGTTCAATATGGAGTTGGCCCACCCTTTTCAGCTATAACAGCTTCAACTCTTCTGGGAAGGCTGTCCACAAGGTTTAGGAGTGTATCTATGGGAATGTTTGACCATTCTTCCAGAAGCGCATTAGTGAGTTCAGGCACCGATGTGGACGAGAAGGCCGGGTCGCAGTCTCAGGACTCTGTGCAGGCCAGTCCGATTCCTTCACCCCAAACACGCTCATCCATGTCTTTATGGACCTTGCTTTGTGCACTGGTGTGCAGTCATGTTGGAACAGGAAGGGACCATCCCCAAACTGTTTTCACAAGGTTGGGAGCATGAAATTGTCCAACACGTCTTAGTATGCTGAAGACTTAAGTGTTCCCTTCACTGGAACTAAGGGGCCAAGCCCAACCCCTGAAAAAAACCCCACATCCTAATCCATTCTCCACCAAATGATTTGGACCAGTGCACAAAGCAAGGTCCATAAAGACAGGGATGAGCAAGTTTGTGGTGGAGGAACTTGACTGGACTGCACAGAGTCCTGACCTCAACCTGACAGAACACCTTTGGGATGAATAAGAGCGGAGACTGCAAGCCAGACTTTCTTGTCCAACATCAATGCCTGACCTCACAAATGCGTTTCTGGAAGAAGGTCAAACATTCCCATAGACACACTGCTAAACTTGTGGACAGCCTTCCCAGAAGAGTTTGAAGCGGTTATAGCGGGAAAGGGTGGGCCAACTCCATACTGAACCCTACGGATTAAAATTCATGTGCGTGTAAAGGAAGGGGTCCCAATACTTTTGGCAATATAGTGTATGTTTGAAAATCGATCAATCCTCATTTTTTGAAACCCTAAAATGCCAGGACAGTAAAAATGCCCCCTAAAATGACCCTGTTTTGTAAAGTAGACTGAGGTATTTTGCAAGAGGCATGGTGAGTTTTTTAAGTTATTATTTTGTCACAGTTAACATGTTACGGTAGTACTGCTGAAGTGACCACATATGTCAGCAAGCAGTGTTCATGAAGTGCCAGCATTCGACAGGCAGGCAGTGATTTTAAGGTGACTGTGTGTGTGACAGGTAGGAAGAGTTCCTGAGGGGATAGTGTGTGTGACAGGCAGGCAGAGTTTCTGAGGTGACAGTGTGCGATAGGCAGGCAGAGTTCCTAAGGTGACAGTGTGTGACAGGCAGGCAGAGTTTCTGAGGTGACAGTGTGCGACAGGCAGGCAGAGTTTCTGAGGCGACAGTGTGCGACAGGCAGGCAGTTTCTGAGGCGACAGTGTGCGACAGGCAGGCAGTTTCTGAGGCGACAGTGTGCGACAGGCAGGCAGTTTCTGAGGTGACAGTGTGCGACAGGCAGGCAGTTTCTGAGGTGACAGTGTGCGACAGGCAGAGTTCCTGAGTTGACAGTGTGTGATAGGCAGGCAGAGTTCCTGAGGTGACAGTGTGTGACAGGCAGGCAGAGATCCTGAGGTGACAGTGTGTGACAGGCAGGCAGTTGCTGAGGTGACAGTGTGTGACAGGCAGGCAGTTGCTGAGGTGACAGTGTGTGACAGGCAGGCAGTTGCTGAGGTGACAGTGTGTGACAGGCAGAGTTCCTGAGGTGACAGTGTGCGATAGGCAGGCAGAGTTCCTGAGGTGACAATGTGTGACAGGCAGGCAGAGTTCCTGAGGTGACAATGTGTGACAGGCAGGCAGAGTTCCTGAGGCGACAATGTGTGACAGGCAGGCAGAGTTCCTGAGGTGACAGTGTGTGGGATAGACAAGCAGTGTTCCTGAGATGACAGTGTGTTGCCAGCAGGCAGCGTTCCTAAGGTGACAGCGTGTGACAGACAGGCAGGCAGTGTTCCAAAGGGACGTGTGTGTTTTAAGCAGGAAGTATTGCCAAGATGATACTGAGTGATAAGTAAGCAGTGTTCTCGAGGTGGCAGTATTCCTGAGATGCCAGTGTGTGTAATAAGCAGGCGATGCTCCTTAGGCGACAGTGTGTTGGAAGCAGGCAGTTTTCCTGAGGTAACAGTGTGACAGGCAAGCAGTGCGTCTGAGGAACAATTCCTAGGTAGACATTGTACCTAATGCTATGGGGAGTCTCAGACAAAATGCCTGCACTTCTAGTGGAAAAAGGCTACATAACCAAGTGTTTCAGTGACATTATTAGTTGCAAGTGAAACAAAATGCTACATAGAAATAGCTCTTACATTATGAATCTAATCACTGTCAAGAATTGGTTGCTTGATGAAAATGAGTATTTTCGCCCTGCAAAGTCACAGGTTGAATCTGATTATATACTCTGAATGACAATATAGGTGCGGTTACAAATGAGTTCTCTTCTGAAAGTTAATGGCACAGACACCCCTGCTCCTCCCAGGGGGCCGTTCTTTCTAATGAACTCTTACAGACTAAGCTTTGGTGGGAAGGATAGAAAAACCGAGACGACGCAGACAGCTGCTCTACTCCAGTATAATCTGACAACTGTCACAATTCATTACTTATGAGAGGCGTAATAAATTGCTTTCAATTCATTCCGTATTCCCACAGTGTTTACAATAAAGGGGTATCAGGATTCTCATTAAACTGTATGCCTTTGAATCTCATGCCATTATATAATAGCCCTTGCTTTCTCTGTGGAAATAAACTAGACTGTAAGCTCTTAAAGCCCAACTCTAGCCAAAGCGTTCAACTTTTAGGAACCAGGTTTTTGTAATCGGCTGCAACAGTAAATACTCACAGAGAGTTAAAACTTCTCCGCTTAAGTTTCATGTTAAAGCATAAAAAAGTCTATGGGATGGACAGACACTTTAAACTCTGACTTATTAAGAAATACTGCCCCTCCCCCTCCTCTTGGCATATTGTATCATCACAGTGTTATACTGACCCTAAAGTGTATCTAAACCCAAAACCATTATAATGCAGCTTACTAATCCTTGGTGTAGTGGCTGCATTTGTTTTCTTTTTACCAAGTTTCTTTTGCAGTATCTAAGCTGTGCAATGATATTGCAGAGGTCTCCTATCTCCTCTTTGGCATTCCCTCAGCGTTGTCATCTCCATCTCTCCTCCAGGTGCCCCCTTTAGGCATGCTCTAGATCCGGGCTGTGTGCCTCCAGAGACAGACACAGCACTGGTAAACCCTACCCCCTCTCAATCCTCACAGGAATTTGGCTAACAGCAGCAGGAGTCTATGACTACAGTTGCTCTTAGTGTCTCCTGTGAGACCAGGGAGAGAGAGAGTGGTGCTGCAGCTGGGACTGCTCTGGCTCATGATAGGAAAGGAGACAGGGGTGGGCGTGTGTGTGTGGAGGGGTCACAAAAAAAAAAGGCACATTAGAAGTGAGTGCCCATCACAATGAACTCTGCAAAACAAAATGAACAAACAGCATGTTTGGGGGATACTGCTAGGGGAAAAAAACGTATGGGCAGTCTTTGCTTACCTCCCTAAAAATATTGGCTGCCTTTCTGTCTCACTGATCCATTGGCTTCAATAGCTTGCAAGTCAATGACGCAAAACAAAGAATGCAGTCTAGGGGCCAATTTGGTGGCATTCGTATTCTGAAATCAGAAAGTATGAAGCCAGATACTGCCTGCCAGCATACATTTCCAGAGGTAGGTCAGCAATGGCAGTGTCCAATGTCTAAGCCTTACAAAGCTGAAACTCTAGTGATCTAGATTACACATTAAACCAAAACCTATAATTACAGAGTACAGAAGAAAGAGCTAAGCTTGCAGTGGAGAGCAGGGAAGTGCTGCTGCCAAGAGAATGACATGAAGCACTCAAGTACCTCTGCTGTGATCTTTGAGGATGCATTGATCCACAGTGCCTGCCTTTACAGAGGTCAGACAGGGTTTGTATTAAAGCACACGTACGGTTGTTAAGAACATGTCATCACTTGATGATAGTCTGGCCAAAGGTTGACTCCGAGTTGTCCTGGACAGTATTCCCCATAAACCACATTTTTTGAAACTGCTTGTAAATATGAAATGTCTTTCTCTATATGTATATTTTGTTTGCACACAGCACAATATATATGAAGTTAAAGAGAATTTTTACCATAGAAAAAGCAGTATAGTGCTCCAATCCGAAAGTCGTTTCAGTTAACCCTATGACGACTCCTGATTGGTTGCTACAGCAGGACTTACAGTCCACACTATCAGATTTGCGTAAAGACAGCAAGGGTTCCCTTACCACTGTAAATGTCCTTGTGAACGAGGGACTCTCCTTGGCTGTTGTAGTATTGCATAGAGGGCTGTGTTCTCTCATAGCTGGAGTGTGGCTCCCGGATGCCTAGCAGCGCTGGTGAGGATGATGTGCTGCCCACTGTACCGTGACAAAAAGAAGCATTATTAATACTGGAATTATCACAGCTTATCAAGCACAATGAATGACTGCCTCAGAAGCAATCCTATACATAGCCTGTATATTACAGAGGCAGGAGTATGAGGAGGGAGGAAGGGAGATATGTGTGGTCTGTATATACATGGAAAGCCTAAGCGTAGGGAATAGAATGATCACTGAATTCATAACCTGACTTTTTACTTGGACCTGATTTCAGTGCTAAGCCCTGATATCTGCTCATTTCCTGGTACAATAGGAGGGGGGCTCCCGTTTTTAGACACTGTGGTACTTTTATTGGTCTGAAAAAGAGCAGTTGCCAAACTAAACCTCACATCAGGCTCCCTGTAACCCAAGTGAAACTAGAGTACTTATGTATAGGCTTTCCAGCAAACAGAAGTATTTTGTGGTGTTAAGTGACCCATTGGCCAAAGAAAATTGGATGTAAATGCAAAAGCCAACTGCACACAGTGCGCTGTATGCATGGTTTTTGGTTCCCTGCGGTGCACTGGGAAGCTCATCCAAATGAAGAGGGTGCTCTAATAGGTTTGTGTATTTAACGCGCTGCAACAAACCAGCCTGGTGTAAATGGGCCCTTACTATTTATGACGACTGACGAGTTCACTTTAAGCCTTCCTACAATGATAACTTAAAGACAAAAAATACCCAAGTTTAACATATATTGATTTTGCAAAATCTGCATATGATCATTTTTTGTGAAACTGTACACCTAATAAAATGCAGACAAAAAATGTTAAGGTCTTATTTGCAAAATGTTGTATTTTGCCTGCTGTTCTATATTGTTTTTGTGAAAGACGCAATTTTAAGGAAGCCTTTGATGGGAGAAATATATAGCCTGCAAAAGGCGGATCTCCTGAAGATGCTAGCAGTCTGTCAGTCAGCAAGATCAATCTCCATATTTATTTCAGTACAGATTACTTTAAAGCAACTCTGGGCCAAAACCTTTGAAGTGGAACTAGATCTTTAAAAAAAAAAAAACATTTGCAATCATGAAGTTTTATTGCAGAACAGGCATACTATGTGTCACCTTCTGCAATACAGGCTGCTTACCTTCCTATTTTAAGAGTCTTCAAAACATACATTAAGCTGCACATGCACAGCTCAGTGTACAATGCCTGTATCTGCCAGGATGAATTAACTCCAGTGGGCATGAACAGAAGGTTACATCATCCTTGGCTGGCCAATTAAGATGCGGAACCTGGAAGCAGGCGAGGGAGTTTGTGGATGTTACATCGCTTGAGAGGAGGCAAGTTTAGTTGCACTTTAAAGATAACATGTCAGGTCTTGAAAGACTAAAATCACAGTTCCCCTGCAATAGAGGACCGAATATTACTCATATCAATCGTGATTTTTTTTTTTCCTCTGAGCCTTATCTCATTGCTGCAGTGATGGCGGTCGGAACCAACACACAATGGGTGATATAGGCATTTGACACTCTCAGATGCGTAGAATGCCAAAAAGACTGACGGGGTGAGCAGGTTAGGCACTGAGAGAGGACGGTCAGCTGTTTTAAACACAGCTCTCAATGATCATTTCACAAGTCCCTCCCCCCACAGTTAGAAAACACTCCCCTAGGCTCACAATTAACCATTTGATAACCCCTAGGGTAACCCCTCCCCTGCCAATGTCATTATTACAGTAACAGTCCCAGTAAAAATCACAGATCGCCGCCATTACTAGTAAAAAAAATGAATAAAAAAGACAAATCTTTCCCCTAGTTTGTAGATGCGATAACTTTTGCGCAAAGCACTCAAAATACGCTTATTGCGATTTTTTTTACCAAAAATATGTAGCAAAATACAAATTGGCCTGAAAGGATGAAAAATTTTGTTTTTTTTATTTTTTGGGGGGAATTTTATATAGCATAATGAAAAAAATTGTTTTTTTTTTTTCAGAATTCTCACACTTTTTTTGTTTATAGCTCAAAAATAAAAATTGCAACAGGTGAACAAATACCACAAAAGAAAGCTCTATTTGTGGGAAAAAAAGGACATCAATTTTATTTCGGTACAGGGTAGCATGACCGCGCAATTGTCCGTTAAATTAACGCAGTGGCGAATCGCAAAAAATGGCCTAGTCATTGGGGGGGGGGGGGGGGAATCCTTTCCGGACCAGAACTGGTTAAATGAGTTGTAAAGTCTCAAGGTTTTTCACAATGCATTCTCGTCCTCTATTCTATTGGATAGATTGATTCCTACTGCTCTCAATCAAATCCCGTGCAGCAGCGGGACTCATGGCTGCCCCCATGGAAAGCGGCTCTCCGTGGAGGGCACCCGATGAAGAGGAGAAGCCAGAAGCGCCGCTGAGGCAACCCAGAAAAGGAGGTTCAATTAGGTTCGATGCTGCTCTGTGCAAAACCCTTACACAGAGCAGGTAAGTATAACATGTTCGCTAAAAAAAAAAAAAAAAAAAAAAACCTTTTCAATCACTTTAAGGGCTTGCAAAGTGTCAACTATGGAAAATTTTGTTTACATAATTTATTTTGTCGCTGTTTCACAGATACACACAATTTTAACAAGTTGAGTATCTATTTACTCAGCATAATTTCAGCTTTTCATATTTTACCATAAATTGGGTAACATACTGCGCATTTGTGTGTATTAAAACATTGAAATTAATACATTTTTTTTTCAGTCTCTGCTTTCAGAAAAAAAAAAAAGATAGGCCTGAAGGTTACTTAACCACCAAAAATTAAAATAATTTTTTAAACGTGTTTGAAAAAAATCACTAAAGTGGCTCATTCAGTGAATATATTCACCATGGAAATAAATCAAGGTAGATTTTGATTGTCCAGGAAAAGGATGGGGTATGCTCCTGGTACTCATTAGAACTAAATAAGTGACTTGGATTAGCCTTCAGCTTTACAGAACAAGTCCAGTTGAATGTGAATACCAAGAACTGGATAAATGAGACCCTTCATGGACACATTGAAAAAAAAAAAAAAAAAATATATATATATATATATATTTCATATACTGCTAATGCGCCCTTTGATATACAGGATTCGCTTTATAAATCTATGTAAAAACCTGAAATGGGACAGTCAGAAAAAGTATAAAGACAGATTTAAAAACAAGCAAAATAAACACATTAGAGAAAGCAAATTAGATGACCCGAGTGTTCTAATTCTGTACGTTTCCATACTAAATGAAAGCGGGTACATCGTGCAGAACGCTTACCCAGACAACAGTCTGGGTAAGCGTTCAGGTAAAGCTGTGCCCTAGGCACACAGTGATTATTTTAGTAATACATCTTAGCATGCAAAGCTTAGTTTGCTGTCAAACTGTCTCCATGTCTGCAAAATCACATTAATGGAAAAGAAAGAGTCTGAAGCTGCAGGGACCGGAATCAGACAGTCTTGTCTAAATCAGCACGTATTAAAAGAGCAGCAGCAACTCCATGACAGATGCATGGTCCCAGCGAAGGCTTTGTGCTGTGTCAGGATATGCTTGTGCATTTTAGCTATGCAAAGATTTTACCTTGTATCATGTGATTCGTTCCTTACCTGACTGGATTATGGGTGACATCTGCTGATTAGTGGTCGATAAAGACGGGTGGGATTTGAATCGGTCACGCTCTAACGTGGAGACCGGGGTGATAAAATGAGACTGATTCCAGCCATCCTGCAAAGAAAAACTTAGTAAACCACCACAATTAAATTATATACATTATGTGGCAGAGCTCTGAAGAACATTCACAACTGTGTATATAACGTCCCCACAGCTGTGCAGAAATTGAGAGGTTTGACATTTGCGCAAGTTTTATGTCCCATCTATTACTGTATGTCTGCTGCAAATGTAGGAAAACGAGGGCCGCAAGGAAAAAAAGGTAGATTTTATTTTGATGAATCTACTAGACAGCAAGACAGTTTTGTGCAAAAAATATTGATCCCTACTATCACATTTATTTTAAACATCTTCTGTTCTGACTGCCTATTTAAAATCCCTTTGACATTACTAAAAATGTATGTACAGTGTTCCTTTAAATATAAGTAAATCTGATTATACATTATTAAAATTTAGTCGTACAATCCAATTTAGAACCTGGTGATGGTGCAAGAACCTGCCTAACTGGGAGAAAATCAAACAGATTGTTTAGGTAGGCTACCTCCAGTGGTGACGTACACCACTTAAAATGCACAACTAACCCTTTCATAAGTATTAGTGCTTTAGGTCTATAACCAAAGTAACCCAGGTTAGAAGGAATTAAAGCAAACCTGTGATTAAATATATTACATACATAATCTTTACAAGCAGTAAATGAACTTTGAAAGAAACACTCACTAAGCTCTGTAGTGGCACTGTAATTCATCCTTAAATATCACAACAGTAACTCTAAAGTGACATTTCAGTACATTTCTAAACAATTGCTATCAGGTGGTGTTTGTTTACATTAGTAGGCTCAGGCTGGCTGTCTGCTAAGAGAAATTCAGCTGAGATGTCCATGCCTGTGTTGTAAAATTTCGGGATGAATTTCTTCACAGGTCCTTCAGCTACAGAGGTCAGTAAGGGTGTTTCGTAAAGGTCATGTATTGATGGTTAAAGTATAACTAAAAGGTAAAAAATGTTTTTTGCAATTTGGATAGAGTAAGGGAGGGTTCGTTTTCTTTTTGTCATCTGTGTCCTATTGGGGCGATTTCCCTTCACTTTCTATCCTATAGCAAAAACAGGAAGTGCAAGGAAATTCCTCCAAAGTGAGGGGAATCCCTAGCTGTCACCAGAATTATTGTCCCCATTGGAAACTTTCCCCCTTATTCTTGTTTTGGTGACAACCCAAAGTCTGGGATTTTCTTTCACTTTCGCTCTTAGTAAGAATGGTAAAGAGGACAAATAGAGAGGGTGAATACACCGAATGGAAGCAGAGACAGCAGTTAAAACCTGACAAGTATTGTAATCCCTCTCTGCTCTATCGAAAACAGAAAACATTTTTTTGCCTAGTTATACTTTTAGAAAGTGTGCAGGGCTCTCTGCCCCATTATTACCATCATCCTCAGTCTTTTGAAATAGAACTCTCCTATGTCTCTATGGGATGACGGTACTGTTTTATTTAAATAGTTGGAGCACCAAACGAGTTAGTTGATGGGCATTAAAAATGAGACTTGTATAACTAATATGTTTGTGATCTTCACATCTAACACACTCTGTACTGAAGTTCCACGATTCATGTATGTTGTTGCTCTGTACTGTTAGTGATCCCTGTATAAATTGTCTCTTTTTACATACCTCTTAATAAAGGAAAAAAAAAAAAGAGAATATTTGGATGTAAATAACCTGGCTATAGGTCAATTTTAAAGTATTTTTTCTTTTCTTGTCAGAATTTTAATTTACAAGGATTGAACAATGTGGCCCTCCTTTCTTTCTACTTCTTCACAGTGAGCAGCACGGAGAGGATACATTTAATACCAGTGTTATGGTTTTTATGTGATCTAAGTAAAATCAATGCAGTTAGGCTGTGAACATGGTTGCATGACTTAGCCTGGTCCCTGCAAAGAATACTGTGCACATAAACTTTTCAGCCCACTTGCCCAGTAATATTATGGGTACACAAGCGCTCGAACCGGTATAACTTGGGTAGTGCAGATCTGTGTCCTGGTCAGGGCCGGCGCTACCATTAGGCAGGTTAGGCAGCCGCCTAGGGCGCACTGCCATCTAGGGCGCCTGACCACTGGTTTGCCAACTTAGTCTCAGCCTCCCTCTCTGAGTCCCGCCGCTGCCTGTGCTGTGTAGCCGCTCTGATCACTGAGTGAAGGGGCGCTGCGGCAGCACTGAAGGACCGAACTGACATCTGAGTCCTGACACAGCACTTATAGACTCAGTGAAAGAACAGAGGCTGCCTGTGCCTGTATGATCAGGTAAGTTGATGGGGGAGGGTGCTCTGACAGTGTACGTTTCTCTGTAGATGAGACAGGTCCTCCCTAGTCCTGGGCTCTCATGGAAGGAGAGGGTGGGGGTGGGGGTGGGATTAGGTGTCCGCATTCTCCTACCATGCAAAGAATCGGGGGGCGGGCCGCTCGTGCAGGGGGTGTCACATCCAGGAGAAGGTCAGAAGGTGGAGAGAGAGAGCTCTACAGAACAGCCGATCTCAGTACATGCTCCTCCCCCCCCACCCCCCAGCAGTCCAGTTTCCTGTCTGTCCTGGCAGATGAATGACATGCGATCGGTTCCCCCATCCACCCCACACACACAGACTCTTTTCCCTGAGGAGAGGACAGAGACAGTGGACAGCATAGGGAGCCGTGCATAGCAAGCCCCGCCCCCTCCCCTGCAGCCCTGATCTCCCATACGTTCTGTCCGTGACCCCAGCTGGGAGAATCTGGGGATGATCTGGTGTGTGGATGGATCTGAGTGCAAATCCTATGGGTAAAAGAATATTCCCAGACTCCCATACATTACACAACACACACTGCTATGAAAGGGACTGGGAGGTAGCAGATTGAAATGTAGAGCATAGAGCAGCTCTACATCCCAGCTGCCTGAGCCCAGAGGAGAGCAGTCTGGGGTCATAATTGTGAGTAGCAGACATATTTACCCCCCTCTCTCTCACACTTACCCCCTCTTTCTGTCTCCTCTCTCTCACCTCATCCCTCTCTTTCTCATCCCCTCCCTCTCTTTCATATCCCCTCTCTCTCCCTCCCTCTCTCATTTCTCTCATCCCTCTCTCATCCTCTCTCTCTCTCACACCCCCTCCCTCTCTTTCTCATCCTCTCTCTCTTTCATATCCCCTCTCACCCACCTCTCTCTCACACCCCCTCCCTTTTTCTCATCCCCCTCTCTCTTTCATATCCCCTCTCACCCCCCTCTCTCATTTCTCTGATCCCCATCTCTCAGCACCTCTCTCATTCCCCCGCTCTCATATCCTCTCTCTCCCCTTCCCTTTTCTCACCCCCCCCCCCCATCCTTCATCTCTCTCCTACTTTCCCATCTCCCCCATCTCTCTTTCCCACCTATTCCTATCTCTCCTCCTGCTTTTCCTTCTTCCCCCTTCTGTAGGAGTTTATGTATTATTTCAGGTTCTCAGTAAAAATCACGTTCTGTCAGTAGATTTTCCATGTTTTATCGGTGTAAAAAAAAAAAGTTGTGGCAACCCTGTCACGAAGGTGCTGATAGGAACCAAACAGCTGCATAAGGCAAGTAACCCATCAGTCATGTAACCAGCAGGCTTCCTTTAGTGCCGGTTCACATTTGTGCGGCTGCGGCGATCGCATGTAATTCGGAGCGCACTGCTCCTTCATTACATGCGATCGGCTGTGGGGTGCGAGTTCAGCCATACACTTTGTATGGCTAAATTCGCACTGCACCTGCAGCAAACACGCACAGGACCCTTTTTTTCAGCCGCATCAGGATCGGATCGCACAGTGGTTCACACTTGTGCGATCCGATCCTGTGCGAACTGTCAGATCTCACTGCGATATGCGATCAAACTGGGGGTGTCGTTAACATTTAATTGACACCCCCAGCGTATCGCATATGGCAGTGTGAACTGCCAGGGGTGCGTTTGCCATGCGGGAACAGGCTGCGAATTCGCAGTGTTCCCGCATCGCACAAGTGTGACCCGGGACTTAGCCCCTGAAAACCACACCCCATACTAGCTGCAGTACGCGCTGAACATTTTTCTCTGGCATTAGGGCCAAAATTTGGATCTTGTACATAGGCCCACTGCTTTCATAAAACACCCTGGTTGCATATAAAGATTGCTCCTGCACAGCAGTCATCTTTAAACATGGAAGTGCTTCTACAGAAAGAATCCCGGGACTTTCTTAAAGGCTATGCTGCAGTAGATTGTTAAATGCCCCCTCTATGCAGCTGAGCTGCAACAACCAAACGATCAGGCTCACAAAGGTTCCCGAAGGCATGGTAGGGAAGCTTTCTTGGATGGCTGTCACCTTTGAACCTGTCAGGTGTTTGGTGACTTTCCAGCAATACCAATGTGAATCTCTGTGAGCCTAAGCTGCAGTCAAGAATTGGGGCCCTTCTGTGCAGCTGAGCTGATATGTGGAGGATGGCTGCCACAAACGCATGTGGGCAGTGCAATATGTAGGTGGGGCTTTGTGTTAGTGTGGCTTGAGTGTGGGAGGGAACACAGGGGACCCCATGATCTCCTATTGCCCGGGGGCCCCATGAGTTGTCAGTCCACCACTGAGTGTTTATTATCTGCATCCTCCCATCTACAGGACGGTACCAAGTCACTACAGGTCCTCTTATATCATTGACTACGGGGCTCACCCACTGCATGGTGACAGACAGTTCACAGTCTGTGACCTGTCCGTCTCTCAGAGACTCTCTGGTGCCAGTCCAGAGCTTTAGAAGCAGTGACCGTCCGTCCCTGGTCCCTCCCATGATCCATGTGAAGACCAGTTACTATAGACCAGTGGTTCTCAATTCCGGTCCTCGGGACCCACTAACAGGCCAGATTTTAAGTATTACCTTGGGGGATGCAGACTAGAATACTGCAATCACTGAGCAGCAAATGAGATCACCTGTGATGTAATTTAGTTATCTTGCAAACCTGGCCTGTTGGTGGGTCCCGAGGACCGGAGTTGAGAACCACTGCTATAGACAGCCAGCTATGCTCTGTCCTTCTCCCCTCCCCTTTATCAAGCAGCAGAACAGACTCACATATCTGATGAATGGAGCTCAGGGGGGTCGGTACCTGGAGGTGTGTGTGAGACAGAGCTGGAGAAGCATGGCTGCCTAACTTTCCTTGTGCCAGGAGAGAGAACCATTGGCAGCAGAGCAGAGCCCTGGTGGTAAGTGAATAATGAAAAACACATTGAGATTCTTTAACTAACTCTATAGTGTGTATACATATGACTTATATGTGTGATCTCTCAAATATGTAATGTATCTCCCCCCCTCCTCTCCCTCTCCCCCCCTCCTCCTCTCCCTCTCCCCCCCTCCTCCTCTCCCTCTCCCCCCCTCCTCCTCTCCCTCTCCCCCCCTCCTCTCCCCTCTTCCTCCTCCTCCTCCTCCTCCTCCTCTCCCTCCTCCTCCCCCTCTCCATCTCCCTCCCCCTCTCCTCCTCCTCTCCCCCCCTCCTCCTCCTCTTGCCCCCTCATCCTCTGCCTCCTTCTCCTCCCCCCCCCGCTACCCAAAGCTCCATCCCCACCACCTCTATCATATTCATGGGCAATGTGAAGGGGGTGGGGTCAGGGGCGGAGCCAAAATAAGGTTTCGCCTAGGGTGTCAAAAATCCTTGCACCGGCCCTGGTCCTGGTACAGAAATAAACTACAAACAATGGCATAGATCTTCCCTTAGGGGGTCACTGATTACTTTTTATTTATTTCCCTTGCTACTGCACATCTCATGTCATTAACAGCTTCCTGGTTTAGCAGTGCTATTAGCTCGTAGTGATCTGATATAACAAAGCCTGGCTTCACAAACATTGGCGCCTGTTGAAGACTATACAGAGTAGGAATTTTCAGAAGCAAAAACTATAAACTGTATGTGACGGGTGCAGCAAGCAGCATTTCAGAGCTAAGGGGCCAGTACCTGCTGACCACATACTGTCATGTCATCTTATGTCCTCTCCATTCCCATGATTTGGGTGTGTTGCAATTGTTTGGATCTCATGTGCAGCAATACTGACACTTAACAGAAAAAAAATCATTCACATTATATAATGATATTTCTCAGTGTGTAGCCAACTGAAACCATCTGGCAACACAACATGAACTTTAGAACACACGAAAGTGTAATAACACAAAGTAGAATGTGAATTTATTTTGTGACACAAGTACCTTTTTATAAATGCTGCGGAGGTCCCGATACAGCCACAATGTATTTAACACCTGGGCTGCTGCTTTCACCACTTTCAAAGAAGATCTGTAAGAAAAAAAAAAAAAAAAGACAGATTATTTAAAAAGCCCATAACAGTAAATATAGGGCTTCATTTATTACGTGTGGAAAGAAAAAAAAAAAAAAAGACGCAGCCTCCAATGCCATTCACATGTTTAATCAGTTTCAGACTTCCAGCTGACACTTAAAAGTAGTACAAAAATCAGTTAATACTCAATTGCATGCCAAGGGGAAGGTTGAATGAGGGATTGGGAGAGGGAGCAAGACACAAACCATGTGCCTGAAATGTACAGTGAGGTTGCAGAAATATTAGTCACTATATCATCCTTTCTCAACCTTTTCAACACAGAGGATCCCATGATATAACTTTCAAGTCTCAGGTAACCCCTGCTAAAAATTACATCTACTATATCTACTCATGATACATTAGCGTCATAGTAAATGGGTATTATGCGCCTTACACATGTGGTCATTGGGAAGAATTACCCTCTTATAGATTGCTAAAAAGATCAAGTGTCAGTGGGAACTTAGGAAAAGCAGGAATTGCTATTTGCTAAAGCCGTCTCGGCTGGGAAAAAACAGTGATTATTGCTAGCAGCTAATTGACATAATTGCAAGCGAAACCAGCAGGCTGGTTGTAGCCAAGTTCATCGATCAACTTGGTACATTCAGCCTGCACACCGATGGTTCAAATCTCGGCTGGTTCCTGCTGAACCGGCAAAGATTCAAGGCCAGCCTTAGTTCCCTGTCAGGGTGATGCTTAGGCTTCAATGCTTTCAGAGTCTCTGACAGTGAACAAGTATAAACATAAGTTCTTCTAACACTCAGTCATGGCAGGCTGGTTCAGAGTTTGCGATTCAAAACCTACTGAAGTCAGACTTAACCACACCTCTAGCATTTTCAAGGGAAGGCCAGCAATAGAATTCACTATTTTTTTTCTCATGACAGAGTGCCTTTATGTTCACCAAACAAAACAAGGAGATAAAGGTAGCACAATAGAATTCCCTGTAGATAGCATGGGTCTCCATACTTTTTAAACAAAGGGTCTGTATACTGTCCTTTAGCTCATAAACTGATAACCACTGCCCTAAAATCTAACGGGGGCCTCAAATGCAGCCCCTAAAATCAAAGGGACACATATAATGTTCAATATATGTAATGCTTGAGAGGAAACTGTCAAACTGCAGACCTAATAAAGGAAAAGAGGGCCAGAGGACATGCTACATTTTTGGCTGGGGATATGCTGCAGAAGACAATACAAAGCTGGGAACATGTTACATGAGGCTAGCAGAGATCAATGTTCCCACTAGGGCTGAGGGGTAGGCACCAGGGCTTTAGGGGGGCTGGACTGTGGTCAGAGGGAGTACAAAATGCCCCAGCGCCAATGGGAATAAACAATCTCTTGGGCTTGGTGGTCAGTGGAAATAAAAAAACAACAACATCGCATCTGCGGCCAGTAGGAAATAGTGTCCCAGCTTTGGTGTCAGACAGAGGAACAGTGCCCCATCGCTGGTGTCAGTGGGAAGAATAGTGAACCATTGTTGCTGTCCGTGGGAGGAATAGTGCTCCATCGTTGCTCTCAGTAGGATGAATAGTGCTTCATTGTTGTCGTCAGCAGGAGGAATAGTGCCCCATCCTTGGTGTCAGTGGGAGGAATAGTGCTCCATCGTTGCTGTCAGTAGGAGGAATAGAGCCCCATCCTTGGTGTCAGTGGGAGGAATAGTGCTCCATCGTTGCTGTCAGTAGGAGGAATAGTGCTTCATCGCTGGTGTCAGCGGGAGGAATAGTGCCCCATCCTTGGTGTCAATGGGAGGAATAGAGCCCCATCCTTGCTGTCAGTAGGAGGAATAGAGCCCCATCCTTGGTGTCAGTGGGAGGAATAGTGCTCCATCGTTGCTGTCAGTAGGAGGAATAGTGCTTCATCGCTGGTGTCAGCGGGAGGAATAGTGCCCCATCCTTGGTGTCAGTGGGAGGAATAGTGCCCCATCCTTGGTGTCAGTGGGAGGAATAGTGCCCCATCCTTGGTGTCAGTGGGAGGAATAGTGGTCCATTGTTTATCATAATAATTATCCCCATTGTTAAGGTCAGTGGAAAGAAATGTGCTCAATCATTGGTGTCAGTGGTAGGAATTATACCCCACTGTTGGCAACAGTGGAAGGAATGATCCCTTATTGTTGGTGTCAGTGGGAGAAATGATGTCCCACTATTGGTGTCAGTGGAAGAAATTATGCCAATAATAGTGCCTTGTATTAGTGGAAGGAAAAGTGTCCTAAGGGCCACATAGATGCAGTCCTAAAGGGCCCCATCAGACCCAATGGCCACAGTTTGGAGACCACTGGTATAACACATCTACTGGCTGAGGGTTAATGCAGTTCATTAAAACAGCAAAATAAGACAGACATGCTGAGATTTCAAAACTAAATTCTAAATGTTAGTGCTGAGAGAAGAGTGGTCTGCAACAACTTGATGGTAGAAGATAAATGTGTTCAAGCAAAAGCAAACCTTTTGCTTTGGTTTACACTGAGTTTATGTAACAGATTAAAACATGAACCCTTCAGGAAACACCAAGTTGCCTATGACAACTTAAGAGTTCAACTTTTTGAGAAGCTTATCAATGATTAATGAGCTACTGTCATCAGCTCCTAATTTGATCCATAATACCTGAAAATGTAATACCAGAGGCGAACGGTATTAAAATGTGGATGTAACGGCACACAGGCAGGGCACGGCGACTCATGAGAAGGCAAAGAAATGAAATTTGAATTAAATCAAATAAAAAGGATAATCCAATTTTCATAAGAACATGGCTCTTCGCTGTCCCTTCGCTCCTGCTGTGAAACCAAATGGCCAGATGTTTCTAATGAAGATGCAGCATGAATTAATGAAAGGATGACTGTAGAAATGGATGATAGTCTGAGCGGTTTATGGATTTTCAGAAAGTGCAGCCTCTACTCACTCGTGTACACTGAGCAGTGTGCTGCCAATAAGTTTGCAGAAATGAATAATTAAAAGCAACAAGTTACCAGATGTTGGTGAGATCTCATCATGAAACAGAGAGCTATTATGTACTTTTTATACAAAATGTCTGTTTTAGGCCAGTGGATTACACCACTGTAGAAGACTTGCCTTTCCCCTTTTCCTTTGGTGATGTTCACTAACTTCTCAATGCCTCCAGTGTCCGCCAAAGCCTTTGCATTCTCCATGTTCTTGCTGGTGACCTCATGCAAAGCACAGCAGATGGCAGCCACTGTGTCATCTGACAAAACGCTGGGGCCGTTGCCCCCTGGAAGCCGGTTCACCAGGTCCCGCATTGCATATTTACCTAAAAAAAAAAAAATCATGATCATAGGGAAACACATGAGCAAAGACACATGAAAATAAAGGATGTACTTCACCCTATCATAAAATAATCAAATAGTAAGGAATTAAGGACTGAAATATTATTAGTGCTTAGATACTACCTAAAAGCAGCCATTTATGCAAACTCTGACACGTTTTCAGGTTGATAAGAAAGGGTTAACAGTATCTATACTAAAAAAAAAAAAAAAAAAATCCAGAGTTTTGAATAAATGGGAAATGGTTAAAAAAACACCACTTTTTTTTAACACTATTTGATTTACTCTCACTTCCAGTCTGGAAGACACAACAGGTAATTAGAGGAAATGTTGACAGGGGTTCTAACCTTTATCAACACTATCTGAAGCAAAAAAGAAAGTATATATATATGTATATATATATATATATATATATATATATATATATATATATATATATATATATATATATATATATATATATATATAAAGTTTCTCCTAACCAAAAACTTTACCTCTATTGTTAGGGTTTAGGTACACATTAATATAGCTTACATGAGATTTTTGTTATTGGGCTTAGATCTACTTTAAGCAAGAAAATCAGCATGACAGCTGAACAACTAGCATTTTAAAAAGAAGCCATCAGAGGCAAAATATTGTTTTGTTTGTCTTTAGCGAGTTTCCTTAAAATTAAGTCTACTTTGGTCTCCGCAAAGAAACAGCTGGAAAATTGCTGCGTCTCTGCTCTCACTTAGCTGTCCAGAGCCAGTGTACGGTTTCTGCCTTTGGATAAATATGGACAAAATAGATTACTATAAAGGATGAGGATAAAATGGGAATATTTTATCATCTTGTAAAATCAAGTGCGCAAACCTAAGCAATCAATACAGCCATCCATCTCTGCGCCTTCACAACGTACCAATTAGCTCTTTGTTGCGGACGTCTAACGCCATATTTCTCAATGCTGTGGCCACAGAAGACACCACTCTGTCGTTATCCATCCTCAGCAGCTCCACCAGTATGGGCAGTCCTTTTTCCTTCCTGACAGCCGCTCTGATATATGCTGCAAACTGCAGAGACACAGAGAAGGCGACAGATTATTTACAGTGCCGGCAGGAGATACTTCACCGGTCATCTCTACTCCTCTATCCAATGTTCCTTACCACTAGTAGCTGAAGGTAATATCCAGAGGCCTGATTCAGATAAACACAATATTAAATAGGACATTAACCCCCTCATGACTGGATACTAGATTTCTCTGTACTGCACCACTTTAATAAGTTGTCAAACCTACCTAGATTTAGATCCTGTTGGAATGAAATGTAATAAAAACTGGGAAACACAATTCTGAAGTGGTTTATAAAACCTGAAATATTTTCTTGTAGTCGGATGCTGTGTCTATTGCGCAAACTTTGCAAGGGCAAATCAGGTTTACAGTGGTCAACTGAGCAAGTTACTATCTTCGCATACCATGTATCCCTTGTTTATTCTCCTGTTGTAATAAAAAAGGCACAACCACTTTTCCCTACTTATGTATCTTCATGTGGTTTGTGATAAATAAATAAATTACTGCAACACAAAAAAAAAAAAAACTACATTTGCACATAGCTTTTTCTTCCTGTAAAACAGAACTTTAGCCAAAACTTTCCTAAAGCTTTGGACATAAAGGGGAAGGGTTACTGCCAGCTATTTCAATATTCCCAACTGGCAGATTTTACCTGACTTCTTGACCAACAGAGACAAACACAGTACATGGAAACTTCCCCAAAAAGAGGTGAAATGATATCTTTGAATGTTTTCACTTGAATGGGTGTCCACATTAGGGTGTATCTACCCTTATCTAATGACAACTGAAAAATGTGCCTTCCCCAGTCAGGGCAAATCTCCCCAGAGGGAACAGGCCGCAATTATAACCTGAAAGAAGTTGTCACAATTCCTCATTGTATTGGAAAAAAAAATGCGTCTGGGGTTCCATTTTAATTTTGTGTAACATTAGTGTTCCCAACACAAAAATAAATAAAAATGCAATCACCCATTCCTTGTCTTTTGAGCCAAATTATTTATATATTTTATGTTTAACCCCTCTTAAAACATAAAAATAGAATAATTGCGCATCCAACTATAATGCTGTGGTTTTTGCAGTAGCACTTTCTAAGTGCCTGTCAGCTGCTGCTATACCGTCCCTGAAAAGCAATCGATCGCAGATTTATTTTCAGAAGGTGGTAGCAGTACCACCAATGCGAAAGAAGCCATAGGGAGTATCTCACCAAAAATATAATTCCTATTTCTAAGGGATGCCAAAATTTACATTAATCTTTATGCAAACTTCTGGAAAAAACAGTGAGCCTACCACACAGAGGAAATTAAATTTCTCGGGGAGTTCTGTACACCAACTGTGCACAGAAGGCCTCTATGTTGCCATATTACAATGAACTTTAGAGAAAATGACAGCGGCTCCAGATTGAAAAGGAAAGGTAATTTTATTAACATTAAAGTAAAACTTTTTTTCTATTTTGGATAAAGTAAGGAGGGTTTACAACCCGCCAGATCTTTTTCACTGTCCCATTCTGAAGATTTCCCATCACTTCCTCTCCCATAGCAAAACCGGAAGTGATGGGAAAATCCCTGCAAATTAAGGAAATTCCTTGGGGCCCCCCAGGGTCACCAGAACTAGTGTCCCCATTGGAAGATTTTTCCCTCTATTACTTTTCTGGGGACAACCTAAAATTTAGGATTTTCTTTACTTTTACTTTCAATGGTAATGGTAAACAGAATAAATATAAAGAGGGTGACTAATCTTAATGTGGGCACAGACAAAGCAGGAGTTATCTCTCTCCACTCTATCCAAAACTGAAAAAACTGTATTTTTGTCTTACCGTAAAATCCTTTTCTCTGAAGTTCATTGACGGACACAGCTCCATATCTTCCTTGACCAATGGGTTATGCTGCCCCCTACAGGAGTAAAACACTTGGTAGAAAAAAATTGACTATGCCTATAGGGCAGTCCTAGAGGGTATACTCCCACTTCCTGCTATAGGATCTCAGTTTTGTAACAAGCAGTGTCAGAACACCACATAACCCAACTCTACAGAGGGGTGGGTGCTGTGTCAATGAATATCAGAGAAAAGGATTTTATGGTAAGACAAAAATCCAGTTTTCTCTTTCGTTCATTAAGGGACACAGCTTCATATCTTCCTTGACCAATTGGACGCCCCAGAGCAGTGTCAGCATGAGGGGTGGGAAAAACACAGCAAAAAAAACAGAGTTCCTAAAAAGGCTAAACATAGCCAACCAGAACTCAACCAGAAATAACTGGAGCTCACCTACCAGGAAAAAAAAAAAAAAAAAAACACACCCTCAAGAGGCAGGAGCCTCTTCAACAGCGGCCTACAAAACTTTGCGGCCAAAAGCAGCATCCGCAGATGCGAGGGCATCCACCTTGTGAAACTTTGTGAATGTGTGCACAGACGACCAGGTGGCCGCCTTACAAACCTGAACCACTGATGCCTGATGACGGAAAGCCCAGGAGGCACTAAGCGCCCTCGTAGAATGCGCCTTAACAGGGAAAGGAGGAACCTGACCCTTCATGGAATAGGCCTGCACCCCCATCTCCCTGATCCATTTGGAAATGGTCACAGCAGATGCGGCCTGCCTCTTACGAGATCCATCCGTAAGAACAAGGAATCCGATTTAGAATCGACTCAGTCGCCACCAGGTACACCCTGATTGCCCGCCCCCGTCCTGTGAGGCTATGTCGCGGCTGACCTATTGCGGAGTTGCAGTCTGAACGTGCTCACTGGCCAGACTGGGGAGACTGTAAGGATCTAGGATATCCAGTGCGTCACCCAGTCCAGGAGTTGATTGTAGTTCTCACTGGAATAGACTTGATTGTAGAAAGAAAACAACAAAAGGAAAAAAGGTTTCGCTTAAAAAAGGAAAAAAATGCCAGGACCATAGATCCCAGCAAGGGATTAGGTCCTTACACCTGACTAGGCAGGAAAAAAAAAAACTGAGATCCTATAGCAGGAAGTGGGAGTATACCCCCTAGGACTGCCCTATAGGCGTAGGTAATTTTTCTCAGCCTGGTGTGGCAGCATAACCCTTCCACCCATCACCCAGCCTAGCATACAGACAGAAACTTTCAGGTCAGCACAAGCCTGAAGGTTGACTGCTTTAAAGGGGATCAGCTATGTGTTGGAAAAATAAGAAAGTTCTGGAGAGGAACGGTCCGAATATAAAAGCGCAAGCAGCAATAACTGACACTTAATTGGTATCACCTTATATAAACCAAAAATGACATTCTCACCAACACCTTTATATACAAATATATACAGCAGGCAAGCACTATGTGATTAAGGGCAGGAATGGGTAAATCTATGAGGAACTACAAGAATTAGCTGACATAGAATTCTGGATGTTGTCGTTTCTAACAGATGACAAGCGATCCTCCCCTCTTTATAAGGAGCAAAGTGCTAAAGCCCAAAAGCAACCAACCAGAATGAAGGTTGCTCTGACCGGATGTTAGACTGATTAATATGCAAGTGACGTATTACCTTCCAATTCCCAGCAGAAAGATTCTGAAGAGACCCAGCAGAACCTTCTAAAGTGGCTGGGTTCGAGCTTTCGGCCAGAAGAGTTAGATATGGCTTTACTACAGAGGGGTGCCAGAGCATTTCAACACCTTTTGGAGACTGAGAGAGTCCAGGGATGGGGCCAACACCATCCCACTGCAGGAAAAAAAAAAAAAAGTATTAGTTGTAAAATATCTCAAGAGTCTTTAAGTGCTGTACACAGTAAAAAGTATTAACCTGCCACATTTTATGTACATTCTAAGTCTGCAGTTGCTGATACTTGCTCACAGCTCCTATTTTTGGGGACATTGGCCTGAAACCTAGGATCATAGTACTGGATGGGTGTGAAGGCTGGACCTGGCAGCATAAAATTAAGGCCGTATTCACTCAAGAGCCGTTAGCAAATACATGTGGAAGATCCAGCAGGGGTACCTTGTGATTAGCTGCAGGTGGCCGGCCCCATGTAAAAGCAATGGGAGGCTGACAGCTCCTGCAGCTAGTTATGGCTGCTCTCGTTAAATCACTCATTGAGAGACAGTCTGCAACCACAGCCGATTTTTGCAGATAAATGCTCAATGCCAGCTGCAGTGATTAGCTGAAGGGGCTGTCAGCATCAAATTTCTTCCGATGGGGCAGCCGCCCACAGCTAATCGCTGGAAAACCCTGCTGGGTCTCTCGCATCTTGTGAATTGGGAAATTGGCAAAAATGTGAATGGGGGTGGGGGCTAATATGGCCACTGACATAAGAAAAATGGAAGGACGGGCAACCACAATTATACTGGTGAACAAAGGTCTGTCCCATGAAAAATATCATGTCCAATCTTTGGGTACCTCACTCACTCTCAGGATTAGGAAATCTTCCTAGCAGTGTTGTGTTCCTAAAACACTGCATCTTTAAAGACCATCAAATGTTATGGCACGCATCACAGTCGATTGGCAGAGATCTTAAGGTGCAAATACACTTATTATTCACAATGCCCATTTCAGGGAGCACCCCAATGCCATTCTCTAGATAGGCCTAACTTTTTGCTTTAGCGTGAAGCTCTGCTATCTAAACCAGCAATCACCACTGGAAAGGCAGGAGTGCATGGCAAAGCTTCAAATTGAGAAGAGGTTTCTGTACTAGAAGAAATTTGGATCAGGGGAACCAACAGGGGTAAGAGAGGGCTGGGTTGAAAAAAGGTACCTGCAGACATCTTGTGTTACCTGATCCAAAGTGGTATTAAACCCAAAACAGAAAATTATTAAATAGTAGCACACCATTTCTTAGATGTGGTGGCTGCATTAGTGTTCCTTTTTTTTTGTCTTTTTTTCCCTTTGTTTCACCTGGTGATCCAGCTATTAAGTCTGTTGTTCTTCAACTTACTTTAAGAGACCAGCTGTCCAAAAGTAGCAGTTATAGGGGGGAGACCAACTATTTAACATTTATGGGCAGTGCTTAAAATGATCAGCTTTTATTAATTTATGTAAAACCCTGATCCCATTAGGAAAAAAAAAAACTGTTTGCTGTAACTGCTGAAAAACGTCAGCTGGATTTCAGCTTTAACTGGTTAATCAAGTCCATCTAAATCTGACTAATAATGCTACTGTTCAAAGGTGCAAGCTTTGCTACTTCATCAAGAATGCAGACACTCTAGGACAGTAGGTGTGTTATTGGCAGTATATCCAGGTGAATAAAAAAACACCTAAAAAAAAAGAAAATTAATACAGCCACCACATTCAAGGATAGCTAAGCTGCAATATATTACATTTTTGTTTTTAGGTTTAGTAATGCTTTAAGCTGCAGTTATTTATAACATTTATAATACCACAACAGGTCATCTTTAAGGTAAAACTGTCACTAATGCCAAAAAACACATCACAAAGATCACTCACCAAACTAATAGGAAGAAATATGTAAAAAAAAAAACAAAAAAAAACACAACAGTGTATACAATGTATATATATAATAAAATTGCTATGTTGCAGCTTGTTACGTGGTGTATTCTCAGCTTGTATTCCGTAATGCCACCATGTGGCTCACAGGGTATCAGATGCTCATGGACATATATCACAGGCAAAGTCCACTGCCCTCTACCAGTTCGCCAGGCTTGCTTCTATTAGCTCCAAGGAAAAAAGGTAGTTGTAGATCTGGTATGTATCCTTTCACTGAAGAAGCTACACAAGCACAGAGCAAAACGCATTGATGTCACTCACGCATCATGGACACTGGCAGTTGAAGCCCGAGTTGACACTTTGTAACAAGCGAAGGGATACATACCAGATCTACAATTACCTATTCCTTGGAGCTAATGGAAGCAAGTCTGGTGGACGGGTAGAAGGCAGTGGATTTTGCCTGTGATATACGTCCATTAGCATCTGATACCCCGTGGGCTACACGGTGGCATTACGGAATACAAGCTGAACATACACCATAAATGGACTGGATGAGCTGGAGTAGATGGACTTCCACTAACACCCCACGTTGACTACACTTCTACTGGATCAATCCCAGCATTGGGTGTGGTGTGGTAAGATCACCTCACTCTCTATTAAGACAGCCTTTACTATCTACGAAAATGATCCCCCTATTGATTACACTCTAAAGATATGCCTATCGGATGCTGCCTTTACGTTGCTTCATTTTACTCTCCCCTCGCTTTTTATACTTGTGATGCACCTGTCATCATTTGAGTGAGAGGTCAGTCATTGAATTTACATACGATCGCTGATCACGAGGAACTGACTCAATCAGATGAACCTGCATGCTGTACACATTTAGCGATCTCATTATGCAATAGAAACGACATTTCCCTATTGCCATTAATATTAGGCCATTCAAGGGCTAAGTCCAATATGCAGTTAGTATAGAATAGAATAGTGATATTTTTGCTACACATATTAGGCTATGCCGCACTGACCTACATATTCCACATACCTCACTGCGTCTGGACGCTATATATTGTGACTTTTTGTTTTAGGTTCATCGTTGTCTGTTTTGTGTGGTTTATATAGCATCTTGCTGTTTGGGACACTAAATTTTTTTATATACTGTGATTTTCATCAGAGCTAGATTTGTATTTATATTGGCTCTTTTTAGAACTATTACATTTCAATAAATTCATCCATTTAGCCATCACTACCTGTCTACTTGTCTTATACTAACCACTTTTTTTGTATCACTGGAGGGCTTTACCCTCTAGGACAGGGGTGAGGAACCTTTTATCTGCCAAGGGCCATTTGGGTTTTTATAAAATCATTCTGGGGCCGTACAAATTATCAACTTAAAAATGTGCCTGTTATATTTGGTCAAACATTTAACTCACCCCTAATGTGATGGTTGCAACTGCTTCTCTTTGGTGAGGTGTGTGATGTTAACTGGTATTGATGATGTTGCTACTCGCAACTGGTTTTCCAGGTTTGCGTCGGTCAGTCTGACTCCAGCTCTGCGCTGGGGGAAGAGGCGATGTTTCCTGTATTGGTCACAGGCGGAGTGCATTTGATATCACTCCGCCTTTGACTCACTCAGACTGTCAGAACTGAGCCAGAACTATACAGGAAACATTGGCTCCGTTCTGACAGATCAGCTGAGAGACACAGACTCAGCTGCACGGGGGGCCGGACCAAATGACTTTGAGGGCCGCATACGGCCCCCGGCCGTAGGTTCCCCACCCCTGCTCTAGAAGAATACAAACCCATTTTATTTTTTGAAAACATGTCAGAACGCAGGAATTAGGTCATCTATGCATATTACACTGATGTCTTATCTTAAGGGGGCGAACTATTTTAGATCTTAAAAAGGCGATACTATCATGTGCACTGGATTGAAAAGTGCACTGTAATTGTGAGTAGTTTTTTCTTCATTTTTTAAAATAAAAGCTACTTTTTTTTTTTTATAATACACCATTAGAGGTATATTTCTTTTTTTTTTTTTGGTGAATTGGCTGGAGTCCGGGCAGAGTGAAAGAGTGGTATGCAGGCAGTTTTCTGGATGCATTGGAGGATTGTGACCCAGATCACTGGGAAAGCACTGTTTGACCTTACTATTGGGGAGGTCAGACCAGAGGTAAGAGGCTCAATTGAGAGGTGGTGGAGCACACTTTTTTTTTTTTTTTTGGAATATGCACGGCAAGCACGCATGTAATTAGATATGCACGGCAAGCACGCATGTAATTAGATACAAAAAACAACACATAAAATGTGAATATTTACTAGATTATATACATTATAAATAGTCAATACAAAGAAGTTTGTGGAATGTGTTGTTTTCAAGACGTTGAGTTTCATATTGACTATTCATACTGTATATAATAAATCTAGTGATTATTCACATTTTAGGTATGGTTGATGTTGTTTAATGGCAAAAAACGACTTTGAGCTCTTAACTAAAAGTTGGCTTTTGAATTTAATAACGGACTCATCAAAGAATAAGCGTGATGCTAGTTTAAATCCTAAATCAGGCTTTGTATCTGCAGTTTTAAAAAAAAAATCGAACAAAAAAAATGTAAGATGCGTTTTTTCCAGGACAGGAGTGCGTGACACAGAAGGGACAGCAGCCTCCTGGTGTCTAAACAGCCTGCTGTTACAGTGCCGAAGCGGTTACCGAATACCACTAGAGGGCAAAATTGGGAGAAAGGTTGCTTACTGTAAATCAACCATGATCATCTTCAGCGCTCCCTATAAGTTCTTTTATCTCTGAGGGCATGCTAAAGAAATAATTATAAAAACGTTACTACAGTTTCTCAGGAATAGTATAGGGCAAAACCAAGACAATCAAGTAAAATGATAGTGGCTGAAACTGCTATCTCTTTATTCTTTACCACAATCCCCTACTTGCACTCACCAACTCTTCTTGCTGCGGCCTTTTCTTCTTTTTCTTTTTTTTACCCCAACAGCTCGAGTCAGAGTCCTTGCTGGGGGATTCCTTGCAGAAGTCCTCTATTTCATTAATTCCCAGCAAGCGAGCTTGAGGCACTTCTAATTCTAGGCGGTAAGATAAGTTTCTTAGCGTACAGACGCAGTTCTCCACTGTCTGGAAAAGAGGGAAGGCAGGCTGTCAGGGTCGGACATTCTCAGACACTCCATATGGCTGCTAGGAATGCTAGATTATTCGTTATACAGCAGAAAGGCTTACTGCCATCATACAAAGAAAGATATTACGTGCTTTTTAGACAGTCAGCCCTAATCCTAATGTCTCTCAGAACAATTACAGAATTTAATGAACATATTCTACTAGCCAGACTATAAAGAAACCCCGACTGTCAATCAGGCTCATGAAAATGTGGGCAATTATTTGGGGACATAATAATGCTGGATGTAGACTTTGCCGCCCACTGCACCTTCATTTCTACTTTCTCTGGCTGAGGCTTTATTCACCAGGATTGAAGAAATATCAGGAGCTTGGTTGCTAAACAATTGCATTCTTGTTGAACACACCTTTGTGTATTTTAAAGTTACCCAAGAATAATTTTTATTGTAACCTTACATTTACGAGCTTGGAAATTTCATACTTTCATGTTCTCGCTTAACACACACATTTGTGGATTCTCCCTTGAGCATTTGTATCTATGCCAGACTGAAATCAACATCTTGGCTAACCTGTTGCCAAGAGAATTCCAATTACAGAATAATTCATAGAAATTGTATTGTTTTCACTCAGAGCTGACCTGTGGACTTACTTTTACAGAAAAAAAATGAGAGGCAGAAGTGACAAAAGATATACAATAGTGAGGTAACCTGGCTTAGAGACAGTTCACACCATTCCCGCACATGAACCCATTGTGCCTTCCTGTACGATTGAGACTGCAAGCAAAACGCACTCCATTTGCGAACTGCAGCAGGTGTCAATAAAAAGGTAACGACACCCCAAACGTAGGCTGCAAAACCAACACGTTTGCCTGCATCAGATTAAACGGTACTTTTGTACCATGTGATCTGGTTACAGTACATTTTAAAAAGTAGTGCATGCACTACTTTGGTGCAGTGCGAATAGGCTGAAATCGTACCGTACACAACTGCATGTGAATCGCACAGGGACGCACAACGCGTTCCTGTGGGATTCGTGTGTGGGTATGGTGTGAACCTGTCCTTAAAGAACATCACATACTTACCTGTCCAGTGAATCCAGCATCGTCCTGCTGTAATCTGCTCCTCTGCTGCCACACTCTGGGTACCGCATTGCCATCTACCTTTCCCAGGTTATCAGGAGCCAGCTGTCTGTACCGGGTTCTTTCAACCCGGTCCCGATACTCCCTGCCAGGTCCACCCTCCAGCCACAAGGTGTTCCTGCTTCTACAGCTTCCTGAGATATGCGAGAGGCATATCCCAGGACCTGCAGGAGAAGGGTCATGTCATTCTTGTCTAGGTAGGGTACTGGCCAGAGCAAAAAAAAATATTTACACATTTTTTTAAATAGCGGGGGGGGGGGGGGGGGGGTTGCAGTGGGGAAAGGTTTGTTTAGGCTACATTCACACCTGAGCGTAGCGTTTTTCACGCGTTTTTTACCGCGATTTTGCGGCGTTTTTTACCGCGATTTTTACCGCGATTTTTGTGCAGGCGTTTTTAGATTGAATAGAGATCAATGGAAAACGCCTGTAATCTGCCCAAAAAGAAGCTCATGTACTTTTTTGAGCGTTGGGCGTTTTGTATACAGCGTCAAAACGCTCAGATGTGAACAGGGGCCATTGAAATGAATAGGATTTGTCTTGTTGGGCGTTTTGAGAGCTGATCCTAGAGCAGAAAAACGCCCCAAAAACGCCCCAAAACGCCTAGATGTGAACGGAGCCTCAAGGAGTAAATATTCACATTAAACTCAGGACTGGCTTTACAAAAAAATAAAATTCTTTGGTAGGTTAAAAAAAAAAAAAAAAGTTCCTATACACAAATTCCATGTTTGTATATTTAGTTGCATGCCTGCAGTTCAGCTTTAAGATCTATAAACACTCGATACCACTTGCAGTGCAGACACTTGTGGGACCATGTGACCTGCCATAATAATCTCATTGATTAGAATTTCTGGAGAAAAAACAGCAGAGATTTGTATTTTACCCCTTTTGTCTCCAGGGAATTTGAATCGAAGTATACAAAGAAAAAAAACTCCTTCTGAAACATCTCTAACCTCGCAAACAAGCTGGAGGAAATTGCCTATGACTAAGGATTTAAGAGCAGCAAAAAGCTTAATGCATAGTAAATGATGCTATGTAAAAATGTGTTATTACTACTGAAATAAATAAAATAGATACCTTGCTGTCAAAATCTGATGTGTTCACGCAGGTTTGAATCACAAAGAGGAGGGAGTCTACCAGCCCTTCACAATATCTCATCTGCTTGCGAGCCTCTTCTCCCGCTGAACTCAGATTTCTAAAGGAATAAAGGCATGACACAGAAAATCACTGCTGCCTATAAAAGACACCTTCCGACAGAGGGTCACATACAACGTTTGGAAGCAGGTGTAAGATTTCCTGCAGAAGATGGCAACTTCTAAGTACAATGGTATCACACGTCACAGCACAATTACATATGGCTAATGATGGACAAGTAGTACTTGTAAATGAGCCCCTACATAAAAGACAACAGTTAAAGGGTCAGTAAGCATAAGCTGCAATTTTTTAAGATCTATACTTAACATTTACAAGTCTGTAAGATGCCGCAGCATGCAATGCTGTGATTATTCACAGAACAGCACGGTCTTGCTCACAAATAGAATACTTAGGACTTAAAGTAAACCTGTCATATAAGAAATACAGTGCCTGTTTTCACTGGTCCCTAAACTTTTCAGAAGCTTGACCATTTTCCTCTGAAAAGTATGTATATAATGTGCATTTCAAAGCCATTTTTGTTCACTTTCTGTTGACCCGTTTTATTTATTACAGGTACTCATTAAGTGCCGGTTCACACTAGTACAACTTGTCAGGCGACTTGGTCAGCCTGACAAGTCGTGCACCGTCGCGGTCCATAGTGTAGTACAGGAACGGTTCTAATAGGAGCGACACAAATCGCTCCGACTTAGAAAAAGGGTCCTGTACTACTTCGGGGCGACCTGGAGCGACTTGCATAGACATTCATTTTATGAAGTCCGTGCAAGTCGTACCGAAGTCGCGGTGCACGCGACTTCGCAGGTCGCCCCCGAAGTCGTGCCGCTTCAGTGTGAACCGGCACTTAGTGCTGTCAATTTACGCAGTACTTTACATTTTTTTTTATACCAGGGGTCTTCAAACTATGGCCCCCCAGTTGTTCAGGAACTACAATTCCCATCATGCCTAGCCATGTCTGTGAATGTCAGAGTTTTACATTGCCTCATGGGACTTGTGGGATCCTTACTTCTGCAACAGCTGGAGGGCCATAGTTTGAAGATCCCTGTATTATATAGTTACATAAGTCCATGCATCAAGGAGCTTACAATCTAAGGGTCCCTAACTCACATTCATACATATACATACTAGGGCCAATGTAAATATGAGCCAATTAACCTATCAGCATGTCTTTGGAGTGTGGGAGGAAACCCACGCAGGCACAGGGTGATCATGCAAATTATGTGCTGGTAGGGTCGTTGTTGGGATTTGAACCAACAACCCTAGTGCTGCTACGCAGCAGCGCTACCCACTTAGCCACTTTTATTTGTTTTACCTGCATACAGATATACATGAACATATGTCCTATTATTTCCAATGGAAAATATATGATCTGTACACCTTAAGCTGGCCACACAAGGATCGAAATTTTGCTATGCAGTAACCAGGCAAATACACAAGTCGCCCTTTTCGAAAATCGCCTTTTTGTACAATCACCCTTTTCAAAAATTTCTGCTGTTTCAGCGCTGCTGACTATAGCCGGCAGTGCTGACCAGTGTATTCTGATGGTGGGGATGGTGGATTCATCCATCCACTGCTAATCATACATGGGCTGCCTTAGGGTCTCATTCACTGGGCTGCATAAGGTCGTGGAGATAGGGTGGTTTTACCACCCCTCAACTGCCCCCCCCCCCAAGCCAAAAAGGGTTCTACACACGCTGTGACTGCACTAGTTTGCTTAGTGGTAAAAATGATAACCCCTGTGAATTAAATGGGGCTGTGCCGAAAACATCTTGCAAGCCCATGCAATGTAAAAGGTTGCAGCACGGAGGTGTGGGCTAAAATCAGGCACTGAGGTGGTGACATATCACCTCCCTGCCACACTCTGAAAAGTGTTGTAGAGGGTTGGCATTAGCTAATGTAAGCAAGTCCTAAGGACAGAGGTTCCAACTGTTCCTTGTTCTACACAAAACAAAAAAAAATTCAGAAAGATTACAGACGTAGCCTTTTCTTAAAGTGTTACTAAACCCACAACAGTAAAAATGAGCCTGTATATCCAGTAAAGTATGCTTGTTATACACACTGTGGAACCTAAAGGGTTGATCGTCTGCGATGTGTTACAAGGCTGTTTGATCCTGTCTTCTCTGATCCGCTCTTTCTTCCACAGTCCCCAATCCATCTCCTGATAGTACTTCACATGCTCCATTAGGTGTGTATTGCTAAAGACTTTTTTTTTTTTCTTGGGAGGGTATATGTGATCGGTACAGGGCCAATCAGCACTGTCCAGACACAGGATCAGGAGTCATGCAGCCTCATAGGACAGTCAGAGAATGAAAACTCCTCCTACAAGGTTTACCAGTACTCGGCTGGACACTGATAGAAGTCACAAGACTGCTATATACTGCTGATGAGAAAAGGTTTTTATCAGTTTATATTTAGTAAAATAATTGCATTTTCATGTTCTGTGTACTGTGGGAGACCAGATATAGTGAATGCAGGGTCCTGGGTTTAGTAACACTTTAAGATTTGTTTATTCCTCTGTATTAGATACAGATGGTCTGAAGGTTAAGAGTTGAGGATGAGAAACCCATGTTTTACCTCATGCAGCCAGTGGTGTTCCGTAAAACCGCAGAGGACTGAAACTTCACTTTATGATCATCGTCAAAAGAAGAATTATTCAGGCCAGAATGTGGAATGATCACAGTGTTTGTGAGAGGAGACAGAGCGTCACGGATAATAGTCATCTTTACAGCATCGCAGGATGATAAGTTCCACAGAACTCCTGAAAATACAGAGCACAGACTCCATAAAACACTGACACAGTGAGAGCACAGCATACTTCTAGACTGTGAATAAGACCTGCAGCAGTCTGCTACACTCCTGGAAGGCAGATGAAACCGAAACACCCAAGTCTGGTAGGGCATAGCTCCAAAAGTAGTGGAGTCAGTATTAAATCTTTACTTATTTTATTCAGCCCATACATTTTGAGCCACAATTGCAGTGTTTAAAAGTACCTAATAAAAAGTTAAATATCTGGAGCAGTCTGTTAATAGCAGTTTTTGTTTTTTTAAGCCCCCTGTTCTCCTTGAAATTTTATTTTATCCTGCCAGCAGATTCATTGACTTTCACCTGTAACAGGATGACAATGTTGTTCGTTCTGCAGTGAAATCACTGCAGTATTGTCACCCTGGTCTTAGAGGGACAAGTAGGTTTAAACAATATTTAAAAAAATGAGATTTTTGTACTTAACGTAAAATCCATTTCTCAGAATTCATCGACGGACACAGCACCCACCCCTCTATAGAGTTCTGATACTTCTACTACTGCTTGCTACTAAACTGATTACCTAGAGCAGAGTGTGTGTGGGGGGGGGGGGGTCATATAGCAGCTGAGGATGGGCCATGGGCGTAGCCAGGTGTTTTTTGTTCTGTCTAGTCTTACTCCTGGAGGCAATATAACCCACTAGTTATGATTTATAATTGATTTATAATCGCTGTGTCCATCGAATAACTCAGATGATTGGATTTTACAGTAAGTACGTGTGTTTGTAGGGTTAAATCCTTTTTTCTCTTTCGTACATTGATGGGCACAGTGCTCCATAAATCATAACTAGTGGGATGTCCAAAAGCAGTGCCAGAAGGAAAATGAGGTTGGGGAAAATAACCCAAGGCTAAACATAATCTGAAAAATAAAGGTTTAAAGAAAAAAAAAAAATGGGTCTGTATCTATTCAGAAATGGAGCCGTGACTTGGTGTTCTGTTGAAAACTCCAACACGCCAAAATCTCCAACCACGTCACTTCCGGTGACTGTACAGCAGCAATAATTGGAGATCTGGAAGAGTTGCTGTTTTCACAGAACAGCCACAACCTAAACACTCAGGTACACGACGAGTAGAGTGTTTTGACAGAACACCAAGTACGAAAAAAGTTGTCGCCGCCTTGGAGGCAGCCATGTTTTCGGTTAGTAGCGGGAGGACTAACAATGTCTACTCATTTCATTGTGTACCGGAGTGTATAGGCTGCCAGTGTTCTGGGAAAACAGCAACTTGTCGAAATCTCCAATTATTGCTGCTGTACAGTGACCGTACAGCAGTTTTCGGCAGAACACCAGCCCTGACCCCTCTATCTCCGGATTGGCTGACTTTGATAGCAGCGGGAGCCAATTGCGCTGCGCTCTCAGCCAATGAGAAGGGGAGTCTCAGGCAGCTGAGAAACTCCTGGAACATCACTGTATATAGATGAGCTCAGGTTAGTATGGGGGGGGGGGGGTGGGGGTCGGCGAGGGAGGAGGCCTGATGCACACAGGTTTTTTTTTTTTTTTATCTTAATGCATAGAAGGCATTACGATTAAAAAAAAACGTGGAGACAAATGTAAAATATGAATTTTATAGATATATATTAAAAAACAATTCATGAAATAAATAGTATCACAGATGACGACATACAGTTACCATATAATATTTTTCTCTATAGTGTCTATTATTGTGATTTTTTTCTGTCACTTTCTCATGTTTAATATTTATGTTACCGCATTAAATGTAGAAATATTTAGATTAGTCAAAAGAGGGAACTCTTGGTGGCTCATTACTGCCACTATGCTTCCTGCTTAACATCTTAAGATATCAGCCACATGAGGCGTGCATGTTTTTGTTTCAATCAGCTCAATCAAAGGTTTGCATTATGAGAGAGGTAACGCAGAAATGAAGTCTGCAGTTATAACAAATACGGCTGCCAACATGTAAATACATAGTAAGTTTTACATACTAAAATGTTTTTAAACACTTTAAGAGCTGGTTCACACTGCCGCGACCATAAGTCGCCCCATGTCAGAGCGACTTTTTACCGCGATTTTACTGCGACTTTACAGCGACTTGTGAATTATTTTGTGTGACTTGTTTGGCCAATCAGAATATAATGTGTTGTGACCTAATTCCCCTTTTCTGTTTTTTTTTACTCATTTCCTCATTGTCCACCAGTGCCACGTATGTGTCCACCAGTGCCACTGCACACCTGTACCACGAATCAGTGTCCACCAGTGCCACATATCAGTGCCGCGTATCAGTGTCCACCAGTGCCGCGTATCAGTGTCCACCAGTGCCGCGTATCAGTGTCCACCAGTGCCGCGTATCAGTGTCCACCAGTGCCGCGTATCAGTGTCCACCAGTGCCGCGTATCAGTGTCCACCAGTGCCGCGTATCAGTGTCCACCAGTGCCGCGTATCAGTGTCCACCAGTGCCGCGTATCAGTGTCCACCAGTGCCGCGTATCAGTGTCCACCAGTGCCACGTATCAGTGTCCACCAGTGCCACGTATCAGTGTCCACCAGTGCCACGTATCAGTGTCCACCAGTGCCACGTATCAGTGTCCACCAGTGCCACGTATCAGTGTCCACCAGTGCCACATATCAGTGTCCACCAGTGCCACATATCAGTGTCCACCAGTGCCACATATCAGTGTCCACCAGTGCCACATATCAGTGTCCACCAGTGCCACATATCAGTGTCCACCAGTGCCACATATCAGTGTCCACCAGTGCCACATATCAGTGTCCACCAGTGCCACATATCAGTGTCCACCAGTGCCACGTATCAGTGCCACGAATCAGTGTCCACCAGTGCCACGTATCAGTGCCACGAATCAGTGTCCACCAGTGCCACGTATCAGTGCCACGAATCAGTGTCCACCAGTGCCACGTATCAGTGCCACGAATCAGTGTCCACCAGTGCCACGTATCAGTGCCACGAATCAGTGTCCACCAGTGCCATGTATCAGTGCCCACGTATCAGTGTCCACCAGTGCCACGTATCAGTGCCACGAATCAGTGTTCACCAGTGCCACGTATCAGTGTCCACCAGTGCCATGTATCAGTGTCCACAAGTGCCACATATCAGTGCCACGTATCAGTGCCATGTATCAGTGTCCACCAGTGCCACGTATCAGTGCCACGAATCAGTGTCCACCAGTGCCATGTATCAGTGCCCACGTATCAGTGTCCACCAGTGCCACGTATCAGTGCCACGAATCAGTGTTCACCAGTGCCACGTATCAGTGTCCACCAGTGCCACGTATCAGTGCCACGAATCAGTGTTCACCAGTGCCACGTATCAGTGTCCACCAGTGCCATGTATCAGTGTCCACAAGTGCCACATATCAGTGCCACGTATCAGTGCCATGTATCAGTGTCCACCAGTGCCACGTATCAGTGCCACGAATCAGTGTCCACCAGTGCCATGTATCAGTGCCCACGTATCAGTGTCCACCAGTGCCACGTATCAGTGCCACGAATCAGTGTTCACCAGTGCCACGTATCAGTGTCCACCAGTGCCACGTATCAGTGCCACGAATCAGTGTCCACCAGTGCCATGTATCAGTGTCCACAAGTGCCACATATCAGTGCCACGTATCAGTGCCATGTATCAGTGTCCACCAGTGCCACGTATCAGTGCCACGAATCAGTGTCCACCAGTGCCATGTATCAGTGCCCACGTATCAGTGTCCACCAGTGCCACGTATCAGTGCCACGAATCAGTGTTCACCAGTGCCACGTATCAGTGTCCACAAGTGCCACATATCAGTGCCACGTATCAGTGTCCACCAGTGCCACGTTATCAGTGTCCACCAGTGCCACGTATCAGTGCCACGAATCAGTGTCCACCAGTGCCACGTATCAGTGCCACAAATCAGTGTCCACCAGTGCCACGTATCAGTGCCATGAATCAGTGTCCACCAGTGCCACGTATCAGTGCCATGAATCAGTGTCCACCAGTGCCACTTATCTGTGTCCACCAGTGCCACTCACACAGACCAAGCAGAGATAATGGAATATATATATATATATATATACCATATAGGCATGGCTGCAATGTGGGGAATGCCTGGCTAATCTCTTTCTTCTTCCTGGAAAGTCTGATAACAAGTCGCTTCAATTAAGATAAGGAGGCGACTCCCATTGAAGTATATGGGACAAGTCGGATCACAGGTCGCCTCAAAGTAGTACAGGACCCTTTTCTGAAGTCGGAACGACTTCAGTAGTGCTAATTAAGACGTCACTGATTAACATTGCTTTTGTTATGTCAAGCGACCTGGAGCAACACAAGTCGCCTCACAAGTCGTGCTAGTGTGAATGGGCTCTGAAACACTATGAAAAATTGTTTATACACAAAGCTAATTTCAAAAAAACAAAAACAAAACAAAAAAATAACACACTTTAAAAAGGCTATACAATTCCTTTAAGGTCTAGGTCTACTAAAAACCAATACCACTTGGGGACGCTATACTGCAGGTTTTGGGACTTTTTGCACAAGACAAATACAATATTGAGACAAAGTGGTATGGCTGTGGTGGAATGGGGAGCCTAGAACTTGGCTGCAGATATTTGGCTTGTGGCTACTAATACACCAGCATCCACCCAAATCTTAAAATATATTTACAAATTAAATTGCACCACATTTCTGGTGCTTAACAACTACAATTTAGAAAATACTCGCTAGGGCATGTTCTTTGTATTTTTTTTTTTTTTAAAGGCATTTGCAATGCATCACAACTAAAAGATAATGTTAGTCAAAGGTTGATATTAAAGTGATAGCAATCCAACGCTGGCACAACCTTTAAAGAATTTTCAAAAATAAATGAAAATTGGATACAATCTCCCCATGTAGTAACAAGGAGGGCACCCTCCCCTCTTCACTGGCTAACACAATTTTAGATATAGCCTGCAATTCTACCTGCAGGAGAAGCCTGGATTCATAAACGGTGATAAGGAAGTCAACCAATGCAGAGGTCTCCAAACTTTCTAAACAAAAGGCTAATTTACTGTCCTTCAGACTTTAGGGGGGCCAGACCATGGCCAGTGGGAGTATATACGATGCAGGCTTGGTAGTCTGTGGGAGTAAAAAAATTACAAAGCACCTGTGGTCAGTAGGAGGATGTATAGTGCCCCATTATTGAAATTAATGGGAGGAATAATGCTCCATAGTGCTGTCAGTGGGAGGAATAGTGCCCCATTGTTGAGGTCTGTGAGAAGAATAGTGCTCCCTTAGGGAATGTTATTTCCTAATATAGAGGGGTCACCGCACTACCCCTGTCTTCTAGCGGTTATGTAATTATTGACTGTACCGTCTTCTGAGTATCGACAGGTTATCACTGTCCACCATTAAGTCATTGTCCACAATGTAATGTCGTTTTTATAAGGGTGTGTTGGCCCTTAGACTGGAATTATATCATAATGTGCCATTTTGTTTTTATTGCATTCCACTTAACCGGTTGCCGACCGCCGCACGACTATATACTGCGGCGGTCAGCCCCGGCCAGGCAGAGTGACGTATCGGTACGTCACTCGCCTGTCACTGACTTGCGAGCCTATCGCGGGCGGGCGCGCGCCCGCCGCGGCTCGTTCACAGGCAAGTCAGTGCGTCGATGTCCGCCAGTCACACTGCGATCGCTCCTGTGAAGGGAGAAAGACAGGGCAGCTTGTGTAAACAAGCTGCCTGTCAGTTCTCCCTGTGTAAAAGTGAAGATCTGTCCGTTCTACTATGTAGAATGGTTGATCTTTGCTTTTACACCAATAGGAATGTCCCTACACAGTTAGAATCACGCCCCTAGGACACACTTAACCCCTCCCTGTCCAATAAAGTTAACCCCTTCCCTGCCAGTGTCATTTTTGCAGTAACAGTGCATATGTATAGCACTGATTACTGCAGTAATGTCACTGGTAACCCCAAAAGTGTCAAAAATGTCAGTCAAGGGTCCGATCTGTCCGCCGCAATGTCGCAGTACCGAAAAAAAAATCGCAGATCGCCGCCATTACGCGTTAAAAAAAAAAACACCAAAAATGACAAAAATCTTTCCCTTTGTTAGTAAACGCGATAACTTTTGCGCAAACCAATCAAAATACGCTTTTTGCGATTTTTTTTACCAAACATAGGTAGCATAAAACAAATTGGCCGAAAAATGTTAAAAAATTTTGATTTTTACTTTTCTTTTTGGGGAATTTCATATAAAAAAATGTGAAAAAAATGGATTTTTGTAAAATCTTACCGTAAAATCCTTTTCTCTTAGCTCATTGACAGACGTAGTCCTCGGTGATACACCACCTTCGGGTTATGTTGCCTCCACAGGAGCAGGACTAGACAGGAAATTAAAAAGCTCTGGCCACACCCTAGGGGCAGTCCCAGAGGGTATATCCTCTCTCTCTCTGCCTCAGCAAATCAGTTATGTGAAAAAGCAGTCTTTAGAGATTTTAACCCAACTCAAAAAACAGAGGGGCAGGGACTACGTCTGTCAATGAGCTAAGAGAAAAGGATTTTACGGTAAGATTTTACAAAAATCCATTTTTCTCTAGCGCTCATTGACAGACGTAGTCCTCGGTGATACACCACCTTCGGGACGTCCCAGAGTAGTATCACAACTGAGGGGTGGGAAAATGAAATCAAATCCCAATCTAGAAGGCCCAACTGGTGCCAACTAGAAGTTTACAATGCTCATCCTTAATGATGAGACTCAACAAAAAAAGAGAAAAAATTTTTTTTTTTTTTTTTTTAAACAGAAAAAAACCCTCGAGGTAGACCACCGGTCTCCTCAAATTGCGGCCTGCAAAACCTTGCGGCCAAATGAGGCATCCGCCGATGCCGTCACATCAATTTTATAGAATTTTGTAAAGGTATGTACCGACGATCAGGTGGCCGCCTTACATACCTGGACCACTGACGCCTGATGGCGAAAGGCCCAAGAAGTACTGAGCGCTCGAGTGGAGTGCGCCCTAACAGGGAACGGAGGACTCTGACCCTTAATAGAATAAGCCTGTACCACCGTTTGTCTAATCCATTTGGCAATGGTCGCGGCAGATGCAGGCAAACCCTTTCTGGGGCCATCCGTGATCACAAAAGTGAATCCGTCTTACGGAAAGATTCCGTAGCTTTCAGGTATACCCTGATTGCCCGAACCACATCTAAGGAATGCAACGCATGTTCCCGATGATGCTTGGGCTGAGGACACAAGGAAGGTAGTACAATATCTTCATTCAGATGAAAATCTGAAACCACCTTAGGAAGAAAAGATGGCTTAGGATGAAGTACTACCTTATCCCTATGAATCACTAGGTATGGGGACTGGCATGATAATGCAGCCAGTTCTGACACCCTGCGAGCAGAAGTAATAGCCACCAAGAAGGCCACCTTCTGGGATAAAGTAAGCAAGGGAATCTCCCTGATGTTTTCAAAGGGAGGTTTCTGTAGAACCGACAAAACCAAATTAAGATCCCAGGGCGGTAAGGGCGCGCGCACTGGAGGAGCCAGGTGCCGCACCCCCTGGATGAAATTCCGCACCAAGGATTTGGTAGCTAAAGGCTTCTGAAAGAAGATTGCTAATGCTGAAACTTGACCCTTGATGGTGCTCAAGGCTAGCTTCTGCTCAACCCCTTGTTGCAAAAAGGCCAATATTCGAGTCACCGAATAGGTACGTGGAGGAAATCCTAAAGATTCGCACCACGCAATATAAGTCTTCCATGTGTGATAATAGACTTTGCTGGAAGTCGCTTTCCTTGCTTTAATAAGGGTAGGAATGACTGAAGTAGACAAACCTCTGTCCTTCAGTACTTGGGTCTCAATGGCCAGGCCATTAAACCCAGCGACTGTAAAGCATGATGGTAAATTGGTCCTTGAGACCACAGACACTCCCTGAGACGAAGTTCCCACGGAACGTCTACGACTAACATGTCCAAGTCGGCCAGGCCGGCTTGAGGAGGCCAGCCTAGAATTTCTAGGACCACTAGCGCCGATAGAATCTGAACCAGGCGTCCCTAGAGGTATCTGGCCCCGACCATCCGAGAAAGTCTGGTCGTTTTCTGTTCCCACACATTTATCAGATACCTGATAGTTATCAGGAAAGGTGATCTTTTCTGGTTGAACCTCAGGGACCGAAGTCACCCGACTAGAGGCTACTTGGCCTATCTGGTCAACCAGATCCGATTCCTGTGAGGTATCGGGACTAATCTTAGGAAAAGGTAAAGGAAAAGATCTATTCAGGGAACGGTAACTACCGCTTCCTGTAGTACTTAAATGTTGGAAGGGAAGAATCGCACCGGTAGTAGTGGTTGATGCTCGATCTAATGTCCTGAATACCGGTGAAAACGTCCCCCCACCCTGAAACCGGGTGGGGGCGCACCTTCAGGCTGTGTACTCCTTTGCTTCGGGTTTGGCTGGGTTGGTCCTTTGCTTGTCCGACCAGCCCTTCTTGAACCCTCCTGGAGGAGTCTTGCCTTTCCCGCTAGTACCAGCCGGGCGCCCTTTATGGGCGGTAAAGAAAGGTCCTCGCTTGTTGCGAGGTCCCTTAGCTTTAGCAGCCTGTGGCAAAAAAGTGCTCTTGCCCCCAGTGGCATCCTTAATGATTTCATCTAGGTTGGCCCCAAATAGACGATTCCCCTGAAAAGGGAGATTAGTCAAGGTCTTTTTGGAACCTAGGTCAGCTGACCAGCATTTTAACCACAGCACACGTCTGAGGATCACCGCTGACTTAGATGCATGCCCTAATAAGGGAGTAGTGTCCAAGGCTGCGTCACAGATAAACTGTAGCCCTTGTATAATCTGTTCCATCAAATCAGATGTCTCCTGGGGAATATCTTTTCCCCTAAGATCTTGGCGTACCATTTTCGCCCATTCCGTAAGTGTCTGGGAAACTAGACCAATAACATTTACTGGTCTAAATGCTGACCCTATCAGAGAGAAGATGGTGCGGGACTCTGCTTCCATCTTTCGATCCACCGGATCCTTAAAGGACGAAGTGTCCTCCACTGGAATAACCGTGGCTTTATTCAGCCTGGAAATAGGTGGATCCACCACTGGTGGTACCGTCCATTTCTTAATGATGGATTCCTCAAACGGATAGCGTCTAGCAATACGCTTGGAAATAGTAAAGGTACGTTTAGAATGCTCCCATTCTCCTTTAATCTGATTACCAAAACATTTAGGTACAGGAAAAACCTTCACCGTTTTGATGGGCTTATTAGTACCAAAGGGAATCTCTGTTTCAGTTGCCTCTGCCGGTAAAGCCTCAAGTTTTAAGGTTTCCTGCACTGCCACAACTAGTGCGTCCACCAATGCTTCTTCCTGAATTATAGCAGGAGAAGAAGCGTCCTCCTCACTGTCTGAGGGGGCTTTACCTGGGATAACAGCCCTTGCAGAGGAACCTGCAACTGCAGTGACCATCTCTGAATCAGAGTCAGAGGTGTCAGATAGTATAGGGGTAGGCGGGGGTCGCTTCCTTGACCCCCGTCCCTGACAGGCCGCCTCCACCCGAGCCACCATAGACTCCAAAATTGCTGTAAATGACTCTATACTCTGTGCACCGGCGGGTCCCGTGGCCCCCTCGAGGGAAACAGGTGGGGGAATATGTGTGGCAGGGTCCATGATAATTCCAGTCACTTCCTGGATAATATAATTCAAAAATAAAAAACGTTTTTTTTTTTCAGACCCCCAGCGCCACAAAAGCCCCTTAGTGTTACCTGCTAGGGATTCCTATCGATCGAGAGAGAGAGAGAGATAGACCCCCAGGCTCACCACTTGATGCTCAGAGTTTAACTGCAACAGGTTACAGCGCTGTCTTGACAAACAGGAAGTCTTTTGGCTGGCTGCCCAGGAAGAAAGGAGGCGGCTCCGCCCCTCTGCACGCCTTCCGGCGCCTCCCCCAAGCTCCACGAGGTGTTTGGATCACCTCAAACATGGCCGCCCCCATGCTGGAGACACGAGGCTACGCCAAAATGGCGGCTCGTGCGATCCAGCAAAAAAAATGGCGGCGGCCTGTACTGAATAGCGGTGTGCTGCAGGGCACACAACACTCTCTCTGCATGGGGATATGGCGTGGTTGGCGGTACCGGCCCTGGCGGACCGCATGGCCATTCGGGAGGCCTGCTAATAGCTGGAGATCTGATTAGGAAGGCAGTCTACATGTCCGTGGCTTCTGACTGGTAGGTAGCTTATTCTTATCACAGTAAGATTCCCAGAATGCCACAGATTACATTTTTTTAACATGTATACAATTAGATTGTTAGCTCCCAAACCAAGCCTCCTGGCTTTTTGCACATAAAATCACACTCAAAGTAGGAGGATCTGTGTCATGTTATAGGATAGAGAGGGACTCTATCTTACCATACAGAGAGGGGCCCGCGTTCACCACAAGACCCGTCAGGGGAAAAGGGGGAACATACTACTCACCATACCGGAACCAGGCGGGCACCAACTCCTGACAGTACCCCTCTCCACCGGGGCGGGAGGGCTGTCAACCGATACGGACACCGTGACTCATGGTCTTTGGCGTTTCAGCGAGACGTTTAACTCGCGTGGACAGTCCTTTAATGGGACTTTGTCGCGGCCGACCCAGCGCGGAGCTATGGCCTGCACGCGCTCGTAGGCTGAACTGGGGTGACCACCGGATCTCAACATCCAGCCCGTCGCCCAGTTCAGCTTTCTTGCTTGAAGATCTCACAGGAACACTGGAGAAAAAAAGCTGTCTAAAAAATCCTTTAAGAAAAAATTCTTGCCAGGACCTAAGATCCCAGCAAGGTATCTAGGTCCTTACTCCTAACTAGACAGAAAATAACTGATTTGCTGAGGCAGAGAGAGAGAGGATATACCCTCTGGGACTGCCCCTAGGGTGTGGCCAGAGCTTTTTAATTTCCTGTCTAGTCCTGCTCCTGTGGAGGCAACATAACCCGAAGGTGGTGTATCACCGAGGACTACGTCTGTCAATGAGCGCTAGAGAAATATTGTTATTTTTGCAAAATTTACGCTCTTTTTTTGTTTATAGCGCGTGATCAAAAAATCGCACAGGTGATCAAATACCACCAAAAGAAAGCTCTGTTTGTGGGGAAAAAAAGGTCGTCAAATTCGTTTAGGTACAGCGTCGCACGACCGCACAATTGTCCGTTAAAGTCACGCAGTAAAAAATCGCAAAAAAACCCCTGGTCCTTTAGCAGCCAAATCCTCCGGGGCTTAAGTGGTTTAAAGTGTAACTTGCACTTTGGTCTCTATTCATTCTGTATGTTTATACCAATAGATTTTCTCATAACGTGATGACATGTCATACTATTGTGTTCTGTTGCGTAAAAAAAAAAAAAAAAAAAATATTGGGAGTGGGAGGAATAGCCAGCATTCCATTGTTTAGATTAGTGGGAGGAATGATGACCTATTGTTGGGGAAGTGGAAGGCACAGAGCCCCATTGTTGGTGTCAATGAAAAGAATAGTGTCACATCATTGGTATCAGTGGAAGGAATGGTGCCTCATCTCATCATTTGTGTCAAAGTAACAGTGAAAAGTTTGTGGAAGTAATAGTGTCTTATATCGGTGGGAGGAAAAGTGCCCCAAGGGCCGGATAAAAGACAAGCAGAGGGCCGTATCCTCTCATGGGCCACAGTTTGGAGACCACTGGGCTAATGCATCATTTACTACATAAAGGAAAGCGTCTGAACTGCTGTTCTCCCCATATAAGTCTAAGGAAATGAAAAAGCAGCTTGAAGCTACTAAGGAGAAGGTTAAATGCACCCATCAATGAACTGTGAATGATCCTCAGACGTGTTTCAAGCTGATTTTAAATGCAGAGTCCACCAGAAAAAAAGCTGCATTTGATCATTTACTTGATTCCTTAAGCACAAGGATGAAGGTTTAGCTGCTACTGATGTTAAATTGATTCATTTTTTTTAAAAGCAAAAATGTTATACGTACCTTCATATGTGCAATGGTTTCTTCTGGGGTCACCACTGGCACTCCTGGTTCTTTCTGCCTTCTCAGTGCCCCCACAGCAAACCACTTGGCTAGGGGGTCACTCGTGAGGGGCTGATCACAAGCCACACTATATGTGTCTCTTTACACACGGTGAAGCTCAGCCCCCACCCACTGCTCCCTTGTCACTGGAATTGATTGACAGGAGCAAGAGCCAATGGCTCTCACTTAGTCTAGTGAGGAGTGAAGAGAAGAGCAGTGCTGCTGCTCCCAAAAGTTCTCCCCCTATATTTTTTTTTTCCTCCATTTTCTCCTATTTTAACTGGTACAGATGTAAGGAACTTGCTTGTCATGAAGACAAATTTTATGATGGTAAAGAAAAAAAAATACAATTAAGCAATTTCATTAAGACGACACAGATCTGTAATAAGATTCTGTTTACTGCAAAAGAAAAGCTAATTACTGTTTTTCTCTCCCCATAATGTTAAAAATTTAAAAATCAACATTTGCTCTGGGATCTGCAATGCAGATCTGGAATATTGTCAGGACAATATTGCAGAACTTTGCAAAAATACGAAAAGAAATAAAGAGGTCTGACTGAGGGGGTATCTGACTTTTTTTTTTTTTTTTTTAACAGCTCAATAATTTGTGTGTAGCGCTACCCCTGTAGGAGCCATTGGTAGTTTACCCGTGTCTTCCCCACGTTTGCTCCACAGCCAGTGACCAGGTAGATTCACACAGCCAGGTGCACACAAACTTCAGTTTGTTATCTTTAATGACTAGTCTAGGGGTTGTGTTGGTTTCATTTTTTTGGAGAACTTAGATAGGAAAGTGGATTTAGTGGGATACTCCGAGAAATAGAACTGTTCACAGTTGACGACATCTAACTGATCTCTAGGTTAAGCGCTGGTGAAGTCGTTGCTGAAAGCAGATAACACTTCTAAGAAAACTGAATTTTTGTAAAATCTTACCATAAAATTCCTTTCTCTGAGTCCTCCGACAGTCGCCGCCCACTCATACAGTCTTCACCAATGGGGTATTGACTTCCTCTCCTTAGGAGTAGCTAGGCAAAAGACTTGTTAAAACAAAAGCATTTACATAGACACACCCATGGGGGCTGTCCCACTGGTCCAATACTCCCCTGCAATAGCCATCCCAACTCAGTTTGGTAGCTAGCAGTTAAGTGTATAAGAACCCCAAAAGAGGGGCGGGGGCGGCGACTGTCGGAGGACTCAGAGAAAGGAATTTTACGGTAAGATTTTACAAAAATTCTGTTTTCTCTTACGTCCTTTCGACAGTCACCGCCCACTCATACAGTCTTCACCAATGGGGATGTCCCAAAGCAGTGGCAACGCAGTACCCACATTAGAGAAAGGAACCTTACGTGAACAGCAAGGGAACCCACTGGGCAACAAAAAAGCTCAACAGGAGTAACAACCCAGGAAAGCAAATAACCAAGGGGATAAACAACCCCAACAGCCAGGGACCCAAACAAAACCTGGGTCCCCTACGGTACTGCCGCACAGAGAACTTTGCGGCCAAAGGAGGCATCAGCTAATGCCAGAACATCAATTTTGTAGAATTTGGAAAAGGTGTGCACCGACGACCAAGTCGCAGCCTTGCACACCTGGGCCACCGAAGCCTGATGCCGGAGGGCCCATGACGTACTCACCGCTCTGGTAGAGATTGCGCCTTGACAGGGAAGGGCGGTACCCGTTCCTTCAACGAATAGGCCTGAACAATTGTCTGTCTGATCCATTTTGAAATGGTCACCGCAGACGCAGCCATATCCTTCTGAGGTCCCTCAGGAAGGACAAAGAGAATCCGATTTTCGAAAGGATTCAGTCGACGAGAGGTAAACCCTGATCGCCCTGACAACATCCAAAGAATGCAAGGCAATCTCCTTAGGATGCTTAGGATTCGCACAGAGCAAAGGTAAAACAATGTCCTCATTGAGGTGAAAATCCGAAACCACCTTTGGAAGAAAGGACGGGTTAGGTCGCAAGACCACCTTATACCTATGAACCACCAGGTAAAGGGAGCGGCAAGACAAGGCCGCCAATTCCGACACCCTGCGAGCAGAAGTGACCGCTACCAGAAAGGCAATCTTTTTAGATAGCAGAGGTAACAAAATTTCCCTGATGTTTTCAAACGGGGAACGTTGTAACACGGACAGAACCAAGTTCAAGTCCCATGGAGGTAAGGGCTCCCTTCTAGGAGGGGCCAAGTGACGCACACCTTGAATAAAGGTGCGAATCAAAGAATTAGACGCCACAGGGCGCTGGAAAAGAACAGCCAGTGCAGATACCTGGCCCTTAATTGTGGCCAACGCAAGGCGCTGGTCCACACCAGTCTGGAGGAAAGCCAACACTCTCGCCACCGAGTATGAACGAGGAGAGAAACCCCTGGACTCACACCAGGCAAAATAAGCTTTCCATGTACGGTAATAGATCTTACCAGACAAGGCTTTTCTAGCCTTGAGTAAAGTAGGAATGACCTCTAAAGAGAGACCCCTGTCTCTCAGGACCTGGCTTTCAACAGCCATGCCGTTCAAGCCAGCGACTGTAAAGCAGGATGGCAGATCGGTCCCTGAGACAGCAGATCTTCCCGCATTGGCAGCCGCCATGGAGGCTTGACGGGCCAGGTGAACGATGTCCGCGTACCAGGACCGGCGTGGCCAGTCCGGCGCCACCAGAATCACCAGTGTTTGTTCCGAGATCAACCTGCGAAGGAACTGAATCGGAGGAAAGGCATAGATGAGAAGATACTGATGCCAAGGCACCACCAGCGCATCCGAGGCGTCTGCCAGAGGATCGCGTGTTCTTGCCACAAACCTTTCCACCTTGTGGTTTAGCCGAGACGCGAACAGATCCACATCCGGGGATCCCCACTTCGCACACAGCATTTGAAAAACCTCCGGGTGCAGGGACCATTCCCCCGGTCCAGGGTCTGGCGGTTCAGATAATCGGCTTGCCAATTCTCCACACCCAGAATGTGAACTGCCGATATCGCCGGGACATGAGTCTCAGCCCAAGACAGAATACTGGTCACTTCCTGGGCCGCCCGGGCACTCCTGGTGCCCCCTTGGTGGTCTGGTGCCCCCTTGGTGGTTGATGTACACCACCGCAGTGGCATTGTCCGTCTGCACCCGTACAGGACGGCCCTGAAGACGATCTGACCAGTGGAGCAGGCACAGCCTGATCCCTCTCAATTCCAATATGTTTATCGGAAGGGAGGATTCCTCCTCCGACCAAGTGCCCTGGGCAGATAGGTTGCCCAGGACGCCACCCCAGCCCGACAGGCTGGCATCCGTGGTAATCACCGTCCATAGTAACGGCCGGAAGGATTTCCCTTCCGAAACAGCCGGGGACTGAAGCCACCACAAGAGATCCATTCTGGTTTGGCGACTCAGAGACACTCTCAGGTCCAAGGACTGAGGTAGTCTGTCCCACCTGGCCAGGATCTCCGCTTGGAGAGACCGCGTGTGAAACTGTGCAAATGGTATCGCCTCGAAGGCTGATACCATCAACCCCAGGGACCGCATACAGGTCGTGAGTGACGAGAATTCGTTGTTCCTGAGGGACCTGAACTCGGACTACAGGGTCCGGAGCTTGTCCTCCGGTAAAAACACCTTTGCTTGAGCAGAGTCCAGAACCATTCCCAAATACTGGAGATGAACCGAAGGCGACAAGGTCGACTTCTGAACGTTGATGGTCCAACCGAACTCCTGGAGCGTTTGGACCGTAGTAGACAGATCGCGCAGGAGGCTCTGACTGGCACTCGATCTTAACAGGAGATCGTCCAGATATCCCAAGACCGCAATGCCCTGTGCCCGCAACAGTCCCAGAACAGGCGCCAACACTTTGGTAAAGACCCTTGGTGCCGAAGCGAGACCAAAAGGTAACGCCACAAACTGATAATGATCCTCCGCGATAGCAAACCGGAGGTACCTCTGATGAACCTCGAAAATGGGGATGTGTAGATACGCATTCTTCAGGTCGATAGAGGCCAGGAATTCTCCCAGACTCAGGGAGGCCACCACCGAGCGGAGCGATTCCATGCGGAACTTTCGAACGCACACAAAGCGGTTCAGAGCTTTCAAGTCCAGAATCGGACGCACTTTGCCCTCCTTTCTGGGCACAGTGAACAGATTTGAGTAAAACCCCCGAAACCTGTCCCGATGAGGCACCGGGACAATTACCCCCTGAGCGAGGAGATCCTGTACCGCTTGATGCAGGTCCTGCAATCGCCCTGGGGTCAAATTAAGATTTGAGGGAAAGAATCTGTCTGCCGGCCGTGAAAGAAATTCGATCTTGTACCCTGATCGAATGATTTCCTGAACCCACCTGTCCGGAACTTGGAACAGCCAAGGTTGGAGGAAACCGTGCAGACGTCCCCCCACCCCTGAAACGGGTGCGGGCGCCCCATCAGGCAGAGGCGGACTGGGCCGCCGCACCAGCTTGGCTGGATTGTTTGCCGGCCCAGGGCTTTCTCTGGCCACCCTGGCCCTTGAAGGGTTTCCCCTTGTACTGTGCCTTGAAGGCACAAAAGGACCCCTGAAAACTTGCCCTTAGGATTCTGGGGCAGCAGAGTGCTCTTGCCCCAGTGACTCCCTTAACCAACTCATCCAGGGGTTCACCAAAAAGGCGAGACCCCGCATAGGGAAGATCAGCCACCGCCTTTCTGGATTTCTGGTCAGCCGACCAGCTATTCAAACATATCAGTCGACGGTTAAGCACCGCGACACTGGACAGGCGCGCAGCCAATGGGGCCTCATTTAAGGCCGCACCGCACAAATACATGACCCCTTGATAAATCTGGTCCACCATCTCCACGGTAGTGGGGGGGGGGGGGCAGAATCAGCCACGAGAGTGCGTCTGAGCAGCTTGGTCCAATCCGCCACAGCCTGAGCCGCCATGACAGAGACAAAAATAGGCTTTAGCATGGAACCCGCCACCACGTAGGGGTGGCGTGCAAGAGATTCCAGCCTCCTATCCGTAGGATCTCTGAATACCGGAGAAACTTCGGTGGGAACCAGAGTAGCCTTGTTCAATCTGGCTACAGTGTGATCCACTTGAGGGGCCACACACCAGCGTGCAACCGTAGTAGACGCAAAAGGTTAGAGAAGTTGAAACCTTTTAGGCACCGTGAAGGTGCGTTTTAAATTGCGCCATTGCTCATTCACAGTGTGATGAAACTCAGCGGGGCAAGGAAAAACCTGCGCCATCTTGCGGGTCCTGTGTGTACCAAAAGAGGACACAATGCCCGGAGGATTGGGCTCATCCTCTAAATGTAGTGTTTCCTTAATGGCAGAAATCAGCACATCCATAGCTGCGCGTTCCTCGGGCGTCCCAGGGGGGAATCATCCACCCCTGTAACCTCCGCTTCCCCCTCAGCCTCTTGCGGGTCCTGAGAAGAGCGAGACCCTGAAAGGGGCCACGCTACCTACAGCAACCATGTCACATTCAAAATCAGAAGAAAAAGAAATCCTAGGCCTTTTTCTAGCAGCACGTTCAATCATCAGCACATCCATTTTGGACACCAAAGTCGCCACTACAGCAGCCAAATTAGTCAGGGTAGAGGATTCAGAGGAACTTGAACCTCCAAGGCTGGAGGGAATTTGCTGTCCTGGGATTCCATTGCAAAAAAGTTTTTTTTTTTTTTTGTAAGGTACTGGCCCTTTAAGCGCGCCACGGACCCCGCAGCACACCGCTTCAAAGACTGTGGAACACAGACCCCTGCAGGGACAAACAAAGCCAGGAAGATTGCACAAGGGAGGAAAAGGACAGCAGAACAGAGCCCCACAAGTGTGTTACCACCGCAGTCGGTCGCTCCTGAGTGAAGGAAGGAAGTGATGTCACCGCCAGAGACTGAACTGAGGCTGCAGGCTAAGGAAACATGGATGCCTATGTAAAGTAATGGGAGGCTTCGGCAAAATGGCCGCCGACATGTGCTCGGAACGATCGTTTGCCACACACAAGATGGCGCCAAAATACACTACATACAATGCTTTATAAGCACCCACAGTGAAGCCAGACATGCTGCCCACACCTAAAATGGCGGACCGGCGGTTTTTAACCCCGCAGCGGTCGCCGCACGTGTCTGTACCTCCAAGCACCCTAAAGTGACACAGGAGAGGGATCCCCCAAAACCCCACACAGCGCTAGCTGTGAGAGAAAAAACCCCCACAGGGAGTGGGATCAGGGAGCCCAAAAACGCAGACATAGTGGACACCACAGACACACAGGACTGCCGACCCCAGACAGAGGCCCCACACAGAGTGTACTTACCTGTACCCGATGGCGTGGGGTGCCTTATATCAAACAGGAAACCGCCCACCCTCAGATGGCAGGGGAGTGCCGCCAGCCAAAAACGCAGGACACCAGTAGTGCACGGACGAACCGTGGATGTGTCTGGGTGAGGTAGCCACCTCACAGGCTGCATCCCTGAGGACAGGGAGGGATCGTTTGCGAGGCCAGGGCGAACACATAGCCTGCTAAACGCTCGATGGCGGGCTGGGATTCCATCTGACCCTCTGCCCTGGAGAACCAGGACGGCCAGTCCAATTCCCAGCTCCGCAAACGCCGTCTTCATCCGAAGATCCAACTAAACGCTGACAAAATAAACAGCTAGTGATGCAAAGAAAAAATGACATTTTCAGAAAATAAAACCATAAAATAGAAGAAGGCGGCTGAGACTGTAGCCCCAGCACAGGGAAGCCTATCTACTCCTGAACTAGGCAGAAGACAAACTGAGTTGGGATGGCTATTGCAGGGGGTATTGGACCAGTGGGACAGCCCCCATGGGTGTGTCTATGTAAATGCTTTTGTTTTAACAAGTCTTTTGCCTAGCTACTCCTAATGAGAGGAAGTCAATACCCCATTGGTGAAGACTGTATGAGTGGGCGGCGACTGTCGGAGGACGTAAGAGAAATAGCACAAAGTAGTTTGAGGAGTAAGCAAAGTCCCTCAGTAGTAGCAGTAGTAGTAGATTTACGGGCTGTATTTGTCCTTTAAACATATTTTTCCTTTGCTGAACCTGCTATATTGGATCTGTAATTAGCTCATATGTATATCAGACAATTTCCAATTAGTTCTTTGTATAGTATCCGATTATCATTTAGGGTTATTATCAGATTTTAACTTTATGGCCCTAGCTCACCTATCCCCATCTGCGGGAGACCTATCACGACGAGGTCTGTGCGTTCATCAAGTGCTCTTGGCTCCCTGGTTTGGGCTCAAACATCCTTGTCTTCGTAATATAGATTCCACGCCACAGGTATGGACCATTTCTTTTCCCCCTTTAGACTTTGCGGAGTATTTTGCATAAGTTTGTATTGGCTTTATTTACTGGTGTGCACAACAAGTTTTAAATGTTTTTCATCTGCTAAATTGACTACACTGACTATGTATGTTCATTTGATAGTGGGATTCCTAGTTACGCTTATTTTCTGAAGAAGCCTTTCTGGCAAAACCGGTCAAAAGTTTGCAAAGCGTAATGGATCATTATATGCAATATGTCTTCATTCAGCATATTTTACTATTTGTATAAACTTTTCATATTTTTGGATATCTAATAAAAATTCATTTTAATATATAGTCCAATTTGTCTTGCTGTATGACTTACTGCATTAGTTCAGGCACCTATAAAGTCCCAATTTCCCGTGTTGCTTGTTTGTTTACTCAGGGATGTTGGTGCCGTTCTAGGTCTAGCTTATTAGCCCCATCTACTACTTTCATTTTTTTTTAGTAGTAGTAGTAGTAGTAGTAGAAGAAGTAGAAGTAGCAGGGGCAAAGCCTATGGAGTAGCAAACAGTTAGACAAGCTTTTCAGAACACTAGCCAGTGTTCCCTATTGTTCAGACCCTCAGCTGACTATATAACACACCGCAAGTTGTAAAAAGCACAAGTCTATGGATCCTTTAGGTTGCCTGTACTCACAACATGTCCAGTGGACAGCTGGTAGCCTCCTTCCAACTTCCAAGCGAAACTCTATACCAGTGATGCCAGACCAGAAATTGAATAAACAGCCCCTTCAGTGAGCTCACTGTAGAACCAGGGTCACTCTCACTAACTTCAGGCCCTCGGGACTCCCACCTGAGGTCGCATGGCAACACAATCTCTCTCAATGCAGGCCTCTGGGTCGTCCACCTGAGGCCACATGGCCGCAGGGGCTAGGGGAAGTAGCGCCTCTCCTCTAGCTGGGGCAATCCTTCTCTAGGAAAGACCAACAGCCCATGTGCTCCTAGAATATAAATACAGCCACCCAGCATGCCTAGGGACACCTCCCCTTGTAATTGGCCAGGGCTGTATGAATATTCATGCTCCCATCTGCATGGTTTCGGTCTACTACCCAAACATTCCTTAGTTGATTGGATAGAAGGAAACTTCAAGACAGCATAAGTAGCACCAGCACACCCTGAGCAGGCTACATTAGCTGATCACTGCTTTCTTAAGCAGACCGCAATACATTTACCTAGCTGTCTTAAAACCAAAAACTATTCTACACTAATCCTCGCACCTACCTAGGAGGGTGCTACAGGTGTAAATCATGAACAGTTCAAAAACTGTTGGGGAGGAGGGGGGCGTCAAGCTTCAGTTGGGAGGAATGTCCAAACGAACCTAGTTGGAAAGGTAGAGTCATACAGCCATATTTGATGGCCCTGAATGTAATTATCAAACTTTAAAAGGTTGTTTTCACAATTATACAGTATATTTAATATGGCCATTTAAACAGCAACACATCTAATCCAGTTATAAAGCAATGTTCTTAAACAGCTCATCAAAGATGGTGGTATGAGTATAACACCGCAGAATATTACACTGTTGCTCCTCAAATGTCCAAGATTTCACAGGTAGATCATTTACCTGCCCCAAAAGCCTTGTGCATACTCTGTGCATTTTTCTATGCTAAATGCTATACATACATAGGCCCATCTCCATGTTATCACTTGAAAGTCAGACTCCACCAGGGGCAAGTGTCTAATGGCTAAACAAAGCTTTAAAATTACAGATAGGTTTTCTGACACCAAGAATGGGACTAAAGCTTCACTGCTCCAAAAAATTAAAGAAACACTTTTTAATGAGAGTATCGCATCAAGTCAATTAAACTCCTAGGATATCGATCTAGTCAGTTAAGTGGCAGAGGGGATTGGTAATCAATTTCAGCTGCTTTGGTGTTAATGAAATAAACAGGTGCACTAGATGGGCAACAATGAGACAACCTCCAAAACAGGAATGGTTTTACAGATAGAGGCAACTGACTTTTTTTCCCCCTACTCATCTTTTTTGACTGTTTTTAACTAGTTTTGCATTTGGCAGGAGTCAGTGTCACTACTGGTAGCATGAGGCGATACCAGGACCCTATAGAGGGTTGCACAGGCAATCCAACACCTCCAGGATTGCACATCAATACGTGCCATTGCCAGAATGTTTGCTGGGTTTCCCAACAAAGTCTCAAGAGCATGGAGGAGATTTGCGGAGACAGGCAGACAATCTAGGAGAGCTGGATAAGACCGTAAAAGGTCCTTAACCTATCAGCAGGACTGGTATCTGCTCCTTTGTGCAAGGAGGAACAGGATGAGCACTGCCAGAGCCCTACAAATTGACCTCAAGCAGGCCACTGGTGTGAATGTCCATGACTAAACAATCAGAAACAGACTTAATGAGGGTGGCCTAAGGGCTCAACGTCCTCTAGTGGCCCTGTGTTCACTGCCTGTGTCAGGGATCCACTGCTATACACAGGCGCACTGGTGCCGCAAACCGGCGAACGCCTATACACATGCGTGTACGAAGAGGCGCCTTGAATAGCTAGAGGCTACCTTAGTATAGCTAGAGGCTACCTCAGTATGGTTCCAAGCTACCTCAGTATAGCTAGAGGCTACCTCAGTGTGGTTCGAGGCTACCTCAGTATAGCTCGAGGCTATCAAATTGGCCTATTTAAACACAGCTGTCACTACAGGAAGTTGCTGTGTTATCTTCAGCTCTTCCTTGTGATCCTGTGTTCCTGTTGTTCCTGATTATTTGACCCGGCTTCCTCTTGACCTTGCTACTTGCTGCCTGCCCTGACCTTTGGCTCGTCTGACTACTTTCTTGGTTAGCCCTTGTCTGCTTCTCTGCTTCTGGACCAGAACCTGCGCTCTGCCTGGCTGGGTGATCCTGGGGACCGCGACCTGGTGCTAGCTTGCAGCGTAGTCCATCCCCACCATTAGGAGCACTGGTGAAAACCAGCTAACACTTAGACTCCGCACCTCAGGTGAACCTGTGTCCTTATCAGAGTACTTACCTTGGTGTCCATCCAGCTCTGCTACCACGGCCTTCTCATCAGGTGAGAGTTCTCTCTATTAGTCAGGCTCCACCTGTCATCCTGACAGCCTGGCACCGTGGACCTCGATTGGCATTTGCCATTGAACACCAGAATTGGCAGGTCCGCCACTGGAGCTCTGTGCTTTTCACAGATGAGAGCAGGATTACCCAGAGCACATGTGACTGATGTGAAAGGGTCTGGAGAAGCCATGGAGAATGTTATGTTGCCTGTAAGATCGATCAGCATAACCGGTTTAGTGGTGGGTCAGCGAAGTTCTGGGGAGGCATATCCATGAAGGGATGCACAGACATCTACAGGCTAGACAATGGCACCCTGACTGCCATTAGGTATCAGGATGAAACCCTTGAGACCCATTGTCAGTCCCTACAGTGGGTCCTGGGTTCCTCCTAGTATACAATGTCTCATATAGCAAGAGTATGCAGCCAGCTCCTGGAGAATGAAGGAATTGATACCATTGAATGGCCCCCACGCTGGCCTGACATAAATCCAATAGAACACCTCTGGGACATTATGTTTCAGGCCATCCACTGATGCCAGGTTGCACCTCAGTCTGTTCAGGAGCTCAGTGATGCCCTGGTTCAGATCTGGGAGGAAATACCCCAGTACACCATCCGTCGTCTCATAAGGAGCATGCCCTGACTTTGTCTGGCATGCATACAAGCAAATAAGGGCCATACAAACTAGTGAGTTCATTTTGCTGAAATTTCATTGCAGCAACTCAAAATGGGACTAGCCTGCTGCATTATTTTTCCACTTTGATTTTCAGGGTGTCGTTGAATGCAACCCTCTGTAGGTTGATAATTTTCATTTTCAAAAAAGGATGTGGCATCCTTTCATTCCTAACACATTACCCATTCCATATCAGTATAAATATCCAGCATGAGATTTTTCCCCATTGAGATCTAATGTGTTTTCAAAGTGATCAAAGTTTGTTGAGCAGACCAGTCAGGGTGCCCATGGGGCACTTGTCTGCAACCAAAAATAACTACAATGGGCATGTGAGCATCAGAACTGGACCATGGAGAAAAAGGAAGAAGGTGGCCTGGTCTGATGAATCATGTTTTCTTTTACATCATGTAGATGGCAGGGTGCACATGCGTTGCTTACCTGGCAAAGAGATAGCAGCAGGCTGTACTATGGGAAGAAGGCAAGCTTGCTGAGAAAGTGTGATGCTTTAAGCAATGTTTTCCCTGGAAACCCTGGGTCCTGCCCTTTATGTGCATGTTATTGAAGAGTCCATGCCTCAATGGGTCAGGGCTGTTTTGGCGTCAAAAGTGGAACCTACTCAATATAAGGTGGGTGGTCAAAATGTAATGGCTGACTGGTGTATTTTTACCATTTTGCCTACCTAAACATCTGGTGATTCACAAACTACATAGTCAGTTGATAATCTTCTTTCTAGGTTCAAAAATGCAGCATCCTATGCCATTCATTTGGCTTCTTTATTGGACACCCAATCACCAGTACAATAAAGCAGGCAGCTCACCCTCAAAGTATAAATAAAATAGATTTTCCTGATTAGTGGGTTACAAGAATGGATGGCCAAAACCATGAATCCGTCGATAAGTAAAAATAATTAGCATATGTATTAGAACTTTGTATTTAGCTTTTTTTTTTTTTAATTTCCACTCTATTACTAAGGAATAAAGGATTTGCATAAGCTTTGTTTAAAACAAGAGATACCTTTACATTCATTTTTACCAAAAAAAAATTGTAAAACATTCTAAAATTATTGGCACAAAATCACTAGTTTATAAAGCAGTCATTGCAGTTTAATCCGATTTACATCCCCCTCAAGTATGCTGTACAGGTTACACAGTCTTCTATTTAAAAGCTTCAGAAGTTCGATGTCACCTCAATATCACTTCCTTATTTATTTGCTGCGTGTCACACAGTTTGACAGAAAAATTATTAAAATCTTCACTTAAGATCTGTCCTTGGTGAATTTGTTTCTAAGCGTTTGTCAGAGAAGTTATATTTTGCTAATCAGATCAGACAGCTGAGATCTCCAGCCATTTAGAAAACTCGCAGAGAGCCAAAGTACTATAGTAAAAACTTTAAAACTGCCTATGCACACTTCCAAAAATATCACTATGTATCCATGGCATGGGGTTTGAATTTCTGACAGGTTTTTACTTATATCAGGGGCTCTATATTAGGGCTCGATTACACTTGCGGTTGGGGAGCAGTAAAAAATACGAGGTTTTAACTGTCCCCCGAAAAATCGCACACTCTATCACGTTTATTGGCCAGTACTGCCACTGAATGTTGACCATTTCAGTGAATAGGGCTATGACACAACCATTCTACAACCACATACAATGCATGCAGTTGCTTTGTGTTGGTGCAACCTTTACAGGGTTAAAACAGGCAGTGAGGAGGCAACATATCGCTTCCTCAAAGCCTCTAAAAAGCAATCCACTGCAGATAGTTTGTTGCAGGCTGGCTGTTAAGCGAGCTTAGAATTTTTTCTTCTTTTTTGACATGTGTCGCCCTTCTATATGCTCCTTGCTGTAAAGGCCAGTTATAGGTTGGGTTGGTTGCCATTTGTTTGTACTGTTGGTTAATTGGTGAGGGGACACACTGGATACCTTTGTTGCCATTGTGCTATTGCTGGATGTCCAGAGCATTCATTTACCTTTAAGGAGAGATGAGCTCCCTTCAGGCATACCGGTCCTTAATCTATCCATTATTACAATTTATGGAGTTAGAACTGCAGCACATTTGGGTGCCGTGAAGTTGCCCTGCAGCTTAAGTATTTGCAAATTTGTGCAAACTAAACCCCTGGTTTTAGAGTGAACTGTTCGAAAGGAAAATTTGGTTTGTTACAGTAAGTGAGATGGAAACTTGTTTTTGGGCCTGCAAGATTGGCCACGAGTGTAAACTTTGTCTTAGAGAGATTTACCCTCGCTTCCTGTCCTGCTGATAACTGTTTCACCAGACAAAGTGAGGAAAAATATGTAACAGGGATAGAGATAAAACTAACAGGGCGTCTAGCCTTATCCCACTCTAAAGAAAAAGTATTTTCTTTTCCATGCAAGATGGCAGATTTTTTCAGGAATACACCCTCTGTTATGCTGCCAATGCCATTGTCCAGCTGAACTGTGAGAGATTCAGAGGGTGGTGACACAAAGCAGAATGTTCCCCTCGTTCTGCACTGTCAAAGGCGCTAATGTGAAAATCACAGCCGCATACAAGTCAGCCAAATTGTAAAAAGCTTCTTTGATTATTTTCAACCATGTGAAACAATGACATAATGTTCCTACCTGCAGCCAGGAGCACCACTTACACTTAAACGGTGATTGTTCCATTCTGCGGAACAAAGAATGAGCTTATAGATCTTCCAGAAAAGTCACTCAAGTGGCAGCTTTTCTGCGTGCTGTCTCAAAAGGGTTCACATTTATATTCTGTTCACAAAAAAAAACAACAAACACCACGCTGGAAATGTTGTACCTGTCACACCTGGTGGCAACAGCGTTTTGTGATCTGACCAAAGCAAATTTTGAGAATAAGGTTTTTTATACTGCACTCCTTAGCTCTCAATAGTTCCCTATCACATGAATGGCCTAAGGCTTTTGAAGTTTTGCCCCTGGAAATGTGTTCAAGTTGGAGCACTGATCATCCCTGATTTTTGAGTTCACGTACCTTTTCACTTAGGAGTACTTTACACTACACTATGATCAACCACCATTTCTCCTTAGCACGACTGATTTCAGTCAAGGGACTTGTGCTTCACACAGCTCTTAGGAACCCCCCTGTACAGTAGTTATTCACAAGCTGATGGCTGTTCTTAACCCTGGTCCATGAAGTACAAAAGGAACGCTGGGTCTAAAAATCCCCTTCAATCGTTTAAAAAAAAAAAGACTTCATCACAACCAGGCTGTAAGGGTTTTTTTTTTTTGTATGACCATTGCTAGCGTCCCATTGGCTGCCAGCAATGATAATTGCATTTTTAAGGTTGGGAAACCTCCCTCTGTCAGAAGAAAATAGAGCAGTAGGAGGGATTCGCCAATCAACAATGACTTTCTTGATGGGGGAATCAAGCGATTTTCTTTCCTTCAACCTGTGTCAGTAATTAGCCACTCCCCGAAGAGAACAGGGGGGCTCTGACATGCAAAGAGATAGAGGGCTGTGCTACAAAATTTATTCCCTTAGTAGTCAGATTTTCTAGCAAGTTCAAAGGCAAACTGCAAAAATACTGCAAGTAAGCATTTAACATACTTTATTTTTCTGTGCTTTTTCCTGTGACTATTTTAATCGTTGATACGGTCTCTAACACTCACTTTGAAGGACTGGCACTTTACATATACTGTATATGGGAATGGCAAAGACAACGATAAAAATCTGCAAGAGGTCTTAAATGGAAAAACAAAAATGTGGCTGCAGTTCTGGTTTAACATTGTTAAACCTGAACAAAAAGTGATTTTAAACAATAATAAACCCCACTATAAAGACACCAGGAATGAGAGAAATTCTGAAACTGAAAACACAAGGAAGTCTTATGCATTTTTACTGTCACCAAACTACTTAGGGTTTTACTATACCACAAAGCTAGTGGAGCTCCTATGTAGAATATTAACCATGAGCAGTAGCCTGCTGCACAATGTTTATGTAAGCAGGTATAGGGTAGAGGAAGTCTGTACCGCATGGTGCCATTCAGATCAATTCCCAGCCTGAAAAGGCTGAATAAGCAGGCTATCAGGGGCTGCAGGATTCATCTCCAGGTTTACAGAAAGCAGCCACAATTCCAAGCACGCTCTGCAGCACTTGAAAGAACACAGAACGGAAGACAGAGCTAAGTGAAGAATGGAGAATATTTGAGATCTCTGACACTTTGTTCTCTTTCTTAGCAATCCTATTTTCCTTAAAAGCACTGAATTCATTTCAAATAAGCGACAGGCATGGCCCAACACTTAGGTTTCCTAGGCAGAGAGGAGGAATGAAAAAGGTGGAAGGAAGAATTTTTATTGGGAAGTGAAATTTCTTGAATAGTCTTCTTTTAACAAAAGACAAACATTATGGGCAGCTCCTGCCATACAGCTAAATACACATATGGGAATTATTTTATCCGCAAAAAGCTATGTAAAAGGTAACACTAGCACTCTGCTCCCTATTCCCCTATTGTAAATCCCATCTATGCACAATATAGGACAGTGGAGGGTACCATTAAAGTGATACTAAACAAACACAGTTTATTTTACATTATCCCTTCTCTTTCTGTTTATGGGTGATGGCGGTGCAATTTTAATAAAAAAAAACCCATCCAAGTACCTTTTTCCTAATGGATATACAGCTGTCACATGACCCAGCTCTTTAGCAGCCTGTCTGTATGGAATAAAAAAGCAGGAGGAGCTTCAAGACCTCTGCTGCTGGTCACATGTTCAAAAAAAAAAAATAGTATTCGGGATACAGCATAAAAATAGAACAATATCAATAAACCGTTATAAATGGTCACACAAATATATATTTGAAATTCAATCTTTATATTTTGGCAATAACCTGGTGTGGGTGGATTTTTGCCAGTCACAGGCTGTGTCATGCTTGTCCAGCCTGTGTCGTAGAATAAAAGGGAGGTGAAGCCACTATTAATCTACATGTAATATCCACCTGTTGTGGTTAGCTGGTTAGTGGGCATAGAGGAGGGAGGGAAGGGAGGGAGGGAGTGGGCTGTCATTTACCAATGTGAATATGCCCACATGCTATAGTTACATGGGCTGTTCAGATGTGATAGGGAGGAAATGCTTAGCACAGAAACTCAATGAAAACTGAGCATATGCACTAGCTGCCAACACTGCTCTGCAAAATTCTCAACTGCATTGGGGACACGATCAAAAAGGGGAGATACAGAAAACAAATCCCATAGTTTTTATGATGTGGGTTTAATGACACTTTAATGTTACAGCATAAAAGATATTTTAGACAGCTGTGCACTACCAATCTTGTGGCAACCTTTGGGGAAAGCCGCTCTCTGTTTCAGCATGATTGCGCCCCTGTGAACAAAGCCCAGACCAAAGACATGGTTTGATGACTTTGATGTGGCGGAACTCAAGTGGCCAGCACGAAGCCCTGACCTGAATCCTACTGAACTCCTTTTAGATGAATTGGAATGCCGATTTGATTGCAAGCCAGGATTTCGCACCCAACATTAACACCAGACATCATAAATACTCTTAAATAAAAAGAATATGTCTGTGAATGTGATGAAAACAAGATTGCCTCCAAAACTATCCACAGAACTAGAGATGATCAGACATAGACCCCAAGATTACACTATGATAACTGAGTGATAGTGAAAAATGTATAAACAGTTTATTAAAGCACTTATGCCTGGTGAGTGGACAAGGAACACACATGGACACAATACATGATAAAACGATAAAAACATGTACATACAGTGGATATCAACACCACCAGACCATGATTATCCAATTAATGATTATGAATGAAGGTTACAGAAAGTAGAATCAAAAGTATTGGGCCCCATCCAGGTGGCTAGACATACATTGCCTGCAAGATTCTTGAATGAAAACCCCATGCAATTCAAGATTATAGGGTAGTGGTGTGGCGTACTAGGTGAAAAACCACCTGTGGAAAGTAAATGAAGCAGGTGAACCACAAAATAACTTGGGTCGATTCCAATCCTAGTAGTAAAGATGGAATGGCGTTTCAATTGCTACTATGCAGGAGATTAGTGCTAGCTGGACGATGTGGGCTCCAAAAGATGATGCTGTCCGTAGACTTCTGAACCGTCACTTTAGCAGGTGTATGAGTCTTCTATTCAGTGTCATGAGCACTAGTGAAATGATTGCCAGCCGGTCGTTCAGAAATTGTATGACATACCCCGAAGGTAGTGGGGAAGCGAGTGGGGGAATCTTTCGTGCTGCCAACAAAAAGAAGATGTACACCATGCAGTGATAAAGTAAGTGTAGAAAGTCCGTACCTCAGTGTGTAGGTCGATGGTGACCCGGCGGCTCATGCGGGCTTGCAGCGGCGTAGTCCGATTCAACGCTTGCTCAAGCCGAGTCTTCAGACAGTGACGGACAGGTCCGAGACGGCCGGTCTCACGTCACATCCGGTAGCAGCGAGCAGCGTAGCCAGGAGAGCCGCAGCCGAGTGGAGGCTATGGGGGTCGCCTACACACTACTAGGAGGTTGGTCGTGGTGATGGAATCCAACTGGAAAGGCTTACGCGTTTCACCGACTCATGTCGGTTTCATCAGAGCTAGTTAGAGGGGAGTGATGGATTCCCTTTTATAGTGAACAATAATTAATTGATCAATTTCAGGTGAATGGAAACAGACCGTGACCATTAGGGTGGATTAACAACATTTGGCCACCAGATGTCAGTATACAAATTCCATATTCAAAGGGAAGCCAAATTAACTCCACAAAACATTACTTGTACAATATACACCTCCATGGCAGCTAACACTGGACCACACTAATTCAATATACTGCTCATTATAAATATATTGTAGACAAGAGCCGTCTGATATGGTCGAGTATTGCTGCTCATGTGGATGTAAAAATTATGAAAAATTAAAACAATAAGAGGTCTCTTGAAGCCCCATGTACCCGTAACATTACAGAGGTGACATCACAGTTCCCCCTGAGGCCATCTTGGTAGGTATTGATGTCGAAAGCCTCTACACGTCAATACCCCATCAATGGGGCCTACAGGCAGTACACCATTTCCTGCAGCGTAAATTTCCAAATTTGGGAGCTCATAACGAGTTCGTAGTCGAATTGTTGCAGTTTATGCTCGAAAACAACTGCTTCCAGTTCCTTTCCTCCTACTTCCAACAGACCAGAGGCACCTCTATGGGAGCACCGTGGGCCCCGGCATACGCGTGCCTCCGTTTGGGCCTTTGGGAGGAGCAGGAAGTATATCCATCCCCGATGTACCTCAGCCATTCTCTTTTACGATGATGTACTGCTCCTCTGGGGAGGGTCTTTATCGGAACTGGAGGCTTTTGTTGAGACATTGAACTGCAACAATAGGAACATCAAATTGACCTATACAGCGATGGCCAACCACTTACCTTTTTTGGATCTTTTGATTTCCCATGTGGGCTCTACCCTAAAAATGACCACGTTCCGTAAGGCAACGTCAGCCAACACGTTGCTTTTTGCGGAAAATCACCATCCACGATCCTTAATTAATGGCATCCCCGTGGGTCAGTTTCTCCGCCTCAAGCGGAATTGTACAGATGAGGCCGATTACCAAATTGAAGCCAGGGACCTTTATAGACGGTTCAAAGACCGAGGCTACTCCCATAACACTATTAGACGGGCCCGCAAGAAAGTGGGACCAAGACAGAGGTCGGAATTACTCCTTAAAAAGGACGATTCCCTACCTATATCTGTGTCAGTCCAACAAACCCATCCGAGGATTATCACAAGATATGGTTCGCAATGGGACCAGGTTCGTGAGGTGATTACTAAACATTGGCAGGTCCTAACTATATCACCTATAATTGAGAAAATAGTGGGACCCCGACCCTTAATCACTGCTAAACGCGCTAAAAACCTCGAAGATGCCCTGGTCCACTCTGAGTTTGTGCGAACCAGGACACCACGAACTTGGTTAACCTCTTTGCCCCCAGTCAAAGGGATGTTTGCATGTGGAAAATGCTCTATCTGTAAGCAAGCAATAAACTCTAAAACTTTCTTTAGCTGTGATATGAGTCAGGAGTTCACTATAAACAGCTTTATTAACTGTCAAACTGAAAGAGTGATCTATCAACTCATATGCCCTTGCAACAAATCCTATATTGGGAAGACGAAGCGTCAGCGGAGGACCAGGATTCTGGAGCACTTAGCAGATATTAGGAATAAGATCGATAATAAAACGATACCACTGCTCTTTCTGGAGTACCACAGTGCCAACCCCGATGGACTACTTTTCCGGGGCATCTATGCGCTCAAGCTCCCCGCCAGTCGTGGAGACTTTGACACTGTGTTACTCCAGAAAGAGAAGCTTTGGATATTTAAAATGGGATCTTTAGCCCCTGTGGGGCTGAATGTTGAGTTCAGTTTGAGGCCATTTTTGACCCCATAAATGATATCTCGGCTGTCTCCATTCCCTCTGATTGCTTCTAGCTCTTTTGCTGGCCTGCATAATGCTTCCTCCTATTCTGCCCTTTTCAATATATCTCTGGTTAATATATCTATATTACCTATAAGCCTCTCCATGTATGTATTTGATATGTGGTAATCTCCACTTTTTCAAATCTTTCAAATTCTCTTCCCCTTTCTCCGTGACAATTTTAGTTATTTTAGCCACCATTTATTGGCGTAAAAAGGCTCCTTTTTATTATAGGGTCCTGATATAAGTATATTGAGCTGTTACCCTTGGACGGGGTACCAATGGTATTCTGAGGACATATAAAGGAATATTATAGTCTTATGCCAAATTTAGTATGTACTATTATGTACCATCGACTGTGTGATATCCGTTAGCACAGTATGTCTTTTGGTCCCTCAACCTCTACGTTTGATTCTCTATGCACATCCTATTTTATTTTTAAATCACCTCTGTAAGGTACATGGGGCTTCAAGAGACCTCTTATTGTTTTAATTTTTCATAATTTTACATCCACATGAGCAGCAATACTCGACCATATCAGACGGCTCTTGTCTACAATATATTTATAATGAGCAGTATATTGAATTAGTGTGGTCCAGTGTTAGCTGCCATGGAGGTGTATATTGTAGAAGTAATGTTTTGTGGAGTTAATTTGGCTTCCCTTTGAATATGGAATTTGTATACTGACATCTGGTGGCCAAATGTTGTTAATCCACCCTAATGGTCACGGTCTGTTTTCATTCACCTGAAATTGATCAATTAATTATTGTTCACTATAAAAGGGAATCCATCACTCCCCTCTAACTAGCTCCGATGAAACCGACATGAGTCGGTGAAATGCGTCAGCCTTACCAGTTGGATTCCATCACCACGACCAACCTCCTAGTAGTGTGTAGGTGACCCCCATAGCCTCCACTCTGCTGCGGCTCTCCTGGCTACGCTGCTCGCTGCTACCGGATGTGACGTGAGACCGGCCGTCTCGGACCTGTCCGTCACTGTCTGAAGACTCGGCTTGAGCAAGCGTTGAATCGGACTACACCGCTGCAAGCCCGCATGAGCCGCCGGGTCACCATTGACCTACACACTGAGGTACGGACTTTCTACACTTACTTTATCACTGCATGGTGTACATCTTCTTTTTGTTGGCTGCACGAAAGATTCCCCCACTCGCTTCCCCACTACCTTCGGGGTATGTCATACAATTTCTGAATGACCGGCTGGCAATCTTTTCACTAGTGCTCATGACACTGAATAGAAGACTCATACACCTGCTAAAGTGACGGTTCAGAAGTCTACGGACAGCATCATCTTTTGGAGCCCACATCGTCCAGCTAGCACTAATCTCCTGCATAGTAGCAATTGAAACGCCATTCCATCTTTACTACTAGGATTGGAATCGACCCAAGTTGTTTTGTGGTTCACCTGCTTCATTTACTTTCCACAGGTGGTTTTTCACCTAGTACGCCACACCACTACCCTATAATCTTGAATTGCATGGGGTTTTCATTCAAGAATCTTGCAGGCAATGTATGTCTAGCCACCAGGATGGGGCCCAATACTTTTGATTCTACTTTCTGTAACCTTCATTCATAATCATTAATTGGTTAATCATGGTCTGGTGGTGTTGATATCCACTGTATGTACATGTTTTTATCGTTTTATCATGTATTGTGTCCATGTGTGTTCCTTGTCCACTCACCAGGCATAAGTGCTTTAATAAACTGTTTATACATTTTTCACTATCACTCAGTTATCATAGTGTATTCTTGGGGTCTATGTCTGATCATCTCTAGTTCTGTGGATAGTTTTGAAGGCAATCTTGTTTTCATCACATTCACAGACATATTCTTTTTATTTATGCCTATTTTTGATCAATAGACGCCTGACATGACACGTTCCAACTGAGCGGGCCCTTCCCCCTCCCCCTTTATATTAAGAGGCCTGTACAGGAACCAACCTCCATTTGTTTATATTCAATCATAAATACTCTATTGGCTGAACAGGTACAGATTCTCAGACACACACTATTGGGTTTTCAAATTTGGCAAATTTAACTACATGAATCTGTCAATACATAAGCTTCCTAGAATTACCTGCATTACAGGACTGAGTGAGGGAGAACCATGATGTAAGTTAGTAAGACTCCACCCCACTGCAAAGTGTTATCAATCCGAAGCTCACCCCACTCTTTACAATCAAGGCAGTGCAAGGAACTATCTGACATGATGCCAATTGATTGGATAGTTTTGGTAAATTGAAAGGAGTTTGTGACATGTATGCTTTACCCACAGAGATTGCTACCAGAAAGGAAGAGAGAACAGAGTAATAACCCTCTCAGTATGGAAATACACCCAAGCTGTGTAATTAGTAGGCTAGGGTCAGGTTGGCTCCCATGCTCTACTGCTTAAAGATAAAGTACAAAAAACCTTATAAAAAAAAGCACATATCTGGAAGACTTTATATCACTTATAAAAAAAATTTTTTATATATATATATATATATATATATATATATATATATATATATATATATATATATTCACAAACTTACAGATTTAAACTGTAACACTCCTAAAGCTCTGCCTGGTGCTGCTTTCGTTCCTTACACTTCCTGTGCACGTTCTAAAGCTGTGATATTCAAAGCCTTTATTTCTAATCAATAGATACATTGCTTGGGTAAATGTTTTTAAGTTGTAAAAGGACTGCAGTAAAGGTACTTGGCGTAAAAAAAAAGAACCCGAAAGCTGACTGGCAATATGAAAGCAATACTTCCATCAGAAGCCATTGTCCATCACATGCGTGGCCAATGCCAAAGGTGGTCAGTCCCTTTGGCACACTACACTGAACTAATATGCTGACGCTCTGCTTCAGCGTGCGTTAGCATCTTAGTTTGCAGCAAGGGGTATAACGCTGCTCTTGCTTTATGAGCTACTCAGGCAGGATCATTACCCTAAAAAAAAAAAAAAGTTCCAACTGACAGAATCAATGGGATTCAAAAAGAAATAAGATATGAAAAAAATATAGCTAACCCTGAACCAGCGCGTGGTAAGGAAATGTTTGATTTCTTCAAAATAAGGCTTGCACACATAAACTGTAGTGTAAAAAAGTCAGGACAACAATCTGTCTGTGCTGTCTGTCAGGAGCACTTAGATCATGGAACTGGCTGAAAGTGATTACAAATATTTTGACAAGAACCATGAGTCACACTGTGTCTGTATTTCAACTGTGTACTTAGCTGTTGGCCTATACCAGGTTGTTTCCTTGTTGACCCTGGGGGGCTTTCAGTATCTTAGCTCTTCTGGGTCATATGAGGTCAAGAGAACAACCTGTATAGGCCAAGATACTGAAAGACTACAGTTCAATTACGGTAAGTATCAAAATGTTTCTCAGCACTGAACATGTGGATTTCACTAAATGGACTGATACTGCGGATTTGCAGCCATCTCTAAATGACCTGAAGTATATGCGGGGTAGATTATCTTAAATATCCTGTAAAATACATTCTATATCGTTTCTGCAAAAGGGCCCCTTCTGCATTTGCCTGGGAATAGAGTTTTCAGAGTCGAGTCAAGACAAGGTAAATATTTGTCCCCTGTTCCCAGTGACTGATCTGGAGGTCAAAGTCATCATACTTGAAAGGGCTGGTGAGGATTAGAGAGAAGATTATCGTGTGGGTTATTAAAGAAAATACAAGTCTCCAGAAATAAATTGGGCAAAGTGGATAAAAAGATCAACGCTATAAATAACTGTGGCCGTACAGAGCTAGGGGACCACAGAGGATAGCTTTCATGGCTCTGGGAATTGCAGGTTTTCATATCCACTAATTTCCCATTACATCTGCAAAACAGGGTTCTGAGATACTGCCACAAAATGAGTGACACAGCTAAAGGAATTTGTATTGCATAGTGTAAAATGGCGACTTGCATAAAAAAGAGCAGTTATTGCTGGATACCTAGAATTACAATCTCATAACAGTGTCAGGCAGCCTTTGTTAGCCAAGTTCGGCAACTCTATGCTACCAAAAATCACATCCGAGATTACAATTAATGTGGAACTTTAGGCAAAGGCTAGAGGGGTGAAATACAAACACCTTAACTGTTTTTTCCTGCCAAAAGCAGACATACCATTTGTGTAGACTGTGCAGCTGCACAAGGGCTCTCTGGGATTTAGGGAATCATTTATAGTAGATGCGGGTAAGACAGGTTCCGGGACCCCTCATACTGTTAGGTTGACCTGGACCTAAGTGCACAATAAAGGCTAATTTCACGTTTTTGCAAGGAAAAATGTGCAATGTCAGGCTCCTGCAAAAAACATCCTCCACCTCTCAGGATGTACCTCTACACCAGCTGTCATTTGGAGAGCTGGAGGAAGATTCAATGGGCAACGAGTACGATAATTTCTCCACTTGTAGTCTACTGAGAACTTCAAGTCTATCTGCCGCAGTGGAAGATGGGACTTGTAGTTCATTCATTCACAGATCTCTTATGAATGAATAAATGATGCGGCTGTATGGGCAGAATTTCGCACAGCTGCACTGATTTTAAATGTGACAACTACTGCGGTGGGAGAAAAACCCCTGCACGCGGTCATAGGATATCAGTTTGAAAGTGGGAGGGGAGGCATTAACATCATGTTACATCCCAAATATGGGTGTAACATACAGTATAACATGGTGCAAAAGGTAAACTAGGCCTCTAACCACTTACCGCCTAGCCTATAGCAAAATGACAGCTAGACGGGACTTTCGTTGATCTGGATGGATGTCATATGACATCGCCACACCCCTTATATGATAACCATGTACTGCACTGGTGACCATATGTAAAAAGAGAAAAAATTGTTAAAAAAAATAAATTACAACTTCAAAAAAACTACCCACGCCTCTTACTAAATACCTTGGACCTGGGATTCCCAAACTAGGGCCCTCCAGTTGTTCAGGAACTACAATTCCCAACATGCCTAGTCATGTATGTGAACATGAGAATTTTACAATGCCTCATGGGATGTGTAGTTCTGCAACAGCTGCAGGGCTGTAGTTTGGGAATCCCTGCTTTGGACTGTCTACTTTCCAAAAAGGGGTCATTTGAGGGATATTTGTACTGTCCATTTTCGGGTCTCAAGAAAGGATACCGTCAGTACATCAAACCTTTTCATATATATATATATATATATATATATATATACATACACACACATACATATATATACCATACTTTGTGGACTCTGACTTTCCTACAGACTAAACTATATACACAGATTTGGGTTATTTTCACAAAAGAAAATGTATCAGAATACATTTTGGCATACATTTATGACGAAAGATTTATTTGCGCAATTTTATAACAGAAATAATGCAACGTTTTTTTTTTTTTAATTTCCGGTCTTTAGTTTATTTAGCAAAAAAAAAAAAAAAACCCAGTGGTGATTAAAAACTAAACGAAAGCTCTATTTGTGTGAAAAATGATAAAAATTTCATATGGGTAGTTGCATGACTGCACAATTGTCATTCAAAATGTGACGGCGCTGAAAGCTGAAAATTGGCCTGGGCAGGAGGGGGCTAAAAGTGCCCAGTAGTAACCTCTTTTACAGGATCCAGCGATGCTTCTGGCGGTACTTCGAGTATGGCTCAGGGTTACCGCTTTTGGCTCTGAAATTTAACCCCGAGCCACGCTCGGGAATACCGCTAGGAAGGTTAAGGTGGTTAGGTGTATGTAAACCCTAAATCTTTTTCAGAATGTTTGAAATGATGTCTTACAGTAGCTGACAGCACTAGGCTACCACATTGCAGTTAACAATGATGTTGTCAACCTGCTATGCATGGCCCTTTAGTTGGCCATTGGGCAGGCTACCGGAAATAGCAGATAGACTTCCCAACTGCAACTAAAGAAGCAAATATAGCTGGCTCAGAACGCTGCTGCTAATAAATGGTAAAATCTCCAGGTAAGAATTTGCAACAGATTCATAAAAAAAAAGCTTAAGAAAACTATAGGACATGGCAAACGAGGCATGATGCTAAGCATACAGAAAAATAGATTGGGGGTGTACAAAAAATGGATAAGTATTTTTGCTTGGTCAGCAATGGTATGGGATGGGGGGAGGGGCAGTCCAAAAATTGGTCCCACACAGGGACTCTTTGGTGATTCTGTCTACCACTGACCTACAGGATTTTTAACCTTGTTCAGCCAGCTTTGTAATTCACACACATTTGCCACAATATTTTAATGTTTAAGCTAACACTGACTGAGCTAATTTATGGACGTCTGTATGGGTATTAGGGATCAACCGATTATCAGCAAGGCCGATATATCGAGGGCCGATATGCACTTTCCCCGATATATCGGAAAAGGCCCCGAAAGTTACAGATATTGTCGATATTTTCTTGACGTCATTCTGCCTTCTTAGGCCACCTCCCTCACCTTGGACAGCCTCGTCTGGAGTCAGGATTAGTCTCGCGGGAGTGTATCACAGCCATACACCCACCCACAGCAGCCAGGTGCCAGCCAGCCACCCCACAGGCCCAGTACCAGGCAGCCACAGGCACTGTACCAGCGAGCCAGCCAGCCACAGGCCCTGTACCAGCCAGCCACCCACCCACCACAGGGTGCCAGCCAGCCACACAAAGGCACTGCACCATCCAGCCGCCCACAGCCCCTGTGCCACCCACCACAGGGTGCCAGACAGCCAGGCACCCACCACAGGGTGCCAGACTGCCTTCCAGCCACCCACCACAGGGTGCCAGACTGCCTTCCAGCCACCCACCACAGGGTGCCAGACTGCCTGCCAGCCACCCACCACAGGGTGCCAGACTGCTAGCCACCCACCACAGGGTGCCAGACTGCTAGCCACCCACCACAGGGTGCCAGACTGCTAGCCACCCACCACAGGGTGCCAGACTGCTAGCCACCCACCACAGGGTGCCAGACTGCCAGCCACCCACCACAGGGTGCCAGACTGCCAGCCAGCCACCCACCCACCACAGGGTGCCAGCAAGTAAGCCATCCACCACAGGGTGCCAGCAAGCCAGCCATTAAACAAATATGAACATGTTCAGTACCAGATTTGTGTAAAAATTTGTCTTTATTTTTCAAAACTTTAAATGTACAAAATATCGGCCGATACCGATATGCGATGGCCAAAATATCTGTATCGGTAATGAAAAAACAATATCAGTCGATCCCTAATGGGTATGTTGTACAGGAAACCCTCTGACGCTACTGTGCCTGCATAAAGCAGTGAAATAAACAAAAAGATGTTAAAACAGCACTACTTTCCCCATTTCATCTCAGGACTATATTGAATACAAATTCTCAGAATAACCATCATTAATCTACAAAAATTGTTAGGAAACAATGAATTCCCCTTTAAGACAATGTGACGGAAGAAAACTATCCATTTTTTGTCAGGTCTTTCTCTTATGACCAATAATTTCTTGCCTTCTGAAAGATCACTTAATGGAATTTTCCACTAGAAAGGACACCGGTCATGAGAGAAAGGTAGTCATTGCTGACTGCTCTAGAAAATGCCTGGTTGCCTGTGGTTTTAGGACTTGAATCAGAATCTGGAAAAAGACTGCAGTAGGCAATGCCACAATTCCTGATCTGCAAGGTAACTCCAGGTTAAAGATTCGGAAGTCACTACAGCTAAAGATTCAGGACAACAGCCAGGAACTGTCACTTTCAGCAATAGCATTCTACATATTTTTTTCTTAAGAAAAATTTCATTGGACAGTCTGCATCCTGCACTGATATCTGCAGGTAAAGCACTGCATGAGCGATTATACACGATTGGTCGTGAACAGTAGTGGGACTGAGAACGGCCAGCCTCTCATCGCTTCCTTTTCACAGCTAATCACATAGACCCTGCTGGGTGTCCCCCAGCTCATCACAAGTGTGAATGAGGACACTGCTACAGTTACATGGGTGACTTGATCGTAAATTTTGATTATTGCCTGCTGTAGAACATATTTTAATAGAAAGAAAAATTAAAATAGTAGAGACTTTCACAGTGTCACATTCAAAATTTTCAGAAGGAAAAGGGAGTGGGATCCAGGAGAGGGGAGATGAAAACTTCCCACCGAACTCCAAGGTACGCAGAATTTATTGGCACAACACATAACAGTAATGAATAAAATTTATACATTTATTACACTTTAGAGAAGTATAGGCTCTAACACTGAGAACCGAGTGATCAAACAGCCGATTGCTCAGTTCTCAAAGCTCCACCAGCTCTCTGCCCAGCCCCACCCCCCCCACTGGAGCACTGGGCTGTGGAGGGGGCGGGAGCAGCCGGCTCAGGCTCTCAGGGGCTTGCTGAGAGGCTGAGCCGGGTGCAAGTCCTGGCATGTGGGCAGAGCACAACCATATCATTGCGTTCTTGCCCGAGCCTGCATAGGCTTTGTGACGCCAGCCCACTGTCTGCTGAAAAGGGGACACAGGAGTGCAGATTGAACTGCACTCCTGTGATTGACAGAAGTACAGCCAAAAGAGCTTTGGCTGTACTTCTCCTTTAAAATATGACAACACAAACACAGTGCGTATCCATTTAGAGATCAATGCCCTAGGACAGGCGTCTTCAAACTATGGCCCTCCAGTTGTTCAGAAACTAAATTTCCCATCATGCCTAGTCATGTCAGTGAATGTCAGAGTTTTACAATGCCTCATGGGATGTGTAGTTCCGCAAACAGCTGGAGGGTCGTAGTTTGAGGATCTCTGCCCTAGGACATTAAACCTATATAATGGTATATGTCTAGCCTGAATGTTAATACTCATACATACAGTGTTCAAAAAATGTTGTGCAGACAGGCTTCTCCAAATACATATCTCTCTCAACGTGTTTCACAGTTAAGCGGCTTCATCAGGACAAATACCAATCCATTGGAGGGTATTTGTATATATTTTTAATGTCCTAGGGCACTGATCTCGAGATGTACATTATATGCACTGCATCTTTTACAGTATGTGTTGTGGTATTTTAATGAGGTGTAATAAATACATTTTTTATTAATTACTGTCTCGTGTTGTGCAAATAAGGTCTGCATATTTTAGAGCCTGGTGGGGAGTTTTCATCCCCCCCCTCCCGGATCCCAATACCTTTTATTTGCTTCAGGAATAGAAAGCACTATGTCTGCAACTTTCAGTCACATCATTAAAGTGATAGTAATGGATAGTAGCGGAGATATCCAAATGCAATGTAGAGGAGAAAAATCTACTTCTACTAAGTAATAACTATTGGATTGCACATATCTGCTTCCACATACAATGAGAGAAAAATGCACACAATCATGCACAGCTGCAGACATAAAAAAAAAACACTTAGCATAAGTTTTTTTTTTTGTAATGCAATCAAAAAGCATCTCTAGCTTAACAGCAGGTTACAGTATCAGATACAATTTAATCATTGTTACATTGCTGATAATTGCAGCAAACCTGTACTTGTTTTTGTTTGTTATATAAAATGATTTCATGCTTCATCCCTAGTTAACCTTCAAACAGCCCACATTAACATCTTCCTGTTTTCTTTTTGCATTTTTAAATGTTGCATTTTCATTATTTTTGCCAATTTTCTGCAGAACCTTTATTTTATATGTAAACACCCTCACCATGCTTGTACTAACATTCCTAGAATGTTGAAGAGGGAACGTAAATGGAAAATGAAATAATTATTGACAACATTAATTAAAGCAATGCCTTGCTTTAAGAGTAGATGGCCAGTAACCAAACGTTCTGTGCCCTTTACAGAAGGCAAATCATCTTCAAAATACAGATCTAATATTATTTAACTGATTGGAGTCCAATTACCCTCTTTGCAGGATGTCATTATCCTGCTTTTTACCTCAAGGACCTTGGTAGTTTAATCCATTCATTCAATAAAGGCATGACAATATGAAATGTGCATTTTTAAATTCTAGTTTCAGCTGATTTTTTAGTCTCCCTCTTATTATACAGGATTTATATAGTGCCAACAGTTTGTGCAGCGCTTCACAATACAAAGGGAGAAAAATATTTTTGACTTTTGAGGATCCGGAAGGGTTACAACGTATGTCTTTTTTTTTTGTGGAACCTAATTAGGGTTCATTTAGGCCTTGTTCACACCAGCTTTGGTCTCCAGAGAGCGATCTGCATTCAGATCACTCTTCAGAGAGCATTTAACAACCTCCTTGCTGCCTGTTTTGAGTCCTATTGGGTTTAAGATGCATTATTTTTTTGTGTTAAACACTTCCCAAGCACCTTCTCTGTGTTGGTTTTCTATAGTATGGATCCTTTTACGATTATCTCAGCTAATAACGCTTTCTAAATGCATATCAAAGGCACTGCAAATGCTTTAGGGGCGTTATGAGGCATTTTTGGCTATATTGTGGAGCCTTTACATTGACTTGAATGGAGAATACATGCTGAATACATCCTTCTGAAAAGCAAAGCACTGGAAATGTTGCCTTGTGAACTACACATGCAATAGACATAATTGGTATAGGGCAAGCATCCCTAAATAGTGCACAGCAGTCTACTTTCAAAGTGACAGTCCTGTCTGGACCGCCACAGCTGCGGCATTCAACTGCCAGTTTGTCCTCTCTTCATCGCCCCCCCCGGGTGCTGTCATCTTTACAGCAGGGCAGAGGGCAGGGGATTGGTTGTTGGGGTAGGCCTAGCAGTCAACCACCCACTTATCAGGAAAAGTTGGGAAGCTCCTGCTCTCCATTCAGACCTGTCACACCTCCCACTTTCTGGCCTACTATGTAAGGTAGGACTGGAAATGGGGGTGTGTGATGAGAGGGGGAAAGAAGAGATGGGGCATGGGGGAAAAGAGGGGGCATGGGGGAAAAGAGGGGGCAGGGGGGAAAAGAGGGGGCAGGGGGAAGAGGAGGAGGTGCACTGTAATGTAAAGAGGGGGCCAAATTGTAAGTGTGTGTATGTGACTCAACGGATGGGACTGATATGTATGAGGGGACTGTGATGCAGAGGGGGTGCTATGGATGTAAAGGGGGGGCTGAGATGTACAGTAGGGCACAGATTTAAAGAACAAACTGATGTGCAGGATTTGAGTCATAGCACAAACATGAGATTCAGAAGGAAGAAACTGATTTTTTTTTCAGACAATAACATTTTACTGATCTGGCCCCCATGATTTAGAATTCAATTCCCCTAGTATAGAGCATTGAGAGTTGTTCATGAGGTGAAATGCCTGTTCTTGGAACTTGTGTAAAATTAGCCTAAAGGCACGTACACACTTGACGGAAATCGGATGAAATATCCTCAGATTTTTCTCTCTTTTGCTTAGCGTTCATAACTGTTTTTAGTTGACAGTGCATAAATGTTCACAAAATTTCTCGTCCGATTTTTTTTTTTTTTTGGGACATTTGTTCCTAGACTTCCGGGTTGTCTGCAACTTCAGATCATGCGTGGTCTTTCGTATCTGATTTTTCACGGACGTACTGCATAAACATTAAACGAAAATTGGTCGTCTGGGGATAGACGATAATAATTTTGGTGTTTGTCCCTCTGTTTTTTTTCATTGAAAATGTCGGCATTGGCTGCTGAAAGTTGTGTACACACTAGCCGAAAATCATACGATTTTACCTCGGACGGGAAATTTCGGCAGATTTTCTACTAGTGTATACCCCACTTAAGGGATCCTTCACATTAGCATTTGGGTGAGCAGTAAAACCCTGCAGAGGCAGCAGCCAGGGATGTACACCATGGGCACAATGCTTTTCTTTGCGGGTGCAGCAAGAAATACACCCCCTGTTGCTTTCCGCGGGAGCTATTGATCAAAAGCGACCCAATCAAGTTAATGGGGTAGCTCTGCAACTGTGCGCAATCAAGGGGTTGTGGAATGCTAGTGCGGGGTTCAAGGTATTAAAGCAGGCAGTGAGGGGATGATACAATGCCTCCTTTGTTGCGGTCTCAAAAATGTTCCTTTAAATGCCATGTCATATTGACTGATTTTAGCTAGCCGGAGTAACAAATTACAGACTATACCTGTTGCCTGGTGTTGCCCTTTAAGTTTGGTAATTTTTTTTTTTTTTTTTTTCTACAGGGAGTAAATTCTACTTAGGAGTTCTGAAATATATTAACATCCAGAAAATACTTTGCTGACCTTTAATTCAGTTTCAGTGAAAGACTAGAAGGATTTGCATCTGGCTGAAGCATAGCACAACATAATTAGGAGGCTAGAAGCAGGCTATCAAAGTAATCAGCACCAGGCAATGAGGAAAAATACCTGAGCTGGAGAATGTAACAGAATTACGCGAAACAGTCACAGAAAAATGAATGAAGGTCCCACCTAAAGCCCACAGATGCCGGCGTGTTAAGCACTTCTGTGCATCTGCAACAATATGGCCTTTGCATCAGATTATCTGAAGCCTAATTTAATTTTTCAAGGAGCATTACTGAACAAAAATAAATAAATAAAACAGGCAGGCATACCTATCTGTGATCAGCGAGTGTGAAGAGGCTAATATGTTGCTAGGCAACGTGACATCTGTAAAAGTAAAATAAATGTACACAAGAAGATGGCTGCCTGAGTGCTCTCATCATTAGACAATGTTCTTTTCCCTGGCTGCGCTGGAAGACATCTGACCATCGCACAGACTAGTTTTGTTTCCACTGAATGCAAAGCAGCAACCCGGAGGAAAGCGCACTATATTTTCCTTCTGCAAAATAGACAGCTTTAAATGCGGTTGACTAAAAAAAGCCAAGGTTTAATGCTGAGGAATGTACTTGTTAAGTATGGCTGGTTTATGTACAGAACGCATGGTGAATGTCCAAAGCACAGTGGAGTCACAGTCAAGATTTAAAGACTGGCAGACAGGTGAAGTAGCTGCACTGGGTCATGGGAAAAAATAAGTGTGGAAGCACATTGCTTCCATAATGCTGAGTGCTTCAGCAGAATGACTAGTTTTGGCTAACAAGTAAGCTAACAAACAGTGACTTTCTTTGTTATTAAAGTGGATTCTGTGCATTAACCACTTCAGCCCCGGAAGATTTTACCCCCTTCCTGACCAGGCCCTATTTTGCAATTCGGCACAGCGTTACTTTAACAGGCAATTGCGCGTCCGTGTGACGCTGTACCCAAACGGAATTTACATCCTTTTTTCCCCACAAATAGTTCCCCACATTCGATCACCCGTGCAATCTTTTTTTGTGCGCTATAAACAAAAGAGCAACAATTTTGAAAAAAAACAAAAACAATATTTTTCACATTCTTTTATATGACATTCTCAAAAAAAAAAAAAAAAAAAGTAATGGTGGTAATCTGCGATTTTTTGCGGGACTGACATTGCGGCGGACAGATCGGACCCCTGACATTTTTGACACTTATGGGGGGACCAGTGACATTACTACAGTATACTGTTACTGTAATAATGCCATTGGCAGGGAAGGTGTCTCTGATCATCCTAGGGAGAAGGACTGACGGCTGTGTTTACAACAGCCGACCGTCCTTTTCTCTCAGCGGGGAGAGATCGCGAGTGTCAGGCAGCAATCGGAGCTGCCTGACAAACGCACTGGCTTCCCAGCTGACTAGCCCAGAGCGAGCGCCGTACATGTACGGCGATTTGTCTGTAGGAGCCAGCCTGCCACAGTACATCTGCGGAGGCTGGTCAGAAGCAGTTAAGGAGAAAAACTTTATGCTGCAGCTCCCGCTGCTGTCTCCCTCCTCATTGGACAGATTGATGGCAGCAGCCATTGCTGTCAATAAAAAGCTTTGACACTGGAGCTGGGCCCAAGCCAGCAGGACTCAGGAGTGAGCAAGCATGGCTGCCCCCATGGAAAGCGGCTTTCTGTGTGGGCACCTGCTGAAGAGGAGGGTCCTGGAGCGCCAGCAGGGGATCCCAGAAGAGGAGGATCGGAGCTGCTCTGTGCAAAACCATTGCACAGAGCAGGTAAATATAGGCATGTTTGTTATTTTTTTTTTTTTTTTTTAAGAACGAGGCTTTATTTACACTTTATACCTAATTAAGTAGTTTGAACATCAGAAGCTTAATATGCCACATAAGACCTGGCTGCCAACATTGTTTTTGGACTGGTTTTGACTACCTCATGACGTATTTTACACAATCTAAAAAAACATAATACAAATATAATTTTTGGGTAAGCAGCAATTTTGTGTTTTTTTTTTTTTTAACATTCAGCTGAAAATTCCCTCTTCCAGGTCTCTTAGAACAGGTCGCAAAAGCTAATTGATAGAAATGTAATAAAATATGCAGCACCTGGCCTCCTCTCTCCCTCTGAACGTGCTGCTTTTTTTGGACGGTTTGTGGAGTGGTATGCCTGGTCGGGCCCCACAAATCCTCCTTTTTCCCAATCCCCGCTTTTTGATAATTTATCTTTTTTTTTTCCTTCTGTCCCTTACTATCTCGCCTCTTCCAGCATTGCCCTACCCTTCCTCAACTGGACTATTTGTGTGTTCCCTACCATTTCTTACTTTCACCTTGCGCATGAGTAAAAACAGGGACTTATGGTGCTAACTCTGCAGTCTCTGCTATCCAAGGTTTGTCCACGACTCTTTGATCACTTGTATTTAAGTATCATTTTACGGTCTTGCTTTACACTGCAGTTGACTGATGCCCTTACTAACCACTAGTCTTTACCCATCTCACAGTGTTCTAGCACATCCTGAAACACTTGGATCTTCCATTCCCAATGCACATTACTTATTTTGTTGCACTGTAACCCTATTGCATTTCCCTGTACTCCTCTGGTGGAGTTTTGAACTTTCTGTATATTCCTTGTAAACTTAAAACCTAATAAAATATGTGTTACAGAAAAGACCTATGTCTCCTTCTGGGAACCGATGGTTCAGAAAACCAGTGTCCACTAGGCCCTTTATCCCCCTGGCCCCCCAGTCTTCAAGCTTGCCCTCTTGTAGCCCTTTTGGCAGAGGCATTGTTTGTTCTTCCTGCGCTGTAGTAGGTGGACCTAGGAGTCTAATGCCCCGTACACACGTGCAGATTGTCGGCCGAAAAGATTCGGCCGACGACCGATCGGCCGATTTTCGGCTTGTTAGTATGATGCTTCTGACAGCCGACAGCGCACTTTCGGCCGAAAAGAATCTGTCGTGCAAGCATTAAAATTTTTGTATGCCGACACCAGAGCGGCCGATTGTTCGCCAGTCAATACAGAATTCGGCCGACAGACAGCAGATTTGCAAGACTGGGCATGCTCAGAAAAGAAAAAACACAGGGAAAGTTAACCATCACATGACATCACTTCTGCAGTCGGCTGTAGTCGGCGGACAAAATTCTTGTGCAGTCTTTTGCACTTTTCAACAGACACGATAGCCCGGGGACAAAAGACGGCCGATCGTTCGGCCGACGATCTGCACGTGTGTACGAGGCATAGGACTTTCGGTTTGTAATGCTCACTGTACCTGTGGTGTTTGACTGACAGGCCAGGAGACTGCCCTTTTGTTGCGCCTTCCATAACCTCACACTTTCCCAGACAAGTCAGGAGACTCTTGGTCTATCAATAAAATGATGCATTGAACGTCAATAGAAGGTGGCTTTGCCACTTATGAGATCCCTCCTCACAGTGTCCAGGCTTAGGAGCATCTTCTTGTATGCAGTGATGTCGTCCCTGGGGTTTAAATGGAAAGTTGTGACAAAACAGTACTAGTTCATAAAATAAGATGATTGATTTTATTTTACATAGAAACCGAACTGTTGGATAGGGTCTATTACTACCCTGGAGTTAATCTTTACTGCTGGATATGGTACAGGTGCCATCCTCCAACTTTTGTGCAAGTTATGAGAAGTGTGCTACAAAATAGTGTTTATCTGAGCAAAATAATAAACGCATGCTGTACATCTCTCCAAGACATGCACACGTCCCCCATAATATAACAGGGAGGTGTTCTGTAGTGCATAGAGAACTGTGCAGGGATAATAACACTTCTTAAGAATTCAATGCAACAAAGGCTGCATTGCACAGGAAGTTAGGACCTTTCTAGCAAGATCAAGAGGAATTTTTTTGTAGAAGAGTTTTTAACCAGTTTCCACACAGGCCATTTACATTTAAATCAATTTTTTTTGCTAGAAAATGACGCAGAACCCCCAAACATCATATGTTTTTTTTTAGCAGAGACCTTAGAGAATAAAATGGTGATTCTTGCAATTTATGTCACACGATATTTGCGCTGCAATTTTTCAAATACAATTTTTTGGGAAAAAATACACTTTAACTACTTGCTGCCCATAGGATGTCCATGGGTTTCAGTAGTTCTACTGGGATGATGCCTGCACCTACAGGCATCCTGGTATGGATCTTTTCAGCCGGCAATTCCCAGTAAGGCAGAAGTGATTTGAGTGGCTAATCCAGCAGGGGAGAGGAGAGAGCGCTCCGACAATGGCTGGCAATGCTTGGGAGTGTGACGCTGCCTATAGCCTCTAATGGCCTATTCGTTGTCAGCACTCTCTCCTGTACCATGCAGCGGTGCAGGCTGAATGAGGGAAGGGGGATCACACGAGAAGGCTAAAAATAATTAAGTATATACATGTTTCTTTCACAGGTTAGTAAGCATAGGTGTTAAGGGGGGGGAGGACAGTTTTAAGAGTAGTTAAAAGTTTGCCCCGAATTCCACTGTAAGAGTTTGCTTTAGCTGAACATAGTTCTTTTGGCAGATGAATAGTAAACACCTCTACAGGGTACCTACCAATGATAAACTACCAATAGGAGGTAAAATTGCCATGGTTAATGATTCTCAACGTTTGCAGGATTTCCTAAATTTTTCACAGGTGTATAATTCTACCTCCCTAAGTTCAGTTAGGGCAAATACTGAAATCATGGCCGGGGTGCTCTAGCTCCAGAAGGAAGGACTGAAAAAAGGTTCACTAATTTGAATCCCCTTTCTTTAGTTGGCTACGGCCATCGTACAGTACCTTACTGCAACTAGAATTAATCCTCTGCAGATCGCACACCAATAAACTAAAATCAGGTTGCGATGGGTTATTGCACTTTGCAATTCACCACAGCTCTTTGCACGGCTGCACAGGATAAGCCTCCTTGTCTGTCTTTACTGGCTCTTTGAAGCTTTTAAAAACAGACCATAAAACTGTGTTGGTGTTATAGGTTAAATTCAATAATTACATCCATAAAACATATTAATTAGCTTGTGTACTTTGCCACATGTCTCCAACACGAGGAAACACAGGAGGGGTTGTTAGTGGTCAAGAACACTCCAGTTGAGTTAAATCAGTCATTATCTGGTTTATGTTTATGAATACTACTTTGCTCATTTGTAAATTGCGACAGAAAGAAAAATAGGAACATTAGGTTGAGAAATTTGTAAACAGCACTTAATTATTTCTGCCAATATCATATGAGCTGGAAATTGAATACTAATGCTTTAGATAATCAGTGTACTTGGCGTCAGAGATGATTATAAATAAATAATAATAATGAAAATTGCATAGGGAACAAATTACCCAGACAATGGCTGCGAACAGTGCAGTTCCGCAACCGCAGGACTCTTCACATTTCAAATGTTTTAATTAGTGATGGCGGCGTTTACTGTGCTATTTTCATATAAATAACCAAGGGCATAATACAGTTTAACTGTTCTCACCAGGATTTAGACATTGCACTGCTGAAACATATTGAAACAGTTGAATGAAGTACGACATAAGGACATCAGCAAACACCTTTGCTTCTTTTATCTTACCTGCTATAGAATAATGACTGTGGGGATCTGATTGGTTGCTCACTCTCTGGGCTAATTATGTGCAGTTAATAGGAATGTTGGAAATAAAAAAAAAAAATCTGTTGTATGGTTTAACGTCAAGTGTTTCATACATCTTGGTGGTATGAGAACTAAATGACGGAGGTACTTAACTGGATCTCTAAAATTAGCCAGTCTCAACCAGGATTGTGTGGAACCCTAGGTTTCCCCAGAGGTTGCTGGAGGACAGGTCCCTCGAGCTTTGGCTTACTGACCTCCTTCCTGATGGTGCTTTTAAAATTTTAGGTCTATCGCCACTTGGGAGAGCCAACAGCATGACACCAGTGATCTTTTACGCTGACCTTAACATGCCTGGTACACACGATGACAAAATCGGATAAATAATCGTCCATTTTTTTTTTTGCATGCAAGGCTCATATTGAAAACCAATAGGTTACTAAAGTTAAGAAAATTCTTGTAATACAGAATACAACTTTGTAAGTGATGTAATGTTCGCTATTGTATTGTAATGTATTATTTAGTTTCCGAGCCTGCGTGCTTTTGGTTATTCGTTTTTTTTTGTCGTACAAATACTATACTAATTACACGGAAATCATTTGTTTGGTTATCCTTTAAGGAGCGTTTTGGTGCTGGTCCCTTCGGAATTTTTACCATGAACGGACATGAAAAGCTCTCCAAAGCTGTGAACTAATGAATAGATGATCGACTGATTCGACCGATATTCTTTGTGCGTACTAGGCATAAGGGGGGCATTCTAACCACCACTGAAAGGGTGGCATTCTTCCCACTGACCACCAACATAAGGGGCATTTTCCTAATGACCCTTGAAGAATTGGTTTCAGCAGGAGTTCCCTGGGACCTAAAAGTTTATCGCTCAAAAATCTCACTAGTTTTAGCTAGCTTCTTTTTTTGCGATTTGCGGTTTTACATAAATAAATAGGATTATGTGCTTATGATTTTCTCTTAGCTGTTCCTTGCTGTGTATGAAGTAAACCAAGTAATTTTCAGCTTTTAAAACTATACTGTTATCAAAAAAGTTTAATCAGGATGATTTTGACAGTCTGAAGAAGGGGGGTATTGGTATCTATTGGGCAATCCACAGTCGGGCTGTAATAATAAAACGTTTAGGAACCCCTAATAGAAGTTATCCTGTCAATCTGTGCATGTGACAAACGTTTCTTCGTCCATCTACTTACGCCTACTTTTTTTTTTTTTTTAAGATCAGATAAACAGGTAACAGGTATATTAGCCTAATCAAAATACATTCTAACACACAATGGTCCTGACCTTTCCTTGGGTTCAAATTATACAGACATGTTGGTGCCACATATCCTTGTGGAGAAAATAGTTGGGGCCAAGACAAACTTCCTATCGCATCAGCAGCAAATCGCACAAAGAAATATGAGCCAATAAATTCTTACCCAAAAGTTTATGCCGTATACAACTGAATATGTGTACACAAAGTATTATTTAACAGTAACAGTGCTATTTAAGACATTGTAAAGACAGTGATAGTGGTAGCTAAACCAAAATTTTGAAGAAACTCAATTAAAGCAGCTATGGTAAACTCTGGTCCTCAAGGTTGGTATATAGCATATGTTTTGTCCAATACTAGTACTCATTTGAAAAATAATAAAAATAGTAACCTACATAAGAGACAACAATATGAAAGTCTGTGAAAAGGTTCAAAGAAGTTACATGGTAATTGGTCTTGTGGACTTAGCATTGCTGGACTAGAAGGCAGTTCTGATATGCAAGGAGCTGACTCACCAGTTACAAGTTCCCGTATCTCTTGGTCACTGGTTTTTCTCAGTAGTCTAAGGAGTGCAGGGACCCCACCAGCATTCTTTACTGCTATTTTATTTTCATCAGTAGACTTGCCATAAACCAAGTTCCTTAAAGCACCACAGGCATTCTTCTGAACTTCCAAGACTTTGTTATCCAGAAGGTCTACCAGGTGCTTTATTCCTCCCAGCCTGCACACCTATGGAGGAAATAATGGATGTAAAGAGCATTTAAGAAATGATCTACTATGCACTGCTCGCATCAACATTTATCATTTGATTCAATTTGGTCCACATTTATAGGATTTTATAGCATTTTTCTAGATTTTTTTATATAGATAAATATGAAATAGTCAGGTAATATTTTAAGTTCCCATAAGAGCTACTAAGCAGAGTTTTAGCCTGCTTTTTACATCTAGGGTTGTATTTTTGCTTGTACAAAGGAAGAAGACCCTAGTTTGTAGGAGTCAAATTATTCATCACATTAGTGACTCCCTCTCTTTTGTGCAGCATGGTAGCAGGTTTTATTATGCCAAGGGTAGATGCAAAGCAAGCAGTGTTTGCTGAGCGGTGTCTTCAGATAACCCATGGTTCTCGTGGAATCTGTTGTTGATTATTACATGTAGCAAGCCCCTAGAAATGAACTTTTATAGCATTCAAAGAGCTTAATTTTAGAATATTTATGCTTTAAATGGAATACTTTTTAACCACGAAGCAGATACAGGAGAACTTCAGGAGCTTACATAGCAGTGCCTGATGCAAAAACTGTTTGTGCGGGTCATAGCATCATTCGTCATAGCAATCAGATTTTTAAGAGATATAATTTAAAGCCCGTGGTGTGTGAAACACACTCAAACACCCGATGCATAAAAAAGTGCGCACACAAAAAGTGCACTAGGTGTACATCTGGCCCTCCTCCGAGAAGGAAGGGCCCTGACCCCCCAGGGCGCAAGACTCCTGACAGGGATTGAGGTACTCACTATGGCCTGCCCAGCCGAGACCAGGCAGACCCCGTTCTCCAGGGGGACTGCCGAAACAGCCCACCCCAAGTACTAGGGAGACCCCATGAGGGAGGGCGAACTAAGCCAGGAGGCCATATCCACCCCCTCCCAAGACTAACAGGGCAGGCCCGAGGACCTACGTGAACACACAATAAATAAAAAAAAGAGTGGGGATAGGGAAGTGGAGAAGTGCTGGTAGTGTCAAGGTGCAAGACCTTGACAGGCCCCTCGGCCAGGAATAAAAAATTCCTCTAGTCCTGGCCAAAAGGCCCGTCCCAAGAGGCAAGTGCGGAAAAAAGTGTGTGTGGTGCAGTGACCAAGGTGCCAAAAACATAAGGTGAGCTGCCCCTCACCAGTGAGATTTACGGCACCCCTGAGCTGCCACCCCACGGGCACATACACCACAGGCTTTTTTCGGCCTTCAGCCAGACCAGCGTAGCCCATCCCTACCAGGAGGCATGGAATGTAGACAGCTTAGGGAGAGCATGCCTTCAACTGGGGACAAGCCCCCTGCTAGGCCAGATTCAACCCAGGAGGAAAAACCCTCCCACCGCCATCCAAATTCTTTACCAATCACATCCAGGAGCAATACTAACCGTTCCTTACCAGCTTTCTTGCTCCCTTCAAACTGATAGGGGCGGATCCCATTCAAATCAGGAGGCAATGGACCCATCCGGCTTTCTCTGACAGTGCCTACTTCCCAGTCCCACAGATTCTCCTGAGGTGCCCTGGATCATTTCAGCCCCTGCCGATACTAACCATCAAGGTCCATACCAACTGATAAGAACAATACTACACTTGATCTTAGCCAAAAGGCAGAGTAGATTTTTAAGAGATGTGAAACCTGTCTGCAGGCAGTAGTAATTTGATTAGCAAGTCCTTTTAAAATGCAGGAATGTGGTTAGGTTGGGCTACTTCTCATTCAGCTTATGGTGCCTAGGGAATATTGAGAATAGGCTGTGTCAATTCCCTTGTTATCTCCCATTTCAAAGACTGTCTCTTTAGATATGCAATGAAGGTGGTTGTCTGTTCCAGGATGGACAATTTGCCCAGGAGATGACCTAGCATAATTAATCCCCCAGAGAGGAGGGCTATCAAGAGGCTGGGTTGTGCTAAATATAGGGGATGGGGAAACTGTCCAATCCTGAATGAGATACGCCCAGAGGGAGGAGAAGGGTAAGATTGCTACACCAATCAGAATGGCTCTAAGCAAGGCGAGATAGATCTATATAAGTGAGGGCAGGAAGGAAAAAATTCTCTTGCATTCAGCAGACTAGAATTAAACTCTCATGAGAATGGTAACTATGGAATATATTTCCTGCACTTAAATGTATACATGCTTGTCCTATTTGTTTTCTGTATTGCTCTGTTTGTATCATTGTGTTAGGAGTATCATACTCTATATTTGTTCAGCTAAACTATGAATATTTTCCATTTTGTATGTACTATAGAGAAATTGTTGTGAATTAATTTAGGCTTCAAGGCTACTTGCCAATAAATTAATATTGCTGTTTTGAAACTTTCACTCATGGTCAAAGAACTCTCATTTAACCCGAATATTGTCTGAGGTATCATAAATCTCAGAATAGACCTTACGGGTAACAGTGCTCATAGGATCTCATCAATAAAAGTCAATGTCCATCACTGAAAATGAAAGGAATAGTGCTCTAGAATAATCTTTATGATCTCTATTTGTCTATTGAGCCATATACACTATATTACCAAAAGTATTGTGATGCCTGCCTTCACACGCACATGAACTTTAATGGCATCCCATTCTTAGTCTGTAGGGTTCAATATTGAGTTGGTCCATCCTTTGCAGCTATAACAGCTTCAACTCTTCTAGGAAGGCTGTCCACAAGGTTTAGGATAGCGTCTATGGAAATGTTTGACCATTCTTCCAGAAGCACATTTGTGAGGTCAGGCACTGATGTGGATGAGAAGGCTTGGCTCGCAGTCTCTGCTCTAATTCATCCCAAAGCTCTTCTATTGGGTTGAGGTCAGGACTCTGTGCAGGCCAAGTTCCTCCACCCCAAAACTCGCTCACGCATGTCTTTATGGACCTTGCTTTGTGCACTGGTGCGCAGTCATGTTAGAACAGGAAGCGGCCGTCCCCAAACTGTTCCCACAAAGTTGAGAGCACGATTGTCCAAAATGTCTTGGTATGCTAACCCCTTAAGAGTTTCCTGCACTGAAACGAATGGCCCAAACCCTGAAGAACAACCCTCCACCAAATGACTTGGACCATTGCACAAAGCTAGGTCCATAAAGACATGGATGAGCGCATTTGGGGTAGAGGAACTTGACCGGCCTTCACCTCAACCTGATAGAACACCTTTAGTATGAACTGGAGCGCAGACTGCGAGTCAGGCCTTTCCCCCCACTTTAGTGCCTGACCCAACAAATGCACTTCTGGAAGAATAGTCAAACATTCCCATAGACACACTGATAAACCTTGTGGACAGCCTTCCCCGAAGAGTTGAAGCTGTTAAAGCTGCAAAGGGTGGGCCAATTAATATTGAACCCTACGGACTAAAACTGGGATGCCATTAAAGTTAATGTGCATTTAAAGGCTGGCATCCCAATACATTTGGTAATATAGTGTATATTTAGGCATTAATGATCAATATAATCAAGGTCCACTAGATAGCCTCTATCAATTTTTTTTTCAATTTCTATGGCCAATGAGAAGGGAAAATCTAAAGTGAGGCTTGGATGCCTTGAATGGGCCACTTAAATCAATTTAATTTGAGGCTTGGCTATCAATTTTAGATAATTGTGTTGCAACTCAGACTGAGGCTTGGTTACGGCCATTTTGCTGACGTCACGCATGACAAAATGTGTAGGGCGAAGCTGCGTGCTGACGTCATTGCGCTCCCACAAGTGCGGGTGGTCTGTCTGTTTCTGCTGATGAGAATGATGCTGTATGGCGCAATTCAGATCTTTCTGATGTAAGTGCAATTTTAACTGAGTAAATTAAATAAGGTGGTTTTACACTATTGGAGTGTCTGTACCCATATTTTTATGTGAATACCTGTGGGATGTCATGCAGAGGACCGCCATAAGAATTCTCGCTTCTTGGCAAGAGCATCTGTAACCGTTTTGATGATCTTTAATCCGGTTTTCTCTTATGAGCCCTTTTGACCTGTCTTTAAGGAGAGGGTCATTTGCAGCTGGTAAGCATGCATTTCTACTATTGAGGTGGCAGATATTTTCAAACTAGTAAATATATGTTCATCAACTCTATCAAGCATACTGCACCTTAGTGATGTAATTACAGCCACAACAGTCTTAAATTACATACTTCCAAAGTTCACAGCCCATAAAATGAGTGTCACAATGACCATGTGTGAGTGGGGCCTACAGCAATAAAAGAATGGAGCTCAGGCCTACCTCAGTCTTGGTTTTATGGTCTCCGAAGCAGAGATGCTGCAAGTAGGCGGCTGCATTTGCCTGCACAGATGGGAAGTGATGCTGAAGCATGTGAATGACCTCAGGCAATTCGGGGTCACGCCAAGCAAACTCTCTGAGGGAGGAAATAGAGAAATAGTTTACTGTACACATTTACATTAAATCCACAGTCAATGTGCAAGCATGAATATTTCACACTGCCAGAGCTATTGCTTACAGCAATGAAGAAACATATTGAAGGTATTGACCTTTCCAAATTAGATATCCAGACAGTGTCAAAAATAGAAATCTAATTAAACCGAAGGTAATCAAGTAGAACATTTACAAATCTAAACTGAACGCCAGGTGGTTGTAGAGACAAAAAAGTAATGCACCTGTGTATTCATTAACACATCACTGAATTAAATAAATGTAGGTCTTCTTGACATAGGCTTTACATTTATCTTGAGTGGTAACATTATCCTTAACATTCACAACCAAGATGTGGGTACAGATCGAACAATGTTAGGTATCATCGTCTTCCCTCCTCTGGCTGCCAATCAAACACTACAGATCCCTCAAGACATATCCAACCATAGGAGCCACCATTGCAGGGATTCACCAAACCTTTTATAGGAGACGGATGTCCCCTCATTCCTTGCCCTCGACACCGGTGTTACATAAACTTGAGTTTTCCCCGGAATAGACCCTTAAACAACTTTTACATCTTGGCGAGATAAGCATATTCTGGTGTATGCACTTTGTCACCTGGAATGGGTGGGCGAAAAATTTCCAATTTAATGCAGCCACCTCTGGACCCCTGGATGGCTTACCAACTTCAGCATTACTTGGCTACAATTCTAGATCACATTTTGTATACTATCCATCATTTACAAGCTTCTTATTGCCCTTGGGGAGGATTTTGTCTCTTCATATACACACAAGTGTGAACTCGAATTACAGTTGACGCTCCCAAAAGCACAGATTGATAGAGCCATTAAGCTTCCCAGAAGTCCTCATTAGCCAACCGGCTCCAAGAACAAGGTTACAAATTTCTATAGGGATACTACCAGTTCCCAGTGAAGTTAAAAAAAAATTTACCTGGAGGTCTCAAAATATGTGATGTCAAAAGGAATCGGGCACTTTGTACATTTCTGGCAATTTTCCACCTTAGGGACATTCTGGACAGATGTCCAAAATGTGATTAATAAACCTATGTCCATGGGCCTTGGTACAAAGCCTCTAGGTTCCTTATTCGATGTAAATCAGAGCATGATGAAGCAGACATTTGCTAACATTACCCATGCTGAATGGGCATGTATTCATGACCGATGGAAACAAACCTCATTCCTCTTATTGATTGGTTTGCTAGACTTTACAAAATCAGGACTAAGGAAGAATGGATGACCACTTATTACAACAGAGGTGTCAAATTCAGGGACACTTAGCCTCCATGGGCGGCCTTTACTTTTATGGTATGCTACAACATGCGGATTAAATGGACTGTGATGTGAGATGCTTCCCTCTCTGGTATGCCGGAGGCTGGGTGCGATGGACACCTTCTCCTCCTGCTTCTCTCTACTTCTTTCCTTCTTGCCTGTCCCCCACCCCCTTTTTTTCCTCTTATAGTAATAGCTGCTTCCTTTGGTCCCACATGGGATTATCCTTTTTATTATCCTCATTTTTTTCCCTGTACTTCTTAACATATGGAAAAATGTTCTGGATGTTGTGCTCCCTGAGGTGGTAAACACATTCCATTTACATACCTGTATTACAGAAGTTCTATGTAGACGATACGCACATTTTTTTTTTAACTTTCTCTACCGACAGATGTAAATCTCAGGAAAAAAGTTTCTTAATTTAGATCTACATAGTCGATGTGTAACGTGTATGTGTACTGTAAATAATGACCGCACTTGCTTTTGATGGAACAAGTAATAGAGGCTGTAAACAAAGGGCTGTACCATACTTATTTGCACAAGTTCTTGAATAAAGAATTTAAAAAAATGCAAGCAGTGTAAATTCCTAAATTTGACTTGCTGTCATCTACTTGAAATAACTGTACAGCGGAGGTCAGAATGGGGGATGGAAAATCAGCACAATTTGCTGGAGTAGAAGTAACATACAGATAAGAGAAGAGTGACAGAGAAGAGTGACAGTTGAGCTCATCAGCCTGTTGCTTTACCTTTCACCATCCAGTCACAGGCTGGGGGTGGGACAAGACCTGCAAGTATTAAGTTTGATTTGCTACGTTATAGGAAACATCTAGAAATGTTATTTCTATTTCAGCAGTACTCTGTAAAATGTACCGATTGGTTTTCTTCTGCAAGCAGTTCAGTATGGTGAGTGTAAGTGCTATGTTTAACAAACCTGAGGAAGCAATCTACTCCTGAAATGTGACCACATAAACTGGGGAAGAGCACAGTTTAAAAAAATATAAATAAAAATTGGATACTGCTTTCATGAAAAATTTAAATGATTTAGAATTCACAGTATCTCACAAAAGTGAGTACACCCCTCACATTTTTGTAAATATTTTATTATATCTTTTAATGTGACAACACTGAAGAAATTACACTTTGCTACAATGTAAAATAGTGAGTGTACAGCTTGTATAACAGTGTAAATTTGCTGTCCCCTCAAAATATCTCAACACAGCCATTAATGTCTAAACTGCTGGCAACAAAAGTGAGCACACCCCTAAGTGAAAATGTCGAAATTGGGCCCAAAGTGTTAATATTTTGTGTGGCCACTATTATTTTCCAGCACTGCCTTAACCGTCTTGGAAATGGAGTTCACCAGAGCTTCGCAGGTTTCAAATTGGGCCCAATTAGCCATTTTCCCTCCCGGTGTCATGTAAGTTGTTCTTGTTACAAGGCGTCAGGTGTGAATGAGGAGCAGGTGTGTTAAATTTGGTGTTATCACTCTCACTCGCTCATACTGATCACTGGAAGTTCAACATGGCACCTCATGGCAAAGAACTCCCTGAGGATCTGAAAAACTGAATTTTTGTAAAATCTTACCTGTAAAATTCCTTTCTCTGAGTCCTCCGACAGTCGCCGCCATCTTCATATTCGTCACAATGGGGTATTAGACTTTGCTCCGTAGGAGTAGCTAGGCAACAGAATATGTCAGTATTAAAGCTTTTAACATATCCCCACCCCAGGGGGTGGTCCCCTCAGTCTATGCCCTCCTGCTTCCTGTTTCCTGCTTCAGTTTCAGTGGAATAGCAGTAGAGTACCTAAACCCCAAAAGAGGGGCGGGGGCGGCGACTGTCGGAGGACTCAGAGAAAGGAATTTTACAGGTAAGATTTTACAAAAATTCCGTTTTCTCTTACGTCCTCCGACAGTCGCCGCCTCTTCATATTCGTCACATATGGGGACGTCCCAAAGCAGTGCAAACATGAGGGGTGGGAAACGCATCCGCGCCGAAAGGCAACGCAGTCTCCACATCAAAGAAAGGAACCTTACCAAAGGAAGGAAACCAGCTGGGCAACAGCAAAAATAAGTGCTCAACAGGAGCAACAACTCAGGAAAAGACAAAAAAACCAGGGGATACAAAACTTATCCCAACAGCCAGGAGTCCCCAACAAGGGACCCTAGGGAACAGCCGCACTAAGAACCTTGCGGCCAAAGGAAGCATCCGCCGATGCCTGAACATCTACTTTGTAGAATTTTGTGAAAGTGTGCACGGTCGACCAAGTCGCCGCCTTACACACCTGGGCCACAGAAGCCCCATGACGACAGGCCCAAGACGTACTCAGAGATCTAGTAGAGTGCGCCTTCACAGGCACAGGGGGAACCTTCCCCTGCAAAGCATAGGCCTGTTCAATGGTCTGCCTGATCCATTTGGCGATGGTAGAGGCCGAAGCCGCCATGCCCTTCCGAGGACCCTCTGGAAGAACAAACAAGGAGTCCGTCTTTCGAAAAGACTCAGTCGATTTAAGGTAAACCCTTATCGCCCGAACAACATCCAGAGAGTGCAATCTCACCTCCTTTGGATGTTTAGGCTTCGTGCACAACGAAGGCAAGACAATATCCTCATTAAGATGGAATTCCGAAACTCGTTTCGGCAGAAAAGAAGGATTAGGTCGCAAGACCACCTTATCCAAATGAATAACCAGGTACGGAGACTTGCAGGACAAAGCCGCCAGTTCCGACACTCTGCGAGCCGAAGTGATCGCCACCAAAAAGGCGACCTTTTTGGACAACATAGACAACGAGATCTCCCTGATCTGTTCAAAAGGAGCACGTTGCAACACAGAGAGAACGAGATTCAAGTCCCAAGGGGGCAGAGGATCCCGCCTCGGGGGAACCAGATGCCGCACACCCTGAACAAAGGTGCCAACCAATCGGTTGGAAGCCACGGGACGTTGAAACAGAACGGCCAGAGCAGACACCTGACCCTTTATCGTAGCCAGCGCCAAACGCTGATCAACACCCGTTTGAAGGAAAGACAGCACACGGGACACCGAGTACGTGCGGGGTGAAAACCCCCTGGACTCACACCAGGCAAAATAGGCCTTCCAAGTACGGTAATAAACCTTCCCCGAGGAAGACTTCCTCGCGCTGATTAAAGTATGAACGACCTCCGAAAGAGAGACCCCTCTCCTTCAGGACCTCGGTCTCAACAGCCAGGCCGTCAAAGCCAGCGACTGTAAAGCAGGATGGTATATCGGTCCTTGAGACAGTAGATCGTCTCGAAGAGGCAGACGCCACGGGGCGTCGACCGCCAGATTCACGAGGTCTGCGTACCAGGACCGGCGAGGCCAGTCCGGTGCCACAAGAATCACCGTGTTGCGTTCCGAGTGTAACCTGCGAAGGAACCTGGACAGCAACTGAATCGGTGGAAACGCGTACATCAGCCTGTACCGATGCCACGGGGCCACTAACGCGTCCGACGCGTCTGCCCGAGGGTCGCGCGTCCTTGCCACGAACCTCTTCACCTTGTTGTTGAGGCGAGACGCGAACAGGTCCACATCTGGAAGACCCCACTTCGCGCACAACGTCTGGAAGACAGCCGGATGGAGAGACCATTCCCCCTGATCCAGGGTCTGGCGACTCAGATAGTCCGCCTGCCAGTTCTCCACTCCCGGAATGTGAACCGCCGTTATCGCCGGGACATGAGTCTCGGCCCAAGACAGAATGTCGGCCACTTCTCGAGCCGCTCGGGCACTCCTGGTGCCCCCTTGGTGGTTGATGTAGGCCACCGCCGTGGCATTGTCCGTCTGCACCCGAACCGGGAACCCTGTAGCCGGTCCGTCCAGCGATGAAGACAGAGCCTTATCGCACGCAATTCCAGAATGTTGATCGTAAGGGAAGACTCCCCCTCCGACCAAGTCCCCTGAGCGGACAGAACGCCCAGAACTCCACCCCAGCCCGACAGGCTGGCATCCGTGGTGATTACCGTCCACGAGATCGGACGAAACGACTTGCCCCCAGACACCAACGGGGACTGGAGCCACCACAGAAGGTTTTCCCTGGTGCGAAGACTCAACGAGATTTGAAGATCCAGAGATTGAGGTCGCCCGTCCCACCTGGACAGGATCTCCGCTTGGAGACCCCGCGTGTGAAACTGTGCGAAAGGAATCGCCTCGAAGGCCGAGACCATCAATCCCAGACATCTCATACACGTCCGCAGAGACGAGTTCGGAACGTCCCTGAGGGACCTGACTTCCTCCCGGAGAGTCCTGAGTTTGTCTTCCGGCAGGAAGACCTTCGCCTGCACCGAGTCCAGTATCATTCCCAGATAGGGGAGACGAACCGACGGACTCAGTGTCGACTTTGCAGGAGTTTGGTTGGACGATAAATTTTCCAGAGTTTGCATTGTGACAGACAGGTCCTCCTCCAGACCCTGTCTGGTCGCAGACCGAACCAGAATGTCGTCCAGATACCCCAGGACAGAAATGCCCTGGGCCCTCAATAATGCCAGAACCGGTGCAAGCACCTTGGTGAAGACCCGCGGAGCCGAGGCGAGACCAAAGGGCAACGCCACGAACTGGTAGTGATCCTCCGCAATGGCAAATCGAAGGTACCTCTGATGACCCTCGAATATGGGGATGTGAAGGTACGCATCCTTCAAATCGATGGAGGCCATGAATTCCCCCGGAACCAGGGCAGCCACCACCGACCGCAGGGATTCCATGCGGAACTTGCGAACCCGCACAGAGCGGTTCAGAGCCTTCAAGTCCAGAATCGGACGAACCTTGCCCTCCTTTCTGGGCACGGTGAACAGATTGGAATAAAACCCCCGAAACCTGTCCCGATGAGGCACCGGAACCACCACTCCCTGAGCCCTCAGGTCCCGCACCGCCAGGTGCAGGTCCCGCAGGCGCACTGGAGACAGTTGAAGATTTGAGGGAAAAAATCTGCTCTCCGGCCGAGAGAGAAACTCGATCTTGTAACCAGATTGAACGATTTCCAGAACCCATCTGTCCCGCACACGGGCCAACCAGGGCTGAAGAAAACCGAGCAAGCGTCCCCCCACCCCAAAACTGGGTGAGGGCGCCCCTTCAGGCCGAACTGTTATGGGCTGCAGGTCCGGATTGGCCGGACTTCTGTTTCCCAGACCAGGGCTTCTTCTGAGAGCCTTGACCTTTGAACGGTTTGCCCTTGTAGTGCGGCCGAAAGGCACGAAAGGACCCCTGAGGGGGCCGAAAATTTGCATGCTTCTTCCCAGAAGCCCCCTTAGCCTTGGGGAAATGGGGCAAGAGAGTGCTCTTACCCCCGGTGATCCCCTTAATCAACACATCCAGGGACTCCCCAAAAAGGCGAGACCCATCATAAGGCAGATTGGCTAAGGTCTTACGTGAAGATTGGTCCACCGACCAACATTTTAACCAAACCAGGCGGCGAGACAACACCGCCACGCTGTGCACACGTGCAGCCAACGGAATCAGGTCCAGGTCCGCATCACACAGATACAGGACACCCTGGTGGATCTGATCCACCATATCCAGGGTCGCCGCCGAGGCCGAATCGGCCACTAGAACGCGCCTAAGCATCTGCGTCCAACTTGCGATCGCCTGGGCCGCCATGAGAGAAGCAAACAGAGCCTTAAGCATAGAACCCGTAACAGAATAAGTATGACGGGCAAGAGACTCCAGTCTCCTATCCGTGGCATCACGGAAAACAGGGGAACCCTCTGCAGGAATCGCAGTGGCTTTGTTCAAAACCGCAATTGCATGATCCACTGGTGGAGGCACACACCACCGTTCATCAGTGGCAGGCGAAAAAGGATAACGCAGCTTGAATTTACTTGGTACCGCAAAAGGTTTGCGCAGATCGCGCCATTGATCCTTAACAGCGCGCTGAAAATCAGCATTGCAGGGAAAAACCTGCGGCGTCCTGCGTTTTCTCTGCGTCCCATAAGCCGCCAAGGCAGCGGGGGGACACACTTCGTCCTGCAAACGCAGCGTTTGCTTAATGGAAGCAATCAACTCATCCATGATTGCAAGCTCTTCAGGCGAGCCAGGGGGAGAATTATCGACCCCCTCAACTTCAGCCTCCACCTCAGACCCCACTAGATCAAGAGAGGAGCGGGACCCCGATAAGGAGGCCCCTGCCAGAACAGCCCCATCACCTTCACCCTCAGAATCAGAGGAAAGAGCAACTCTGGGCCTTTTAGTAGATTGAGCAGCCACCAGCATTTGCACCTGAGCAGCAAGGCCAGCCACAATAGTGGCTAAATCCCCCCCTGGGGGGGAAACAGCGGTCCCCTGGCTTTCCACCAATACTGTAGGAAATTTGCCCTCCTGAGAATCCATTGCCCCTGTAATGCCAGACAACCAAGGGTTAACTGCCCCTTTTTAGCAAGCGCAGCCCACCGCACCACACTCAAGCACAATGAGACCCCCACAGGGAATATGCAAACTGAACACAGGCAATGGATAGCAAGAACAGAAGGATAAAACCTGAGGAGACCCTCGCCGCTGCTGCTGCCTCGATCGGTGTTCCTGGAAAGAGGAAGTGATGCTGCCAGGGCGCTCTATGTAAGCCTATGGAGGCTACAAGAAAATGGCCGCCATGCATGTAAACCATGCGGCCGGAGCGGGTGTGGGCAAAATGGCGTCGTTTGGCGCCGAAAACGCCGCTCCACAGTGCATTAAAACACACATTACATTCCAATATAAGAATACATGTCAGATCGCCGCAGCGATCGCTGTATATGCCCAAACATGCCAAAAAAACATGCCCCACAGCACACAGCTTCTCACACTGCCCAGTCTGACACACACAGTGTCATACAGCTCCCCCCCCCCTTGCAGCCCACAGCATGCAGCCGAGAGATAGGGAGACAAGCAGTGTGAATAGAGGCAGGTTACACAGTCCCAGACTGACACCCCCCCCAGACAGACAGGTCCCCACATAAATACACTTACCTCACATGGCGTGGGGGACCCGCACAGGCAAACAAGCCGCTGCACATGAGGCAGGGAGAGTCGCAATTCAAGACGCACAAAATGGGGGTTAAGAAACCGCACAGCGTCCAGTGAGGTAGCCACCTCACCAATCATCCCTGCACCGAACAGGGATGGGTCGTTCACTATGCCAGGAGCGTTACCTGGCTGAACGCTCGATGGCAGACTGGGAAGCCACTGACCCACGACCTGCGACCAGGGGGATCAGCCCGAGACCCAGTCCGCATGATCCTCTTCGTCCGAAGAACTAACTAACGCTGACAAAATAACAGCTAATTAAAGGTAGAGAGAAAAACTCAAACAAAATATTAAAAAGAAGAAAGAGTCTGGGACAGAAAGTCCCAGTACAGAGAGAGCCAGCCACTCCTGACAAGCTAGACATTAAAACTGAGATATGGTTGCAGGAAGTAGGAGGGTATTGACTGAGGGGACCACCCCTTGAGGGTGGGATATGTTAAAGCTTTATTGTTAACATATTCTGTTGCCTAGCTACTCCTTCGGAGCAAAGTCTAATACCCCATATGTGACGAATATGAAGAGGCGGCGACTGTCGGAGGACGTAAGAGAAATTCAGTTTTCTCTTACGTCCTCCGACAGTCGCCGCCATCTTCATATTCGTCACAATGGGGACGTCCCAAAGCAGTGCAAACATGAGGGGTGGAAAACGCAGCCGCGCCTAAAGGCAACGCAGTCTCCACATCAAGAAAGTAACCTTACCAAAGGAAGGAAACCAGCTGGGCAACAGAGAAACAAGAAAAAATTTGCTCAACGGGAGCAATAACCCAGGAAAAAAACAAATAACCCAGGGATACAAAGAAATCCCAAACAGCCCAAAAGACCAAAACCAGGGACCCTAAGGGACCGCCGCACTAAGAACCTTGCGGCCAAAGGAAGCATCTGCCGATGCTTGAACATCCACTCTGTGGAACAGAGTGAAGGTGTGCACGGTCGACCAAGTCGCCGCCCTACACACCTGGGCCACAGAAGCCCCATGACGACAGGCCCAAGACGTACTCAGAGATCTGGTAGAGTGCGCCCTCACAGGCATAAGGGAAACTTTTCCCCGCAAAGCATAGGCCTGTTCAACGGCCTGTCTGAACCAATTGGCGACGGCAGAAGCCGACGCCGCCACGCCCTTCCGAGGACCCCCGGAAGGACAAACAAAGAATCCGACTTGTGAAAAGATTCAGACGATTTTAGGTAAACCCTAATCGCCATGAACAGCATCCAAGGAGTGCAACACCACCTCCTCCGAATGTTTAGACTTCGCGCAAGGCGAAGGCAAGACAATGTCCTCATTGAGGTGAAATTCCGAAACCCTCTTCGGAAAAAAAGAAGGGTTAGGTCGCAAGACCACCTTAACCAAGTGATTGACCAGATACGGACAATGGCAGGACAGGCTGCCAGCTCCGACACTCTGCGAGCCGAATTGATCGCCACCAAAAAGGGTGACCTTCTAGGACAACATAGACAACGAGATCTACCCGATCCGTTCAAAAAAGAACCATGTTGTAACACGGACAGAACAAGATTCCAGTCCCAAGGAGGCAGAGGCACCCTCCTAGGAGGGACCAGATGCCCCCGAACAAAAGTGCCAATCAAGGAGATAGATGCCATAGGACGTTGAAAAAAGAACGCCAAATGCTGTCAACACCCTTTCGAAGGAAGGACAACACCCCAGACACCGACCACGGGTGAGGTGAAGACCCCCTGAACTCACACCAGGCAAAATAGGCCTCCGAAATACGGTAAAAGACCTACCCCGAGGAAAAATTCCTCGCGTCAATCAAAGTGTAAATGACCTCAGGGGAGAGACCCCTATCCCTCAGGGCCTCGGTTTCAACAGCCAGGCCGGCAAGGCCAGCGACTGCAAGGCAGGATGAAATATCAGCCCTTGAGACCGGAGATCTTCCCGAAGAGGCAGACGCCACGGGGCGTCGACCGCCAAATGCACGAGGCCTGCGTACCAGGACCGGCGAGGCCAGTCCGGTGTCACAAGAATCACCTGGGCAGCAATTGAAACGGTGAAAACGCATACATCAGTCGGTACTGATGCCACGGAGCTACCAACGCGTCTGCCAGAGGATCGCGTGGCCTTGCCACGAACCTGTACACCTTGCTGTACAGACGAGACGCGAACAGGTCCGCCTCCGGAAGACCCCACGTCGCGCACAACATCTGGAGAACACCCGGACGGAGGGGCCATTCCCCCTGGTCCAGGGACTGGCGGCATCAGATAATCCGCCCGCCAGTTCTCCAACCCCTGGAATGTGAACCGCCGATATCGCCAGGACATGCGTCTCGGCCCAAGACAGAATGTCGGCCACTTCCCGAGCCACCTGGGCCCTCTTGGTGTCCCCTTGGCGAATGACGTAAGCCACCGCCGTGGCAATGTCCGTCTGCACCCGAACCGGACAGCCCTGCAGCCTGTCCGGCCAACGTTGAAGGCAGAGAATCATCGCACGCAATTCCAGAATGCTGACCGGAAGGGAGGATTCCCCCTCCGACCAAGTTCCCTGGGCGGACAGAACGCCTAGAACACCACCCCAGCCCGACAGGCTGGCATCCGTGGTGACCACCGTCCATGAGAGAGGACGAAAAGACTTGCCCCCTGACACCGGCGGGGACAGGAGCCACCACAGAAGAACTCTTCTGGTGCGATGGCCCAACGAAATCCGGATCCAGAGATCGCGGTCGCCCGTCCCACCTGGACAGGATCTCCGCTTGGAGACCCCGCGTGTGAAACTGGGCGAAGGGAATCGCCTCGAAAGCCGAGACCATCAATCCCAGACATCTCATGCACGTCCGAGTGGACGAGGACGGAGCGTCCCTGAGGGACCTGACTTCCTTCCTGAAGAGTCCTGAGTTTGTCGTCCGGTAGGAAGACCTTCGCCTGGACAGAGTCCAGAACCATTCCCAGGTAAGGGAGACGAACCGATGGGCACAGTGCTGACTTTGGAAAAGTTATCGTCCAACCAAACTCCTGCAGAGACTGCATCGTAACGGACAGAGCCTTCTCCAGACCCTGGCTGGTCGCAGACCGAACCAGAATATCGTCCAGATACCCTAGGACAGATACGCCCTGGGCTTTCAACAAAGCCAAAACCGGTGCCCGCACCTTGGTGAACACCCGTGGAGCCGAGGCGAGACCAAAGGGCAACGCCACAAATTGGTAGTGATCCTCCGCTATGGCGAATCGAAGGTACCTCTGGTGACCCTCGAAATTCGGGATGTGAAGATACGCATCCTTCAAGTCGATGGAAGCCATGAACTCCCCCGGAACCAGGGCAGCCACCACCGACCGCAGAGATTCCATGCGGAACTTGCGCACCCGCACAAAGCGGTTCAGCGCCTTTAAGTCCAGAATCGGACGTACCTTGCCCGCCTCCCGGGCACGGTGAACAGATTGGAATAGAACCCCCGAAACCTGTCCCGATGAGGCACCGGGACCACCACTCCCTGAGCCCTCAGGTCCTGCACCGCTAGATGCAGATCCCGCAAACGCTCCGGGGACAGTAGAAGATTTGAGGGAAAAAATTTGCGCTCCGGCCTATAGAGAAACTCGATCTCGTAGCCAGATCGAACGATTTCCTGAACCCACCTGTCCCGAACCTGGGACAGCCATGGCTGAAGGAAACCGAGCAAGCGTCCCCCCACCCCAGAGTCGGGTGAGGGCGCCCCTTCAGGCCGCACTGTTGTGGGCCGCTGAACCGGACTGGCCGGACTTTTGCTTACCAGTCCACGGCTTCTTACCAGGAGCCGTCTTAGCCTTTTGGGATTAGGTTAAGAGCGTGCTCTTACCACCCGCGATCCCCCTTAATTAACGTATCTAGGGACTCACCAAAAAAGGCGAGAACCATCATAGGGCAGATTAGCCAAGGTCTTACGCGAAGATTGGTCCACCGACCAACACTTTAACCAAACCAAAACGGCGAGACAATACCGCCACACCATGTACACGTGCAGCCAACGGAACCATATCCAGGTCCGCATCACACAAATACATGACACCCTGGTGGATTTGATCCACCATATCCAAAGTCGCCTGGAGGGCAGAATCAGCCACCAGGACGCGATTAAGCACCTGCGTCCAGCTCGCGACAGCCCGGGCCGCCATAAGTGAAGCAAATAAAGCTTTCAGCATAGAACCCATAATAGAATAGGCATGACGGGCAAGGGACTCCGTCCGTTTGTCCATGGCATCCCGGAACACCGGGATATCCTCAGCAGGAATCGCAGTGGGCTTATTCAGAACCGCTATCGCGTGATCCACCGGAGGTGGGACACACCAACGCTCATCAGTAGCGGGCGTAAAAGGATAGCGCAGCTTAAACCTACTTGGTATAGCAAAAGGCTTGCGTATATTACGCCAATGTTCCTTTACAGCGCATTGAAAATCATCAGTGCAGGGAAATACCTGCGATGTTTTGCATCTTTTCTGCGTCCCATAAGTCGCCAAGGCAGCAGGAGGACAAGGTTCATCCTGTAAACGCAGTGTTTGCTTGATAGAAGCAACCAATTCATCCATGAGTGCAAGCTCTTCAGACGAGCCAGGGGGAGAAATATCAACCCCCTCAACTTCAGCCTCCATTTCTGACCCTACAAGGTCCAGGGAGGAACGGGACCCCGACAAGGAGACCCCAGCAACAGCAGCCCCATCACCAACACCCTCTGAATCAGAGGAAATTGAAAACTCTGGGCCTTTTTGAGGATTGAGCAGCCATCAGCAATTGCACCTGAGTCGCAAGGCTAGCCACAATCGCAGCCAAATCCCCCCCCGAGGGGTAAAACCGCAGTCCCCTGGCTTCCCACCAATGTGACAGGAAATTTGCTTTCCTGAGAATCCATGCCCCAAAATGAGTAAAATAAAATGGGTGACCGCCCCTTTAAATAAGGCGCTGCGAACGTAGCCCACCGCCACACAAGCACACCCACACCAGGGACCCCCACAGGGAGAAGTTATACTCAGGCAAGGATACAGAGAATAGAGGGAAAAAACCTGGAGAGACCGCTGCTGCTGCTGGTCAGATTGGTGCTCCTGTAGAAAAGGAATTGCTGATATTCAGGGCGCTCCATTAAAGCCTATGGGAGGCTACAAGAAAATGGCCGCCATGCATGTGTACCATGCGGCCGGAGCGAGTACAGCCAAAATGGCAGCCCACAGCATGCAGTGTGAGAGATAGGGAAACATCAATAGTGTGAACACAGGGCAAGGTAACACAGTCCCAGACTGACACCCCCCAGACAGACAGGTCCCCACATGAATACACTTACCTCTTACATGGCGTGGGGGACCCGCACAGGCGAACAAGCCGCTGTACATGAGACAGGGAGAGTCGCATCCAGGACGCAGCAGAAGGTGGGTTGAGAAACCGCACAGCGTCCAGTGAGGTAGCCACCTCACCCTAGCATCCCTGCACGGAACAGGGATGGGTCGTTCAGAAAACTCAGGAGCGGTACCTGACTGAACGCTCGATGGCGGGCTGAGAAGCCACTGACCCACAACCTGCGACCAGGGGAGTCAGCCCGAGACGCAGCCCGCATTATCCTCTTCATCCGAAGATCTAACTATTGCTGGTAAAAATAACAGCTAAATAAAGAAAGAGAGAAAAAAACTCAAATAAAATCAAAAAAGAGAGAAGGCTGAGACAAAATGCCCCAGCATAGAGACATCCAGCTACTCCTGACAAGCTAGACATTGAAACTGAAGCAGGAAACAGGAAGCAGGAGGGTATAGACTGAGGGGACCACCCCCTGGGGTGGGGATATGTTAAAAGCTTTAATACTGACATATTCTGTTGCCTAGCTACTCCTACGGAGCAAAGTCTAATACCCCATTGTGACGAATATGAAGATGGCGGCGACTGTCGGGAGGACGTAAGAGAAAAAAGAATTGTTGCTCTACATAAAGATGGCCCAGGCTATAAGAAAATTGCCAAGACCCTGAAACTGAGCTGCAGGCCAGGATCCACTAAGAACAGGCCTCGCCATGGTCAACCAATGAAGTGCACATGCTCAGTGTCATATCCAGAGCCTGTCTTTGGGAAATAGATGTATGAGTGGTGCCAGCATTGCTGCAGAGGTTGAAGGGGGGGGGGGGTCAGCCTGTCAGTGCTCAGACCATACGCCGCACACTGCATCAAATTGGTCTGCTTGGCTGTCGTCCCAGAAGGAAGCCTCTTCTAAAGATAATGCACAAGAAAGCCCGCAAACAGTTTGCTGAAGACAAGCAGACTAAGGACATGGATTACTGGAACCATGTCCTGTGGTCTGATGAGACCAAGATAAACCTATTTGGTTTAGATGGTGTCAAGCGTGTGTGGCGAGAACCAGGTGAGGAGTACAAAGACAAGTGTGTCTTGCCTACAGTCAAGCATGGTGGTGGGAGTGTCATGGTCTGGGGCTGCATGAGTGCTGCCAGCACTGGGGAGCTACCTTTCATTGAGGGAACCATGAATACCAGCATGTACTGAAACAGAACATGATACCCCCTCCCTTCGGAGACTGGGCCGCAGGGCAGTATTCCAACATGATAATGACCTCAAAGACACCTCCAAGACAACCAATGCCTTGCTAAAGAAGCGAGGGACTGGCCCAGCATGTCTCCAGACCTAAACCCTATTAAGCATCTAGGGAGCATCCTCAAAACGGAAGGTGGAGGAGCGCAAGGTCTCCAACATCCACCAGCTTCGTGATGTCGTCACGGAGGAGTGGAAGAGGACTCCAGTGGCAACCTGTGAACCTCTGGTCAAGAGGGTTAAGGCAATGCTGGAAAATAATGGTGGCCACACAAAATATTGACACTTTGGGCCCAATTTGGACATTTTTACTTAGGGGTGTACTCACTTTTGTTGCTAGCAGTGTAGACATTAATGGCTGTGTGTTGAGTTATTTTGAGGGGACAGAAAATTTACACGGTTATACAAGCTGTACACTCTCTACTATACACTTTGTAGCAAAGTGTCATTTCTTCAGTGCTGTCACATGAAAAGATCTAATAAAATGTTTACAAAAATGTAAGGGGTATACTCTGTGAGATACTGTATATTGCAAAATTAACTTTACTTTCCCTTCCAACCAAGCCCACAATCTGGATGGATCCCTCAATATTAAATTATCGGCAACACTGCATCAGACTGTCCATCTAGCTAGCATAAGATCAAAAGAAAATGATGGTTGGTTCTTGATAATTAAAGCATTAGCACTAGCTAGAAATGTTATGTTTGTGGAATCCCCATGACTAACCAGGCATGTATGATAAAGGTTGTGATCACTCGAAAAGGTATTTTAATATGGAAAAACTGTCATTAGCTACGTGCCGGTACAATTTAGCAAACATTCTAAGAGACTAGAAACAGATCATATTCTTGACAAATTTACTCCTATGTAAATGGCTTATTTGTTATCTAATACTGTGCTTTTAAATTGGTTACTTTATGACTGTTCAGCACGACAAAGATGATCGAAACTTTCAAATTACTGGTTATTCAAAGAGTAACTCCACTTTTGTTGAGAAAAAAACCTTCCTCTTTGGGTGATCTATGTACATTGCAAGGATTTTAATAAACTTTGTTGCAGATTCCTACCTTTTGTTATCCTGAAGAAATCCCTTTTTGTTTCAGCGTGCCCATGTTCTGAATCTAATGGGAGTGGTTTCATAATTATCAACCCACTGCTGCAGCTGCAGGGGTCTAATGAGGAAAATTGCAGGGTCTGCATCCCTTTAGACATGATTTCCTATAGGTAGTAGCTTGCGAAAAAAAATGTGATTTCTGTCTTACAGTATATACCTGTTACTCTGCCTGTATGTCTCTTATTGAGGCTGGTATAGGGAAAAGATCATCCTCCACTGAGCTAATGCGCTGTTCGACTTTGGACACTGTCAAAGCTTGTGGACATCCTCCGGATATCCTCCTTCAGGAGAGAGAAATCCACTCACAAAGCACCCATATGTGTGGTTAAGGAGGACTAACCATTTTTAATAGTTTCCATAATCTGGGCCAAAGTTGGTTTCTTTACCTGACACTATCTTGATGCAATTCTTCCTGAAGTGTGCTACTGCCCCTGTGTCCTGTACTAAACAATTACGTGGATTTGAATCAATTCAGGCCCAAGGCTTCAGATAACAAAGTTAGGACTCTGGTGTGCAATGTGTCTAGTTCCCAATAACATGGCATATGTCCCCATTACCCACTTAAAGACATTGGGCATGCCACACACACCCAAAAGAAACACACCTTAACATTCTGGGCATAGTACACCCAGCCCCTGCTCCTCCCCTGCAGCTCTCCAGTGACATTTAGACTCGATTCACACTAGCGCGACTTGTCAAGTGGCTTGTCAGCCTGACAAGTCGCGCTCCCTCGCAGTCCATTGACTGCTACAGGACCCGTTCTAATAGGAGCGACACAAGTCGCTCCGACTTAGAAAAAGGGTCCTGTACTACTTCGGGGCGACCTCGGAGTGACTTGCATAGACTTCCATTATGTGAAGTCCATGCAAGTCGCTCCGAAGTCGTGGTGCATCGGAATACACAAGTCGCCCCCGAAGTAGCACAGAGTCGTGCCGCCCCAGTGTGAACCGACTCTTACCAGAAATAACCAAAACTTGTTTTATTAACACAGAAGCAGATCTTCTGAAGATATGCAATGAGGCAATTTTATTATTGCTTCACTAACCTTTTTTGCTCAATCATACAAGATCAAATAGGTGACCTTTGATCTGCATGTGAAACCACAAGGAACACTGCAAGTTAAGAGGAAAAACTTTTTCCCATTTAACTACTTAGAAAAGCTGGCCATACACATTTAGATTTCTCACATTCAGCCAAGAGGCTAAATCTAACAGATTACTCTATCCACACTAAACAGAGGGGAAAAAGGAGTTTCTCCTGCTGGCTACTGTATTCCTACAGCTGGAACCTACAACTCTCAGAATACCTGACAGCTTCTTCTGATTGGACGCAGTTACTGTTTGGCTGATAATTTTCCAACTTGTCTCCTTGGACAAAAGTCAATTGAGAAATTGCCTTTTATTTGAAGACAGGTGGTGCGAAATTGGCTTAAATTTGAGTTGTCTATGGCAGCCTTTCCCCTTTGTTAACCCTAATAAGCCCTAATTATATCCTCATCCTCCCAATATTTTTTTTCAGCTAATTTTTTTATTCCAATTTTTTAAGATTAATAGTTAAAAGGTAACTCCACTTTCATGGGGGAAAAAAATAGGAAATAAAGAAAAAATATAAGTTTATACGATTGCGACACAAGTCATATTGTAATTGAATGTTATTAACCACTTTCATCCTGGGCCAATTCTGGCACTCCTCTCCTACATGTAAAAATCATTTTTTTTTTTTTTTTACTCGAAAATTACTCAGATGTCCCAAACGTTATATTTTTTTTTAGCAGAGATCCTAGGGCAGTGATGGCAAACTTTGGCACCCCAGGTATTTTGGAATTAAATTTCCCATGATGCTCAACTACACTGCAGAGTGCATGAGCAATGGGAAATACATGGGAAATGTAGTTCCAAAACATCTGAGATGCCAAGGTTTGCCATCACTACCCTAGGGATTAGAATGGCGGTTGTTGCAACTTTTTTAGGTCACATAGTATTTGTGCAGCAATTTTTAAACGCTTTTCTTGGGGGGGAAAAAAAAAAGTTTAATGGAGAAAAAAAAAAAAAAAAAACACGCCACACTAAAGTTAGCCCAATTTCTTCTATAATGTGTTAGATGTTACGCTGAGTAAATAGATACCCAACATATCATGCTTTAAAATTGGAAAGACAGATTAAAAAAAAAAAAAACCACACGATCTTAGCATTTCCTGCTAAAAAAAACTGCAGGCTTTACAGTTGCCGAGGCTGGATGTGACGTCATAACGTTGCGCCTGGCCTCTGAAGGTCATAGAGGCTGCCGGGGACCATGTGGCCTGCAGTATTCTCTATGGTAAACTTTCATTCATTGCTCATACTGAAAAAACACTAAAATGTATCACGCCTGACCTTAGACGGACCGAAACTCGGCCAGTTCAGCAGGAACCGGATAATTTTCTTTACGTACACGGGCAGGCAGGTTGTACTGAAGTTGATCCATCGATCAAGTTTAGTATAATCAGCCTGTGGGGTTTTTTGGCCCGATCACTGCTGGGGACTATAGCAGCCATCAGCGATCATTGTATTCTGCTGGTGGGGAAGGCTCCCTGCACTCCCCAGAGGCAGAATACAATAGCTTTGCGGGAGGGATTTTCCCAACAACATTGACTGTGTTGAGGGAAAGAAAATTGCATATCGTATTGCCTCCTTTACTTTGTTATATCAAACAACAGTAATCGCTGAATTATTAGGCTCATGACTGAAATGTAAAGATTGCCCTGGTCCACAGGTTTGAGAGCTCAAGTGGTTAATGATTGAAAATTGAACATTAGTGCAGTAACCAATTAGAGGTTGGCTTTGAATTGATTGTAAATTTTATTGTTTTTTTCTATTAAAATAATTATATTTTACTTACCTGCTCTGTCTATTGGTTTTGCACAGAGCACTCCCGATCCTCCTCATCTCGGGTCCCTGGCTCCTCCCTCCTGTTGAGTGCCCTCACATCAAGCAGTTTGCTATGGGGGCACCTGAGCCGATCTGCAGCTGTGCGTGTCTATTCAGACACAGAGCTGCTGTTCTGCCCCATCCCCTCTCTCTCCTGATAGACTAAGTTGGGAGCCAATGGCGCCGATGCTGTGTCTCAGCCAATCAGGAGAGAGAGTCCCGGACAGCTGAGGCACTCATTGACATTGCTTGATAGAGAGAGGGGGCTCAGGTAAGTATTAGGGGGGCTGACAAGGGCTGCTGCACACAGAAGGCTTTTTATCTTAATGTATAGAATGCATTAAGATAAAAAAACCTTCTGACCTTACAACCCCTTTAATTTTCTAATGTGCACTGGAAAGAGGATTAGAATCTAAGGCAGGCGATACATTATGCAATTTTCTTTCCTTCAACTTTGGTTGAAGGATGGAAAATTGCTCGATTCCCCAATTAACACAGTGTTGATGGGGGAATCCCTCCCATAGCGCCAGCGTGTTCTGCTGGCTGGGATCCTTCCCCACTGGCACAATACAATGATCATTGCTGGCTGCTTTAGCCGCCGGCAGTTATCAAGTGAAAAAACCCAACGGGCTGATTTTACTGAAATCCATTGATGGGTCAATTTCAGTACAATCAGACTGCCCATAGACAGATCAAAATTTGTCCTGATCCTGCTGAACCAGCTTAACTGGTTGAAGCTTTTATACAAGAGGCATTGTACATTGAGTTTTTCCTGACAGTAAAGCCTTTGCTACCAGCCTGAACACTTTGCTGTATATTACAGAGGGATACTATTTAGCTGACAAAGCACGTCTTTCAAAAAACACATTACAATGTAAGCTTACAAAGCAAATCCAATCACAAAGCATCACACAACACTAAACAAGAGAAATAAATGATCTCCTTGCACAAAATTTACAGCACTATCAGGTGCCATAGGACAACTCCCATGCAGTGAATATCAAAAATCAATATGGTGCTAATCACATTATCCCAGGAGTACTCACAAAGGACAAAGAACAGTATGCAACATGACTTCAGGCTGGCAGCAGTTTTGGATTGTTATTAAATAAGCAAAAAAAAAAATGGTCAGGTCAATATAAACAAGAAAACACCACCAAAAGGCGTTCAAATGAAAAGAATTGTATTTAAACTATTGATAATCTTAATGTATGATGCTTCGTAATATGTGGATTAAAAGAATGGTGAACCCCCCCAAAAAAAACATTCAAAATATAAATATATATATATATATATATATATTTTTTTTTTAACAGTGTATTATTTACAATATATTACCTTCTATGTCTTTATAAAATGTAAACATTATGAAGGAAGGCAAATTGGTCATAGAATTAGGCAAGTCATTGACTGTTAGTTTTTGAAAAAAAAAAAAAAATCAGATACCAGCAACACAAAAAAGATAAAATGATAGAAACCTCCTTCGCAGGGACATTGTATTCGGACAGCAGGACTCAACACTGTAATAACACATTGATCATTGGCTGTAGCTGATGATAAGTCAACATTTCTCCAGTATGTCCCTTTGACAGAAGTAGAACTGGAGGGGCAGCCACACACTAAATGAGATTTCGCCAGTCCCTACTGAACCAGCAGAATTTCAATCATGGTATGGTCAGCTGCATTGTCAAGTTAACCAACTCAAACACATTTGCTAAATTTGGTCTGGACATCTAAGCTCTAATAACCTCTGGTGACAAAAGGAAGATCACACCTCAATGACACCAACAAAGACCCTATAATTACAGTCAGGTCCATAAATATTGGGAAATGGACACAATTCTAATCTTTTTGGCTCTATACACCACCACAATGGATTTGAAATGAAACAAACAAGACGTGCTTTAACTGCAGACTTTCAACTTTAATTTGAGGGTATTTACATCCAAATCAGGTGAACGGTGTAGGAATTAAAACAGTTTGTATATGTGCCTCCTACTTTTTTAGGGACCAAAAGTAATGGGACAGATTAACAATCATAAATCAAACTTTCACTTTTTAATACTTGGTTGCAAATACTTTGCAGTCAATCACAGCCTGAAGTCTGGAACGCATAGACATCCCCAGACGCTGGGTTTCATCCCTGGTGATGCTCTGCCAGGCCTCTACTGCAACTGTCTTCAGTTCCTGCTTGTTATTGGGGCATTTTCCTTTCAGTTTTGTCTTCAGCAAGTGAAATGAATGCTCAATCGGATTCAGGTCAGGTGATTGACTTGGCCATTGTATAACATTCCACTTCTTTCCCTTAAAAAACTCTTTGGTTGCTTTCGCAGTATGCTTTGGGTCATTGTCCATCTGCTCTGTGAAGCGCCGTCCAATGAGTTCTGAAGCATTTGGCTGAATATGAGCAGATAATATTGCCCGAAACACTACAGAATTCATCCTGCTGCTTTTGTCAGCAGTCGCATCATCAATAAATACAAGAAAACCAGTTCCATTGGCAGCCATTCATGCCCACGCCATGACACTACCACCACCATGCTTCACTGATGAGGTGGTGCGCTTTGGGCCATGAGCAGTTCCTTTCCTTCTCCATATTCTTCTCTTCCCATCACTCTGGTACAAGTTGATCTTGGTCTCATCTGTCCATAGGATGGTATTTCCTGAACTATGAAGGATTTTTTAGATGTTGTTTGGCAAACTCTAATCTGGCCTTCCTGTTTTTGAGGCTCACCAATGGTTTAGATCTTGTGGTGAACCCTCTGTATTCACTCTGGTGAAGTCTTCTCTTGATTGTTGACTTTGACACACATACACCTACCTCCTGGAGAGTGTTCTTGATCTGGCCAACTGTTGTGAAGGGTGTTTTCTTCACCAGGGAAAGAATTCTTCGGTCATCCACCACAGTTTTCTGTGGTCTTCAGGGTCTTTTGGTGTTGCTGAGCTCACCGGTGCGTTCTTTCTTTTTATGAATGTTTCAAACAGTTGATTTGGCCACAGATGATGTTTTTGCTATCTCTCTGATGGGTTTGTTTTGTTTTTGTCAGCCTAATGATGGCTTGCTTCACTGATAGTGACAGCTCTTTGGATCTCATATTGAGAGTTGACAGCAACAGATTCCAAATGCAAATAGCACATTCGAAATGAACTCTGGAACTTTTATCTGCTCCTTGTAAATGGGATAATGAGGGAATAACACACACCTGGCCATGGAACAGCTGAGCAGCCAATTGTCCCATTACTTTTGGTCCCTTAAAAGTGGGAGGCCATATACAAACTGTTGTAATTCCTAAACCTTTCACCTGATTTGGATGTAAATACCCTCAAATTAAAGCTGAAAGTCTGCAGTTAAAGCACATCTTGTTTGTTTCATCTGAAATCCATTGTGGTGGTGTATAGAGCTAAAAAGATTAGAATTGTGTCCATGTCCCAATATTTATGGACCTGACTGTATATGGAATATCCGTAATGCCTTGTTCATACTGGCAGGGTCAAAATTGCGCTTATATGCATTTAGAGGACATTTTCTAAACACAAATACTGTAAATGTAATGATTGTTCAATGGTGCCATTCACACTAAGCGTTTAGCTGCATTTAGGTGTGGTAAGTTTACCTGTGTTTAGAGAAAACGCAGTGTGTCCACGATCCCAGTGGAAACTCTAAATGCGGCTCAACATGTAAATGAGAAAGTGATTTGAGAAGTAAAAAGGCTTATTCACACTGTCAATGGTGACCTCCTGTGTTCTGAACCAGATAAATGCAGGTCACAGCTAGGGTACAATAGGCTGAAATGTGTGTCACACCACTCCCTGCCATTGCTAACACTAACCTGCATGGTAAAATGCTCTGCAGGCTAGTATGAACCTAACCTAAGCTGTCTGAGAACTTCTCCTGCATTTACAAAAGCTAAACAAAAAGCGCTGGTGTAAAATATTGCCTAAAGGGGACACATTGTGTTTTGTATCCATGTTTTACTTCTTACATTCAGTATTACATTAAGGCTCCGTTCACATGTAGGCGTTTTGGGGCGTTTTTGGGGCGTTTTTCTGCTCTAGGATCAGCTCTCAAAACGCCCAACAAGACAAATCCTATTCATTTCAATGGCCCCTGTTCACATCTGAGCGTTTTGACGCTGTATACAAAACGCCCAACGCTCAAAAAAGTACATGAGCTTCTTTTTGGGCAGATTACAGGCGTTTTCCATTGATCTCTATTCAATCTAAAAACGCCTGCACAAAAATCGCGGTATAAATCGCGGTAAAAAAACGCCGCAAAAATCGCGGTAAAAAACGCGCGAAAAACGCTACGCTCAGGTGTGAATGTAGCCTAAAGAAATATTGAATTTCTTTTTTATCAGGTAAATATTTTAAATAAATATTGATATTTAGCACTTGATGCAGCAGCTTCAAGCTTAGTAAAGTGTCTCTGAAGCTTTTGCTAGCAATAAACCTAAAACATGCCCCCCTCTGTACTAGCAACGAAGGCAACCACTTAACAGATTAATTCTTACAGTCTGTTAATAAGCAAACAGTCAGTGCTGGGCTTTCTTATTAACCACTTGCCAACCGCCGCACGACTATCTACGTCGGCGGTCAGCCCCTCACAGGCAAACTAACGTAGGGCTACGTTGCTTGCGAGGGTCTAGGGAGCGAGCGCGCGCCGCCGGAGGCGCGCTCCCGCGTGGTCACGGACCCCCCCGCGCGTGTGACCAGCGGACCCGATGTCCGCCGGCCACTCGGCGATCGGCGGGGGAGAAGGAGAATGTCAGGCAGCTTGTGTAAACAAGCCACCTGTCATTCTCCTCGCTGTAAAGACACTGATCACATGGATCTACTATGTAGATCCGTTGATCAGTGTCCTTACAGCTCAAGCCACAGCCAATCACAGTAGAAAGCATGCCCCTAGGGACACACACAGCCCCTCCCTCCCAAATAAAGTTAACCCCTTCACTACCAGTGTATTTTTACAGTAACAGTGCATATATATAGCACTGATTACTGTAGAAATGTCACTGGTAACCCCAAAAGTGTCAAAAATGTCAGTCAAGGGTCCGATCTGTCCGCCGCAATGTCGCAGTACCGCAAAAAAAAAAAAAATCGCAGATCGCCGCCATTACGCGTTAAAAAAAAAAACAACAAAAATGACAAAAATCTTTCCCTTTGTTAGTAAACGCGATAACTTTTGCGCAAACCAATCAAAATACGCTTTTTGCGATTTTTTTTACCAAACATAGGTAGCATAAAATAAATTGGCCGAAAATGTTAAAAAATTTTGATTTTTACTTTTTTTTTTGGGGGGGAATTTCATATAAAAAAATGTGAAAAATATTGCTATTTTTGCAAAATTGACGCTCTTTTTTTGTTTATAGCGCGTGATCAAAAATCGCACAGGTGATCAAATACCACCAAAAGAAAGCTCTGTTTGTGGGAAAAAAGGACGCCAAATTCGTTTAGGTACAGCGTAGCACGACCGCGCAATTGTCCGTTAAAGTCACGCAGTGCCGAATCGCAAAATACCCCCTGGTTGGAATGGGGGTAAAATCTTCCGGGGCTTAAGTGGTTAAACAAAGCCCAACATGCTGTCCAAAAAAAATGTCATAGAAACACTAGTGATCTAATGCTAATTTGTAAAATAAAGTTATTGAACAAATAACTAAATAAAATAAACTCTCTCTACTTTTAAAAAAAATAAAATAAACTTTCTAACACTATATACACAATGCGAACACTTCCTATTTTCTGCTTCTACTCAGTTTTCTGTCTTTTCTTATTACACTGACTGATTTCCCTTCTGTCAGGAAACCTGATAAAATACTAGACAAAATTACAGTACATTGTAAAGCAACATTGAGACATTATAAAAAAAAAAAAAAAAATTAAAGTAAAAGGTTTTGAACTCTAGTATGTTACCTGACAATACGCCAGAGCCTTGCTGGAACATGAAATGAAAACATCACAGCACCTTTCGGGAAACTACCAAGCTTTTCCTAAGAAAGTAACAAATGCTAGTGCCAAACAATCATACCAGCTCAGGTAAACCAACAAGTACAGCATATAAAATACTTTATCGTACACTCATAATGTAGAACGGTGTCATATTTATTTATAGAACATGCATGACAAGAGGGAGGATTTCTGAGGAGATTGGCACTAGGCTTTGAGCCATCTAAGGAAACCTGTATTGTGATAAATTAGAAGGGCTGCCATTGGGGACCTCTTTTTCAGAAAATTCCAGTTGCCTGGCTGTCATGATGATTCTCTAGTTACAGTGGTTTCACTGCGCGTCACCGAACTGGTAAAAGAATGGAAATCAGATGTTATGACTTCCCTTAAAGCATACTTGTACCAGGTCAAAAATGCAAATAATACTGATGCCAGATACAACTATTAGGTTAGCATTTTAAAAAGGATGTCAGCAATGACAGCACTCATTTCTCTCAGGAGGGGCCATATTTATTACAGAAAAACACACATTTATGAATTATGCACTCCCTCTGTAGCGGATATCTTAACTCGGCAGTAGTTAAGCAATTATGCTGGCCATATACAGCTGGAATTATCTGTCAGCATACTAAGCAGGAATCACCTAAAATTCTGAGCCGAGTGTGGCCCTGTAGGCACAACCTAGCTTACATAGTTAGTCAGGTTGAAAAAAGACACAAGCCCATCCGGTTCAACCATAAACAAAAAAAAAACAAAACAGTATTGAAAACCCTACCATACAATCCCATATACACAATCCTATACCCGCTGTTGATCCAAACGAAGGCGAAAATAAACCCAAGCCAAGCATGATCCAATTTGCTACAGCAGGGAAAAAAAAATTCCTTCCTGATCCCCCGAGAGGCAATCGGATATTCCCTGGATCAACTTTACCTAAAAAAAAAAATGTTAATACCCATTTTTATTATGTACACCTAGGAAAGAATCCAGGCCTTTTTTAAAGCAATCTAGTGAGCTAGCCAGAACCACCTCTGGAGGGAGTCTATTCCACATTTTTACAGCTCTTATGGTGAAGTAACCTTTCCGTATTTGGAGGCGAAATCCTCTAGACGTAAAGAGTGCCCCCTTGTCCTCTGTGTTGACCTTAAAGTGAACAACTCAAACCCAAGTTCACTATATGGACCCCTTATGTATTTATACATGTTGATCATATCCCCCCTTAATTTCCTCTTCTCAAGAGAGAATAAATTCACTTCCTCTAATCTTTTCTCATAGCTGAGCTCCTCCATGCCTCTTATCAGTTTGGTTGCCCTTCTCTGCACTTTTTCCAGTTCCCTAATATCCTTTTTAAGAAAAGGTGCCCAAAACTGAACTGCATATTCCAGATAAGGTCTTACTAATGATTTGTACAGGGGCAAAATTATCTCTCTCTCTCTGGAGTCCATGCCTCTGTTAATACAAGAAAGGACTTTGCTTGCTTTGGAAACAGCAGCTTGGCATTGCATGCTATTATTAAGCTTATGATCTACCAGAACACCCAGATCCTTCTCTGCTATGGATTCCCTCAGTTCTACTCCACCTAGTATGTATGATGCATGCATATTCTTAGCCCCCAAGTGCATAACTTTACATTTATCAACATTAAACCTCATTTGCCACATAGTTGCCCAATGAAACAGTGCATTGAGGTCAGATTGTAAGTTGGAGACATCCTGCAAAGAAGTTATTCCACTGCAAAGCTTGGTGTCATCTGCAAAGACTGAAATTGTACTTTTAATCCCAGACCCTATATCAATTATAAAGATATTAAAAAGCAAGGGTCCCAACACTGAACCTTGGGGTACACCACTAATAACTTTAGACCATTCAGAGTAAGTTTGACAAACTTCCATTTAAAAATCAAAGTTGGGTGGAAAATTCTAGGCAGAACAGTGACTATAGCCAGTTAGATACAGTCACTTAAAGGTATTCTGATTTCCATGAAAGGGTGTACTTCATCAGCAATAATGTTTAGGCAGGTGGCATGTGTCAAAGTAACATGCAGTTGAATGGCACAGTAAAAGTTTCCAAGCAGAGTATTCCCCAAAGCTTCACACTGCCTCCGCTGGCTTGCCTTCTTCCGACACTGTATCCCGTTGCCATCTCTTCCCCAGGTAAGTGACGCACATGCATCCAGCCATCTACATGGCGTAAAAGAAAACGTGATTCATCGGACCAGGCCACGTTCCTCCATTGCTCCTTGGTCCAGTTCTGATGCTCACATGCCCTCTTCTGCAGGTTCGTTTGGCTGTGGACATGGGTCAGCATATGCACCCTGGCCAGTCTGCAGTTATGCAGCCCCATACAAAAACTGTGATGCACATTTTATATGCCCATCAACTTCAGGTATAACATGTATACTTGCTGCCTTACTTGCTAATGCTGCAAAAACAAGCACAAGAGGGAGCAAACGCCTAGTGCATTACCACCAAAACCATTTATTAAACACACAGAACAGTGTCATACTCAGAAAATGGAGATAAAATCAAGCTTATCAAAAGAACAGCTCCAGCAGGTGAGAAGGGTATCTCATCTAATGCCAAACGGTGGAAAAGCCTATGTGTTTTGGGGGACAGACCCCCCCTCTTCCTCAGAGCTCTTTCAGTATGTGGATCACCCATTCTGAGGAGGGCTGCATCGTTGAAGTCATTGTCCACTACAATCTCCTCTGAGGAGTTCACTGGAATAAGCGCAGGATGGTTTTCAATATACTTGCTGCCTAATATATCCCACCGACTTTCAGATGCCATTGTACCGAGATAATCCTTGCTATTCACTTAACTTGTCAGTGGTCAAAGTTATTGCTGATTGGTTTATGCCCACTTAAGTATGCTATAAGCAAGTATTTGGCATTTTGCAGATTAGAGTATGGACTGGATAGAGCAGGATTGTTTTGACGCAGGTGACCAGCTTGAACATGTATTGTAATATATGTGAACCAACAAATCTCAATTTAATGCAAAGGTTTGCTAGAAATATGTAATCGTGTGTATATCAGTGCAAGATTCAATTAAGAAATGTCAGTGCAAATGCTACTGTTCCCATGCGCAGCTAACACTTCCTTTTACCTGGTAGCTGTGTGCTCACTTCGTATTCAGTGACATAAGCAGCATTTTTCTTTCAGAACTTTTTAGGCTTATAGCCCAAAAAAAGACCAAAGGGCTGAAGAGAATAGTCAAATGTGGGATAATGAGATATGAGGGGATGGGGCAGTGTAAGTTTGAAGTTGCCCATAAACATGGCAAAACTGTCATGTAACTGTCCTTTTCTTACAGAAACTGTCACTCATGCCTGTGAGAAAAGCAGCTGGCTGCTACTTTGGTAGAACATCAACTGGGAAGGTAGGTAAACATGTCTCCCCCAGCTCCATTGTTTCCGTACATACAGTATATGTGTTGGAAGCAGCATCTGTCCTCCCCACTCTCCCCTCTATTGATGTATACAGTAACAACTGGCTGAGCAGAATATTTCTGTCTATGGAGCGGTCTGCTGTCGTAATTGCAAAAGGGGTGATCAGATCATGCCTACATAACAAATTATTCTCCTATGTATATCAGGAGTCTGCAGCTTCCAGGTACACATCAAAGGAAGCAGAAGTAAACCGCAACTGAACACAACTACAGCGTGGGTCCTCTGTTTCCCAACTGCACTCACATTCAATTCTCAAATTAGAATTTTTATAGTTAGTAGTGTTGTTCCACTGAAAAACTTTGTCATGAAAAAGTGCAAAATAAGTCCATCCCATCAAAAATATACAGGTAAAGCAATCTTTAGAACACTTTTGCTAAATCAAGGGCAAAACATCAATATGAAGCCTGGCCCTTATTATCCACAGAATTTATGGCTGACACACCCATGCCATCTACTTACCTGGGATCTTTCTGGATGCTGTCAATAGATGGTGACCTTGTTGTTCCATCTTCAGCCGGGGCCCCATGTGGCATCCTGTTGTAGCTGCTTTCAGATACCCGGTACGGCATTGATCTGTAAGGCTCTGCATAGGTAGCTGCAGTGTTGAGAGCATAATTATTTCTTTGGTATGTAAGAGTGTTACGCTGACTCAATGTCCTTTGAAGATTACCCGACCCTAACAAAACAAAACACAAAATCATGCCTGCACTCCTCAAATAGGACACCTGCTGTGATTATTACAGGAACATAAAAATCCCATACAAAGTGGACAGTATTAAGACAAGATGGTGAAGGTGACAGTTATTCAAAAACATTTAACATTAATCTGACATGAACTGCAGCTACGCAGCCAACAGCTGCCATGACAGAGTGACAGCGGGAGAGCTGCAGGATGCAAAGGCTTACTCCAATTCATTAAGGAACATTGGATTAATTGACTAATGGAGTGAGGTCACTGTAGCATGCAGACAGACACAGCACAAGTCTTATTTGGTAAATATGAATAATGAATTCAAACTGAGAAAAGTGAAGCTATTGTCCATAGAAAGCAACCAGAGGCTTAGTTTGATTGGAAAACAAAGTGACAAAAAAAGCCAACTGATTGGTATGGGAATCACAGTTTCCTTCAGTTATCGTCCATCAAGTATGATCGACAATGAAGATTTTACCTCAAGGCTCCATAATTCTATCAATGCTCACAGTTTACCAGATCCTCCCACAATGTTATGTGAATGCCTTGCACACATCAAGCATTGTCTGCTAAACAGTGTTTTAAAGATAAAGAAAATACATTTAAATGTTCCTCAACTACAATACAAAGGAAAACATTTGTTTAAAGTACATTTGACCCACAAATGACCATACAATAACAAAAACCTTCAGTAGAAGCATAATTAAAAGGATCAGTAAACCCAGATATATGGTAGAAGCAGCTTAGGTTTTATGCAAATATTGACTTTTCTTTGTTGGTTATGCCCCTCGCACCCCTTTGCATACCTACAGGTGCTTTGTTTTGATAGGTGGCTTTTCTAACCTAACAGGTGCAAGGTAATGGATGGGCCATGTGACATTTTTCTCCTATTCTACTAAACATTTTGATGTGCTTTTTTTTGTTTACTGAAGGTAGACTTCACTTGCAATGCAATATTTAATCATTTACTCAATTTTATCTACAAACCTTAGTCACAGGTTCACTATAAAATAGAAACTATAAGCTTTTTGAAGATTTTTCTAAAATGTGACTGAATTGCAGGATGGTAATATTTAATCTGATCAACTTATACCTAAGAAATAATGCATAGTTCTAGTCCGTAAAAACCACACACACCAGGACAATCTGTTTAGTGATTTCTATGCGCTTAATTACAGCAGACCTAAATTCTCACCTAAATCCATCATCATACATTTCCTCAATCCTTTATTATAATCTGCTCATAAAAGATTTATTTTATATACCCACCAGCCCTTAAGGATCCCTTTGGCTGGCAATCTTGAAACAGTCCTGCCATAACATTATCTCTAGTGAAATCTACCTATGGCAAATGAGTACATTGTTTGAATCCTGCTGAACAGACCAAGGTTTAAACCCTGTATGGGCAGGCTGAATGTACCAAGTTAATTGATCGATCGACTTGGGTACAAACCGCATGCAGGGTTTTACCTGTGATTATTGCTAGCGGCTGCTATGGTCACTGACTATCACTGTCTTCTCATGGGGCAGGGACAGCTTTCCCTCCCCCCCCGCAAGCAGAAGACAATGGTTCAGTAGAAGGAATTCCCGCATCCACACTGTCTTGATGGGTGAATCAAGTAAATTTTGCTCCTACAACCAGGGCTGCTGTTAGAAATCATGGGGCCCCGTACAGACTACCTGGCAGGGCCCCCCCCCCCCCCAAGAAAATATTAAAGATATATTTAGCTAAAATTACAACAAAATCACTATTTTGCAGGGAGAGGGACAGATCAGATTCAGGTGCAGGAGGAAGATTTCTGTATTTGTTGTCCATAACTAATCCCCCTCTCTGTGTGGGCCCCCCTGTGTGCTCGGGCCCCCCCTATCAGCGGCCCTGCCTACAACCCGTAATTGCAAGAAAGAAATTTGTCCACGTATGGCTGGCCTTAACCTTCTTACTTTCCTTGTGAAAATGTCCCTTTTTAAATCACTACTGACAGCTGCCTTCGCTGGATTCCTGAAGAAACTTCTTCTTGCCCAACTGTCTTAAGTACTTTGGAGTCATTGACTCAGGACAAGCATGTAAATGACTTAATCCAGCTCACCCGCTTGAAAATAACTGAATTCAAAGGATCAGCCAACGCATTCTGCAACGACAGCCTGCATGATTCTCATGACAGAATCACGATAAGCACACAAATTTGTGACCTGATAACTGTGTAAAGCCATCATAAGTGCACAGATTGTGTTTCCACAGGTTTTCTCCAATGGTCAGTTTCTTACCACAACTAACACACAATGGAAGATTAAATAGCTTTTACTAAAAGGGAGCTTTTCATTAGAGGAATAAGACAATCATCTTCTGAAAACACTTCTGCTCTGTCACTGACCAGGAAGAAGTATGCAAAAAGTGAGGTCAAAGTTAATGGTCTGAAAAATATTTAAAAAAATATAAAAGCCTAAATTTTACCTACAAGTATAAAACACAAAATAAGCACAAGGAGACATTACCTACTGTCTAGTGTGATGTGTTCCTTGTGCTTCTATCTTCTATTTCAGTAGAAATCTTTTGTCCGCCAATGCCCTCACCCCCCTGTAATCTTCCGATGCAGCGGGGGTTATTAAAACTGAGGCACTGCCACAGGCTTTCATTAGGAATGCCTGACTATGCCCGCCCATTCTACCTACCTTCCTCATTCATAGAGGTCAGTACTACAGCTTATATGAATAAAACATGATCCATGAGTGAAGGGAGTAGACCTTCCAATCGCCTGCCCATCCTCCATTTATCGGTTACATTTCATTCATTCTTTAGGAGTGCCTTTGACAGCTCCTTTGTTCTATTAACCCACCCACCGCACCGGAAGATTATGGTGGCGGGGGGTTGGGTTGGGGGCATGAGAGGAAGGAAGATTTCAACTAAACTAGAAGACAGAAGCACAAGGGATGCATCACACTGAAAGTAATGAGTAAGGCTCCATGTACACGGGACGCTGGAAATGGCCGTTTAGGAGCAGTTGGGCGTTTTTTTCAGAAGCCCCTGAACCCATCTACATTTTATCTTATCTGTCCATGTACACCAGGTCGTTTACAGTCATTTGCAGGCAGTTGCGTTCAGGGACTTTTTTTAGAACGCAATTATTTGCGTTCGAACGTGTGTTTCCCGGCGTTTCAAACGCACAAACGCGTCCGAACGCGTCTAAACGCGTCCGAACGCGTCTGAACGCGATGACCCGCGTTTAGCGTTCGCGTTTTTCCATTTTAAAGGGGAATAATTTTTTTGACCTCTAGGAACGCTTCTAAACGCAAACGCCCGCAAACGCCGCTAAACGCCCGCTAAACGCGAGTACAAACGCGACCGAACGGACGTTTCAAACGTCCTAAAAATTCCAGCATTCAAAGGGACTTTTAACAACGTCCCGTGTACATGGAGCCTAATTTGTCATTTTTATAGGTAGCCTTAGGCTTTAAATTATAAGTTCACCTTTTGTAACATGTTACACCCATGTTCAGGGTGTAACATGTAACATGTTACAGGTTACACGCCATTTAACAAGATTTCCTATGAGTAACATTCACATAAATGTGATTCCTGCGGGTGCGTTTTTTTTAGAAAGGATCTGGGACTTCTTTGCCCGCAATGTTTTATGTTTTTGGTCCAATAGACTTCAATGGGCCCACATCAAAAATGCAAGTGCTGTGTGTCTTGCGTTTTGGCCCGCGTTTTTGACCATGCATCACTGCAAACACCTCCCAATGAAAACAGACTTCCTATACTGCGCTGCAAAATTATTGTATTGAACACAAAAATAAAAAAAAATAAAAAATAGCAAGGGTTCTGTTAAGCAGGCCAAATTGTATAGGAGGTTGAAATGCATACATGAACGGTTTTACCAAAATAATTCTGTTCACACAATTGTGTCTGCTTACTTTCTGGACTAAGAAAGAGGGTCGTCACCCTGTGCTGCCTTACTGCTGCAAGCTCCTTAAACATCTCCCTACTAGCTATCAGTACCAAGGGTTGATGACTATACTGGTACCTTATAGAGTCCACAAGCACTCACTCATATCCAAATTTCAGCTTTGTAGAAGAGGAATTATGGGAATAGGAAATTAAAAAGGGAACTAAAGGGTAAAAATAAATACATATCTACAACTTTACTTTCTATATATAGGATTTTCAAGTTCATTCAGTCAATCTTCTACGTGCCAGAAAAACTGCTTTGTGAGCTTCCTGCTTTGGGGACACAAGTATTGCTATATTTTCACTGTCCAATGACAAAGCTGGAAACAGAGCGGAGACATAAGAAGCTGCAATGCTTAACCACAAAGATTAACTGCTTAATCAGGAACTATGAATGTTACCCATCTAGTGCTGCAGTGCAGAAAATGAGTGTAAAGCAGAAGACTGGCACACAACTACAAATCTTTAGCAGATAAAACAGAAAATATATACAGCATATTAAGGAAGTGGTTCCAATGAACAATGAAAAAATACAGTAGAACTTGAGGCAAAACTTTTTATTTTCGATTTTGGATAGCGTAAGGGAGGGTTTTACACCTGTTTTTTTTTTGCCATCTTTGTCCCATGGGATCGATTTACCTCCACCTCCTGTTCCATAGCCAAAACAGGAATTGAGAGGAAATCTCTGCAAATTAAGGCAATTCCTTGCGCCTGCCCCCCCCCCCCCCCACAAGGTCACCAGAACTAGTGTCATCATTTGAAAATCTCCCCTCTTACTGTTCTGGGGATAATCAAATTTTGGTAATTGCTTTTACTTTCACTTTTGATGACAATGGTAAACAGGAAAAATAGAGCGGGTAAATATCCTTAATGGTTGCACAGACATCAATAAGAACTGACAGGGGTTCTAACCCCTCTCTCCATTCTGTCCAAAACCATTAAAAAAAAAGAAAGTTTTATCGTTACACTTTACATTCTGGTCTATAGATTCATGTTGAAATATCCAAACGTTGAAATGCTAATTGACTGTAGTAAATCTCATTTTTATTTCTCAGATTAATGTCCAACAGCTTCTCCTCTGTCCCAATTTATGGGTTTTTTTGTTCCCAGGGCCGCTGATAGGGGGGGACCACCAGCCCTCTTGTAGGGGGCCAGAGCACACAAGGGGGCCCACACAGAGAGGGGGATTAGTGATGGACAACAAATACAGAAATCTTCCTCCAGCGCCTGAATCTGATCTCCATCTCTCTCCCTGCTATCAGATTTTATCTGTTGAGAAAGACAGTTGTCCCTCACTAATCCCCCTCCCTTGTGTGCCCCCCCCCCCAGCACTTATCTCTGCTCAGGAGTTTATTTGTAAATTGTAACTTTGTTTCTCTCTCTCTTTGTCTCTCTGATCACTGAGCTCCTAATGCCCAGCCTGTATATTTTTCTCATCTCATCTTTTTTATTTAACATAGTTTTTTTTTTAGATTTAGCAGGAATTGTGTGAGTTATGTTATATTTGTGTATGCGAATAGTGATTTTGTTGTAATTTTAGCTAAATATATCTTTAATATTTTCTTGGGGGGGCCCTGCCAGGTAGTCTGTAGAGGGCCCCTATTGCTGCCAACAGCTCTCTGCATGAGCTCTACTGAGAAATGGAGGTGAGCAATGGCATGCTATTGATTGCACACTGCTATTGTATAACAAAGACAAAGCGCTCACTTGTTTTCACTCCCTTTTCTGTGAGTGTACTTACATGATTCAACTACCTGCCAAGGTGAGCATTTTATATTTCATGGAGTTCCAAAGTAACTGGGCCCTACACTGTGTCATTATATGACTTTAGCACATACACTGGACATTCAAATAATAATACATTTTAATCAAAACTGGACAACGGGGAAATTGATCAAAACTGGAGCAACTGTGCATGGCAAGCAATCAGCTTCTATCTTTGGCATGCTTCATTTAAGCTTTGAAAATGAAAATAGAAACTGATTGGTTGTCATGCATGACTGCTCTAGATTCTGTTTTTTTCTGACATCACCTTTCTATGTTTCTGAGAACAAAGACCATGTGGTTCATCAAGTTTTTTTATTTATACATGTTTTTGTATTTATCAATTATTTTGTATAGATCTATGTTGTCTCAGACACGTTTGAAGCCATTTACTGTTGGTGGACTCACTACCTCTTCTGGAAAGCCATTTCAAGCGAAAACTACCCTTTTAGTAAAATAATACTTTCTAAGATTAGTTTTGAACTTTCCACCTGTAATTTTGAGGTCATGTCCCCCTGTTCTTGATCTTAGTTTCATATTGAAAATTCTGCCCTCTTGTGTTATTTGCCATAAGGGTCATTATTTTGAATTTCAAAAGGTTTTTACTATAGAAAAAGCATAATAAATGCAAACATTCACTACATCACTTACACAGGGGTCGCAAAAAGTAATTGTTCTTAAAGAATAAAGAAGGTTATTCTATGGCTACTTTCAGCTTTCATTACTGAATAGAATGACTAAGGTACAAATGTTACTTTAACCACTTGCCGACTGCCTAACGACTATTTACGTCGGCAGTCAGCCCCTCACAGGCAAAGTCACGTAGATCTACGTCGCTAGCCTATGAGGCTCTAGGGAGCGAGCGCGCGCTGCTGGAGGCTCGCTCACGGACCCCCCCCCCCGCGCGATTGTCCGTTACAGCGGGAGAAAGGCAGGCGGCTAATGTAAACACAGCCGACTGTCATTCTCCCCTGTGTAAGAATTGAGATCATACGGTTCTGCTATGTAGGACCGTTGATCTCTGTTCTTACACCTCAAGCCACATCCAATCACAGTTAGAAGCACGCCCCTAGGGACACACTTAACCCCTCCTTTTCTCAAATAAAGTTAACTCCTTCCCTGCCAGTGTAATTATTACAGTAACAGTGCATATGTATAGCACTGATTACTGTAGTAATGTCACTGGTAACCCCAAAAGTGTCAAAAATGTCAGTCAAGGGTCCGATCTGTCCGGAGCAATGTCGCAGTCTCGCAAAAAAAAAAAACGCAGAGCGCCGCCATTACTCGTTAAAAAAAAAAATAAATTACAAAAATCTTTCCCTTAGTAAATGCAATAACTTTTGCGCAAACCAATCAAAATACGCTTTTTGTGATTTTTTTTTACCAAACATATGTAGCATAAAACAAATTGGCCTAAAATGTTAAATTTTGATTTCTTTGATTTTTTTTGGGAATTTCATATAAAAAAATGTGAAAAATTTTATTTTTGGAAAATTGACGCTCTTTTTTTGTTTATAGCGCATGATCAAAAAATTGCACAGGTGATCAAATACCACCAAAAGAAAGCTCTGTTTGTGGGAAAAAAAGGACGTCAAATTAGTTTAGGTACAGTGTCGCAGGCCCGTGCAATTGTCCGTAAAGTCACACAGTGCCGAATCGCAAAATAGGCCCCTGGTCAGGAAGGGGGTAAAATCTTCAGAGGCTTAAGTGGTTAATGAATTAAGCCAAATATTTTGTAGTGAAAATAGATCACATTTAAATATAATAAATATTCAAGGATATAGTTAAGCTGTAGTGTTAGAATTTTAAAGTCAGCTTAAAGTAAATCTGTAATTTTGTAAAAGCTATAAAAAACAGTTTAAATAAAATACAGAAATATGCACCCAGTAATATTAGCTGCTAACCATTATCTTTATGTCTACATCAAAAGCACAAAGCTTTTCTTCTAGAAATCCCTGTAACCCCCCATTCGTAATTTAGGCAAATCCATTACAATAGGGGGCGGAGCTTGGCTTGGCAAGCTAAACATGAAATTTGTGCATTAGCGTTCTGCAGGTTTTAGGGCTTCCAGTGTGTTCCTGAAGATGTTAAAGTGAACTTGTACCGAGACAACAGACATTAAAGAACACATTCTTAGCAGTAGAAGAGTTTTAAAACAAGCCACCCTTGACCTCCCCAGCTGAGGCACATTGCACTGGTAAACCCTTTTGAAATGAATAAAATTTAATGCACCCTAATGCACAAAAACTCAGAGCATGTTACTTAATTCTGTGGTGCAGCACATCACAAGTTGCACATTGCAGTACGGTGCAACATGGGCGTTATGTGGAGCTGTGCTGGGGTTCTATTTAAAATAAATAGTACAGCAATGCAGGCACGGTGTTATCACAATGTGTGTGAACAAGTCTTAACAGCTTACAAGCACCTGCTATTTGTTTACATTAAAAAGGCAGCCAAACCCTCACTGACATAGAAAATAGGGAGAGCTTTGAGGATGAGTTTCTCCCCAGCGCTTAAAGTTTTTAAAGTGCTTGAATTGCTTTGTCAAAATATGTAAATGTTAATTAGGAGACAGGTACACTTTAAAATGATTCAAGCAGCAGTTTTTGCACAATTACAGGTTTACTATAAGCCTTCAAAGGTCAGAATGCATCATACTCAGAAGCGCCAATGACCTAGAACACGCAATCATTAAAAACGTGAAGTGGAAGGGTAAGACAGTAATAAGTTAAACATTTTACCCTTTATCACAACAGCATGTTATGATAGCACCACAGCCAGTGCTGACAGGCACATTACACCAGCACACCTAATGGATGTTTAATAGGGAAGGTTATTTGCATGAGGTCAGTGAGGCTAATGGGAGGCCTGTCTCTGACAAGACACAAGATAGACCGGGCTGCATACAAAAGCCATTTATAGAGTTCAGGCGCACAGAATGGTCAAGGATCAGAACACAGAAAAGCAGACAAGTCTTTATTTTTTAATGGGCACGTCAGACTGGAGCAACTTTGCTATAACTCTGCCTTTTATTAAAGGAGAGCTATTCAAGGGCTTTTATTTCACAATTTATATCGCGTAGTAAAACCTAAAAGCAACTTAAACCTTTATATGAAGATCACAGCTGCAATAATGCAGAAGAGCTGCAAGGAATTATACAAATTAATGGTTGTTGGAGAGTTCGGGTCATAACAGAATAAGAATTGTGGCTGGGGTCTATAAAATGCAGTAAAATGGGATTTTTGTACTTGCCGTAAAATCCATGTCTCACTCTATAAATCATAACTACTGGGTTATATTTCCTCCTCCAGGAGTAGGACTAGGCAGAACAAAAAACACCTGGCTACGCCCATGGGCCAGCCTCCGCTTGGTATACAACCCCCCTCTCTGCTCTAGGTAATCAGTTTAGTTGCAAGCAGTATTCAAAGTATCAGAACTGCATAGAGGGATGGGTGCGGTGTTCATCGATGAACTCCGAGAAATGGATTTAATTGTAAGTAAAAATCTAATTTTCTCTTTCGTTCATCGATCGACACAGTGCTCTATAAATTATAACTACTGGGACATCCAAAAGCAGTGCCAAAGGGAAAATGAGGGGTGGGGAAAATAACCCAAGGCTAAGCTTAGGTGCCCATAACCAGGACACAGGAGCCTTAACCGGGTCAAAGGAGCCCCGTCAAAAAAATAAAATAAAGGGGTGTTTTTCTTTAAACTTTTAAGAGGGAACAGCCCCTCTTAAACAGCATCCTGCAAAACCTTGTAGCCAAATGGAGCATCCGCACATGCCAAAGTATCTACCTTACAGAATTTTGTGAAGGTACGCACCGATGACCAAGTGTTCGCCTTGCAAACTTGCAATACTGATGCCTGATGACAGAAGGCCCAAGAAGCATTTAGCGCCCGAGCGGAATGCGCCGTGACAGGGAAAGGTGGAACCTGACCTTTAATGGAATAGGACTGAGTCACTGTCTGTCTGATCCATCTGGAGATAGTAGCCGAAGAAGCGGCCAGCCCTTTTCTTGGTCCGTCCGTAACCACAAATGCGAGTCTGACCTCTGAAAAGGACTCAGTAGCTGCCAGATACACCCGAATCGCACGAACCACATCCAAGGTATTCAAAGCAAATTCCTTGGGATGAGCCCGCTTGGGACACAAGGAAGGCAACACAATGTCATCATTCAAATGGTCAGAGACAACTTTGGGCAGGAATGATGGACAGGGACGAAGAACCACTTTATCCATATTGATTACTAAATAGGGACTGCAACAGGATAATCCTGCCAATTCCGATACCCAGGGGGCCGAGGTAATAGCCACCAAGAATGTCACCTTCTGGGATAAAGTAGACAAGGGAATCTCCCGAATATTCTTAAATGGAGGTTTCTGGAGTACTGAAAACACAAAATTTTAATTCCATGGCGGCAAAAGAGACCGTACATGTGGAGCCATATGTCGAACCCCCACGATACCCATAATGATGTCATCCAGGGTAGCCTCAAACAGGCAATCGCCTTGAAAGGGCAGATCAATGAGAGCTATTTTGTAGGCTTGGTCTGCGAACAAATTATTAAGCCACAGCACATGCCTAATCATCACCACTGAAACAAAGTTTGGACAGCACAGGAGCGGTATCCAAAGCTGCATCACAAATAAACTGCAGCCCATGGACCAACTGGTCTGCTAAATCAACATAAGCAGCGGAGAACTGCTCACCCCCCACGCCCTGAGCTTGACTCATTAACTTCTTCCCATCCGCGCTACAGCCTATATATGGCTGCAGCGCGGACTCAAATTTTCGGGAGGCCGTTTTAAAACGGCCTCCCAGTGACAAGCCCCCAGCGCGCTCCCGCGAGCGCGCTGCGGGGAAAATCTGTGTCGGCCGTGTCCCTTGGACACGGCCGATCACAGATCGTGGTGAATGGCCAATCACAGCGGCCATTCACCACGTGATCGGGCCGTCCAATGAGCGATGATCTCATATGTAAACATATGAGATCATCTCTCATCGCCGACGCTCCTTCCTCACACGGAGACTGCAGTGTGAGGAAGGAGGGGGAGCCTCACAGCGCCGGGGACACAGGAGAATGTAATCAGGGCACCGATCACCAGTGCCCTGATTACTGAAGGTAAAAACACACACACAGTGCCCCCCCATCAGTGCCCACAGTGCCCGCCATCAGTGCCCCCCATCAATGCCCACAATCAGTGCCCATAGTGCTGCTAGTCAGTGCCCATCAGTGCCTGCTCATCTGGGCACTGATGAGCACTGACTGGCAGCACTATGGGCACTGAGTGTGGGCACTGATGGTGCTGCCCATCAGTGCCGCTCATCAGTGCCACCCATCAGTGTCCAGTGCCATCCGCCAGTGCCCATCAGTGCCACCTCTCAGTGCCCAGCAGTGCCGCCTATCAGTGCTCATCAGTGCCACCTCTCAGTGCCGCCTATCAATGCCGCCTATCAGTGCTCATCAGTGCGGCATATTAGTACCTCCTCATCAGTGCCCATAAGTGCCACCTCATCAGTGCCCATAAGTGCCACCTCATCAGTGCCCATAAGTGCCACCTCATCAGTGCCCATAAGTGCCACCTCATCAGTGCCCATCAGTGCCGCCTCATCAGCGCACATCAGTGAAGGAGAAAAATTTATTTTCAAAATTTACTCTCAGAAAATAAGAAAAACTTTTTTTTTTTTTCAAAATTTTCTGTCTTTATTCTTTTTTTTTGTAAAAAATAAAAAACCCAGAGGTGATTACATACCACCAAAAGAAAGCTCTATTTGTGTGAAAAAAATGATAAAAATTTCATATGGGTACAGTGTAGCATGACCGCGCAATTGTCAGTCAAAGTGTGACAGAGCTGAAAGCTGAAAATTGGCCTGGATGGGAAGGGTGTTTAAGTGCACAGTAGGCAAGTGGTTGAGTTAGGGTCTGAGACACCAGGGCTGAGACAAAGACTTGCCACAATTCCGAACCAGCCCAAGTAAACATGCTCTGTGCCACAGCCCCTGCTTTCCTGTCAGCCGGGTCCTTAAAGGACGGGGATTCCTCTACTGGGATTATGGTTGCTTTATTCAACCTGAAAAAAAAGAAGGGTCCTGCACTGGTGAACTAGTCCCCTTCTTTTAAAAGTGACTCCTCAAAAGGTTAATGTACAGAAAAATTTTTGGGGACCACAAAGGGTAATTTTAGTTGTTCCCATTCCTTACAGGAAAACCTGTCAAAATAAGGCACATAAGGAAACACCTTTGGAATAAGAGGTGACTTATGCGTACCAAACAACACAGCCACATCCGTGGACACATCAGCCGTGTCCTCCAATTTTAAAGTCTCATGCACTGCATTGATACGTGCGTGTATTAGAGCTTTTTCATTTGCTTCTGTGACCATGGAGGAATCATCCTCACTATCGGATGGATCTGGGGGTTAGATATTAAATCCCCCTGGATGGGCCGTATGCACGGTCAAACCAGGCTCAGAATCAGAGTTGACAGACTGAGCAGGGGAAGGCAGGGGGCGCTTCCTGGGCCTTTTGCTCACACGCCACTTCCACCCGGGACACTAAGGACTGCCATCAGTGCAACCATGGGAAGCTGGGGTTCCAAGGGACCTGCCACCTCTATGAGGGGGTGAGAGGGGGGAGATGTGACCCTAAGGCTCCATAAGGAAAGGAAGACCTTGCAGTACAAAAATGATCTTTTGGCACCACTGAAGGATCCCCTCAAGGCTCAGTGTACCTATCAGCAGAGATAGAAATAACAGGGACCCCAAAGGACTCACCCTACCGACCGGAGGAGTGCAGAGAATTTTAACCCAGCATCATCATAGATGCCATCCCAGTTCGTATGTACCAGACACAGGAAGAGGAAACTGAGATGGAAAAGGAGGAGCTTTGGCATCCCCGTGAGGCTTTGATCGTCTCCAGGACTAAGAGAAAATGGCCCCCATGAAATCTCGGGCTAAACAAACATGGCCGCCAACTGGAGACCAGCCAGACTAAGGGAAAATGGTCACCATCAGCTACAAACACTGAAGATTGCTGCCAGGATATTCCCTGTGCCCTCTGCATCCCCCCCAAAGGTAGGATATACGTTAGGGGAGACTCTGCTACGCACTCTGCACTGGGACCCGCTGCACTATACCCCCACTACAGTTTGGGCATGCACCTAGGGGTCTCCTACACTGGGACCCCTCCAGACTACCAGGGCAGGACACGCACTATTCCAGGACCCTTAAAGAGTGGGGATAGCAGGGGACACCCCAGGGGTCTCCGTGGCATTCTCTGCCCTGGGACTGCCACCTGAAGGATTTAAGGATGGGAGGGGGGAACCTGCGGTCAGGTCTGACCATCCCTGGAGGTTACCCACGTCCATCCAAAAAAAAAAATGCCAAAAAGGGGAGAGGGGGACTATACTTACCCTTACGTGGTGCAGGTAACGCTCCAGACATAATCCTCATCACCGAAATAGGTGAGCTGTCAGCCAAGGGACCACTGCGACTCAGACCCAAGCCTGGTGATATGCGACCCTGCGAGATGTTAAACTCGCGGGTCAGCCTTTGTCCGTGAGGCTGTGTCCCGGCCGAAATATTTTTTACATTCTGCTATATGACATTCTCAAAAAAAAAATTATATATATATATATATATATATATATATATATATATATATATATATATATATATATATATATATATATATATATATATATATATATATATATATATATATATATATAAATCAATATTTTTTAACATTTTAGGCCAATTTGTTTTCTGCTAGATATTTTTGGTAAAAAAATTTGCAATAAGCGTATTTTGATTGGTTTGTGCAAAAGTTATCGCGTCTACTAACTACAGGAAAGATTTGTAATTTTTATTGTTTTTTTTTTTTTTACTAGTAATGGTGGCAATCTGCGATTTTTTTGCGGGACTGCGGCGGACAGATCGGACCCCTGACTGATATGTTTGACACTTTTGGGGGGGACCAGTGACATTACTACACTAATCAGTGCTAAAAATATGCACTGTTACTGTAATAATGACACTGGCAGGGAAGGGGTTAACATGGGTGATCAAGGGGTTAAATGTGAGCCTAGTGGAGTGATTCTAACTGTGGGGGGGGGGGGATTCTGAAATGACCATAGAGACATGTGATCCTATATAGAAGGATTACATGGGCTCTATGATCATTGCAGGGAGAACGGTCAGATGTGTTTACAACAGCTGACCGTTGTTCTCTCTCAGCAGGGAAGGAACGCGGGTGTCAGGTGGCAATCAGAGCCGCCTGACACATGCATCGGCTTCCCCGCTGAGACCCCCCATGGCTTTGCCCAGGAGCGGCTGCCTGCTGCAGTAAATATGCGGTAGGCAGTCGGTAACTGGTTAAAGAGTGGGCAGACTTGCGCATTTAGGCACCGAGTCCCTTGTATGTCTCCTCACTACGTATTTCTAGTTTATTTAAGGTGTATTTATAGCCAATTTTTTTTATTTTCTAGGATATAGAAGGGAAGGAATAAAACCCCTCAGTCTACTTTTTTCTGCGAGATCTAGAAGATTAATCTTACTCAGGGACTAAGGCAGAAATAAAAAAACTTGATATACTAGACACGGCAAGAAAAGCATAAAGTAGAACTAAAGGCAACAAAAATGTTTTTTTTTTTCTTTATTTTGGATAGAGCAAGGGAGTGCTTTTTTTGTCATTTGTGTTCCATTCTGGAGATTTCCCTCCAATCCTGTTCCATTGCCAAAATAGGAAATGAGAGGAAATCCCCTCTTGTCACTGGGGTCACCGGAACTAGTGTCACCATGGTTGCCAGGAATATTTCCCCTTATTACAGTTCAAGGGACAACCCAAAATTTGAGCTTTTCTTTTACTTTGACTTTCAGAGACAATGGTAAACAGGTCAAATAGAGAGGGTGAATCTCCATAATGGGGGAAAAAATGGCAATAAAAAAGAGACGGGCATTTTAATCCATCTTCACTTCATCCAAAATAAAAATAAAGTTTTGCCTTTAATTAGTTTAATGTACCACATCAATATAGAAATATAATTACAAATTATTTAATTCATGAAATCATTCAGGGCGCAAATAAAAACAGCTATAGGGCAAAAATCTACCTCCCATTTTATAGCAATAATAACTTGACAGGTGTTCAAATCCTTTCCTAGAAAAACAAATCTGGACATTTAAAGAGACACTGTCACCTTGCCCAATTAGGGCTCTGGATACCAACAACCATCTGTTGTTTGCTTTCCATTAAAATGATTGGATATCAGTGGGAGGCATTAAGTGTCTGCGCCCAACCTTCACCATTGCATCATCATGGCTGACACATGACGCACATAATGGAAAGTTCCATTTAGCTCAAGGGGAATTTTTTTTTTTTTTTTTTTTTATGGACCTAGATCTGCTTTACTTCATCTTGTTAAGGAGGAACCAAAACCTATTTAATTTTTGAATACTTCCATGTGTTTGTTAACTACAAAGGTCACATGAACGGTGTGTTATATTAAGCATTTACATGTAAATAATGCTTAGCAGAAGTCCTCATTAAATAGCGAAATCTATAGCCTATTAGATGATCTGTTTTACCAATACTGTGGAAAATTCCCAGGTCACACAAACTTTTGTGCTGCAGAACATTCTGCCACAGTTTTATGTACAGCGACTTGTCAACACTGTATTATTTTCATGTCCATCAAACCATTAGCCTAAATCATTTACCACGCAGCGCTCATTTAATCAGTGCCGCTTGATTTACTGGTCCTTTGGTAATTGTCTGATACAAAAGGTCCTGTACAAATGACTATTGTTTGGTGTAACACAGTCACATCTCATGTATATAGCGCATTCATCATCCCGCTGCTAACTCCTGAGCTTCCATCACTGTCGTAGGCTGCAGACATACGGCTTTTCTGTGTCCAAAACAAACTGGTAAGCAATGATTTATTGGGATACCTCTGCGTCAGCTCACAAGGAATTTCAGAACCACTTATAAAAAAAAAAAACTAGACCACTTCAATCAAAGACAAGCTCAGCCTATTATCTCAGCTTCCATAATCCCATCCTATACCTTACAGACATGCTTGATTACAAGATTATGGCCTATTGCAAAGTTCCTCTTTTTATTTCATATAGTTTTTGTCTGAGGGTTTGTTCACACCAGGTGCAGGGAGCTATGATCAATGCAGGCTCAAGGCAAATTAATGTTTTCTATGTGCCCTGTTCACACCCTTAAGCCTAGTACACACAAGTCGAATGTTGGGCGGCATGGGCTGGTTCGGGAGAAACCAGGCAACCAACATTCAGCCCGTGTTCACTGCAGTCGGGCCGGCTTGCTTTTGTCTAAGAGGCATGATTGAAAAAGGCCAGCCGATTGGCTCCAGATCAGCGCTCTCATGCCATGGCGGAGAGCACTAATCGGAGTATTGTCCTGGTGGTGGGGCCGTCACCCTTTTAGCGCACAATAGAACTGGGGGGGCGGTCGCTGTACTAACATCGGTTAGTATAGCAGTTCCTCCTGATCGGTCTTTTTTGTTTTTGTTCAGCCCTGCTGGGTTGAATGAAAAAAAAAACTACTAGTGTGTACTAGGCTTAGAGATCCATGCACACTAGGTGCCTGAAAAATGCCAGGACCTCTTGCAGAAAAAAATTAGCACTCTAAAATGTGCGGATTGTTTTTTTTTTCTCCAGCCTGTAAATGCTCCTCTTCAAATATGCATGTCAACACTCAAATGTGCATGGGCACAAAGGCTAACATATAAGCAGCTTTTTTAATGCTTTGTGTGCTTGAGGCCTAAAAAGGCGTTGGTTTGCATTGCATTACAATTCAGTATGTTTGAATTTTTATAGAAAGAAATGCAAAACATGCAAGAATTCAATACGTTGGAATATTTATAGAAAGAAATGCACACCATGTAAGAACTTATAGCAATGTTTGGAAGTGTTTGCATTTGCTTTTGATAAAATGAAAAAAAAAAAAAAGTGATGTGTATGTATGCATTTTGCACCACATAACGTGAGCCTGCTGGTGTGAACAGCCCTCACTGAAGATTACTGGATATGATTTGCAATACCAGAGAAGTAGAGAATGAGAAGAGTGTGGTAAGGTAAGAGCCTAAAACTACAGTGGTGACATTTGTAGGGCCTTCTAGCAGGGCTAGAAACACAGTGGGGTTGATTTACTAGAACTGGAGGGTGCATAAACTAGGACAGCTCTGCATAGAATCTAATCAGCTTCCTTTTTTTTTTGTCAATGCTTAAAATGGTTGAATAGGCACAAGGTGTTTTTTTTTTATCTTCATGCATTCTATGCATGAAAGTGAAAAACCTGTGTGCAGGAGCCCCCCCAGACCCCTTATTACTTACCTGAGCCCACTCTCGATCCAGCAATGTCTACGACAGCCTTGCCTTTCCGGGGACTTTCACTGCTGATTGGCTCACTGCTCTCTCCAGTTTTAGTAAATCAACCCTATTTGTTTAATTTTAACCACTTTAAACTGTGCCTATTTCTGACACTGGTTGTTTACAAGTTAAAATCATTTTTTTTTTTGAATCCCCAAACATTATATATTTTATTTTAGCAGAGACCCTAGAGAATAAAATGGATATCGTTGCAATATTTATCACACCTTATTTGTGCAGCGGTCTTACAAACGCAATTCTTTTGGAAAAAGTTCACTTTTTTTAATTAAAAAATTAGGAAAACAGTAAAGTTAGCCCAATTTTTTTCTATAATGTAAAAGAAAATGTTACGCTGAGTAAATAAACACCCAACATGTCATGCTTCAAAATTGCGAACGCTCGTGGAACGGTGACAAACATTGGTACTTAAAAATCCCCATAGACGACACTTTGTAACTCTAAGCTGATAACCTGTAGAAATGTTTAGAGGAGGTCTAGGGCTCAAATTTATGCTCTCGCTCCAACGATCGCGGCCTCACATGTGTTGTTTGAACACCGTTTGCCTATGTGGGCGGGGCTTGCGCATACGTTCGCTTCTGCGCATGAGCTAACGGGGACAGGGCGCTTTAATTTTTTTTTTTTTTTTTACACAGTTTCTAAAAAAATGTTTTGATCATTTTTATTCCTATTACAAGGAATGTAAACATCCCTTGTAATAGAAATAAGCATGACAGGACCTCTTTAATGTGAGATCTGGGGTCAAAAAGACCTCAGATCTCACATCTACACTAAATCCGTTGCTAGGAAATGACGTTTGACATTGCTCTGATTCTCCAAGTCCATAGAGTCGAGTGAGGGCCATCTTGCCCTCACTCAAATTCCTGCCTGTGAGGAGAGCAGACCGGATAGTTTCCCCCCGCTACCATCAGGTCCGGTAAGCGGGGAAAACGACCACCTCTCCTGCCGCCCATAAGGGTGATGATCCCGCAGCAAATCCGCCGCTGGGACTACCCCTATGTGAAAGAGGACCGCTCGCAGTTTAAAAACATACCGGGGTTATGGCAGCAGATAGCCGGTATTTAACGTCAAAGTACAGACGTATAACTGCTGCGGGGGGTCCGGAAGTGGTTAAAGACAAATGTGTAAAAATTACCGTAAAATCCTTTTCATGGACGGACAGCTCCGGAACCATATTGACCATTGGGTTATGTTTGCCCCTACAGGAGTATGACACTAGGCAGGAAAAAACGTTACCGCACCTATGGGGCAGTCCCAGGGGATATACTCCCACTTCCTGCTATAGGCACTCAATTTTGTTGCAAGCAGTGACAGAAGAAATATAACCCAACTCAATAGAGGGGTGGGTGCTGTGTCTGTCAATGAACATCAGAGAAAAGGATTTTACGCTAAGACAAAAATCCCATTTTCTCTTTCGTTCATTGACGGATACAGCTCCAGAATCTTCTTGACCATTGGGACATCCCAAAGCAGTGTCAAACATGAGGGGTGGGAAAAACACAGCAGAAAAATTTCCCAAAAGGCTAAACCTAGCCAACCAGGTAACAAAGGGCTCAACCAGGAGCAACTGGAGCTCACCTGAAAAATAAACCCTCAAAGAGGACTAGTCCTCTCAACAGCAACCTGCTAAACCTTGTGGCCAAAGGCAGCATCTGCAGATGCCAACACATCCACTTTGTAAAATTTTCTGAAAGTGTGCACAGACGACCAAGTAGCCTCCTTGCAAACCTGCACCACTGACGTGTGATGACAGAAGGCCCAAGAGGCACTAAGCGCCCGTGAAGAATGCGCCCTAACAGGTAAAGGAGGATCCTGACCTTTAATGGAATAGGCCTGCACCACCGTCTGCCTGATCCATTTGCAAATGGTCGCAGGAGACGCAGCCAGCCCTTTACGAGACCCATCCGTGAGGACAAATAGCGAGTCCGATTTTCAAAACGATTTAGTCACCGCCAGATACACCAGGATTGCCCGAACCACATCCAAAGAGTGTAAGGCAATCTCTTTAGGGTGTTTAGGCTTAGGACACAAGGAAAGCAACACAATGTCTTCATTTAAATGGAAACCAGAAACGACCTTAGAAAGGAACAACTGGCAGGGACGAAGCACTACTTTGTCTATGTGAACCACTAAATAAGGTGAACGACAAGACAACGCAGCAAACTCCGACACCTTGCATGCAGAATTAATAGCCACCAAGAAGGCTACCTTCAGTGTCAAAGTAAGCAGAGGAAGCTCAAGAATATCTTCAAAAGGCGGTTTCTGAAGAACCAACAGCACCAAATTGAGGTTCCACGGAGATCTAACTGAGGAAACCAAGTAGCAGACCCCCTGAACAAAGGTGTGAACCAAGAAATGAGTAGCCAACAGGCGTTGAAAGAAAAATCGCCAAGGCCAAAACTTGGCCCTTGATGGTTCCCAAGGCCAAACACTGATCTACACCTTTTTGGTGAAACTCCAAGATTCGAGTCACCGAAAAAGAACGGGGAGGACCATTCCGTTAAAGGTCTAGGAAATCAAAGTTATGGTAAACACCAGTCTAAGGATGGAAACGGATATGGTAAAAAGATGTCAAACCAGAGATTCAGCTCCCTTGTCAAAAGGGTCTTTAAAAGATGGCCAGTCCTCCACCAGGAGAAGGGTGACTTTATTTAATATGGAAACCCGAGAATCCACCACAGGTGGTACTGTCAGCTTTTTTAACAGGGACTCTTTAAGCACTTACCGACTGCCGGCCGCAGTTGTATGTCGGTACTTTGATGCTAAATACCGGGGTTATGGCAGCAGATAGCTGCCATAACCCCGGTATTTTTGAAAATGGTGGGCGATCGGCTTTCAGGTAAGGGTGGTCCCAGCGGCAGATTTGCAGCGGGATAACCCTTACGGTGCAGCAGAAGAGGTACCCCCCCTCCGGCCGCGTCCTGGTCGTTTTCCCCGCTTACCGGACCTGCCGGCAGCGGGGAAAACGATCCGGTTCTCTCTCCACACAGACAGGAAGTCGAATGAGGGCAAGATGGCCTTCACTCGACTCTATGGTTCTGGAGGACCGGAGCGACGTCAAACGTCGTTGCCTAGCAACCGGCTTAAAGAGCTGATTTTTTTTTAAACCCTTTTTTTTCTTTTTTAGTGTCCTTGTGAGATCTGAGGACTTTTTGACCCCAGATCTCAAAATAAAGAGGTCCTGTCATGGCTATTTCTATTACAAGGAATGTTTACATTCCTTGTAATAGGAATAAAAATAACAGGAATAAAAATAACAGGAATAAAACGCTTTGTCCCCGTTAGCTCGCAGAAGCGAACGCATACGCAAGTCATGCGACATATGAAAACGGTGTTCAAACCACACGTGAGGTATCACCGCGATCGTTAAGAGTGAGAGCAATAGTTTGAGCCCAAGACCTCCTCTAACTTTAAGCTGGTAACCTATACAAATTTTTAAAGTGTCGCCTATGGGATTTTTAAGTACCAAAGTTTGTCGCCATTCTGTGAGCGTGTGCAATTTTGAAGTATGACATGTTGGGCGTCTATTTACTCAGCGTAACATTATCTTTCACATTATGTAAAAAAATTAGGCTTTACTGTTTTCTTATTTTTTAATTAAAAAAAGTACATTTTTTCCAAAACAATTGCGCTTGGAAGACTGCTGCGCAAATATGGTGTGATAAAAAAATATTGCAACGATCTCCGTTTTATTCTATAGGGTCTCTGAAAAAAAAAAAAAAAATTATAATGTTTGGGCGTTCTAAGTAGTTTTCTAGCAAAAAAAAATGATTTTAGCTTGTAAACACAAAGTGTCAAAAATAGGCCTGGTGGGTAAGTGGTAAAGGGATATCTCGTAGCAAAACGCTTAGGACCCGGACAGTGCTTTTATTGAAACCCCACTGACGTGCGACAATTTTGTCAAAATAGGTAGGAAAGGGGAACACCTTTGTCTGTCGATCTGCGGGTACCGAAATATACCGGCGTCTCAAAACGCAGTGGTAGCTGCGTTCTACAGTTTTAAAGTTTCCCGCACTGATACAATCAGTGCATCCACTAGCGTCTTTTCATGCGCGGCTGTAGTGGGAGAGGAAGCATCCTATCAGAGCACTTAGGGTGCGTGGACGCAGACCCAGTAGGGATACTCGCGTCTACGGTGGCCAGATCAACCTCAGAATCTGAGGAAATAGAGGATGCAGGAGAAAGCGGGGGGCACTTTTTGCCCATTCTGTTTTTCAGGACCATATCTACCTTAGACACTAATGACTCTAGGACTGCCGTCATAGCAGACAGAGCGGACTGGGACCTGGAAGGCCCCGCAACTTTAGAGGGGGTCAGGTGGTGAAACATGCTCCAGGGACTCCATTTTTATCCCTGGGACCACACTGGTAAAAATAGAAAAAAGCACTGCTAAATGACCCCCAACCGCTGTACAAGCAGCACCACATGTCACAGCGCACCAAGTTGCTGCTATAGCAGAAAGAGGGAGAGACATCTTTACCCACAGGGACCCACCACCACCGACTAAGGTACAGAGCAGAGAAAATCCAGGAAGTAACACTAGAGGCCCAACGCCAAATTACCGCTCCATAGGCTTCAAAAATATGGCTGCCGCTTTAGGTCAAAGAGATACAAGAAAATGGCCACCGGACTACACAAACATGGCCGCCTACAGCAGTCACCCATGACAAAATGGCGGCTCTTGGGACCCCCCAGAAACGGATAGGCAGTAAGGAGGGGCTCTGGCAGGATTCCCCCACCAGGACCATCTCCCCCCAAAAAAACGCGTGTTTAGCAGTCGTTGGCGCCCCCCACCCCCATCACCAGCTCTACACCCCCAAACAGACATTACACGTTTGGCCACCCCGGGGGGGGGGGTGGGGTTGTGGATTTAGGTGTGGGTAAATGAGGGGGGATGCTATGCGGGAAGAATGAGAACCCGAGGGTCCGACTATCCCAGGGAGGGGCCCACATCCACCCCAAAAGGCCACCAGGGGAAGGAGGGGGGGACACTACCACACCATGGAAACCGGGTGGGCACCACTCTTGGAAGACCACTGCACCATTGGAATGGGGGTGCTGCAGGCCAGAGGTACGCTGTGACTCAGGGCGTGACCTGGTCTGTGCGTACTCGCGAGACATTTAACTTGCCACCCAGCCCATGTCCAGTGGGGCTAAGTCGCAGCCGACCTAGCGCAGAGCTGAGGTCAGGTGGCGCTTTCTGCCCAGACTGGGAGACCATAAGCATCTAGGCTATCCAGTCCGACGCCCAGTCCGGCAGTTGATTGTAGTTCTTACAGGAACATAAAATAATAAACTAAAGAAAAAATTTAATTTAAGAAGGAAAAAATAAAAGGACCAGAGATCCCAACAAGGAACTAGATCCTTACTCCTAACTTGTGCCTATAGCAGGAAGTGAGAGTATATCCCCTGGGACTGCCCCATAGGCGTGAAAGTTTTTTTTCCTGCCTAGTGTCCTACTCCTGTAGGGGGCAGCATAACCCAATGGTCAAGAAGATTCTGGAGCTGTGTCCATCAATGAACGAAAGAGAAAGCAATATTTAAAGTATACTATAACTGTAAAACATTTTCAAACGGAACTCTGCATCTTGTCTATGAAGAGATGAATAGAAATGCCATGAGATAACCATGTAAGCCGCCATCGTTGGTCTCTACCTGCAAACGCTAGTTTCATGGACAGCATTTTTATCCTCTGGCTTTTATGAACCCAGAACAAAAATGCAGCAATGAAATCAGAATCGCTTATCTGCATAATTGTTCAGAGTCATTGTAATGAAGCCAGGGGACCAGCTTGACCATCAAGCAGCTTAGATTTTTAGGAGGAGCACAACTGTAGTCAGACCTGTATATTTCAGCACTGGTGGATCGGCAAGGTTTTTTTTTTTTTTTTTTTTTAAAGAACGGGGACCTACCTCATTACTGACAACTCCAGTTAGAAGTATGTTGATGAAAGGGTTTGTGCAGTGTTAAGGATTAAGTTAAGGTAGGTTTTTGTCAAGGACTTTATTAACCGTGAAGGGCTATAGTCAGGTTAGCGCTAATGGTTAATTTTAGGAGTTGAAGGGTCTGTTTTACGGTTAGGGACAGTATAGTACAACACTGTACTGTTTTTTTTTTTTTTTTACAGAAAACGAACACGCTGGACTTTGCATCCAAAATGAACATCGACAGTTCACATATTTCTTTTACGACAGGTTTGATATTAAGATATCTGCATTTAACCTTACCCTTTTGAGAGGCTCTAATTTTCAATCCATTCATGTTATGTACCTGGCTGTCTAATTTGCTAATTTATTATTTAATGAATGGTTCCAAATTAGAACCTATTAAAATACATGTGCTTCCAGATACCCCTTGATGAAGGTTATGTTACATTTAAGTCCCATCATGTTTAAAGCAAAGCTATACTGTAGGTCTGCCTTGATGGCAAGAAGCTGTTAACATAAACATCACGACAGTAAACTATTTATTACATCCTGGTATTAAGGGTGAGGCTTAGTTAAAATGGGTGATATGACTTGTATGGTGGGTGCTTTTGCCAAACTCTACATTTTATGACAATAGGAACTTACACTTCCATCAGTATAGTAGAGTTATGCAACTATACTATGCAACTATACTGAATGAATAGGTTGAATGGAGGACAATCATTTCAGATTTTATCAAATATTCATTATTTTGTCACTACTGTTTTTTTTAATGGCAAAATCAGAACATTTACCAGAATTTGGAAAATTAAGTCTACTGGTGCTTACTATTCCAGTGAGCTCCCAAACAAAATAGATGTCACAGGATCTAGTTGCCTGAAATATTAGGTGTGGGGTTTCTGAGATTGCAAGGAAGCTCACTGCTTCAAAAATCTGCTATGAAATTGTTCTATTTCCCTAGAAGCCATTTAATCAGATATATTTAATATTTCATATAGAGAATCTAAAGGTATATTTTAAGATAAAGCTCTTACCAGGTGTTCCTGTAAAAACATGCCTGTAAGATCGAAAAGAGATTGTGCATGTCAATGAAAAGATTGTTCGGCTGTCTAATCTTGCCGTCTCATGTGCTTGAGATTAGGGCATTGGTCAGCAGCTGACAAAATAGTCTATATTTGAGACAATTTCTTACTCTAGATAGTACTAAAAAAGAAAAGGTTTTCGGGAACAGACAACCTAAGCAGAATACACACCTGAGCCAGTGCGGTAAATGGCAGTCTGGGAACCTTGCCGCAGCTCTATTGTTCCATGGTTTGCATTGCGATAGACTGGACTGTAATATGTCCTACCCTCATATATTGGAGTAATCTGTAAGTCAGGGGATACAGCTGAACGCAGGTCCTGGCCCAACTGGCTATGCTGACTTGCATAAGAGCTTCTTAAGCCTGAAAAAAACACAATTACAAAGCGTTAATATATTCCAGATCCTCTTCAGGGTATTTAATCTTATCCCTCCCTTAGTGCATTGGTAGTACAAGTACCAAATTGCTATAAACAGACACCACCAATCAAAAGCCAAGTTTACATTTTTTGGTAGGTGTCAGTAAGCTCAGACACTACCTCAAGATAACTTCAATGCCCAAAAGCCCTGCCAGTTTTAGGCCATAATAAAAGATTTCACACTTGGATTCAACTGTCTTTAGCAGTTGGACAGACCAGTGGATTTGGGTGAAGGCATCTCACCACGGACTCTCACAAATACAAGGACCTGGCACAAACCCAGTTGCCAGCACTTAAAGAGGAAGTAAACCCTCCTCTGCAACTTTTACCTATAGGTACTGTAAATATCTCCTATACATGTACCGTTTAGGAGATATTTACATTGCATGCAGCCGATGACGTCATCGGCGCATGCGCTCTGAAGGAACAGCCACCCTTGCCGTTCCTTCAGAGCCCTATGCCGTGAACGGCGGCTCCCGCGCGCATGTGCGGGAGTGATGTTATCGCGGGTCCGGCCAATCGGATGGCCGGATGCAGCAATCCCGGAAGACGGCCAACTGAACATATCGCCTGTCATACAGGTAAACGGGCGGCATGGCGGGGGCTCGTTCTAAGGTAAGTAATTCATGATGAGCTAGTGTGCGATGCATACTAGCTCATTATGTGTTTCTCTTTCAGGTTGGAAAAAAAAATATTTTTTATGAGTTTACAACCTCTTTAAATAAAATGAAAAATCTATTTTTTATGTAATCACAATATAAAGAATTTCACTGCTTTTAGATAAAAGGTGGGAAATACTTTTGGCCTTTCCATGTGTTTGCAAAGCTGAAGTTTAGTTACACTAAAAAAGCAAAGGCAGCTGCAAAAGCTTTGGAAGACTTTATGCACTTTTTTGTAAGAGCAAATCAATTAAGGCAGCCCATTGATTATTCGCTGGTTGAAGGAAAAATAAAATTACTCTTACCCCATCCACACACACATTCAAGGTGGATGGGAAATCCTCCCACTGTACCTTTGTATTCTGATAGCAGAGAGAGTTCCACATTGTCAGAACACGCTGATCTGTGCTGCCGGCTCAAGCAGAAATTTTCCAGTGGGGCGGTCGTACAGACCACACTGGCCATACTTCGATGGAAATTCGGCTGGTCCCTTCTGAACCCGTCAAATTTTGAGGCCATAGACAGATCTCGGCGAACTTCAATCCATCTATGGGCAGGCTAGTTATACTGACTTTAGTAAAACCAGCCTGTCAGGTTTTTTTTTGCTCAATAGCCACCAGCAGTGATCATTGTATTCTGACACCTAAAGAACCTTTCACTGTGAGAAGACAATAACATAGCAGGAGGGATTGCTGACTGTATTGATGGCGGAAACCAAGCAATTTTCTTTCGTTCAAATAGCGGTTGAAGGAAAGAAAATTGCATAATGTATGGCCTGCCTAAAAGGAGGTCCGAGACAAGGTTTCCAGCAACAGCTGTTCAAGAACTGAAGTTACCCATCTTGTAAGTGAATGTCGTAACCCCTTGGATACATATCAAAATTATCAGAAGCTTAGATTGCCATGATACTGCATCAGTATAGCAACTCCCATGCCTGCCGCCTCTGGATAGCCTGCCCTCTGTCTAGGAGGCGGCAATTCTGGTCTGATGGCTCATTACGATTGTTTTCTCTGGTTCAACCTTAGAAACTGCCATTGGAATAAGCATTCTCCTACTGCTTGCTCAAGTACAACAATCAAGTTTTTTTATAAGTAACAAACATAGTGCTCTCTCTCACTTTGGGAATCATTGATATAATGGTAACCTTTTTGGAGCGACTTTGATGCTAGTAAGCAAAAAGCGGAAGAATTAACCTGTAGCAATCTTTTCTAATGAAATGTATAAAACTGTGTAGTACAGATCTATGATCTGGAGGAAATAACAGCTTATACCATGTTTTCCAAAAAAAGTTGTAAAAATACCACTTAATATTCTATGTATGTTGAAAAGTAAACTAATTAAACAAAAAAACGTAGGATGAGATGCAGTGGCGGCTGGTGCTCCATCAGTTGGGGGGGGCATCCCCCATATCACTCCAGCCTGCACCACCACATCTCTCCCCCACCCGCCAGCCAGTTTACTTACCTTGTTCCTCCTTAATGACAAGCGGCGGCTTCCCCCTCAGGCTCCTTCATGTCCCTTCTCGGCAGCCGTCCACTCCCCTCTTCTTGGCCAATAGCATGCCTTCTCCTTTCGGCCAATCGGGAAACAGGTCTCAGAACCCGCTTCCTGATTGGCCGGGAGGAAAATCAGTGTGGCAATAGCGAATATTCATTCACTATTGTCACACAACTGGGTGGGCTCAGGGACGCAGTGCTCTGTGCCCCGAGCCCACCCTTTTTTGAAGCCTATTAGAGCCTCTGGCTCTAATCAGGTGCTAAAAAAACCCCATTTGAATCCAAGCGTCCGGCACACTGCATGTAGATTAGATGGCTGGGGGTAGGTGCATGGATGGGGGGGGCCCAATGGACAGGGTGCCACTGAGATGAATAACGCATCAGGGAATCTCCAGAGCAGCAAGGCTTATTTCTATTGGGTTAGATGTGACATGAGGACTTTGTTTCTCCAGGCTTATCCCTATGGTATAAAAGCAGCATAAACTCTATTCTTCTTCAAGTTCAATTTCAAACAAGTCAAACCAATATGTCAAATGCTAATAATGTTCAATTAACACCTTAAAAAGATGAACATTCATGAATTCATGATTAAAAAAAAAAAAAATACTGGTAGAGTAAATGCATGTTGAGACACCTTGCTTTGTCTCTGCAGTGATTCGTCAATGTATTTTAGAAGATGACAATTGTTTTCATACCTTCCTGCACCTCTGCCCCTCCCTACAATGCACTTCCATCTCTCCACTTGGAACGGGAAGTTTTCTCTTCCACCTTAGTCTACATACTGAATCTATAGAGACAGCGCATGTGTTCGGAGAACAGGCAAACCTCTCCTAAGAGTGTGCCTGGAACGGTTTAGCTAATACATTCCCCTCCACGCATTTATACACCTGGTAGTGGTGCTCATATGAAGAAATGGAGCTGCGCTTACCCAATAAGTGAGACTTGTATCAATGTAAAGTGCCATCATGCACAAACCAATACATATGTCACTCAAATAAATATAATGAACAATTCAAAAAAGTGCAATTTAGCTCAAAAGTGCACAAGTGCTTAATAAGTTTCAACACACGTATAAATAGTCCAGTAAAGTGACTGGCGCATGTTGCTCTGCTCCAACAAGCAATCTTCAAGGTGCTACCACCATATTCTCCTTTGAGACGTCACACTCACCGATAGGTGTTAACCCACATGAGAAGTAAGGAAAGTCAAATAGAAAAGAGATAAAAAGATAATCCAAAATAATGCTCCTGCTCCTGATGATGTCAAAGTGGCGAAAACGCGTAGAGCGGCACACGCCATTTCCGCTTTTTTTTCCCCGGAAGAGCGCCAAGGAGAGGACAATCCAGTGATTTTTGTTCCTAACAACGCTCTTTTTCCACTACTTTGTGAGTACTTTTTTTTATTATAAATAAACTTGATGGCATTACGATACTTTACTATGTGAGGCATTCCATTTTTTCTATGGTTCGGATCTCCCAACATATACTCTGCCCCCCCCCCCCATATACTACACCCACTGAGGCCACTCTGAGGGAAGAACTGTACTAGAGGATATTGCCCCATCCCTCCGAGGTGGATCCTACTGGTTAACCCGTGAGGGGATTGGTGTGCCTGGATGTAATTACCCCCAGAATACCATGCTCCTTACCCCTGTAGGGGTACTGATTTCTGGTGAGTGCGGATATTATTGGCAAGGGAGCACTACGGCGATTGCACCAGCACGACCACCCTAAAGTTCATCCTAGGATCTCCACTACTCGGATCATTTAAAGATCATCCACCCTAAGGACTATTATCATTTTATGCACCTGGCTATTTATGCGCCCAGTCACTTTATTGATTAATTTATAACACTATCACCAGTGTTTTGGTTCTAATTATAGTGTGGGGGTCACTCACACACACCACGGTCATTATATATCCAGTTTTGGATTAGGAACCTATATACAGTCAATCTTGTCACTTTATATACATTGTATATTTATTCAATCACTTAGATTGGTATACCTTTATAGATTCCCTGTAATTAATTCATTCACCCATTTATCTCGTGGAGTTTCTCACAATATCACTTGTGCAATAATATTTATTTAGCTCATTGCACTTTAGTCATTATACCACGTCCGTTTGATGATATCAAGACTACACATATTGCACGAGAGCACATACCACCTTATTTTTGATACCCATTTGCACATTTTGCACATTTAATATACAATTAAGATACTCTTACATTAATTTATATTGGCTAATCTGTATCCATTATTGTGTTACATATTTACATGCATATTTGCACATATTTAATTAAGATATTCTCATATTGTCTTATATTTGATAATTTGTATCCATCGCTTTGCTACCTATTTGCATGTTTGATATTCTATCTCACATTGCGTATAATTTTTCAGACCTTAGGCACTGTAGCGATTACACAATACGCTTCTCTTTTTATTCATACTTTTATTCCATTACACTTTGTGCATATTGGTTTAGACCACTTCTTTGTCCAGGCAGCGCCAACACCTTCCCCCTTCCCTTCATACATACATATACCCTCCTTTGGGTTATATTTTAGGAGGTAGGCTGCAGCCTTGAACATCCCAAGTGCAGATTTCCCCCCCCCACCCCTTTTTTCATTTAACGAAAAATTGCACGGTCGTGCGATGCTGTACCCAAATAAGATTGATGTGCTTTTTTCCCCCACAAATAGAGCTTTCTTTTGGGGGTATTTGATCACCTGTGTGATTTTTATTTTTTGCGCTATAAACAAAAAAAAAAAAAAAAAAAAAAAGCGACGATTCTGAAAAAAATAAAAAAAAATGAAAAAAAATATTTCACATTCTGCTATATAACATTCGCAAAAAAAACATTCATTGGTCCACCAAATGATTTGGACCAGTGCTTCTGAGTTGACGCTGTTATAGCTGCAAAGGGTGAGCCAACTTAATACTGAACTCTACGGATTAAGACTGGGATGCCATTAAAGTTAACGTGCATGTTAAGGCAGGTGTCCCAATACTTTTGATAATATAGTGTGTAAATATATATATCTCATAATGCTGGATATCTATACTGATATGGACTGGGTAATGTGTTAGGAATGAAAGGATGCGACATTGTTTGATGGAAATGAAAATAATCAACCTACGGAGGGCTGAATTCAAAGACACCTCGAAAATCAAAGTGAAAAAATTATGCAGCAGCCTAGTCCATTTTGCTGAAATTTCATTGCAGCAACTCAAAATGGTACTCAGTAGTTTGGCCCCTGTGTGCTTGTATGCATGCCTGACAATGTCGGGGCATGCTTCTAATGAGAGGACAGATTGTGTCCTGGGATATTTCCTTCCAGATCTGGACCAGGGCATCACTGGACTCCTGAACAGGCTGAGGTGCCACCTGGCGGCATCAGATGTACCGAAACAATGTCCCAGAGGTGTTATATTGGATTTAGAACATAAAGTAAAAGTTGGGACTTTAGATGAGAGACACGACACTACTGCCATGGTAATGGTAACATTTTATTACATATACGATAAAAGGCATATGACATGACATGTACATAGTATTAGGCAGTATGAATAGCAGAGCTGGTACATGATCCCCAAATCCAGATACATAATAATCACATGTTGGAATATAGGGGAGTAACCATAGTAAAATAAAATCATAACAACATCAAACTCGACGCGTTTCGTGGACTTAGTATTGCCACTTCCTCATGAGTAGTTGTATGATCTGGATCTATAAAAGATATATGTGTATCAGTATAAGTGGATAACATCAATGGAAATTGATGAGAGCTGGAAGGGGAAGTGAGGGAGGAAAGGGGGAGGGGAAAACCACAAATCCCCCATCTCCCCAAACTTACATGTCAGCTCTGGGTGCGATTGAAACTGAAGGTGGAACCTGACCCTCGGTGTCTCCCACGGGAGCCGAGGGTATACAGAGGCAGAAACACCGGGCAAGCCATGTCGCACACCTAAGGGAGCATAAATGGAAGTGCATAAAGGAAAAATTAGTAGAGAAATGTAGAATGAATAAAGAAGTAGTAGAATGAATATGTAGTTGAACATTATGAATATGAGTATGTGTTCAATATATGATGGAGAATGTATGCAATGAAGTTAGTAGTAATGTAAAAATCTGATTAAATAATTAAAAATATTTTTTGCTATTGTACATATGTATATGCAGTAAGTATGCTACTTTTAAATACATGGTATGAATGCCTAGAGTAAAACTCGTGAAAGTATATATAGTAAATGAATATATTATATATATATATATATATATATATATATATATATATATATATGTATACACATACATACATACACATATGTACTTCATAATATACGTATGATGAGTTATATAGTGGATGTTGTCCGAGTGTATATATTAAGTCAGTATATAATAGAGGATGTGTGAGAAAGAGCGGAGTGATCTACATAAAAATTGTAAAAAGATATATTGGATCAATGGGAATGTGTGTAAAATAATATATGTCATAGATAATGATGCTAGCATAGGTGTAAGTGAAATAGTGTGGGGGTGAGATAATAAGTGTGATTGAAAATAAGGAAAAGGTGAGAAGATAATGGAAACAAAGGAAGAAAGTGAGTGGTGTGAAGTCACTGGGGAATAAGAACCCCAAAAGAGAACGAGAATCCAAGGTGTGCAGAAAGGAACATGTGCAGGGATCATGCAAAAATATAGTGAAAATAGTGAGGTAAGTATGCCCAAAAGTAAGGAAAATATGAGAATAAAATATATGCCCAAAAAAAAAACAAAAAAAAAAACGCAATACCGAGCTCCAGAAGGCATACGCATTGGTCGCCAGGATCACCACCCCATGTACACCCAGCGCCACGGCAGTGCATATGAGCGGGGTCGACACGGGAACGTCAGCTGGATTGCAGAGCCGTCCCGTGGGGCACCTAATATGCGCTGCGGATGGGAAACAGACGTCGGCGTGTTGGCGCCAATTGACGTCACACGTTGACGCAGAGCGTGACGCCGATGTGTGGCGGCTCCACCCACCCAAACGCCCGCACCCAGGGGGAGGGGGAGAAGGTAGGAATACGGCACACATCGCGGCTCCCGGTGGGGACATAAGGTGACAGGCAGACCCACAGGTCAACGCTCACAGACTTGAATTTGTACTGAACAATTGCATATGTGGGAAAACGTCACAATGTTCCATAATCAGGTTGTATTAGAGTAAAAGAAATATAAGTATAGGAGAACCCCCACTAAATCCGGGGGGGGGGGAAGAATGTAGAGACACAACTAATTGGGCTAAATTGCCGATTATATTGGATTTAGGTCAAGTGAGCGTGAAGGCCATTCAGTGGTATCAATTCCTTTATCCTCCAGGAACTGGCTGCATACCCTCGGCATATGAGGTCAAACAATGTCGTGCTTTAGCAAGAACCCACTGCACCAGTGTAGGGTCTGACAATGGGTCCAAAGATTTTTTCCGCATACCCACAGGAAGTCAGGGCGCCATTGTCTAACCTGTAGAGGTCTGTGCATCCCTCCATGAATATGCCTCCCTGGACCATCACTGACCCACATCAAACTGATCGTGCTGAACGAAGTTACAGGCAGAATAACGTTCTCCACAGCTTCTCCAGACCACTTTGTGTCTGTCACATGTTCTCAGGGTGAACCTGTTCTCATCTGTGAAAAGCACAGGGTGCCAGTGGTGGACCTGCCAATTCTGGTGTTCAATGTTAAATGCCAATCAAGCTCCACGGTGCCAGGCAGTGAGCACAGGGCCCACAAGAGGATGTCGGGCCTTTAGGCCACCCTCATGAAGTCTGGCCGGACCTTAAGAGCTTTTTGCCGGCTCGTTGCGAACTCATCACGGCTCCGGTCACTCACAGTGCCGGAGCCGATGAACACGGAAGAGACGCAGAGGGAACATGTCAGCTCCCTCAGCAGTGTCCGAGCGACCGCGTGGGGGCTTAGTTCTAAGGTATTTCATAATGTGCTAGTATGCATACAAGCACATTATGCCATTGTCCTGCAGGGGTTTTTTTTCGGGGGGATACGACTGATTTAATTTCAATAACATCAAAGCAGCTGAAACTGATTAACAACCCCTTTCTCTGCTACTTAACTGACCAGATAAATATCCCAGGAATTTCATTGACTTGAGTCTGCACACTGAATAATAAGGGCTCCTTTAATTTTTTTTGAGCAGCATATTATATTATATAATCCCACTTTCTCTATTTTTAGAATTTTTGGGAATATTGCCTACTTTCTTTTCCTGCTTGATTATATCCCTCCCACCCTCCCGTGTGTTTTCCTAGAAGCCGGTCAGGGGGGGATCTGGCAGAAGCGCAATTGGCTAAGCAGTGCCACTTTGTTGTGGATGCGGTCATAAAGGCCAGGTGTGTGGTATGCGTTTTTCTCTCTCACTTTCCACTCAAGACCAGACCGCTTTCTATGATGACCTATGTTAAGGTTATTAATTTATTTACAGATAAAATATTTTTCTCCGATACATGAAAACGGCTTCAAATGTCCTGAAGAAGCTACGAAATTCACAAAATGCAAAGACAGAAGCTTTCATGTCTAGTTTGTATCAATAGGCCCAAACAAATGTTTTAAATATTGGATTTTATATGTATTTTTTATGAATGCTGGCGGTTTAACGCTGTTCATACAACACTGGTGGGGTCCAAGTCTTAGTATTTGTTTGATGCTTTACTTACAAAAGTCAGATAGCACCCAGGATAATGTCAATATCTCCAAAATGTAAAACAATTCCCCTGCGCTCTAGTGAAATATGATGGAGGGATGAGAAATGCTTCCGATGGACTTAGATGGGTATGACTTGTGGTCTTGCTGCCCCCTCAGGATCAAGGGTATCCGAAACACACTGGAAGACAACAAAGAGAAAGGCACACCGGCCTAGTGCATTACCGCTAAAAACATTAAAATAGTAAAAAGCATATATTTTACTCACAAAACAGGTGTGAATATTGCACACATCAACATGGAATCTCCAAGGTAGCCAAGGCACTGCGCAATGCTGGATAGCATGCAGTGTACCGCATGTATCTGCTATGACTAGTCTTAGCCATATATATGCTTTTTACCATTTTAATAAATGTTTTTAGTGGTAATGCACTAGGTCGGTGCACTCTTCTCTCTAATGTCAATATCTCCTCTATAGGCCTACTGCAGGGGTCTCCAAACTTTATAAGCAAAGGGCCAGTTTATTGTCCTCCTGACTTTAGGGGGGCTGGATTGTGGCTGTCAGGAAGGGAGATACTCCTGTCAGTTTGAGATAACATCGTCACGTTTGGTATTAGGAGGAGGAATAGTGTTCCATTGTTGGTATAAATACTGCCCCAATATTGCCGTCATACGGTGCTCCATTGTTGGTGTACGGTGGAAGAATAGTGTCTCATATTAGTGGGAGGAATAATGCCCTAGGGGCTGGATCAAGTCAAGCAAAGGGCCCCTGGGCCACAGTTTGGAGACCTCTGGTCTACTGCGTCTTGTTGGTATCAAGGGAACTGAATGCCTGGTATACTCATTTTCAATTATTTCACAATTCAATTATAATACAAAACCAGAGAAGCCATCATACATAGCGTAACACATTTATTTATTAAAAATCGGCCAATAACCTAAAAGGTAATGCAATCATAAGTATAAAGCCATACCTGGAACCCAGAATGACATGTTGACAATCCCCTCTAGGAGTGCCACTGCTCGTGCCGTATTGGAGCCAGCTTGCGGTCCAAATGGCGGAAGTGACATAGTACCAGAAGTATATATTGAGATAAAGGTTTTACAAAAATAAAAGTTGGACGGTTGTCTGACCTCTAACTACTAAAACTGCAGGACAGCTTGATTTGTTAAAAATAAACAGACTTACTAGATGGATTCCCAGGTGAAAGTAAAGAAATAGCTAAAAAATAAAACTAATACATCTTAGGAACAAGTAAATGTTTGGGTTTAATACTGCTAGGTCAAAAATTCCACTCAGCAAATCTTCATCTGAGTTCTGTAGAACTCACTGCCACCAGGTTCCATATATATTACATGTGGGGAGGGCAGATCTGCTTTTAGAATCCATGTGGTGTAATGTTCGGTCTCTCTGCCTGATGTATCACCAGTTAAATCTGCATGGAGTTTGCTTTTTTCCCCCGGTGCTTGCTTTGGTTTCCTCCTGATACTTTATTGCTTCCCACAATCAAAAAGGCATACTGGTAGGATAATTGGTTCCTGTTTAAATCGTCCCCAGTATGTATGTGGGTGTATGCATGCATGCAAGTAAGATAGGGACCTTAGATTAATAGATTCTTCAGGGCAGAGACTGATGTGAATGTACGGTTTGTCAATTCCTACGTTAATTGTCAGTGCTATCTAAACACCTTTAATTATTGTTCAACTCTCAAGGCAAGTTTGGATTATGTAGGTTTGAGGAACTTTAGTTCAAAACAGAATCCAGGTAATGTTTTTACAAATCTTGCCTTTGCAAAGCTGTGGAAGCAGTATAGATAACAGTAAAAGGTCATTGTTTTAAATGGAAAAAGAAGGGTTTGTCTCCACTGCCAAGACAAATTAAGTGCCTGCAAACACACCTCACATTCTTTTGAGCAATAATTTGTCACCCATCCTTATGTTGGAAAGTTTTTAGTGGGCTAAGAAGTTTGCATTTCACTATAAACATGCTAATACTATACCTTTTATGGCTCCTGACTTTCAAGGGACTGTGTCAGCATTATTGCCATGCTTATGTGGTTCTTACATCTAACCATCTATTCCTGGCTAACTTAGAGCAAATTATTTCCTCAAGTGAAAATACTATTCATCTAAAAGCAATTACGTGAAAAAATAGAAAGCAGAAATTGGGCAATTTGTTATTGATAATTGCTGTTCCCACCTGGCATGGTTTTTTTGATCTGAATTTCAGAATAATTGTTTCATCTAGGACGAGATGCTATGATTTTAAAGTACTGTACATTTTTGCTCGAGGCACAATACTGGTAGGTCGTATGGAATGCAGAATTACAAGGGAAAGCACAGAATCCTAATCACATTTTCTTTACTATAAGGCTACATTCACACTAGTCTCCTGCGTGTTGGTTTATTTTAACACAGTAGACACTATCTCTAGACACTAAGTATTTACAAACTTCACAGTCTAAGTTCTCCCAATGTTTTGTACTTACATTTACACAAGTTTAAATGTGTTCAGAGTATCTAATCTGGCCCTGGACACACGCAATTCTATTTTCTCTATACACAGCTAAACTGAAGGCACATAAACGCAGGTAAAAACACAGGGGCGGATTTACTAAAACTGGAGTGTGCAAAATCTGGTAAGGTTCTGCATGGTAGCCAATCAGCTTCTAACTTCAGCTTGTTCAATTAAGCTTCGACAGTAAACCCAGAAGCTAATTGGGATTGATTTACTAAAACTGGAGTGTGCAAAATCTGGTGCAGCTCTGCATAGAAACCCAAGTGTGGAGTGTACCATTAAAATCATTACATGAATTTTGAAATGCCCTATAAGTGCATATATGCCATTGACCGTGTGAATGAGGCCTAAGAAAAGCCTTCACACAGAGTAAAACTCCAAACTTCCTAAATGTACAGGAATGCATTTAACGAAAAATTTGAGCTAAAGTTAACTATTAGGCACAGAAACTCTCTCTAAAATCAGAGAACTGTAACTTGAAAGTGATATTAATTTCTTTTAGGACTCAGAAGAGGAGGACCACACTTGCATTACGATTGATGTTCTTTAAAATCTCATTTAGGGTCCTTTCACACGGCCGCTCCGCTGCGGGACTTTTTTTTTTTTTTTTCCCCACGGAGCGGATGACATTTCTGTCATCCGCTCCGTGTGCCCGCATATCATCCTATCCGTTTGCGGATGATATGCGGACATAATGTAAGTATATGGCACTGCGGATGTCAGCGGATGACACCGCTGACATCCGATTTTCCTTTCTTTCCGTTTTTTACACGGAAGAAAAAACGGAACAGAACTGAAAGGAGGAAAATCGGATGTCAGCGGATGGTATTCCGCTGACACCCGCAGTGCCATTCACTTACATTATGTCCGCAAATCATCCGCAAACGGATGGGATGATTTGCGGACACACGGAGCGGCCGTGTGAAAGGACCCTTATTTAAAAAAACAAAAAAACAAACATGTTATACTTACCTGCTCCGTGCAGTTTGTTTTGCACAGAGCAGCTCGGATTTCTCCTCTTCTTGGGTCCCTCTTCTGTGCTTTTTGCACTCACTCCTATTGAGTGCCCCCATAGCAAGCAGCTTGCTATGGGGGCACCCGAGCTGAGTCACAGCTCCTTGTGTCCATACAGACACTGAACCATGACCCAGCCCCGCCTCCTCTCTCCCCTGATTGGCTGACTGCCTTTGATTAACAGTAGTGGGAGCCAATCACGCTGCTGTCTTAGCCAATGAGGAGGGGAGTCCCAGGCAGCTGGGACATTCCTGCAACATAGCTGATAAAAAAAAAAAACCTTCTGCCTTTAAAATTGTCCCTTTCTTTTTCCTCTGACTGTTCCCCTAACTGCTGGCACCCACTGCATGCTTATGGATATCAACAATAGCCAGCCAGCTGCTAAGGAGATGCCTGTGTGGGTGCGCTTCTATCTGGGACCTGAGCTGTGTATGTGCACAGACACACTTGGTGCCCTGTAGCCCCGCCCCTGGCCCATACTCCCTGCAATTTCATGGCAGCAATAGTACTTCCTGGTGTTACAAAGGTTAAGGAAGTGGGAGTGTTAGCTTAAGGAGGGGGATATTTCTGAGATTCCTACCTAACGTAGTTAACAGGTAAATGTGGTTCTTTCCTAAAGGGCATATTCAAAATTACTGTGCTGTGGTAAAGGGTTGCCTCATACACCAAATCGCACTGAAAAAAAGTATAAGAACCATTTATGGCAGTGCACCAAAAGCAATACACGCAACTGTGAATGGGCCCTTAAAAAGTGCCAGGATAAGGTTCTTTTCCATAGCAAGTTGTAAAGTGCACTCAAATACCCCAGCACTGAGGTTGTAGTGGGCTAGAGCAAACAGAACAAAAACTTCTTACACTCAACATGATAAAGACATCACCTTCACCTCAACTAAAACCTAAAACTAAAAATTGTGGCTCCAGGAACATAAGGATACAAACAGTCAAGTATGTCCCCAACTACAAACCTTTACATTTGGAATGAACCCTTTATTTTCTAAACTTTTCCACAAATAAAACCAGTGCATCATTATCTACATGGTCCAAACATAAGCATGGTTAAAAAAAATTAAAAAATGCGAGACGTCATCGCTACTCGGCCAGTCAGGCGGCCAGAGCACACAAACCAGGAAGGAAGACCTGGTGAAGATGGAAGCCCTATTAGAGGTGACAGCGTGCTGCTGGAGGGATTTGTTCCAAGGTAAGTATTTCATAATGTGCGAGTATGCGATATTAGCACATTATGCCTTTATCTTGCAGGATTTTTTAACCTCTTAGCACCGACGGAATGCAAATATTTGGCCTCAAGTTTAGGGGGTTGTACCGGGGTGATGCCTGCAGTTCGAGGCATCACCCCGATACTGTTTAGAGCGGACGGACGGCTTTCTTGTAATGACAACCAATGCGGGAGAGCAGCCGCTTGGCTGTCATTACAAGGAGCGGGAGGGGATATCCCCAATCCCCTATCCTGCAGCTCGCCTGCGTCTCCCGTCCCACCGGGAGAGCTCTGATCAGGTCTCCGTTCTGAAAACCCGGAAGCGATCTCATGAGATCACTTCAGGGTACTGGAGCCTTAAAAGGTGCCAGATTTAAAAAAATAATTTTTAAAAAAAAAAAGACAGCATTCAAAACAGCCAAACTTGGCATTTTGAATGCTTTTAAGTGCAGAAGAGGGATTTGGGGCAGTGGTTCTTAACCTGGGTTCGATCGAACCCCAGGGGTTCGGTGAGTAAGTCTCGAGGGTTCGGCGGAGGTCAAGACACACACCCGACTCATATAATTTGTGATGACACGCCCCGCTCATTGGCTGCAGGTGATCACACAACATCGCTTAGCCTATCTGTGCTGCAGGGAATTTGGCGCGCCCAGTAGTCAAATTGTACAATATGGATTTATATGTATAACGGAACGTGATGGGAGTCAGCGTCCTAACTGCATGATTTGCAATGCCAAGTTGAGCAATTTTAGTCTAGCAACGGCAAAACTAAGAGAACACTTCCTTAACCACTTAAGCCCCGGAAGATTTTACCCCCTTCCTGACCAGGGCCTATTTTGCGATTCGACACTGCGTGAATTTAACGGACAATTGCACGGTCGTGCGACACTGTACCCAAATGAAATTGACGTCCTTTTTTTCCCACAGAGCTTTCTTTTGGTGGTATTTGATCACCTGTGCGATTTTTACTTTTTGCGCTATAAACAAAAAAAGAGCGTCAATTTTGCAAAAATAACAATATTTTTCACATTTTTTTATATGAAATTCCCCCCCAAAAAAAAGTAAAAATCAAAATTTTTTAACATTTTGGGCCAATTTTTTTTTTACCATATGTTTGGTAAAAAAAAATCGCAAAAAGCGTATTTTGATTGGTTTGCGCAAAAGTTATTGCGTTTACTAACAAAGGGAAAGATTTTTGTCATTTTTGTTGTTTTTTTTTTTAACGCATAATGGCGGCGATCTGCGATTTTTTTTTGCGGGACTGCGACATTGTGGCGGACAGATCGGACCCTTGACTGACATTTTTGACACTTTTGGGGTTACCAGTGACATTTCTACAGTAATCAGTGCTATACATATTCACTGTTACTGTAAAATTACACTGGCAGTGAAGGGGTTAACTTTTTTTGAGAGGGAGGGGTTGTGTGTGTCCCTAGGGGTGTGATTCTAACTGTGATTGGCTGTGGCTTGAGGTGTAGGAACAGTGATCAACGGTCCTACATAGTAGAACCGTATGATCACCATTCCTACACAGGGAAGAATGACAGGCCGCCTGCCTTTCTCCCTCTGCACCGCCGATCGCCGAGTGACCGGCGGACATCGGGTCCGCCGGTCATATGCACGGGGGGGTCCGTGACCACGCGGGAGTGCGCCTCCGGCGGCGCGCGCTCGCTCCCTAGACCCTCACCGACTAGCGACGTAGCCCTACGTCGCTCTGCCTGTGAGGAGCTGACCGCCGACGTGAATAGTTGTGCGGCGGTCAGCAAGTGGTTAAGCTGCATGGAGATGGAAAATACAAGAACACAACGCTTGCTGAATTCAAGACGAGGAGAGCCAGATTCGATGAAAAGGCTAGTTTGCCTGTTCTCGGCTTTGTACCCATCAACAAACCGATCCTGATAGCATCGTACGAAGTTGCTTACCTGATCGCAAAGCAGGGCAAACCACACACCATTGGTGAAACACTCATAAAACCAGCTGTGTTGAAGATGGCGAATATCATGCTGGGAAAAGCGGATGAAGTTATACCAAATTCATTATTAGGTTTTTGTTTTTGTGTGAAAATCATGTTTTAATGGTTTTGTTCATTTTGTGCACCTAGGTATAAATATATACCTAAATATATACCTATGTTTTGAATTTGAAAAAATCATATTTTATTTTTCCAATTAAGAAGGGTTCGGTGAATACGCATATGAAACTGGTGGGGTTCAGTACCTCCAACAAGGTTAAGAACCACTGATTTGGGGTCTGTTATAATGAGCACCCGTCACTGCCTATTACTGTCACAAGGGATGTTTACATTCCTTGTGACAGCAATAAAAGTGATCAAAATTTTTTTTTAAATGAATAGTGTAAAAATAAAAAAAATAAAATTAAGAAAAAAAAAATGTTAAAGTGCTTTATCCCTCCGTGCTCGTGCGCAGAAGCAAACACAAGTCGCGCCCGCATATCAAAACTATGTTTAAACCACATGTAAGGTATCGCCACGATCGTTCGAGTGAGAGCAATAATAATAGCACAAGAATTCCTCTAACTCTCTAAACAGGAAACCGCTAAAAAATTTTAAAGCGTCCCTATGGAGATTTTTAAGTACAGAAGTTTGTGGCCATTCCACTAGTGTGCGTAATTTTAGAGCATGACATGTTAGGTATCCATTTACTTGGCATAACATCTTTCACATTATACAAAAGATTTGGGCTAACTTTTCGTTTTTTTTTTTTAAATTCATGAAAGTGTATTTTTTCCCAAAAAATTGCATTCGAAAGACCACTGCGCAAATACCGCGTGACATAAAATATTGCAACGATTGCCATTTTATTCTCTAGGGTCTCTGCTAAAAAATATATATAATATTTGGGGGTTCTAAGAAATTTTCTAGCAAAAAATACTGATTTTAACTTGTAAGCAACATATGTCAGAAAAAGGCTTAGGCTCAAGGGGTTAAACATGCAGAGCAAGTTTACTTCCATTTTAAAGTGGTCGTAAACCTCAGACATGAAATATGAACAAATCCCTCTATATTGTTTACTTGTCTCAATTAGGAACACCAAGTGTCATTTCTGTCTGTTGCTTCATTCTGCTGCTATCAGCATGAATCACTTCTGTCAACTTTTCCTGACACCAAGAGAAAATATGACAGGGGAAGAGCATCCAGTTGATTGACAGCCTCAGCTCTGTTCCTGTGTGAAGGAAGGCGTGTCCCTTCCCTCCAATCAGCTCTCTGAGCTCTCCTCACTGAACTCTGCAGAGTGAAAATGTTCTGGCTGCTCAGACAAGACGTATAAATTCTGGACTAAGGATGTACAGAAGAGAAGACTGCAGATAAACAGGTATGACATATGTAGGAGGATTTGTTTCATATCTGTGTATCACCGGAGGCCAGTCACTTCACTGGGTATATGAAAGGGTTTACATCTATTAAGCTGGACATCCATTTCAAACTTCAACTGAGCAATTGATGGTGCAGGTATTCAAACAGTGGCAACAGAGTCTCCTCCATTCACACTGTTTAGCGTGGATGAAGAAATCTACACAATTTCTCTTGTTCAGCCCTGTGAAAACTACACACGTATGGCTAACCTTACTGAAAAGTCCTCAGCTTTAAATCAGCAATAAGATAAAAGACAATTGAACATGCCTACCTCCATGAACGTAGACAAATGCATAATACATACAGGAGCAAAGCAACCTCACCAGATATTGTTCACATTAAAGCAGACCCTGCACAGACAAGCATAGTCTGCTTTTTTTTTTTTTCACAACACCCTTATATAAAAAAAGTTTCATAAAAAATGAAATAAACCGGTTGGAAAAAAGGTTAATAATTTAATCATTTACCTTACCCTGACTTCTGCCCACGGCACCTAGACTAAATGAATGTCACTTTCTCCAGATGATGTTCCAGCATGACGCAATAATGACTTCTTGTGAGATTTGGGGTACTCTGCATTTTATGATATCTCACCAGCAATGATGGTGAAATTTGCCTCGCCTCAGTATGATGAGAGGAATCTTGGATAGGGTAGATCTATCTCTTCCCAAAGAGGTCTTATTTTATCATTGTAATGCTACAGCAATATGGGACCAAGGGGAGGACATAAACAAAAAAGGGGAGCGTGTCCCTTCCCTCCAATCAGCTCTCTTCACTGAGCTCTGCCGTGTGTAACTTCAGCTCTCCGTCCCCTTTTTTCTGACAGCTCAGACAAGCTGTATAAATTCTGGACTTTGAACAGATGTACTTTGACATATATATCTATTTTTTTTTCTCCCCTGTGCTATAGTCCGAAGACTCACCATTCTAAGTATCAGCATTAGTCCACTCTTAAGTGGAGTGATGCATTTTGAACCCACCTTATGTGGGCCCAGGGTGTCATGGGGATGTCATCATGTCATCCAGGGTATCACAGCACAATCAAGAACAGAACATTTATATCAAACACACTCTACAACAACAGAAAATAGCAGAATTGCTAATGTTATACAGAGGATATTGCTACTGTGTTAAAGCAAAAACAAAAGTCCAATCAATGTATCTTGATTAAACATGGTACAATCAGGTACAAATTTTTTTTTTTGCTCAAAGGAGTGGATTGTTTGTCACATGAGTCACTGCATCCTAACCTTTTATGGTGCAAATTGTGCTATGGACAGTGAGCTTAGAAGCAGTGCTTGACCCATGGAACACACTGGCCAAAGTTTTTCGGAGTTTAAAATTCAGCTATAGCTATATAATAGATAGGGAAACTAGCTACCTAAAATAAATGCCAGGATAAAAATTAGAGCCTCTCATTGGGTAGGTTGTGACCCTTGAACAATTTTCAGATGTAGTGCCCTATATATTTTCTTAGACTAACCTGTAAGGCTGTCTGGCCGTGAGGGTACCATTCTTTCGTAGATATCATAAGACTGATATTGGTCAACTTCTTGCAGGTTCCTCTGCAAAGTTCCTATATGCTGTGGTACCGCTGTCATTCCTGGACGTTTTGGAGAAGAGGATGATCCCACAGGAGCTTGAGACAACGAGCCCACTCTGTTCTGTGTATCTAATGTTAGTGGAGAGCCGACTCTGACAGAAGTGCCCAAGGTTTGGTAAGAGGAGGACATGCTAGAGGGGTTTGAGTTTTGCCGAGTAGTGACTGACGCAATCCTTCTTACACCTGTTGGGGAGTTGGCCCTGCGCACTGTGTAGGGGGAACCAGCTCTCTGAGAAGGCAACGTTGTAGAAGAGTAGGTATTAGTGGTGGGAAGTGGCCGAGAATCTGTAACAGATGGGGAGCCATAACCACTCCCAAGAGAAGTTCTCAGTGAGCCTCTAGATGGTGATACTCCAGACCCAATGACGTAAGAAGGTGACTGTGACCTTGAAGGAACAGAACTAACTCTCCGAACCGCTCGATTGGCTGCCATTGCATTTGACGGCTTTAAGAAAAAAAAAAAAAAGCATAAAAACATAAAAATGCAGAAACAAACCACCATAAACTATTTAGAATGCTGTTTTATACATCAGTACAGTTCTCAAGCGTTGCTTGTGTTGTGGGATATTGTCTCACAGAGTTACTAATTAGCTCTGCTTTGATTGACTACTTTGCTCCTGATCTTCAGAGGTCTGTTCATCTCATGATTCTCTGTTCTAGCAATTGAATGTCAGTATATAACCATAAAGTATAAACTGTCTGGTTATGAGCGAAATTAAGCCTTTGAGGTTTAGCATATGGCCCACAAACAACTTGAGAAATCTCTGAGCCAATATTGCTTCCTGTTTCATTTCGCTCTAGAAATAAAACCGATCATGATTTTTTTTTTATAAATCTGGTGAAGGGGTAATGGTAAAGACACTAGCAAATTTAAATGGAAATGACTAAAAAAAATTCAGCCAACCTCTAACTAAGACTTTTTAAAGTATAACTACAGTGGGGAAAAGAATTCTTTGTTTCCCAGCTGATTTTCTTCATTTGCCCACTTACAACGAAATGAAGGGTCTATGATTTTTATCATAGGTGTATTTTAAATGATAGACACAAAATATCAACCAAAAACCCAGAATGAAAACACATGGTACAAATGTTGCAGTTCAGTGAGTAAAATAAGTATTTGATCCCCAAGCAAAGCACGACTTAGTACCTGGTGGAGAAACCCTTGTTGGCCAGCACAGAAGTAAGAGGTTTCTTGTAGTTGGTTACCAGGTTTGCACACATCTCAGGAGGGCTTTTGGTCCACTCTTCTTTACAGATCTTCTCCAAGTCCTAAAGGCTGTCAATTGGCAACACAAAGTTTCAACTCCCTCAATAAATGTTCTATAGCAGGGGTCTTCAAACTACGGCCCTCCAGCTGTTCAGGAACTACAATTCCCATCATGCCTAGTCATATCTGTGAATGTCAGAGTTTTACAATGCCTCATGGGATGTGTAGTTCTGCAACAGCTGGAGGGCCGTAGTTTGAGGATCCCTGTTCTATAGGATTAAGGTCTCGAGACTGGCTAGGCCACTCCATGACCTTAATGTGCTCCTTCTTGAGTCACTCCTTTGTTGCCTTGGCGGTATGTTTTGGGTGATTGCCTTGCTGGAGGATTTTACAATACATGACCCTGTCCCTCTGCCCCTCGGCAAAATCAGCCTCAACCTTTAGCAGAGAAACAGCCCAAAAGCATGTTTCTGCCTCTGTGCTTGACAGTAAGGATAGTGTTCTTAGGGTCAGAGTCAGCATTTTTCTTACTCTGAGTCGAGTCAATGCCAAAGAGCTTAAATTTGGTCTAATCTGACCACAGAATTTTCTCCCAATTCTTCTCTGAATCATTTAGATGTTCATCAAACTTTAGATGGGCCTGTACATGTGCATTTTCAAAGAGGGGGACCTTGGGGGCGCTGCAGGATTTCAATCCATGGTGGCTTGTGTTATCAATAGTTTGTTTGGTGACTGTGGTCCCAACTGCCTTGAGCTCCACCTGTTTAGTTGTGGGCTGATCCCCCACTTTTCTCATGATCATCCTTGCCCCATGAGGGAAAATCTTGCAAGGAGCTCCAGACCGAGGGTGACTGATGCTTATTTTGTATTTCTTAAATTTGCAAATAAACGCTCAAACAGTTGTCTCTTTCTCACCAAGGTCTACAATCTTGTCCCTGACATCCTATGACAGCTCTTTGGTCTTGCCCATGATGGTGAGGTTTCAATAAAAGATTCTGTTGACAGGTGTCTTTTATACACATAAGTTGTCGTTAGGAGCACCTTCTTAAATTAACAGGCCTAATCTGTGTACCACATACTGTAGCCTGTCTGTGAGAGCTAGGATTATTGTTGGTTGGCAGGGGATCATACACTTATTTTACTCACTGAACTGCAACTCAATAACATTTGTTTCTTCTGGATTTTTGGTTGATATTCTGTCTCCATCATTTAAAATACACTTATGATAAACATTATAGACCCTTCATTTCTTTGTAAGTGAGCAAACTTACAAAATCTGGAGGGAATCACATTTTCTCCACTGTAAATGCAAAAAAACTTATTTATAAATTTTGGACGCAGTGGAGATGGATTAGAACACTTGATAGTATTTTACTGCTGTTCGTGTTCCCAGGAGATTCACTCCCTCGGTTTGCTTTGTTTTCCATTGTCATTAAAAGTGAAAGAAAATCCCAAATTTTGGGTTATACTCAGAAAAGTAAAACTGAGAATTTATCTTAAAATAGTGACACTAGTTCTGGTAATCTTGGGACCTCAATGGATTTCCAAAATAATTTGCAGGGGTTTTCACCCACTTTCTGTTTTGGCTATGGTAAATTAAGTGAAGACAAATCTCCCCACTGGGATGCAGATGACAAAATAAATTTGAAAGGGGTTATAACTCTCCCTTACTCTATGCAAAAAAATGGGATAAAATGGGATTTTGGGATAAAGGTTTTACAGGTGCATCTAAAAAAAAAAGAAAAAATGGGGATTTTTGACTTACCGTAAAATCCATTTCTCTGATGTTCATTGGCAGACACGGCTCCTGATCTTCATGACCACTGGGTTATGCTGCCCCCTACAGGAGTAGGACACTAGGCAGAAAAAGAATCTGGCTACGCCTATGGGCAGTCCCAGGGGATATACTCCCTCTCTTTGCTATAGGTACTCCGTTTTGTTACAAGCAGTGTCAGAAGAATTACAACTCCACAGAGGGGGTGGGTTTTGTGTCAATCAATGAACATCAGAGAAAGGGTTTTTTACGGTAAGTCAAAAATCCCATTTTCTCTTTCATTCATTGACGGACACAGTTCCTGATCTTCATAACCATTGGGATGTCCCAAAGCAGTGTTAAACATGAGGGGTGGGAACAGCAAAAAAATTCCCAAGGCTAAACAGTAGCTAACCAGGCAACATGAGCTCAAAACAACTGGAGCCCACCTGAAAAAAACAATTCACCCTCAAAGAGGATCAAGTCCTCTAAACAGCAGCCTGCAAAACCTTGCAGCCGAAAAGAAGCTTTCGCAGATGCCAACACATCCACTAATAGAACTTTGTGAAAGTATGCACTGATGACCAGGAAGCCGTCTTGCAAACCTGCGTCACTGAGGCCTGATGAGGGAAGGCCCAGGAGGCACAAGGTGCCCGAGTAGAGTGTGCTTTGACAGGGAAAGGAGGAACTTCACCCCTGATGGAATAGGCCTGAAAAACCATCAGTCTGATCCATCTGAAAATGGTCGCAGAGGAAACTGACAACCCTTTCGAGGGGCTCATCTGTGAGCACAAATAGTGAGTCTGACTTCCTAAAAGACTCATAGCTGCCAGGTAAACCCTAATTGCCTGGATCACATCCAAGGCATGCAAGGCAATTTCCTTCGGCTGTTTCGGCCTGGGACACAGGGAAGGCAACACAATGTCTTCATTAAAATGAAAATCAGAGACAACCTTTGGAAGAAATGATAGAGCGGGGCGAAGAACCACCTTATCTCTGTGATTCACCAAGTAAGGTGGACAGGATAACGCTGCCAATTCCGACACCCTATGCACAGAGGTGATAACCACCAAAAAAAGAAAACGCCTTCTGAGACAGCATAAGCAAGGGATTCTCCCGAAGATTCTCAAAGGGAGGCTTCATGCGGACGGAAAGCACCAAATTGAGGTCCCAAGGCAGCAGCAGAGACCGCACTGGAGGAACTAAATGTTGGCCACCTTGAAGAAAGGTACGCACCAAGAAGTGAGTGGCCAAGGGTCGTTGGAAGAAGGCGCCAAAGCAGATACCTGCCCCTTGATGGTACTCAAGGCCAATTTCTGTTCAACCCCCCCATTGAAGGAAGGTCAAGATCCGAGCCACCGAGAAGGAGCAAGGATGAACCTCAAGAGACTCACACCACGCAATGTACGTTTTGCACGTACGATGATAGATCTTCCTAGAAGTAGATTTCCTAGCTTTTAACAGAGTTGGAATAACTAACTCAGATAAACCTCTATCCATCAGCACCTGGTGTTCAACAGCGAAGCCGTCAAAGCCTGCAACTGTAAAGCAGGAGGAAAGATTGGTCCTTGGGACAGCAGATCCTCCCTGAGGGGAAGCTTCCAATGAATGTTGACCAGCCGCACCAGATCAGTGTACAAAGCCAGTCCAGAGCCACTAAGATTATCAGAATCCCTTCTGCCTTGATCCTGCTTAGAAGTCTTGGCAGAAGCTTGAGAGGTAGGAAGGTGTAAATCAGACGATACTGACCCCACAGGGCCACCAGTGTGTCTCTGGTGCCCATCAGAGGATTCTGTGATCAAGCCACAAACCTCTGCCCATTTCTGTTGAGCTGCGATGCCAACAGATCCACCTCGGGGATGCCCCACCGGAGACAAAACTGATGAAACGCCTCCGGATGAAGGGCACACTTCCTTTGGTCCAACGCCTGCCAACTGAAATATTCCACCTGCCATTTTTCCACCCCGGGAATGTGTACGGCAGAGAGGGCTGGAACAAACCGTTCTACCTACCTTAAAATGCTGGCTACCTCCAGAGCTACCAGGATACTTTTTTTTTGTGCGCCTTTGGTGATTGACATAAGCCATGACCGTGGCATTGTCCGATTGAAGGGGCACTGGACATTCCTGAAGATGATCTGTCCAATGGTCCAGGCACAGTCTGATCGCTCAGAGCTCTAAGACATTGATCGGTAGTCTGGACTCTTCAAGTGTTCAGATCCCATGAGCAGAGAGACTGCGGAGTCTTGTCTCATTTGGCCAGAACCATTATGGAACTGTCCAAATGGAACCGCCTCTAAGGAAGACACCATCAGGCCTAGCACCTGCATGCAAGTCCAGAGGGATGACCATCTGCTGGACAGCAGGAGACGAATTTCAGCTTGCAATTTTCTGAGTTTGTCCAGAGGAAGGAGCACTCTGGCTAAGAGTCCAGAGTCAGACCCAGATAGTCTAGCTTTGTGGACAGCACCAGAGCAGACTTCTGAAAACTCAGAATCCAGCCGAACTTCTCGGAGTTTATGTGGTGATTTCCAGGTTTTCCACTGGAGCAGTAGGAGACTCCGCTCGAAAAAGGTGGTCGTCCCAAGAAGCCCAGTACCGCGATCCCCCGTTGGCGTAACAATGCTAGCACCAGGGCTAACACTTTTGTGAAGACCCGAGAACCAGAGGCGAGACCAAAGAGTAACCCCACAAACTGAAAATGCTCCTCTCCCACGGCAAAGCGGAGGAAGCGCTGGTGACTGGCACCTATTGGAATGTGAAGGTAAGCATCCTTGATGTTGATAGAGGCAAGAAAATCCCCCTGATACAGGGATGCCATCACCATGCGAATGGACTCCCTCCTGAACTTCTGGACCCACACAAAGCAGTTTGGCGCCTTGAGGTCCAGGATTGGACACACCTTGCCTTCCTTCTTGGGAACTGTAAACACGTTTGAACCGAAACCCTGAAAACAGTCCGAAGTTGGAACCAGCACAATCACCCCTTGAAGCAACAGGTCTTGTACTGTCCCAAACAGACCCTGTAAATGGTCCGGGGACAGGCGCAAGTTGGAAGTAAAGAACCTTGTCGGGGGACAAGCATGAAACTCGACCTTGTAGCCAGACCGAATGACTTTGTAGTCCCACTTGTCTTGAACCTGGGAAGTCCACGTGTCTGGAAATCAACGATGTCTCCCCACCCCTGATATGGGTAAGGGCGCACCTTCATTCTGAAGGAGCCTTGTCCATAAGTCTGGAGAAGCCCGCTCTCGGCTTGCCAGACCATGTTCATTTGGATCCTCTAGAGGAGGCCCTGAGGAACAAAAACTTGTTATGAGCCGAGGAGGAGGGCCCACATCTACAACAAGGTTCCTTGTCCTTAGTAGCCTGCGCTAGAAAAGTACTCTTTCCCCCTGTGAGACCTTTGAGGAGGTCATCCTGGGTAGCCCCAAACAGGCGATCCCCTTGAAAGGGGAGATCAGTCAAGGTCTTTTTAGAAGTCTGGTCTGCAGACCAGCATTTGAGCCAAAAGACACGCCGAAGGACCACTGCCGAAACAGAGAGCAGAGCCACTAGGGGAGCCGCATCCAAAGAGGCATCACAGTTAAACTGTAGCCC